>NC_142184.1:22243089-22905111 GCF_026936395.1 Plectropomus leopardus | reverse complement strand
CATGGTGGCATGTTTACATATTAGTCAACTGTGAATATAAATAATATTTACGAGTTATACTTTTATTCGCTGTGCTGATCAAAGGCTTCCAGCGGCTACCCTCAACTGTTAAATGGTTTGTTTTCTCTCATGTTTCTCAATCCATGAGTTGAGTCAATCACAACACCTTAAACTGTCAATATGACAACTTTTTAAAGTAGCCTACTTTAAAATATTCACTCGTTTCAACCAGATAGTGTGATCTGCACATTTCTGATTTCCTCACTTACAGTAAAAATGTGATTAAACATTGTTCCAGTGTGCTCCGGCAGCATTATACCCCTGAAAACGATGTACTAATAGAAAAAAGATAAGCTTTTTTTTAATGTTTTTTTTTTAATCTTCTGAATTGCAAATTAATTAACCACCAATAGTAGTCGCGCATTCACAGACACCACATGATTACATTTTGCTTCCTTGTGGTAATTTGACGATTAGCAAAACCAAATCAATTGAGAAAATTATTTTCTCTAATACTAATACATTGGAGCTATCGCAAATGCCGCAGGGGATTCATTTAATAAAGAGCAGGTATTACAAGAAGCTGCTGAGTGTCACAGCAGTTTATAGAAACATGACTTTTTTATACCAAATTGAAATGCCACTTTAAAAGGATTAACATATAAATCTTATAATGTATGCTGGCTGAAAGGGGATGAAATACAAAATGCCACAGATTTCCACTTCCATATCCAAATCCACTATGTTGTTTACAAGCTTTTGTATGAACTGGATGGGATATCGACACAAGTTTGGCAACAGACACAGCAAAATGATACAACGGATAAATGAAAGTGACAGTTTTCATGATTTAAAAAAAAACAAAAAACAAAAAAAAAAACATAAAAACAATCCACAATGTGATACGCAAAGGGATACCAATAAGTGACATGAAATCAATTACACCAAATAAAATTGCAAACGTAAAATCAAATTATAAACGTGATAACAAAAAAAATACAATGAAAGATTTATAATGAGCAACAAAAATAACACGGGACATAAATTATGCCAAAACGTGATAATCACTGATACACATGACTCTAATGACAGAAAATGAATCTGTTTAACAGCATTTGACCGTGAAAATGAAGAATGAATCTTATAAATGGATCCCTAAAGTTGACTGCATGAAGCCACAAAAACAAAACCTGTCACTTAGAACTCAGGAAACAACCAGCACAACAAACAGTATTTTAACAGGAGCTACAAAAACATGTGCAATAATGTTTGCTTTTTTTCTGTAGTGACATTACATACCTCCCCACAAGTTTGAACCAATGGAAGCGGTCATAGAAGGGGTCATTCCCTGTCAGAGTGCCCTCGCCGTCCTCCTGGTTATTGGAGGCCATTTCTCCAGCTCGGTCATACATCTCTCTCATCTGATCCAGCCTCTGTCTGCAAATGATGACAGAGCACACGTAACATTGATGAGATGCAGAAAGAGAATATATGGCTCCCCTAATGGATCAAGGGAAGAGATGTACATATGTCAGTCTCATGATTCATTGTATTTTGAGTACTATTTTTTATGTTATTGAAGGAATGAGAAATTATCTGATAAGCTAATTGAGAAAACTGAGATCTAAACAGTGATTCATTAAAATGCATTTCACTAAAACCAGGACTTGTTTAAGGTATGGGCATTACTTGAGTTTATCAAGGGACCAGTAGTGCGTAGCTCCATTCTTCAGATCCTGAACTTCCACAGCCACCACGGTGCGGGGGAAAGGCCTAGAGTCACGCTCTTTCTCTGGTTCTGGCGACAGAAGCTCAGGGGGCAGCGGAGAGTACAGGGTGTCTGTCAGCAAGACAAACTGGAACTGGACCTGAAGAATGGGAGAGGTGGTAGCAAAGGGAAGAATAAAACAGAAAGTAAAAAAACATCAAGCCAAGCCAAGAGCAAAACACAACAAAAAAACAAGCATAAGAATCCATTCTGACTTAATTCTCCCAGCCTTTATTCTTTTTTTTTTCTTTTTTTTCAAAAATAAATTTACAAATAAAAAGCCTCAGAGGGCATGCAGGGCTCACCGTCTTTTCTAGTACGGTTCTATTTAACTGCAGATATTTCCAAGGTTGAAAAGGTCAAACAAATCCATACCATTGCCAATTTGTGGCCTTTCCCTTCCCAGAATCCTCTTGGGGCAAAACACTAAAACCAATTAACAACCCTGGATATAAATAACGGACAGAAACCCTAAAGATAAATAAAAATCCTCTGAAAATGTCTTTGTGACAGACAATCCATCTCCATTATCAATAATGCAGCACCTAGAACAGGAGCAGAACATAAATCACACTGATCTCCTGATGGGGAAGGTGGACCATCGCACACCAGCTTTTAATCCGCAACAAATTTCACCTCCGTGTGTGACAATGAGTCAACACTTTGGTTGATGTGAAATATTGCCTACTGCACTATCTCAAACACATATTATGTTTTAATTTGAGTATCCAGTTCAATGAATTACTGGTATCACGATCACCTGGATAGGAATCTTAATTCATCTCGTGGCGTCTTTCATGACATTATGACGCTGTCATCTTCCCGGGGGAACATCTCAGAACCTGATGCTAAATGGCTGAGAGTGATTCACCTGTTAATGTGGCTGCCAGGTGAGTATGGTATCAGACGACAACTACTCTTATTAAGCAGCACGTCATGTTGTCTCTACTTTGGGAGCAATCTAGAGGCACAAGGTCAACCATTTAAAATACAGTATATTCCCCAAATAAAGCTTTTGGGATACTGGAAAAATAAATCATGACAATGAACATTATTGTTGGACTGTGTAGGTATGTGGAAAAGCCTTCTGAAACAGTCAGGATCATATATTTATATCATCACGTGCAAACATATTTCATTCAGCTTTTAACATTACTCCTTCAGAAGGTCTCCAAATGTTTCTTTTCCATATCTTAATATTTTGTGTTGAGTAAACCTTTTTTTTGTTTACTCTCAAAGCTGGAAAACTGTCTTTTAACAAATACTAAACTACACTTTTGCTTACTTTCTTCTTCAGCTCCACACTAATGGCGTTGGCCTCTTTCAGGTAGACGGCATTTCCCCACAGCTGGTCACGGAGGGAGGTGAACTGATGGTATCTCCACTTCCTGAAAGCCCACTGAGCCAACTCAAACTCGTGCTGAGTCCAGGGCACTGCAGGGAGACAGGAGACACAGATGGTGTGAACATGCATATACACAGAAACGCACACACACACACAAAAGCCCAGGGACACATAATGTAAATGCAAATAAAACAAAAAAGGACCATACCAGTGGTTTCACTTGTTTTAGCCCAACTACAAACTCAATTTACTTAACATTGTTGCCTAAACTTCTAGGTAATCCATCATGTGGAATATGTTGTCAACTACATTTTCAGTCAGTATTTCTTGCAAGCAGTGACTGTGCTGAAAACATTTCCTTTATGATGTGTGTTCAGAGTTTACAGTCAGCTGCAGATAAAATCCCCTTGCACCGTTTTAGGAAAATAAAACCCCAGCAGACAAACAGGGAGGAAATACGGAGATTGTTTTTTGTTTTTGTATCAGTCACATTCTGTCATCCAGATGCAAAGAAAAGTTTAGGCCCATTACCAAATTCAAAACATTACAATTACAAGCTGCTATTGCTCTCAACTTGATTAACAACTATATTCCAGTGAATGGTTTTATTTCGACTAAACATCGTATTACTTTGATGGATGAGATGACTCGAAATGCATGACGAGTCTAAGTTAATCAATCTGATGCTGTTAAAGGTTTGCTGAAATCAATAATGTTTCTAAACACACAACTTGAAAGACTGCTTGCTTTGGAACAATTTGTAGTTGATGGGCTAAAACATGAAAAACTGTAAGTATGGTCCTTTAGACTTTAAAGCAAAATGTTTTTCATCATTAGTACTATGTTTGATTTTAAAGAAATTAAATGATTGTTTATTTATGGACTAGTTCGACTTAATATCTTACATGAGTAATTAGTATGGCAATATTAACAAATTTGAATTAATCTGAATGAAGCTGATATTACATTCTGCTGATCAGAAAACAGGAAATACTATACGCACATCCCAGAAGTTTAGGCTCTGGACAGAAATGTAGAAGAAAATATACAGTGCATTTTTATAGACGTTTTTGGGCTTTAGTACATGAAGTAAAGAAATATCTGCAGGACCAAAGATTTACAGCACATACCTTCCTCTTCTTCCTCTTCCTCCAACTCTTCTTCATCAGGTGTCTCGGCTACCAGAGAGATAGTCTCCACCTGTTTCTGAAGTTCCTGCAATTTGCTCTCGTACACCTGGACGCCGACACACAGGGACAAGGAAAGAGGACACGGACAATTGTCCATCAGACGCAACAACAGGCGACCTCAGCTAGCCATGCACACCACATTTCATCCCAAAAAACACAGTATTATGTCGGGATTACTACACAATCTCTACCTTAAATCCACTACCAGAGATTTAGTACTACATTAAAGTATCAAATGATTATGAATACATGCAGCTGGATGTGTAAATAATGCAATGTGACATGGAAGTGTGTTAAAAATTATATGAAATGTGTAATGAGAACTGCTCCCACCAGGTAGACATTATAGGGTTCAAACTAAATACATAAGAAGATGCCTGAATAGGCATAAAATCTTTCATACCTTGATCAATCAATCTCCCAAAATCAGGACATAACAAGGATGTAACATGAAGGGCTGTGTTGCACATATCTTAATGCACTTCATATTACTGCTCTTTAATTTTATGTGTTTTTATGTGGCAGCTTTTATGATTCCTGAGGGACAAATGAGGTCATTTGGAATCTTGAGATTAATTTAGGTCGGCTTTTCCTTATCCTGCATCAAAACATTACATATTACGATGCTTTTATATACTGAATGTAAAACACTTGCAGTGAAAGCTTTTGATTCCTTAAAGGATAAAATATATAACACAATCAATAACCACATCTATTATCTTAAAGAAAACTGGGGACATAATGCAAAATCAGACACAAGTGAAGAGTTCTTGCACGAAAAAAGCAAGAAGTAGAAGAAATTATTGTAATTCCCATTTTCCATATTACTAAAATTAAGTAGGTAACCCACTTCTTAAGCCGATGTTATACATGAAAAACTTTCACCTTTTAAATTGTTTTTTCGTGTCTGAAATCAGTATACAACATTCGTGAAACAAAACTTCACAAAACAATGAAATATCATGTTTTCTGAGAGAAAGCGCTGGAATGGAAGAGGAGAGGTGCTGGTAGAAGCTGAGTCGACTGAAATCCAATGAGGGGCGCCATCATCATCAGAGCGGGACAGGCTGTGGTCCCGATGACCTCATCCTGTTTGTTCAGTGTCTTCTGGGAAGACAATGCAGCCTTTTCATCTGTCATTAACCTCCTCCCTGCTGAAATCCAACCAACAAGCTAAAAGCTGAAATCTCTCCATTCAAACAACACTGGAAATCCGAAAAGCAGCTTTTGCTGCATGGAGTCGTCTGCATGTGTAGCATAATGCACCATGTGAAGACAATTTTTGAGGCACTTTCAAAACATGAATATTTAAAGTCACAAGTGAGTTGAAAAAATCGCAAAGGCAATGTCTACAGTCACGTTAATGAGATGACGTAAGTGTTTACTAATCCAACTTTCATCCCTGCCCCATGCAGCAATGTGTCATGATGTAACATTAAGTGATTACAGCAATAAGAAATGGCTAATAATAAGGCTTTTTGAAACGTATAGGCATAATAGTTAATAATACCAATTAATAATTGGTACTAGCTTCAAATAGAAAATAAAAATTAAAATTGCATTATTTCAATCATTTACAAAGCCTGTGACGTGACCTGAGGTGCTGTACAAATCCCTCTGATACTGCCTCAAATGCTAGATTTGGTATTGGTGAGTGTGTAGGTATATACACTGATCCAATACCATGTAATTTATCCATAAACTTTAAGTAGTTTTACACTTAGATACGTTTTTCCGGTGATCAGTTATTCTTCGTTTCTCTAAAATAGTAGCCTACGTAACAAGTTGCACTTGTAGCCACTGGCTCTAATTCTTAGAGCTGTGAAGAATAATTGATTTCTGGTGAATAGTGGAATGTTATCCATTAGCAAAATGTCAGGAATTCATTCAAACAAATCACTGGATAAAATAAAGTTCTCTGGTATTCATTTTCTCGATGTGTTTGTTAATGTTTTATAAATGGTTTTAACCTAAACCATGCCATACAGCAATGATAGAGATCATTTCACATCATCTCAAAGTTATTAGTATACAGCTTTTTTTTTCCTCTTTTTTTTAAACGCTATTGTATCAGATCAGTTCTCGGCATCCACCAATATGCAAGTTAAGAAAGAAATGGTATCAGAATCAGAGATCTGATTCTGTCCCTAAACTGTTTTTTTAGGCAGTGAAAAACAAATACCACCCATGTCTAACAAATAACTGCACTAGGAGCATGTCATTTTATTTCAGTCAGATTTTGAAAATCCTCCAGCAACAACACAGGGATTCAGTATATTCTTTCCTCGTTCACATATGCACTTGCATGTTTGCACAAAGTGCTTGATTAAGGAGCAACATAGCTTGGTACACAGCCACAGTGAGGCACTTCATATTGCAGATTCAAAAAGCAGACGTACAACACTCAGACACTTGAGACCTAACACAGACATATATGTATATTTAAAAAGAACAGTTCACTGTCCGTTTGATGTTGTATACTTTCCAGCTTGTCTGGTTGCCATCAGTACCAGTGCATATGTTAAATAACATTCTTCAACGGAGCATTTATTAGGGATGAAGAAATGTAAGCTATCGCATGCAAAGATAGTCAAAGACATGAGGCATAGGGTGGAGAGACTCAACTTGCATATGTGATTATGTCATTTGGTTTTGTTACAGCATAGTACGGCAGAATACACACTGTCAAAACTACTGTATAAACAAGGAAAACCATTGTATCATTCTGAGCCCACGTTTTAACATGTTGATAGTCCTCAAAGGTCTCGCCCATGCTACTGAGTGTCACTGTTTCTCTAAAGTGATTTGAAGGACATCTGGTGCTTAAATGTTATAATTAATCGGTTATTTTGAAGCTACAAATGCCACAAGTAAAAGACAGATTGACAGGCTGCTAATTCAAATAAGCAAGAGCTTTAGCAGAGTAGCAAAAAAACTGACATGGGTGAATGATTTCATCGAGTATCACTCTGAGATATTTATCCAGGATGCATGAGTCTTTCGCATTAGATGCAGCTAAAATCGAGCAGTCCTCAAAATCTCATTTGACATGGATATTTCTCCCAAATAACATTATGCAAACACTTCAAGTCTTTGTCTTCCCTCCAACATTTTTAAGGCGAGTCTTTGGGAGCCATGACAACACTCTGTAGGACATCCAATGGAAACACGGAGAACTCTGTGCTTACTCAGTGAACCACAAACCCAGAATGTAATTTTAAGGCTGCATGAAATCAGACCTCAGCTCATGATGTGTGGTTTACACAGGAAGAGACGGGAAATTATTTTGAACTTTCTGGACTGGTTACAGTAAATTTTCAAACTGATACAATTTTTTCCAAATTTATGTTACAGTAAGGTCAAACTCCTGGCATTTCAGCATAGTCGCTCTTACATTTGATAGCCACTAAACTCCAGGAAACAAAGCGAAAATAGCATTGTCAGGAAAATATCATGAAGAGAAACATACCAATATATAATTGTGGGTAGTTGGTAAGGTTTTCTTTAAAAGAAATACAGTTTTAATAATAGGGAGACCCATTGCTTAAGAATAAAAAGTGTGTCCTCACTAACTAACTAACCATCCACGACTTGAGGAAGTGCAAAAAACTAAAAAAAAAAAAAAAAAAACTTAGGTGGCATTTAAATATTTGTAATAAATCACCAAAAAAGGGAAAAAATGGCATCAATCAATCAAGTGTATTATTAAGAATTTGAATAAATCAGTATGTTATTACTAAAAAGTTAGTTTGGTTAGGCAAGTGGTGAATATTTGCAAAAGCTGAAAACTTGTGCTGAATTAAAAAGAAGGGAAAGGCAACATTGAGTTTTAAATGCACAGCAGGATTAATACAGTTAGTGCATAAAAAGGCACCTTTTGAATACCACTTTCTTTGAACACTATTTCAGTCTATTTAAAAGGCAGTCACGTAGTTGAGTAGTGCATCAAGTTAAAATGTCCAAAATACTGGTCTTATGATTCCAGATCTAGGCCAATGGTGATTCATAACAGAAAATGTTTTATGGAGGTACAACACAAAACTGCAAAAAGAACTGATTCTTTTATCCCTCAGTTACATTGTACACAGAATGAAATAAATATAGGGTGTTTCTAGGTTCCTGATTTGGGCTACAAAAAAAGTCTTGTTGAGAATTTGACACTTCCATGTGGTTCATAATAGTGGCTAAAAAACATTCATGACAAATCAATACTAAAATGGCAAAGATGTAAACTCAGGAATTCAACCATGAAAAGATAGTTTTGGCAAATCAAAGCATGATTCATGAATTGTCTCAAATGCTGAAAAAATGAGCTGAGTAGGCATGGCATGTCTCTTCAGAAGAAAAAAAAACAGTCCCTTTATCATCTGTTGGCTTCAATTCCTTATGACAGCTCTCCCAATGCTAGTGATGACAGCGCACACAATGCAGCAAAAACTGATAAAACGGCATATATTATGATGAAGATGATAAAATGTCTTCTTATAGTACATACAATACTTTTGGATCAACCAATAACACACTGAACAAGTGCAAAAGTCACAGTCATTTGAGCTGTCTGACTCACATGATTCTGAGCTGTTGTGATCTGTAATGTGTTTGCCTACTAAAAAAAAAAAAAAATAGTTCCTCAATCCACAAGTCAGACTGCCGTCTCTCTGCTGGCTTTTAGATTCGGAGCAGACATTTGCCTGCGCATTCGTGGAGGTGCCTGAAAGTTGATTGGATGGTTAGGGTGGTCAGTGTGATGGTACTGCTGGTAGCCATTGAATCTGCCATCTGTAAACATCATGCTATCGTAGTGGCAAGGCTGTTGCTGATAGTGCGGCTGGGGATATGGCGGCTGGTTCTGGTGGTGGCGGGGCTGGTAGAAAGCTTGCGTGTGCCTCCTGCTGCTTTCAGACTGCTGCAGTGACTCCATGGAGCCAGAAGGCCGCTGGCGGTGATTAAAAGAGTTGCTGCGGCCTCGTTCATGGGGCTGTTGGTTCTGGTTGTTCCTATAGTTATGTCTGTGACCCTGGCTTAAGCCTTGCTCCAAGTCTTTGCTCCTGTGCTGGACTGATGGGTTTGGCAAAGGGGGGGTGACTTGGATCAGAGAAGCAGCTATCTTTTCTCTCGACTGCAGTCCTTCTCCAGCTTGGTTTTCTCCATCTTCTTCTGCTACAGCTTCTTTGGGCACCTTAAGCTCAATGACCTGCTGATCTGTAATTATGATATGAGTCCCGGGACTCCATGAGTTGCGATGTTTAGGATTACTTTTGAAGGGGAAGCGCAGCTTGCGGTCCTCTGGGGGTATAAAGCGATGTGGTCCAGTTTGCCGGCGGAGCTGCTTGGAAATTTCTTGTTGCTGAAGATTCTTGAGGCGTAACTGCTCTTGACGCATCCAGCGCATGTGCCCTCGCTTTAGGGTTGAGTCGTCTCCTGTACTCTGGCCTGTTTGTGAATCTGCATCCTCTCCGTCAGGCTTTTCCGGCAAAGGGGGCTTTCCCTCTAGAGGGGTTGGAGTTGCGGCAGCGCTGGCCGCACTAGTAGAGGATCCTACTTGAGGCTTTTCTTGGCTCTCTGGGGTGATGAGCGGAAGGACCTTTTCCATTTTGACCATCTTGTTCCTGAGAGCACGGATCTCCTCATCCTTCATATTATTTTGTTTCTTCACCTCCTGCAAGATGTCCTCAAGTTTATCAATGTGCACCTTTAGATCGTCCATAACAGCCGGTGCTGGGCGAGTCCCATTGGTAATGACATCCTCTATGCGCTCATCACCAACCCCTACAGTGTCCCAGACATCCCGAGCCACCGCCCTCCACGAGTCCCGCTCGTTGGGGTCCTTCTTGCTGTAGCTAGCACAAAGTTCCTTCATCTTCACAATGGCAAGTGCCTCAATTTCTTGCCGTGTGTGGCGGAAGTCATTGAGCGCTACTTCGTAACAAATTTCTTTGACTGCTTGGATCTTCAGGTCAGAGATGGTCACCCACTTGGAGTCCTTGGTGATGCGGCGCCGCTGAGGGATCTGGTACATTTTAACTGGCTCCCTTCTCTTTCCACTGCTGGGTAATCCACACTTTTTCACTATGGTTTGCAGCTTGCTGGGGGGCAACTTTTCCCTCAAGGAAGTGATCAGCCTCCAGCTCTCTTCACAAGACCTCTTATCTGAGTCATCCCCACTATCAGAGTCTCCATCCTTGAGAAAACAACACAGGAAACAAACCAAAGGGTTCCCAAAAAAAAGGAGAAATTAAAATGGGAAATCAAAGAGAGGATGAAATGATGTCTTTAAAAAAAAAAAGAATGAATAAAGGTATGAATATGCAACATGGGAACCTCAACGATGAGTGAAGTTGAAGTTAAATCTGTATATAATACATCAGCGTAGACAGATTTTTGCAGTTCATAATTTTGAGATTTTGGATATTTACCAGAGATAACTATTTCTCTGTTATAATGTTGTCTAAATATTAAGCATACATCATTACTGTACAAGATGTATGGCAACATGCAGAATCCATCCATACAGAGTTATGTTCAAAATAAAGAAACGCAAATGAAAATCCAATAAATAGTGGCTTTCATTGACTTTCTTGCTTGTTAGTTTGATATTCCTATTTTTTCTCTAGCAAAATGTTGACATGGATATGAAAAATGTATATTCTTTAAAATACCTGTTGCAAAAACTAGGCTGATAAAATCTTGGGGATATCCGCTCTAACAGTATTGTTCCCAATGTTGCATATTGATATTAAAAGTAAAGATAAAGCATGTCTATCATGATTAGAAAAGAAATATCAATAGAGAATAGTTGCTGATTGGAGCACTTCTGTATCGTTTGTCATATTCCTCTTCTTAATTGAAAATTTAATGATTTCAAAGATGGATCCCAAACATGCTACAGTGGCATGCATGTAGGTGGGATTTTGGAGCTGTCTCCCTTAGTCCAGAAGGTTTGAGTGGCTTTAGTATTAGCAGTGAGTTAGAAGAAGAGTGTTCTTGCAGTTGATCAGAAAGCCAGTAGAGAGAGAAGAGGCAGGAGTAAGGGTAAGTGTTAATCCACTACAAGAAAGATGTTAGTTGGAAAAAATGCAGTTTCTCATTTTTTGTAGACAAAGTACATTACAGATCACAACCATTTGGTACAGATAATTCAGGATCTTGTGTATGATACTGTGACTATGGCTAGAATTGGACATGTTATGTCACTGGCAGTCTGAACCCTTATGCCTGTAGCTCTGCACATAAAACCACCAGAGTATGGAAGAGGTCTGTGATTCATTGATTCAGCTGTAAGCAGTGATAACTCTGTTGTTGAGCCGAGCCCTCAGTGTGCTACACAGATGCCAGGTAAGGCTAGCAAAAAGAGGTAGCCAAAGAAGTCAATGAGAAACCACATTGTCACTATCTGTCAAAAAACTACAGCAGGAATTTTTGTTATCACAATGCATTGTACATGTCAGCAACTGCATTGAAGAGATGAAACTCAGGACAAAACAGAGCAAGAAAACTAGTGTAGAAGTCTAATCCAAGCAAATCAACAGCCACTTCAAAGCCAACCAGCTCAACAGCAAACACTGCAACTTAGTCCAGAACCAGTACTGAATGAGTTAAGTAAACATGCTATTAACATGAACCATGCAAAAGCAGCGTCACTTTATAAAAAAAAACAAAAAACAAAGCCATGTCTTTCAAGGTTACTAAGTACTATTCAATTTTGCAGTTTTAAATGATTTTTTATCTTAGTATCAAATCAACTTTAGCTTTAGGTTGCTGTTTTGCAAGATTCAGATCCACTATAGAAGACATAAGAAAGGTGAAAACAGGGATTTGGAAAGGGGAAAGCTTTACAATCTAATTCTCGCTCAATCAAATTGCTACAGAAAAAAATCAGTAAACTCAAGAGGAAGGCGAGTAAAAGCTCATATCTCAAACCAGAAAATCTTCCATGCAAGAAGAACAGGCATGCGCTAAGAGTAAAAGTGTGTTTCACACACGCACATCTCAAAAGTGTCAGAGCTCAGAGTGAGAATTAGTACTAGTCAGATTTAAATGGACCGAGTGAAACTATCATCCAAAAACAAGAACTAGCTTTCCAATTGTAATTGACAATAGAATAACCATGCTTTAACTTTGAATTCCACTTAAGACATTTCACACAAAATCACACAAAACATCTCGAACCAGCTGAATCACTCAGAAAGCTGCCTCTGAGTTAAAACTAACTTGCAAACAGCATGAAATAAGTTACGGCTTAACAATATTAAACCCACTCTGTAGTTAGTAATAAGTTGTCTACAACTTCTAACATAATGATAACAAAAAAAGCAGACTGAAACCATAAAACTAAAAAAGTGGGTTTGATTTAATTTCGGCTTCTTTGTACTCACCAGTCGCTGTTGCTCCAGAAGTTGGTCCGCTTCCTCCTTCTCCTTTTTGTACAAGATTTCCATTTCAGTGAGCCTAAGTAAATAAGTCAAGTATATTATAGATTAAAATATATATGTATAAAAAAACTACTGACACTATTACAAGTTCATTTAAAAATAATCTGCAGGATGGCTTGCATACCTTTTCTCCATCTCCTGCTTCATGTCGATGCCCTGCTTCTCCAGAAGCTCTCTCTGAGCAAAGGTCCAATCCACCGGCTCCACGGGCGTCTCTGCAGTTGGTGTCTTTTCCCTTTCAGCTCGGGCCTGTTCTGGGTGGTTGAACCGGAACACATGGTTCTTTCCCATAATGATACGGTTACCTGGAAGAGGATGGGGCCGAAATAAGCGTTGACATGACAAGACATTGTACCTTCAATGCTGATAGAACTACCTGAGCCATTCAGCTCATTTTAACCGAACCCTGGTGCATTTTGTCAGGTGATCCAGTTGGTTTGGGATAGTGTGAAAGCTCATTTAAACTTTGGTGTGGACCAAACACCAAAACTCTGGTCTCACCTGAAACCAGGCTCTCTGCTTGCTTCAAAATAAACTACAGAGTTCAGCTTACTTTAGGTGAGAACATGATCTGACTCAAATATAGGGTCATCACAGAATTTATCATTATTTCTCTCTCCCATCTGGGCCCGCCTTCTCCTTCGCTAACATCTCAGTCATCTTATTCCAAGAATGAAATGCTCAACAACTCAATGTCTTGTCAGCTGCTCATATTGTTTGCCTTTTCTCAAACATTTAAATGACAGTAACACCAAAGCAGAACCAGAAAACCCAAGACTGCATTAAGTTCAGTGCTGCTCCATTGTTTCTGAGACCAGGAGTTTTCGGTAAGTTTCACTCCGATATTCTGTCAAACAGATAATCAACCAATTTGATTGTTTACAATGTTTAATACGCTAAATAAAGTACATTTAAAATGCTATCTGAATCAAATGAAAAATGCAACAATGAACCTTGAAACCCCTAAATAACACCATGTGTTCCAAACTACAGATGTGAAAGCAAGCTAAATGTAAGAGCCCTAACTTTTGTTTTTACCTTATTTTTTGGTTAAATTTAGAACATCACAAGGGGTGTTATGAACTACATTGTACAACAATGACTTATAAAGCCCCAGGAAAAACCCAATAATGAATTCAATTATCTACAGTTAATAGGAAACCAGGACCAACCATCTTGTCCTACAGATATAATACAAATATCACATTTACAGATAATTAATAACTTTATATACAAAAATGAGATGTGCACCTGAACGAAGCTGGATTGAATCCTCAACACGCTTGCCGTTGACGTAGGTTTCCGATCCCTCGCAGGGCACCAGCATGACAATAACTTCAGCAAAAACAAATCAACCAATCATAAGTGACTCATTCTTAAAAGATCATCACCGTTCATTTTTAAATGGTAAAGGATGACTACTGACATTTAGAGCATGAATGTCATAATTTATGTCATCCTCTAACAAAGTGCCTTGGTTTCTTTTGCATGTATTTAGGGACTAGAGGTATCCATTCTTAAATTATTGCAGAAAAATTATCAATCAGCTCTGCTTAATTTGAAAAAAACATATATTCATACACATTCATACAAACAGAGGCAAACACAAGCAAGCAAACTCATAATATGGTGCCTCACCATTTCCATTGGCATTCCTCTCGCTGCGGAAGATGCAGTGCTCTTCCTTGATATGAGCACCACTTAAAACTATGTCCTGTCGTCTTTCAGCATCAGCCTGACCCACCCTGAAACAATCAAAGAGGCCATTTTGAGAGAGTAAGCACTGCCCTCTTGGTGTATTGGCAGCCATTTTATCAAGGAGTCGACAAAATTTAAACAAAACCTTTAAACCATTTCTGTCAGAAAGAGGCACTTCTAAAGCACTATAGACTGTTTCGTCTGTGATTCTGTCATCTCTTATTTTCCCCCTGAGGCACAAATGTAACAAAATACTCAACAGGAATAATCCACTGAGGGGGGCAAAAGGACAAAGAGGAAGAAAGTAACTTAAGACGACAAAACTTTATGTGATCAGTGGCAGATTTTAAGCCACTTTTTCTCTGACTCTGAAAGTTCAGAACATCAAAAGAGGAAAAATGAAATACATAGTTGTTCGGAGATACTGGAATAAATTCAAAAACTTTCCACATCCTCTGCCGCATTTCAGTGTCGTCTTTCAAGTTTTGGTTACCTTGTAATTCCGTCTTTGATGTAGTAGAGCAGACACTCTGACATGAGAGGATCCTCGTTCAGGTTAACAAGGTGTGGAGTCTACAGATGAAACACAAGAGGCAGACAAGTAATCACAAAAACACTTCTAGCATTTTTCTCTAATTTCATCAGTTCTCATCAGTAACCAAAGTATACCAGTAGTAGGAATAATGACTGAATGGGCACAGTCAGTGATTCGTGATATATTGAACATGAACATGGACAGAAAGGATCACATTGTTACAGTGCTGACACCTCTAGAGTCTGATACATCACAGTACCACTACAAATAATGCTAGCAGCTACTCTGCAAAACCACCAACCTTTTTTGGGGAAAACACCCCATTAAAGTCTGTATAAAGATCACACTGCTTCTCAACGAAATGCTAACCCATGGAGCGGCAATGAGTGAAAGGAGAAAAAAATGAAAGGAAGACAATGGATGTGAAGAAGAAAAACATAAAACACATCAATAGCAGAGGAAGAGGGTCTGAACACACCTAAAGAAAGATTCATTTCAAACAGGGACATTTTCTGAAACCAGAGATGATTTAGTGACAGCTAGCACTGAACTGTGATTAAAGGATAACAAATCTCTTTCTCCGTTATAATTGTGCTTCTTTCGATAAGCATCTACTGGTCTTTATGTTGCTGTCTCTACTGGAAGATGCAGGACAGGTAAGGAGAGTGAGGGAATGTATAATTGCCTGTAATCTAATAAGCCTCATGACAGCACTAATGGGTCTAAGTAGCTAAAGGAAAACTTTAAATAATCTACTCAGAGCTGAGCATTATCTTCAAAAGATAAACCTTGATTCAAGTGGTCTGTGTAACATTTAACTTCAAAGAAGCTTCAAGGGATCCCTTGTCAAATCTTTATACATAATTTTTAAAGCTCATACACTGTATATTAATAGACTCAAACGTGGGTGAAAAATGAACTATAGATGCTTCACACAGTAGTTACACAAAATGCGGATCTGTCTAACTCATCATAGAAACAAGCACATTTATAATGTTAAATGACTACTACCGACTAAACTCATCTAGGTGCTTTGTCTGCTAACTTAATTAAACAAACCTTCTTAGTGGGCAAACAATCAAACTGCTCATCAAATGGCCCTTCATGGCTAAGCTGAGTACATGAAGGAAGCAAATAACACAGACAGAAAGACAGGCAGAAAGATAAAGTGAGCAGATGAGAAAAAACATGTGACGGTGCAGGGAGGGTTCTCATGGAAAAAGATAACATGGGAAACAGAAGTGAGGAAGTGATGGTGGAAGGGTGTGCATCACCACCCATGGAAAATTTGACACGGTCCCATGCTATCAACGTGCGTGCTTGTGTCTCATGTCTGTTCTACCTTTTTAGGAGAAAAGACCCCCAAAGTGCCTCCATCTTCACGGATTGCCACACCCATCTCTGCCAGCAAGGCCTCCCTGTAGTGACGGAAAAACATTTGTGAGGTTCAGGAATAAGAATGTTGGGAAGAAGATGAGAAGTGATTATGTGCAACATTACAGTGAGTGATTTGTGGAATCAACACAAACAGGCAGAGAATGGCACCAGTGAGACTCAATGGATAGACGGTAACATGGTCGATGTCTGAGCCACAGATGAGTGGATAAAGGGGGAGAAAGGGATCAAGTTGGAGGAGTGTTTGTGCAGCAGAGTGTGACAGCAAAGAAGGGAAGAGAAATGGACAGAATGAGCCCAGAGGATATGAGACAGATAGGTGAAGAAAGTGAGACAGACAGCACAGAGGGGTAAAAAGACACAGACAAAGCTGCAGGCGGGTGGTCAAACAGTGACAGCACGCAGACGACTTGAAGAGGTGGGGAGGCACACAAACGTATGACACACATCTCCCCCCTCGAGAGATAAAGGGGGCTAAACTGACCTCTCCATGCGGATCGCCTCTGTCTTCCGCAGTTTCTCTTCCCAGGTTTCATTGAGCTCGGCAATGATCTTTTCTGATTCCTGAACAGCAGAGGAGAAGTGTGAGGAAAACACGAACAGTGGAAATGTAGTCTTAACTATTAGCAGTGCAGTAGTGTTAAATCAGTAAAGTATTCAAGAGATCTGATTTGTTATACTTGAGTCAAACATGGGTTTTTTGGTCAAGTTCAGGTCCTTTGTTTGTTAAAAAAAAGTTTTGATTCAGGCATAAAAGCAGAGAGGGGCAGGGTAACATGCTGCTGTGTATTAGCAGTTACACCACAACATTATCCCCTCTGGTAATGTAGCTCAAAGCTCCAGTAAAAGTCCAGTACAGCGGCTACACCTGTTGTTCATCTTTTAAAAGCAGTGAGGTACGGCTCTTCTGGGTATTAATAATTCTGTGATATTTATTGCTGTAAAGGTTTAATAATCTTAGTTTGACAACATAATGAACTGTTATGTTGGGCAGCTTTTAGAAGAATTATAGAGGTAACCTTCATTATCAAAGAATGTGAATATCATGTGTCTCACCACTAAAGCTAAAAGTCAATAAGACAGGATCTATTTTGGTCCAATTTCCTCCGTATCTGCGTTGGTGTTTGACGTCATTGGATGACAGACAGACTGGGCACCATGGTTGCCATGGAAACTGCAGCTCCTCATGGTTGGTTGTTGCAATGCTATGTGCTCCCTTATCAGCAGAGTGAGAGGTCTACAGCGAGCGTGAGAGAAGTAAAGCTCAGAGGCCACATGAGGACTGGTAGGCAAAACCTCTTTTGATTAAAGGCTGTGTGTGGGCTAAAATTAAACAACAGCCACCCTGACATTAATACGTAAGCTTCTAATCTACTGAACAAATATTACACGACGTGCTGTGTGAGATTTTTCATCAGTTTACCTTCATCTCTTCACAGATATTTCAGCATTTAGGAAAAATGAACCTTCCACATTTACTAACATATAATTCTAAACACTACAGCTCTAATCTTCTGAGGTATCTTTTCAAATATTTACCTAAGTGATATTTTCTTATGCAATGTGACAATGATTGCTACATTTAGATTATATTCACATTTGTGGTAATTATGTATTTACCACTGCAGGCAGGGGAGAAAATATTTTGTTGACCGATACAGAAGAAGGGCCAGTGGAAGACATTAGACAATCATGTTGACAATCAATTGATTTATAATGATTTACATTCGTTTAAATGGTGTTTCCAATAATTGAGATATACTGTATGCAATAATATTATGGAAATTTATGTCAGCATATCTTGCATAAACATTTAGAAGCCAGTCCGTTGCCCCACACAGAACCACATGAGGTAGTTTTTAGTCCTAATGTTTAAATAGCAAAGTGAAAAAACTAAAGTTATAAGAAAATGACCTGAAGTAAGCTGGAAAAATATGACCTGAACAAACATAACTAAAAAATGAACAAAAAGCCTGTATGTATACTTCTTTTTACAGTAACACAGATTTACATATGTAATTATGATTGGTATAAATATTGTTTTCTGGACAATAGTTTGTTTGTCTGTTTTTTTTACTATTTTAATTTTTTTTAATTTGATGTCAATCCAGGTTTTAAAGGGTTAAAGATAAAAGTAACCAAGGTTGAGGGTCTTTGCAGGGTGGGCAGCCAGCCGTGGGACTCGTTTTCTCTCTTGACACAAAAAGTGTGATTTGGCTGCTGAAGTCTTTGGTCAACTTTACCTTGAGTCTTTCGATAGCCTCCTCTCCTCCAGGGGTGGACATGATGCGCTCCTGGATGCTGGTGACCGACTGGAGGCCCCCCTGGCTGCACAGTGAGCCAGAGGACGGCGAGGCTGTCAGGGAACCAATAGGCGCTGTGGAGAAATGGCCAGGGCGTTGGTTCTCTGAGGCTATCAAGTATCTATGCTTATTGTTCTGAATGTCTTTGAGGTCTGAGCCAACAGCAGGAGAGAAAGAGGGAGAGAGAAAAAGAGCAAAACACACAGAGAGAGGTGGGATAGGCCCAGGACAGGATAGGGGGGGTAAACCACATAAAATGGAGGAACCAAATAACAAATAGGAGGAGAGAGGGAAGAAAGAGACGGGGAAAGAGGGGACAAAGGGGACAAAGGGGAGGAAGACCAATGTAAGACACACGTTAAAGGGTTAAGACAAAAACCCAGCATTATGGTCAGCTAGAGAGAGAAGCAGTTTTCACTCCAGGCGGTTTAGTCTGCTTGCACCAACTCTTCAACTCTCAGAGAAAATACAGCAAATTTCAGCTTGTACTTTATTAGAGAGTTTCCAGAGGGCTGCTTTTATGTGGACCAAAATTACACAGCAGGGGAATTAACTCTGAGCACTTAATTTCTAGTTTGCACAATTCTGAGGAATAGGAGGATGTTGCTTTGCAGGCCTTTGTCTTGAATGAGAACACACTGTGTGAAAACTGCTATCAGTGTATAGACTACAGGATGGGAGGGGGATGGAGACTGGAAGACGGTCCATGGGGAGACAGCTTAGAGTCACTGACACATGCTGCCAAAGTTCAGCCTGCAGTCGAGTAGTTTGATTCACCGCGCACACACATACACGCGTGCACTCTCACATCCACCATAGTGAAGCCACAGCAGCCTTACTAAAGGTCAGGCAGCTCATGCCAAAATAACGACCTCAAGACCTCTGAGATAACACCGACTGTGCTTTCAAAGAACTAAATAAGAGACAAAAAACAAAAGCAAATGCCAAATAAAAGTAAAAATTTAAATGACTGGGGAGGTGCTAACAGCTTTCATCATGTATCAAGACAAGATTTGGGTGTCTATTTTTTCATCCCTTCCTTGAATTTCACTGGGGTCCATGGTATGGTCAACAAAAGGTAATATTCTTACTCCTATTTTCCTTGTCAAACAGAGAAACATAACCATACACCTTCTGATTTCAAGTTTCTCTCTTTTACAGAAACAAAGACTTCCATGTCACAGAAGCTGTTAGGTTCTTTTTTTTTGGTTCCCATATTGCCAGGTTAGAGCATACACACTGCCGGCTTGAGCAGCACTGTGGCACATCTAGAGAAACTAAACCTCACCACTGATTTTTCCGCATGACGCGCGCCATTTTCAACAAAAATATACAGTGACAATTGTCTCCTACATTGACCATATATCACCTTTTACCACAGTGTCAATGTCTTTACCTGTCACAGACACGAGGAAATACAGTTTTCTTTGTTTTATTCAACCTCTCGTGTTTCTGTTTAAAAATAAAAGCCCTCTGACAACGTTTCTGTCAACAGAATCATTTCAGTTGCCCACACAAGGCCTTTTACTATGAAACATTTGCAGGACCGTGTCTACAGCGAGCGTGAGAGAAGTAAAGCTCAGAGGCCACATGAGGACTGGTAGGTAAAACCTGTTTTGATTAAAGGCTGTGTGTGGGCTAAAATTAAACAACAGCCATCCTGACATTAACACGTAAGCTTCTAATCTACCGAACAAATATCACACGGTGTTGTTGATGATGCAGTAGCTTGCACCGCTTCATTGATGAGTGGAGTAATATGTGCTTTTAATTGTGGAAATACAGTAGTAATAACAGTAGGATGTGCACTGCATGCAAAACATCCTCAATACAGCCTCTCCTGAATGAAGTACAGAAAGATGAGGGTCCATATTATTGAAGGTATTTAAAATCACACCGTTAGGATTTCGCAGTATCCTGGTATACAGTAATACCATAATGCCATCCATGCCTAATCAAGACACAAGCACTGAGCTACTCAACTTAACCAGTACATATTGGGATAACAGCCTTTACCCCACACATATAATGCAAAGTAGGTGAACACCTAATTTGGGGCAAGCAGGGGGGATTATTAGGGATATCAGAGAAAACAGCAGAGGACACACTAGCAAACTAACTATTCAAAACGATAACACACTCAGTATCATAACATATAAAGTTAGTCAACTCTATACATACAGCACAGATCTGGTGTGGCTACTTAGAAATATAAAATCATGCACCTTTTCGTCTGTAGCTCGGAGCCTCAGTTTGAGAAATGAGAGCTGCCGTTCTAAAGATTTGAGCACTGTCACCTGCAGCGATGGTTAGTAAAAATGAGCAAAACATAAAAGCAGAAAAACCACTGTCAACAAAGGGAAGCTTGAAAAGGTGATTTGGTAAGAAAATTATGCGTGTCATTGGGGTGGGGAATACAGACAAGCTATTCTAAAAGTAAATTTTCTGAAAGGGATATTCCAAAAGCAACTTGTGATACAGCTGGATTTGAGCCTGCAAATAGCTGCCTCACCCCCATCATTCTGAGATATAACAGAAACACAAGCGCAAAGCATGCTGAAGTAGTGGCATGCTCAACCTTGCCACATAAGCACACCTACAGAAGCCTTGCATTTTTCAGTATTCTTCTATTAACTTTTGCTTTTTTTTTAGCATTTACATGCAAAGCTGGTAGCAAATTTAAAATGCAGGTAATGGGGGCATAAGCAATGTTAGCTACTATTAATAGGGCAGATAGTGATCGACAATTTGTGACTACCACACTTATACACACATTTGATTCCACTTCCTGGGCAATCATCCCCCATAGGATCAACTGAGGGGAAGCAGGAAAAGATGAGAAGGGTCAGAGGTCAGCTCCAGTAGAATGGGAGGAAACGGTTACAGACATTTCTTAGTGAGCTGGATGAGAACCGTAACAAGGATGAGAAGAAATGGCAATGGAGTGACTGAGTAAGTGCCATGTTATTAGGCTTAATCTAAGCAGTGATTAGCAACAAGGCAAGTTATTAATCAGTTCAGAAATTAGAAGTTATTCATGGATGCATTATGTCTCTAGTTCGCTAGGCTATGAGCCATTAATCTTGTGTACAGAAAATTAAGTGTAATATTTTAATGCAGCTTTAACACTTGGAAGCCTGAGCACATTAGCGAGGTTTCTTTCAAAAACATGGAAAAAGCACAATGAACAACTTGGTGAGAAACGTTTTACAAATTGCAAGAAATTACTAAAAACTAAAAACTAAACTTATAATTATAATTATAATAATTACATATTTTAATTTATGCTCCAAAATTATTTCTCTTTTTTTATACAAAATTTTAGATATTGTACCTTTTACTAATTCCTTGCTAAATTTTGTGTCATTTCTTCTTTTCTTTTTTCCATGTTTTAAAAGAAATCAAGCCAATTTGCTCGGGTTTCAAAGGGTTAAACTACCATTTGTGTTGCCATTCACAATAAGCCAAATATGAACATTTATATTTCCATTAAATAATTTGTAACTATACAGTACGTAGCTTTAAATATTTTAAGAATGTACTGTGCTACCGTTCATATTATACAAAATATACACTGAACATTTTACTCTATAAAGGAGGCATAATAAACCATTATTGTATGATGGCAAAAAAAATAATAATTTAAAGCTCTTACAAGTCTTTTTAGTTTTGTACTAAGCATAAGTACAGGCAAAGCGATGAAAACAAAGTCGGATGATTGACAGAAATGAAACCGTGAAGTAGAAAGGAGATGCTGCCAGCATGTGTTAGACCCTGACAGAGAAAGGAGGAGCTGTGTGGCTGCAGATGTGGCCTGCTGTGATAGCATTCAACTCACTGTCTAAGATGTCTCCCAGGCCCTGAGCACGGAGCAGTTCCTTCAGTCGAGCCACTTCATCCTTCAGGTCACGCACCAGCTTGTTGTTGGGATCCTCATTGATGACAGCATTGCACTTGATGTTTTTAGCTCGGTCAGCATAGCTAAAAATCATAACGCAGATTAACTGTATTTGTAGTTAAGGATTATACGCAACCAATGCATACAAATAACTGGAATTATTTTGTAAATTGTGCTGGGTGTTAATCTTACCGGAGTGTGCTGAGGGTTTCATCGTAGTTGATATCCGCAGGACTGAGGGCAGCTACCATGGCTGTTCTTGAGTTTCCACCTTAGAACAAAAGAGCAGTAAAGAGCTTAGTTACCTTACTATGTAGACCATTGTTTTCTAATATATTATATTTAGCCTGAAGAAAAAAAAGATTTATTTCAAAATACAACATGATTTCCACTGAAATGCATAGTAAAAATGCTCAACACAGTAGAAAACACTACTACAGAGTGCTGAATACTAATTCCACTGATATACGTCTTCAGTCTAATTAGACTAAACTGCAAAGTACTGCATCTGTCAAGTGTGCTTAGATTGAAAACACACTATGCCTCTCCTCCATACATGTCTGAGCCAAGGAGATGGGTGTGCTTGTCTAGTTAGGTTGAAATACAGTCTGCTGACAGCGTTCTTCTTAAATTGGCAGAGAGTAATGTACACTAGCTCCAGTCATTTTTTTTATCCCCCACTTCATCTTACAGGATACAGATGGTTCAATTTTTCTTGCTGTCCATGAACAAGGATTTTGCTACACAGTTTACAGACATAAATTTCAAGATATTCCATCAATAAAGTGTATTTAGCAGGTGATATTAATGATCATACCGAGGTTCTCTCTCAGCAGCCATGTCAGAACAGAGTCTCTGTACGGGATGAAGTCAGTCTTCTTCTTTTTCTTGCTCTGCGGTAAACAAACATTATGTTAACACTGACGGAACACTTTCTGTTTTAAAGCTGCAAATTAGAGATGGCGGTCGAGCAATATTATGATGTACCATGACAAACAGCTCATATTTAATGGACAAGTGGTGGGATAAAACCAGTAGAGGCCTGATTTGTTTACCGTTTGCTATGGTGCAAGGATTGTGGATTTTTAATGCGCATGGTGCCTAAAAGCACAGCACTTAATTAAAATAAAATGTTGATGGAAGAACACTATGCAGCAACTCTAGCATTGCACATGGCAAAAGGCTGTCAAATTGGACTCATGGGAGGAATCAGACGTTAGTGGTTGAGCTGTCAGAGGGTTTACCTTGCTGGTACAGTTATCCTGTGTGAGCAAGCATTACAAGGACAAGAGAAGAGAAAACAGAAGGGCAGACATTACAGCATGCCAGGATACAAACATTAATTCCTTGAGAAGACAGGGTCAAGCTGTCGAGGGTGAGAGGAAAGGAGGAGGAGAGAAGAAGACAGAAATAAGCACAAACAGACATAAAACACTCACCACTTCAGCCAAGGCAGAGATAACTTTTCCTAATGTGGTGAGAGATTTGTTGATGTTTGCTCCCTCCTGCAACCATAGATGAACAAAAAAAACAGTAAGAACCATAACAGTAATACTAGTTGACTATTTGCTAATAGTGGTGCTTGGTGTCTGTGATAAAGAGAGTCTTACCTTTAGCCTGGTACCTTTAGCTCCAGTGGAATCTGCTCGTTCACTTCCTGCCAAGTCTACCAGACTAATTTTACTGACCTGAAGAGGGAGTAAATTTTAGATGCATCAAGCTTATGAATGATTTAAATCAGAGCGATAAAAACCTGAGAGAAGATGAGAATGTTACTGGAATAATAACAGCACTGTCTACCAAATAAAAAGTTCATAATGTTTTCAAAAATATTTCAAACATTTTTGCAAAACATTCTAAACATTTGGATACAACTGTCAAGTGAGACGCAGCTAAGCAGTAAAATCTGATAGAGTGGCTGAACACAATGGACATTGTGTTTACGACGACACAGTGGTCTTTGTCTCTGCAGCATTGAGAGGAAATGTTAAAAGTCAAATCTAAAATGGCGATCACCGCTGACTAAGAGGACCACAGGAGACATTTTAGCCAAAGTCAAAAAGTCAAAGTCAAAAGAGCAAACTAAATAAATGGGCTGGAAGTAAAAATCAGCATGAAGAAAATTACTCCCAAAAGCATAGCATCAGAGTCAGTTTTAAGTTGAAAAAAAAAAGATTAAGTGAGAATAGATAATAGATCTAATTTAAGAATCAGACGAAGGCTGTCTTTCTAGTCTCCTCTGACCTTTTCTGTGGAGAGATCTGTTTCACTGTCATGTTTCTTCTGTGTGAAGACGATGGTGAAAACAGCATGGGACCTGCTGCTGGTCTCATTCATGTTGGTGGCAGCGACAGTTCTGCAGGTGAGCACAAACGGCATAAGTTAGGGTTTTTTTTTTAAAAAAAAAAAAGCATGCAACACATTTTTTCTGAGCACTTTAATCACTTTTAAATAATTCATGGTCTTGGCTATTACTGGAGCTAACATCACTGGGTTTTACGCCCATTAGAGTGAATTGAGTCTACAGGATTACTTTGTATGGCGGAGGTGGATAATACTGTGAGGACACCAAACACAAATACACAAGACACAGTCAGAGGGACAGTAACAGGGGAGATACAGGCTTTTCATGCCATGTTCCAGAAATAAGCCTTCTGAGTCAGCACAGAAAGATTAAGGCAGGGTTCACTCCTCCCTACGGGAGCTCCGTGAAAAACACTCGCACACACACACACACACACACACGGAAAAAACAACACACATATCACATGCATTAATTTCAATGAGCAACACTCACTATCTGCAATTTAAATAAGGTTCTGTCAATGGAGAATATTAGCTGTTTCTTCAACAGCTAACTTCATCTTGCTGGAAATTTTCATCCTTCATAAACTCATTATTCTGAGGATGTCGGTTATCACATCATCACAGCTATCATCACCAATATAACTCCCCTGCTTCCCCTGACCTCAGCATGATCCCAGGGCTTGACTCACCTGGCCTTGTTGCCTGCATCCATTAGGTCAGCGATGTCTGTGTAGGAGGTGACAGCCAGCTTGGACAAGTCCTCCACGTAAGGACCCAGTAGCGGGTGCTCTCGCACTCGTAAATTCCCTTTGTTCTTAGGGTTTAGCAAATCTCGCACTCGCTCACAGTAGATCTCCATGTAACTGACCTAGAATTAGAAGCAAAAGTAACAGATTGTCAGTTCTGGAGCCACATTGCAACATCACAAAGCAGTAACAAGAAGCTGAATGTAGAACTATTATAGTTCAGGTCTAAATAATGTTGGTATATCACCATATATTTTTTGCATCTGTAGTTGCTGATCCATATCAGAATCATCTGCTGTTCTGAGACTTCTAGTGTTTCTCTGCTTGAGGACTGACTGCTGAGGAAACTGAAGGTTCAGCCAATATGTGATTGATGACTGACTATTACCAGATATACAGTTAGGAGAAGGCGAGAAATGGTTCATTAGAGACAAGCCAACAAAAGAGCCAGCGGCAGGGGCTGAGAACAGGGATTACACACTGCAAAGCAGTCTGACACTCACCTCTACTGAGTAGGAGAGCTCATCTTTGTTGCTGTCCTCATTGATTTTCTCAAATAGATCTTCACAGAGCTGAGAGGCAGAGAAAGAAGATGTTTAGGACAAATTAACAGCATGTGGGGAGGCGAGAGGGAGGATGAATAGGAAGAGAGATCAATGGAACAACAATATTCTAAAAACTTATTTTACATATAAATCATTAAAGCATTTTTTTAAGCAATAAAATGTCACACCCATAGAATTACAAAGATCCGACCATTAAATCTAGAGCACCCATGGATGAGACTAAACAATTAAAATCATTACTGAGTAAAATATAGTCTGAATGCAAGAATTAATCCAAAGCTGGAAAAAAACATCTGACAAGACAGATTTTGCCAGCAGATTGTAGAGAAGAACTACCGTTTTCTGAGAGTTTCGCATCATGTAGGCCATATTCTTCTTATTAATGCCATTAGAGTGGCTATCAGACAATAAACTAAGCAAACATTAGAGGCGGGTCTGACTATGTCAAATGACAATATGGGTTAAGTTGGCAAACATTTGTAGAAAACAGAACATTCTCATTACAGGAAATGTAGAAGGTAGATTTATTTGTCTTCTTAAACGCAGCTGAAGAGAAATGTAAAGGTAAAGATGCAGTCTCAGCATTTCAGAGCTGGAACAAATTGGGTAAGAAGTTTGATGGGAGGGAATGATTAAAGAACTGATAAAAACTGCTCTTGTATTACAGAAAGTGACCAAGACTGTGACTCAGGTGGTGTTTTGATCATTCAGTGAGACATAACCAATACAGTTGGTAAAGCCTCAAAATCTCTTCTATGCACTTTTGTAAAATAAGTGGGATGTAATGTAGAACAAACCATGGGAATTATTCCTTCCTGCCCCTCCTCTTGCTTGCCCATCATGGTGTAGGATTTGCCAGCTCCAGTCTGGCCGTAAGCAAAGATGCAAACGTTGTAGCCCTCAAAAGCATGTGCCAGCATTTCCTTGCCAATGTCATTGTAGACAAGGTTCTGTGATGCAAAGCTGGGGTCTTCCGGCTGTGGCAAAGACAGAGAGAGGAATTAAAATGTATAGAATTTCAATAAACTTGTGGAATTGGTATCAAACTGACAACATATGTATAATTATATCTAAATTTCCCTTCTTATTGGTCATTACACTGGACTGTGAAAAAGAGCGCTCACCGTAGTGTGTGACCAGTAGGAGTAATCAAAACTGAAGGTCTTTGCTGGTTCCTTTGGGGCTTTGGGGTTGAGAATAGCTGTGGGGGGAAAAAGAAAAGTAGTAATGTGGTTGATAAATAACATCTGGCTTGAATGTGATTATGAGGCAAAACTACTCCCACGCTCAGTTTCATCATAACTTCTACCTTCAGTGACTTCATTAATGATACATTATCTTTTTTTCTAGTTCTAGTTTAAAGCATCAAATCAAATATGTTTTAGTTTATTCCTTTTCTTTTTAGTTTGTTTTGCTGTTCTGGCACATTCTCTTTCTTTTGCATGCCAATTGGGAGGGTTGTTTCTTAATAATATCTAATCAAACTCCCATCCGTCATTCAAAGAGATTATTCATGTATTTCTACTGATCCTTCTTAAAAAAAAACACACACACAAAAAGTTACATTTCAGTTTAAAAAAACAAACCTCTCTTAATGCACTGTCTCAGTGGACCCCGATTAACACACTGTTTATTTTTATCCTGGTTAGCAAGTTGTGTGCCTGCAAAGATCCCATTCTTCAATCAGAGCACTAACGGTGATATATTTGGAACTGAAAGTCACATGAACCAGTGACAGATTATGAGCCACGGGCTTTTTGGAGAACTGCAACTGCTGTGTCAACTTTTACCAAGTACAGCATCTTTAATCAGGGTCTTAACTGATAACACAGCTACAGAGACAACCAATACAGGATTTCAATAATAACACATGTAGCCTGTTCTCATTATACCTCCTTCACCTGTTTTATCGGCAAAAGGCATAATGACACAATGTTTCGGCACTATCAGCCATTCCCCATGGTCACACTGACATTTCTTAATGAACAAGAATCTGCAGCCATGCCTGGCATGTCATCCCTCTCAAGCATGCTTGCTGGTACCCCTGGGACTTGTGTTTAAGCTTTCCACACGCTGCACTGGATATGTGATGGAAACAGAGGAGGAGACTAAGAAATTACTGTAGGGTATTTGTAGATATCCGTTCCTCAAATCCCCCTCTTAAACAAAATGCACTTTTATTGGCTAAAGCTGCTTTGCGTCAGCGTAGAGAATTCGCTCAGTCTAAGCAGACGAACACATACGTCTAACATCAGTAGAGGGGAGAGGAGGGAGCGACAAAGAGGCTAGTGAAAAAAAAAGGTTTGATGGGCTAATGGGTGTGCTCAAGGACCTAGCAACAGTCCAAACAGAGCAACAATAGAAACCAAAGGCAGGGTGAAAGGAAAAACTGTAAATATGCATCTTAGTAAGAATTACAGAAACCATGTATTTAATGCACTTTCACTATTTCCAATCAAATCAGTGTAGGCCACAAAGCAGTAATTAGCTTTGTTTAATGCAAATTGTGTTCTTTGCTAATGGGCGAATTAAAGCCAGGTCTGGTCCTCGACATGAGGTTGCTTGTGAGGCTTTTGCATCAAGATGTCCCAGGCAGAGTGCCTTGTGTGTTCAGAGGATTTCAGCGCACTTATCAATAATGCAGGAGATGTGGAGAGACAGGGATTGCATATCACCCTCCACAGGTCACATGCTGACAGAAAAGCACAGCGTGTCCTCAGAAACCAGAACACTAACTGCTTCATGCTAAATATGTGATGATTATAGCAGCTGCCATTGCACTGAAATTCAGCTACAGTCTAGCACAGGTAAAAAGAATGCATTTGTCTGTACCGCCCTGCAATCAGGTTAAGGTGCACAGGCGGAGCAGCAGCTTCCATATTGGGCACTGGAAGAAGATACAGCAAGACAGGTGGCTAAATTAAGCCCAATATCACCTTTGACCTGCCTCCAAAGGGAAATTGGAGCCTGGGTATGATGAAACGAAGGGGGATTTACATTACCAGTGCCCCTATCCCCCTTTCCTGGAACAATCTACAGTGGCTATTAATGAAGAGACAGTCTTATTCAGTCATTCAGTGTCAGCCAAATTCAGTGTTAACAGGGCAACTTAGAAATAAAAACAGAAAGATGATGAGACAGTGCCAGGCATGTGATTTAGACAGTGGGATGCCCATGACAGGCCAGCAGAGTGACAAACTGGCCTAACTGGGAATCACAGCTGTGCTCTCAGAAGACAATAAAATATGTAAGCTTTCTAATCTCCCACATAATCAGCTTCCCTGGTTCTTACATGGGCACTCATCAGAGACAAAGGTGGATGTCGTGGTGTAAAAATGCACCTAAGCACAGCAGCAAAGCTACATGGTAGCAGTTAGTGGAAGACAGCTTAACTCTTAAAGGTGAATCATGCTCACGACGTGGAATGAACGTGTCATTCGATTGCCCACTCTTTTGCTCTCAGAACAGACAGCTGCTTCACCGATGTGGTCCCATCAGTGCGTCATGAGAGTGGGACTCTCATGTAAGAGTCTATAAATGTGTACTGAAGACAAGGGATGTGGCTGGCAGTGGTCACGTGTGTGCAGTTCAATTTTTTTATCACTTCTAATTGAGAAGAGTACATTGCCTCTCAAGGTATATCCAACTATTATGTTATCACACATAGCCGTGGTACTACAGTACACCAGGGTATTTAGAAATCCCAATTTTATGTTTTTCAACACTGCCATAAATACAGGCGGCCCTCTTTCTATTAGACTGATTGTATGTAGTGCACAGCACCAGGACACTTAGTGGTTGAGGGATACATCACAGGACTGAAAACAGCCAGCGGGCCGCTACGGCAGAGGGACACCACAGGGCATGTTTTTTTTTTGTTTTGTTTTGTGTTTTTTTTTACATACTACTCCGTGAACTAGGAATTTATTTTGACCAAACTTGAGCTGGTGATTGTTGGAACAGTGGACTTACAGACTAGATTACTTGCAAAAGTAACCATGACAGTTTGGATGATTTTTTATTTTGTTTTTGTCAAGTTTGAACGAAGTGTGTTTTATGATGAGTTAATGAGGCAATTAAGCCTCGTCAGTCTTCCATGATGGAAAGAAAGCTGAATTCAAAGGTGTACAATTGTTTTTCGCTGTTTAATAAGGAAAATAAGTGTGGATTTATTACTTTTCCTTACATTTGGCATTTTGTCGGTTTCTATTGTGTATTTATTAGTCTAAAAATCTGAAAGTAAGTAGAACACTTACACTGTCATATATCGTATACCCCAGTGAAATTCCAGGAAGGTGTGAAAAGGTATGAAATATTACATACTGCCAAAGCCTAATTACACATCTGTCGAACTGTTGCATCTAAGCACTGAAGACTGAGGCAGAATAGGGTGAATTTTTTCCCTGCCGCTTCAGATTGAGTAAATATGACAGGAGTGCCCCATATCTTCCAGCATGACTCACCTACTTTGTCTCAACTGTATATCAGTCACTCGCTTCAATTTTTACACTGACATCTGTACATCCCACTTGCAAGCAGCATCCATGTAAGCACTGAAGATAGCAATAGTCACAAATTAAGATGTCAATAAGGGATTCCTCTGCTTTCCATTTATAGTAAATATTCCCAACAGAGTCACTTCCTGGGCTTAAAATGGCAGATGCATTCTGCTGCTTAAAAAACGTCATCACTCTGTCTTTCTCAACCATGGCAACAGGTATAGGACCAGATTCTGGTTGCCATAACAACCTCAACTTGGCACAGAAGGGGAGGATGCGGCACATTGCGTTCTGTTTTCTCCCTCCTCAAGCATCCCTTATTACTGTTCTGGAGAAACTATATAAAAACTAAAATTTTCAAATTATTTATTAAATATTGATTTCAGGATTCTTAAAAAAAACAAACAAAAAAAACAGACGTGCAAATTGCATAGTGTGAAAAGCTTTAGGATTTGTAACTAAGACATTAAGCTGCTTATCATAAGCATAAGCAACAGCAGAAACAACTTTTATGACACAAACACCTTTAGAATACAATTAGTAACAGGAATATGGTAGTAAAGTACAAAAGACAAACGTTTCACAGAATAATTTAAACACCCAAGGCACTACCCTTGGTGACACAGACAGTACACATTACATACACACTAAGCTTAAGGTCCACATAAGGAAATTATCAGTAAGTAAAAGATAGAAGACTGTTTTTTTATCATTACTGTGTCAACATCAGGCTACCAAACAACACTAAACTTCCATTACATAAATGGGTGACGTGCAAATCTGTGTGGGAGACTATGTAGTAGTACACGATTCTTTCAAGACATTCAGCCAACAACCCCATGTGCAGGGAACAGACACAAGCTACCAGGTGGTATACAAGTTCAAATGTTTATTTGTCCAAAATGCCACAGCTCTGCATTTTCAGCTCCTGTTCTGCAGCGTACAGGACTGATATGATGCTGGCACTCCACAGGAGCTTTCCATTTCATGGAAGCCTGGATACCCGTTAACTAACCACATCCTGCTATCTAAAGAACATCACTCAGCTGGTTGTAGCCGGCAGACATTTTGTGCTCCAGTGTTCAACATGGGGCCTATAATCCGGCCAGGAAAGCAAAGTTACCCCTCCGTAATTAGGTTGTTAGGAGGTCTCTGAGCACCAGATGGGGACTAAAAGCTAGACCCATTCACCTGAGACTAGCAGACAAGCAGGGTCTAAAATGGCTGTGCGTATCTGTCTCTCCCTTCCAGTAACCCTCTAAGGATCTGTTAGCTGTTAGTTGGAGCTGATCGATGCCCATCTGCAGTCACAGGAAGGGGCATTAAATAAATGCATATGTAAAATATGAAGGAAAACAAATGGGTGAGTTGCTGACACAACCCAGGCATTTAGAGAAATAGTATCTGTGCAGAATAGTAATTACCATGTGTGCTTCTTTCAGCAAGACTGAGGAATTTTAATAGCATCCCTGGGGTCTGTGTGCATATGGGCAGCAGTGTGATGTAACGGTTCACTTCTGAGGAACATTATTTAATTCATTTAATTCACAACACTACTACAGACTACAGACTGTAATTTTCTACCAAATAAAATTGTTAGTTACACCAGCAGCAACATACAACCCTAACCATGTGCACTTAACTCATTACATCTGGAATAATGGGACCATATTTTTCATGATGTTGATTATATATGATTGATTATATTTGGGGTGAAAAGCCTAAAGGCAGAAACAGAACTGCATCAAAATAAAAGCACATTAGTTCAATAATTTCATTTTGGTTGATGTAAGCAGGAAGAGTCAGGGAGTTGGCTGTGGGTTACAACATGAGCCCCCTTTTCATTAGCCTAAATTAATATATTGTGTACATTTTGGTTAATTGACACAATTAAAAGTATGCTGAATTAGCTATTAGCAGTTCCTGTTTATAATGTACCCAAGGATGATAACTGATGATGATTTGATGATGATAAAAACTAAAAAAAAAAAAACACAAAAAAAAATCACGACTCTAAGGCAAGAACACCAGAACTTTTTTTATTTCTTATCTTTTAAATGGATGTTTATTCTCATTTGGACACCCAGTTTAACACACTCATACCCTTTTCCACAATCATAGAAACCAGTTCCTTTCCAGTTTCCCACACCTAATTTTGAACCATTCAAACCATTTCGACCAGTCATAAATTTTGCTAAATTTGCTCAGAACCTGAAAAGTTGGTTCTCTGCTGGAACCAAAAAGTAGCAGATTTTCCTTGACATCAAGTGCAAACCGTGATGACATTATTCATATTCTACAGATTGCAAAGACAGGATGAAAAAGGAACAATGGTGGGGAACTCAGATGAGAAATAGAAACAAAAGTAGTGTGTAGAAGTAGTGTAGTGGTCTCTTTAATCGTTGGTCCATGCTTGGTTTGGGGTAATAACAGAACAAAAGTTTCAACAATTTGGACACTACTGTTTAATTCCATCATGCATCTTGCAACACTTAACGTTGATGAAACATCCTTCATTACAATGGTTTAGTGCAAAACTGGTGAGAATGCAGAGTGGTTCACTACATAGGACCAAGGTTCACAGGTTGGTTAATTTTTTTCTGCCAAAGGTTTGATAAAACCAACAACAGATCACCAAGGAAGGCAGCACATTTAGTTTTTGTATGGGAAAGCATCACTGGTAGTGATCATAGTTGCTCATGAAAAGTACATCAAACGTGTTTCATATACTGTGTGTTTAATGGGAAATATAAACAGTGTATAGGACTGTTCATACATTATGTTGGTGAACAGCCTAACCTTTGGTGCGCTCTGTGCCATCAACACATCAAGCGAAATCCATACCATTATAGATCGCAACATTACAAATGCATACCTGTGTCACAGTTTGTGCATGAGTGGTGAAGCAAAGCAGCTGCTGACATGAGCAGATGGTTTGAGCAGTGCCACAGTAATGCGAATACTGTTGTTCAGTGTTAAAAAGGGAGCATTTAGACTGGATGGGGCACATTCTGACGTGGCCACAGAAATGCTCCGTGTGTTGTATCCAGTGTCTTTGGAAGAGAGTGTGTGATGACCCGGTTGCCACGGCTGCAGCACAGGTGACAGAGTTGTCACTGGATGCAGCTCAGAATCGAGGGCTAAAAGTAGTGTCTGAGCACTGCCGTGCTCATTTGACAAACAGCTGAGCTTGTCACAGCCACAACAGAGGACGTACAACATCTCCAAAACAGAAACAAACATGTGGTATCTTGATTCCCCCTTTGGACGCAATGCACTTTCACGTCTGGTCAGGCAGATGCCATGTGGCCTTTAATTAAAAAGTATCCACACAGCAATTCAATACTCATCTGCTGAGTACTCCTGCCAAAAAAACCCTGGAACTTTCTGGGCAGGCAGACGAATGTGTCTAGCCAGGAGACACCAGAATCCACATCACCGTCATCGACTCAGACAAACAAACTACAACAAACTCTCTATTAATGAGAGCAGCTATTGTCATTTCATTAGAGAAGCCACTACATCAAACTAATAAGTGTAAAAGTAAAGGAAGGCACTGAGGTCCTACTAACAAATCCTTTGTTTCTACTCAGAAGGCTGATCACGTCATTTTTCTCTTCCTACTCGGGGAGAGGAGAGGGGAAAAAAAGCACAGGAAGACACCAGAACAATGCACTGAATGCAGGGTATTGCAACTGACAACAGAGCCTGCAAAACACATTAGGTAATCTGTTATGACAAGGCTTTATGTGCCCAGTCCCCTCTATCACAATGACCCTTTTCACACGCCTTACCCGCCCTCCTCTTTAGAAAAAGTGATCACCACATTTTTAAAAAATAAATAAATAAATTCAATATTTTGTTAATATGGAGTTAAATGTAAAGTGCAGGTTAAAAGCAACTGGACTGAAATGAAAAATATCATAGAGATATTTGAAATGAATTCAGAAACTGTGTTTACATCTATCCGAGAAACAAGAGTGTTTGAAAAAATCTGATTTGGGCAGGAAGTCAGGAGTATGTGTTTACACTACAATAAATAAGTCCACTTTTACACGCAGCTGGTTGGCAACTTTCTTTTTTTTTTCCTGAGCATGCCAGGAGTGACAGTGTACTGAAAAGACACACACTTTTGTGGGAGAGCACATATATTTGGTTACAAGATTTCTCTCCATTTCTTCGTCATATGAAGAAATCTGTGTTTCTTGCTAAAATGCAGGAAATCAGAAGTCATTAGAAATGTGAAATTAATGGTGCATGTAAACAAATTTATGAGCTTCTTCTCATAACATGTCAAAATATACAAATAAAAAAAACTAATACATTAAAATGGCTTTCAGAGGGGTTGCCTGCCTAGCTCGAAAGCAGTAGGAAAGGGCCGGTCCTGGCCTATGTGCCAGCTGTTCCAGCTCTGACTACTGTCTATTTATACAGCAGCAGATGGCAGCTAGTGCTTTGCATGCCGACAGACTGTCAGTGACAGGAAGGAATGGACAGATTTCAGCTGCCCAACCTTTCTGCCAAACTCATAGCCAAACCATACATTGCTCCCGGCCTGCAGACACTGATAGCCAGCGAGGCCTGCGAGTGCCTTTTGATATTAGCAGGCTCACGCAGACTCACTGAGTCCAGGATAACAGAGACTAAAGAGAAGCTTCTAGAAGCCACCAGACAGAGAAAACATGCTAAGCCAGCAGGACTCCATTCAGAAGCTAAACAAACACAGAACTACAACAAAGAGAGCGGGATATCAGGCAGCCTCTCAGGTGATGACATGGGGGGGTTAAACCCACAAGGCACACAGGACTGGCATGAAATCAGAAATGAGATAACAATGCATATCAAAATCACATACCAATGGCTGTCGGCCTAATGCCTAGTGTGTCGAAACAAAGTCTGGACACATCCACCAGCTTGTATAATGAGCTAACTTATTGTTTGCACCTCTATGTTAACATTAACCGGATCCTTAGTCAGGGTTTTCAGCTGCTTTCACAGCTAAAAGAGGCAGTGCTTCTCATGGATCACATCCAAGGAGGATATTCTCCTCTTTGCAGGTGCTGCCTCGAAAAGGTCAGAGGTCTTTCCAAACACATCCTGTGTCATGGAAAGCTATAGTAGTAATACCTCTACAGCTTTAGACCTGTCTGGTATTTTCCAGTTTAAAAATAGCACTTAATTTATTGACAGTTTTAACTTGCCTGCGTCAACCTTATCACAATTTTACTTTAAGGAAGTAGTTCTGTGTGTGCTGCATTAACAAACTAAAGCTAAAACAGATTCAACATTAAGCATTCCCTTCACAGTTTATATCTATATTATAAATGTGGAACAAATTTTCCGTCTAAGCTCAACTTTGGTTATCAACATTACAGATAATAGTAATAATGAATTATTAGAGCGCACATAATTGAGATGGCACAAAATATTAGCCTACAATAGGAACATTAATGAAACTTCTCTGCAATAAGAAAGATGCTGATTCCAACAATCTGACTTTAAAATAAGTGTATTTTCCCAGAAAGCTTTTCAAATATTAGCCATTGCCGACTGGACTGTTATTATCATCATATTAATATATAAAATATAATATATTATAATATAAAACACTGGATTTGCATTATAATGTAATCTATCCATTCAAAACAGCTGTACATTTGTTTAAAATCCCAACTCATGATTAAACAGTTTCAAAACAACATACAGCTCATCATATGATCCAGGCATTGCGTAGACAACAGTGTAGGCCAGGCTGTGCAGACAAGGGAAATACAGAGCCCCTTACATTCACTGCACACAACAGGCACCCATTTTACAAAGCAGTGACCTGGATTTCCTCAACTAGCCTCCACTCAAAGACTGAAGTCTCTCTTTAAATGCTCTCTGGCTTTATATAAGCACCATGACATCATGAACACAACTCTGGCACATGGATCTCTGAAAAACTCACATCTTTTTAGTCAAGGCCAATATCTACATAAAAAAAATCAAAAAGCTTAAAAAAGAAGCTGCACCGCATGTTTGACATGTTCTGTGAAGCCAGAAAACATTAATAAGGATAAGCACTGAGTGACGCCTCAAGCTAATGTCACGACTGACACGTTTTATCCAGTATTTTCTCTGTGGAGAGCGGAAATGACGCATGAAACTGTGTATCCGTGTGTGTATGCATTTATGTGTATGTGTGTATACTACCAATCTCAGTTAGCCTCATTGTATTCAAACAGCAGCATGAGACAGATACATTTTGAAGCAGCAAAAGATTCCAGTAGCCAACCAGATCAAAGGGCCGACTCTTATTAATTAAGCCTTCAAAATTAATATACTGCCAACCCTCACGACTTTTTACTCATGAATAATACAAAGTGAACATCATGCCCACCACCAAGCTACCCGTGCCTGGACTGCAAAGCTCTCCAGTTTGCCTCTGAATTCAGCCTTTAGACTGTGGGAGGAAACCAAACAATACAGTCTGGAAAGAGAGCTGTGTCGACGAGGGCACAAAAACTAAAAAACACATTCACTCTCTTGAATGTGGGAAAGTGCACCCATTTCCCCCAACTTAGGCAATGAACCAAAGAGTAGGTAAGAGGAGCAAGCCAGGAGTACCATAACTTAAAAAAACAAAACACAACATCCCCTGAATGCATCACCAAGTCAGGGATGAACAGTGTCAAACTCAGCTGAGTGGTTGTGTAGGATCATCCTCTGAAAAAGACGGCTACCATACCTACCATGTGCCTGGTGCAGATAAATATCTTTAAACAAGAAATTTTTTATGATGTTTTAATAGAATTTATAACATTTGTATCCACTAATGCATACAGCAATGTTTTAACGTTACAGCAACATTAAAAGTTATTATTAATATGATTGTTTTGACCATGGATAACATCCCACCGTGACTGAATTCCCAACATTATTTTACCTTCAGCAGCTGTTACGTGTACTCATCTATGCCAACGGTATATTAGCAAGTTACCGTGACTGACTAACCAGCTATTTCATAAAACATGACATAACGTGACTAAAAGTAACGTGAATAAAACTTTTATACATTAACACATCTGTAAAGATGATTTCTGCCTTGGTCACATCAGACAGCCTTTATTGCTACTTCTTGTAGTCATCACAGTCTGTCTTTTATTTTTGTTTTGTTTAAAAAAAAACATCAGAAATGATAAACTGTGAGTGTTAAACTCTTACAGAAAGTGCTGACCACAACTGAGATTTGTTTAGTCTATTTATTCTTTTTCCATTGTAACTGCAACATTTACAAAATGTTTGAAACCATCTTTACAGAGTTTGACATTTTGCTGACCAGACTTAACATGTCTTCATCTGTTTATTATTTTATTTATTAACATTACTTTAATTACAATTGTTTTGAGTCTACCTAGGATTTGAGAGATGTTCTGCTGTCTGGCAAATGTTGGTCATGTTCTGACTATAAATAACAGTTTAAACCACACTTAATCAACTTGCCTAGGAGCAAAAATCACCCTTTAAACTTAAAAAAAGAAAAAGATTTGACTTTTCCCGTAGGTAATTATCGATATCGATCAATGTGAAAATTTTATATAATGGTAACATTTTTAGCCATATCGCCCAGCCCTAACCTATGATCATACAGCAAAATTGGTGCATGGGCACACAAACCTTCCTAATCCCCCCTTCTCCGTGCACAAAAATCAGCTGGTGACCCTTTTGTTATACAGAAAATCTCTATAACCCTTCAACTGATTGGGTGCTGCTGTAAAACTGGGACACATTTCAGAACTTGGCTGAACTGTATTTCACCAGACTAATTCAGCATTGCGTTTGTTCCACCTTGCCATGTGAGGGCGGGCAGGCGGGGGGTTGGCCTTTTATCACTGGTAGTAATACAAATATTAATGGATTTGTGTGGTCTGGATGCCAGAAGCCAATCGAAGCAGAAGCCCCCTAGGAACACCACCCTATGAGCATCGATATGTTGTTCATCTTGTTTTTCTGAGGGGTTCTATGCTGCAAAAATATCATCAAAATAAACATATTTAATTTAATTTTGAGTCATGCATTATTCTGAAAATAAGCAGTTAAAATCAATATTCCGCATTTCTGATGATCTGCTACTATTGAGGCTGCTTTACCTTGATGTCTTTATCAAAGACATTCGCTTCTTGTGACACTGACCTGCAGTGTAAGCACAAACTGCAGGACAATGCCAACATACTGAAGAATGCAAACATAAAAGCCTTTTCTTTAGATTCAGCTCATCTACATGAATCATATTTCTTAACCTCCACCAATATGAGCATCACCATCATCTCTCACTGGGCGACTGTATGTGGTGCTGCCTCACGCTGTAAAACACGTGAATAGGGCTCGTGCACGACTTTCACTGTCTCTGCTTCTGAGGCTGCATTTACACCGCCCCTCCCCCCCTGGAATCAGCTCCAATCCCATCCTCCCCTCTGTTATCCCACATTTTCTGCAAAAAAGGCTCCCAGTTTCCACTCAACCCCATCACAGGATGGGGAAGGGAGTAAGCTAACAACAATAAGTCAAAGAAATCCTTTGATGTGAGGTGAGTACTGAGAAACTACAGTAAAATCATCGATATAGCTAGTATACTATGTGAGATCCTTTACAAAGACACTCACTGGGCTACAGATATGACAAAAGATCACTTTATTCAACACAAGCATATAATGAGTGACAAAGTAAATCTCATGAGATTCAGTCGTTTTCTAGATATACTGCTTTTCGTCACTAACATACTTTAAGTCATCTGTAGCTGATCCTCAGGCCCTTTCATACTAACAGAAAAAATGCCAACAAATTCACCAGTTATACAGCCTCATTCCAGATGTCTTGATATCTGCCAAAACTATGTTTCTATAAATAATAATAAGGCCCTAATTTAAAGTCCCCCTCCACTCAAAAAATGTGTTTTCCTTGTGTTTATATCCCCTAAAATGTCTGACCTGGACTATATTGACTTGTAGTTGTATCTGTGCAAAGTTTGTCTAAAATCTTTTTTCTAAAATCTGAGATTCAAACTCAGAGCAGGCATACTAGATAAGTAACATAACTTTTACAAAAGCCAATCGTTGTCAAATAATATTCTAATACGAGAAACACATACTGACAGGAACAGACTTCAACACAGCCCTGGAAAAGAAAGCTGAAACCTTCGTAGCAGTACAGACTTGCCAGTACAGAGTGCAGAGTTCGCGGCTTCCTTCCTACACTTACCATTCTGAAACGTCTGCTATTCGCTGATTTTGGTGCAACTCCTCATCTGAGGTTGGGTCAACAGAGGCCAAAAAATGAATGACTGAATCTCTCCAGTGTTTCCTCTTAAGCCAAATGCTAGCCATTATGATGCACACAGAATTTTCATCGATCAACCTAGCGCAAACGGCTCTGGAGAAAGTGGAAAACAAAACTTTACGTAAGCTGCAGTGCTGGGCCGGGCGACGAATTTTACATTGAGGGAGAAAATGGATCTACCTCCAGACAGTGTTTTTTTGTTGTTTTTTTTTTACTTTATATGTGCGAAAAGCATGCTCAACAAAATATTAACATAAGACTTACATACTTAAAACATGTCTGGGGGGGCTTTAAGATAACTACATGCTAACACGTGCTAATTTGATAAAATCCATGCAGCACTAAGGCAAGGAGGCGTCAAGTCTCTTATGTTTAGATATAGACAAAAGCTAAATAACAAAAGCAATAAATTGAGTAGGTTTACGAAGAGTCAACGGAAACTGTGGAGTGAAAACCACAAGTGGCTTGGTCAGCTACAAAGCTGAAACCACAGTTTAGTCAGAGAAGGTATTTATCACTTTCCCTCTCTGAGCTCGGCCACATTAAGGACATTCCAGCATTCAGCCTATCCCTTCATATGCAATGCCACATTGTGGTTTCTCGCTCATTTCAAAACACTTATTAATGAAAAATGGTTCAGTACCAGTGGGAAAAGCCAACATGGCTCTGTGCCACATTTTAGTTTGTAATATAAAGAGTAATGATGCAATGTGATTTTACAACTCAAACACTGAAGGGCTGATTGCACTAACTAAATTTCATCGAATCAAACTTGAATGCACACTTTATGCATGTCTCATTTTCAAAAAAGAAGTTTAAAAAAAACAACTTTGATAACAGAATCTTATTATCAAAGAAAATCTGATCATTCATGTAAATTCACACCTTGATTGAGACGGTCTACATAAACATTCACCTTAACCTAACTGTTAACAACGATTCTTCTTCAATAACTGCCAAACCTCAGCGTCAAACAACAACTTGAAAACTAAAATGAGATTGCTTCCTTAAGGGAGTATCAGAGCAGAAATGAAAGGCAGAACATCACGAGCCAAAGTAAACCAGAGCACATGACATTATGAAAAAGAAAAGTAATTGAAGTGAAAAGCTTTCATTCACTCATTTATTCAAGATGTTTTTGCAACAGAAGAAAAAGGTTGCTGTTGCCTTGACTACCCAGCATAAAGGCCGACCACAGAGGATATGACAGCGATAGGTGCGTGAGATACAGTTTGTCACACTCTGACTCATAAGATTATTGTTTCTTCCTGATTGTTCTTATGAAAAACTTTCACAAAACTTTCTAATGCTCACAGTATCAATGACATTACAGATCAAATACTTTCAACTTTGTGTAAAAAAAAAAAAAGAAAGAAATGCAAAATTGCAAGACAGCATAGGTCACTCTCTGTTGCTGTGGGGTGTAACAGCAGCTGTATAGGCAGGTGTATTGAAAAACGGCCCAGCTGCACGTCATGCAATGGCGCCTCTGGCCTGTAAGTGCTGTGACACAGCATGAGCAGATTACAGACGCAGACATCTGCCTGTCCTCCCACCTCATTAGGAGGTCAGACTGGAATGTGTAAGTAAGTAGTGCATGTGGGCAAATGTGTCCCTCCAAAACAATCCCAGCATGAGGCGATGAGGAATGTAACACCCTGAGAGTGTGAGTGTGTGTGTGTGTGTGTGTGTGTGTGTGTGTGTGTGTGTGTGTGTGTGTGTGTGTGTGTGTGTGTGTGTGTGTAGTTGTGTGTACACCTCCAAGGGTCACCAGGATTACAGCAGCAGGGCGTGGCGACCTGAGGCAAGCTTGTGGATTACTGGTCCTAATCAGGTCAATCAGCCCTGTCTGCACAGGGTTCAGCAGCAGGACGACATTCCCTCAACCAAACCAATGGTCCCCATCTTACTCCCCACATGACAGCTATCTCCCCTCAATGAGCATGATTCATTCGTATGATATGAGCTCATATTCATTTCTGCTGTGGTGATCGCCTCCTCTTATGTGTAACTGACACTGGAGCTGAGCTGATTCATCCCTGTAGGGCTTTTGTAAGGGCACCATCCACTTAGCTAATACTGAGAGGACACTCAGCAAAACTGTATCTGAAAGGTGAAGCTTTAATGATACGGTGACCTTCTGTCTGTTCTATCAATCTGTCAATTTATTTACTCTTAGCTTAGGGCAGGCATACTCAACGTGCTTTGCTTTGGGGCCACTGTTGCAAAATAACAGGGGGCCAAGGGCCAATCGCAGCAGCCCATACATGTTTCTTTTAGGACATTTCCAGGATTTTAGGATGTTTCTAGGATTTCCAGTGAGTTTCTAGGATTTTAGGAAATTTCTCAGATTTTAAGATTTTTTTTTAAGATTCTAGGGTTTAAGGATATTTCTTAGATTTTAGGCCGTTTCTAGGATTTTAGGAAATTTCTCAGATTTTAAGATTTTTTTAAGATTTTAGGACATTTCGAGGATATAAGGACATTTCTTGGATTTTAGGAGGTCTCTAGGATTTTAGGACATCAGGGGCTCTGTGGGGATCCTCCACTGGCTCTTTTTTTCATAAACAAGCACTATTTTGATGCTGTTCTATGCACTCTGGTACTTTATGTATATTAAAAGTACAAAAAAATTTCCCACTGTGAATCACTTTATTTTTTGTGAATTATAAATTGGTTGAGGGGCCACCCAACACTGTGTTGGGGCCAGATTTGGCCCGTGGGCTGTATATATTGAGTATCACTAGCTTAGGGGATAATATTGTGCTACATCAAGTTCTTGAAAATGTGCATAGGCTAGACTGCTATCTTTTGATAAGCCATTAATCTTCTATAACGTAAAAAATTAATACTATGGGAAGAAATCTATCTGAATGCCGGTTTGTTCCACTAAAGTCAATGTAATGGTCTAACATATCCGAGGATCTGCTTCTCTTGTGCACCGTGTGAGCTCTATCGACCATCTTTGGCCATACATTCATGAGTGGCTGCTCACCGGCTGAAGGGGAAAACAACACATGGGTTACATAACAAGACAGAGACCGATGTGGAGAACACATCATAGCCCCAGTGAAGCCAGGCTTTGGGTGTCCTGACGTTATTCAACATTTGGAGCACCAACACTAACCAATGCAACAGCCCATCGCGTCACCCCTTTCTAATTACATTAGCTCTGGTATGTTTAAGAGACTCTACTGAAAGAGGCCTTTGCTTGTTTCCAGCCTGCCTGCAGAGGCCTTGGACACATTTCCTGCACACTGGATAATCAATTTGCTGCCCCTCTGCCTGCACCCTATCCTTGACAACCCTCCCTGCATGGTGAAAGAGAGAGAGGGAGAAAGAGAGAGACAGCACATCCTGCCCTTGCCCCCAAGCACTCTCTTTCTCCGTGTTGTTGACACACATGCACCGACACATATGCCCTTGGATGAGTCACAACAATAAGGGGAGTGTCACGACCTCATCCACACACATCTGCCAAGCACCTACACGCTGACAAAGCAACTCCATAAAACACCCTATTTCCATGAGGCAGCTCTCAGTCTCGCTTAAATGTTAACCATCACCAATGACCAGTGTTGGGGAGTAACTCATTCCATGTAACCAGTTACAGTAATTAAAATAAAAAAAGATTTAAATGTAATCATATGTAATTAAATTACAGTTACTAAACAAAATGTTGGTGATTACAAAGGGATTACATATGAAAAAAACTGTTTCAGTAAAAAGTTTGTGTTGAAAAACACAATGCTTTACATCTTTTTTGCCGTGCAGGAATGCCTTCTTTTGGCATGTTTTTGGACAATGTGGGTCAGCAACATTTATGCACTTATGTTTTTAGGTCTTTTCAGTGTTATTGCCCTGTTTAAAACATTTGTTAGACAAGTAATCCTAAAGTATTAAAATGTAATAAGTTGCATTACTTTGATAAAGTTACAAAATAGTTATATAACTTATAACATTTTTAACAGGGTAACTAGTAATCTGTAACCAATTACATTTCACAAGCAACCTTTTCAACACTGCCCATGACACCATAAAATCATAGAAATTAACAGGCATGGTATACAGCGCTAGGCTACCACTACCGCAGTGTTGACTGTGATTAAAGCAGCTTGTCATAATAAACACTGAAATTTAAAATGAAACAGAGATGTAGATTATGCTGGGAATCCATTGTTATGAATTTGATCAAAAAGCAAGTAAACTGCAAACATTTCTGTGGGGTATGACATTAAGTTGTGATGAGTCATAGTTACACTGCCTTTAAAACAGGGCAAAAATTAAAAAGTCCATCTGTTTTTTGATGATGTCTTTTCATTCTTAACAGGATTATTTAGGGAATTATGCACATCTGGTATTAATGAAAGCCAATCATATCACTGTGTGAACAAAAACACTCTCTTGTCAAAATCAAACAAACATACTTTGCACAATTTATAAAGAAATGTTAGCAAATTCGAATTTTGCCATTACATACTTTATTTATAATAATTAAAGTAAGTGTGACCATTCATTAAAACATAGTTAAAACCTTGACCGCCTTCCGAACACACTGCTGTTGAATAGTTTAAAGTAAAAATTCAAGTTGCTTTCCTTTGGTGGACAGTGATGGACAGACAGTGTGAGGAAATCCAGTAAACCACAACAACAAAGAGGTCAGATTTCTCACTGCATGTCATATAAAGTCAACTGCATGCATGAACCTGTGTGTTTCTGAGCCACTAGGTAACCTCTCAGCATCCTAATAAGACAGCATTCTCAGCATACCATCTGCAATGAAGTCCTGATGAAGGGAGAGTATGGCCGTCTGCCAGCCTCCCTTTCTGCTCTGCAATCTGCCCATGTGATAGGAGGTAGAGTAGGCAGTACTGCAGCCTCCTCCTCTCCCTCGCTCACACACTCACTCACTAACCCCTAAAAACACTGCATATTCCACTGCAGTTCTGCTACAAACCACGAGTCACCCTCCAGCACCTCCGAGTGACATTGGCATAATGAAAACCCGAGGATATGGAGTAAAAATACTGGGGATTTGACATAAAGCTTCTCTTTGGTAGAGTGTGAGAGATAAAAGCAAGTGAGCCATAACTGGTTGGGACACTTGATCTTATGGAAGATTCATAAAGGCTTAGTCTAATGAGCCCAGTAAAACTGACAGACAAAACTTGAGGCATATACGGGAGCCTGCTGGAAGAACAGGTTTCTGCCGTCACATGCTGTCTTGTTACTGGGTCATTAAATGTTTCCGTGCTCGTGTCAGGGAGACTGTGTTCACCTGCCAGCTGAAATGGGACACACAGCACAACCATGAGTAAGGAGCCAGCTAGCACTTCACGGTACCTGATGACTCACAGTCACAAGCAAGCAGGTTGAATCAGGAGAATACAACCACATTCTCCTCTTGCCCTGCTGTTGTCTCTCCTTTCATATATCCCCATTGATTCCACAGTTACAGCACGGATGCACAGCATATCGTCACAGATTAACTGATATGTTCATGGAAAGCTAAGCAGGGATTCATACAATGTGCATAATCATAAATTATGAGCCTCAATATAAGACTAAAACTTAGGAAGTCTATTAAGTGCATCTATACAACATCCTCCTTAACCCTTTGAAACCTGGAGCAACATCACGTTCCTTGTGCGGCTTTCAGACGCCTTTCTCAAGTATGTAAACCTTCGAACCCTGACAAAATTGGTGTGATTTATTTAAAAACATGGGGACAATGCAATGAGCAATTTGGTGATAAATGTCTCACAAATTGCAAGAAATTAGTAGATTTGGGAGATTACTTTTAAAATGCTAGGGAAACAAATAAAACGAAAAAAAAAACAGTGGAAAAACTATATTTATAATAATCATATTTACATATTTAAAATTATGGCACAAAATCATGATAGTTTTAGGCACTTTTTTTCCAAGACATTTTTGTGGTATCTTTTTTATACCACCTTTATTGAACAAATTTTCAGATAGTTTTCTTGTACTTTTTTTGGGTCATTCTTCTTTAGTTGCTCATTGCCTTCCTCCCATGTTTCTGAAAGAAATCAAGCCAATTTGCTCAGGTATTAAAGGGTTAATCACTGATCCCGATAACATGTTGTCAAAGGTGAGACAAATCTGATAACTGCGACATGTGTGAAATCGTGATCAATTTTCTTCAAAGTCAGCAAACCTTCATAACTATAACCTCACAGCTTCATATTTCGTGTGACATTTACAGCAAAATGAAAAAGCAGCACATCTTGTTAATCATTAACTTCTTGCCATAACATTTTATACATCTCTAAAACACAACTGTTTGTGTACACTACGAGATAACATAATCATAAACTACAAAGTGACACACATATCTATTCTAAAACACCAACTGTGTGATAAAGCCTTGATGAATTGAAGGTATTAGCAGGCCAGGCTGTGTGGCGACCCCTGGGTCTCCCAGTATGAACCAACTCAGCGTTTTCTCACACAGAGACTCCTAAGGCATGCAGGCCCCTTCAGAGGAGGAGGAATTTCATTCTGTAAGCCTTTTATTCTCTTTCAGGCTGTTTGTCCCCAACCGTCCGCTATTCAGTTTGCTCATTCTACTGTTCTCTGCTAAGAGCCTTGAAGGAAGAGTGTGTGGGAGCATGTGTGGTGTACCAAACTTCCCTTAGCAGACAGCCTGCGTAGTTTCAAAACATGGTGTTTGATTTTGTGTGTGTCCTTGTGTACATGCCGGTGGGAGACTTACTTGTAGTGTTGCCTTGCATCTGAATGATACATTTTGACTCCTTGCTCATCTCCCTGGAGTTGAAGGGCCGAACTCGAACGGCGACTTTTACAGACGCCCCAGACATGTTCGCGGTTTAGGAATGCGTCCCTGTAAGATTCCTTGTATGTCCCTCCTAAAGGAAACATAGAAAAATAGATGTTTGCATCTGCTTTGTAAAAGGAAAATCTGGTGTTATATAAATGAAGCAGGACTGTGCCTGTTACTTTGTTAAAAAAAAAAAGGGATTACCTGCAAGAATGTAATCATGCAAAACCATTATCATATAATATAAATGAATCACACAAAAACACAATGACAGTCCACCCCTTCCCTTCCCAATTTCCAGTCATGACAGCATACAACAAATATGGCCGACCAAAACCACTGAGGCGCTTTAATATTTTGTAAACATTAGCCAATCACACACTTAACAATTAAAAAAAGCATGTAAGGTAATGTATGAAATCTACAAATCCGTCGCATATGCGGAAAAAAACAGAATCTGAATTTTGCATGTATTAACTGAAATGCATGAACAAAAATGTATTTTAAATAATTATAAACACAACCTTCGAACACGTTTACAGTCAATTACAGCGAAACATTACTTGCTCCGTGACTTACGTTACATTTGCCAAATAACTCAGTTTTTTCCATGTCCTTGCAGTCAGCCATACTTGCTAAAGCATACGCCCATGAAATTCTATCTACCCTATTTAGTGTGGGCTACAGACGGGCAGCGAGCTGGGCCTGTCTGCTACATCCAACACTGTCCATCTCGTGCACACAGAAGGCTTACGTTTTCGTTTTTAAGAAATTAAATTCGCTTGATATTAAGAAGTAGGCTAATCCTCCGCTGTTGTATGTTGTGGAATTGTGCCGGGAGGAGTTGCATGCTTATTTTAGCTGCACAGACTCGACACAATGTTCCCAAATGTTCCCTGTATGAAAGAGTTTCAGGAATTTAACATTAAAGTCTAAAGGGTGCTTGTTTTAAACGGTAAATGTTATATCTTTTATTGCAAGCTAGCAGTAGAAATGTGACGGCTGACTTCAGCGTATGGCACGAAACGGAACTAGCTAACCTCCGGTATATACGTCTAAAAGCTACGACTATCCGAAGCAGAAACACATTGTGTTCGTACACAAGCAATGTTAATTAATTTGTGAATTAATTTGAAATATTAAACTGTTATTGGAATCAGGAGGGTGTAACGGTCCAAATACGCTGCCAGACACTCACCCGTCTGTTAGCTAAATCGGACAACTGCTGATCAGCCACGAACTACTGCCTGAAATTAATCTGTAATAACAACCTCACGCACTACAAACATTAAATATAGAAACAAATGAATCATTTCAACGTTTTGGTTTTTTTTTTACTCACGTTTGAAGACTCTCACCAAGAAAACACCACAGGACAGTGGCGAGACCTAACGTTAGCTAGCGGGTGTCAGGATGTGTTGTTTTCTATCAAAATCCGAGAGCACGAAAACTGTTAAAAAGTCCACTTTGGTGAAAAACACCCATTATAGCGGTATCCTCCACCGGATGGACGAGTGATTGCGCCCGGTGACTCCTAGGCGAGTTTATTTTCCAGAAGAGACACAAGGCGGACGTCTATCTGCACACGAGCGAAGAGGAGAATTGATAGATTGCCTTGATTTACCGAAGAGATTACGTCAACTGCCTCGCTCGGCCACGCTGACTGACAGCCGGGAGGGCCAATCAAGGACGAGATACCGGTGACTAATGTGTGGCAGAGCCAATGGGAATACTCTGGATGGGAAGGAGGCGGGAGTGGGTGGGGCCTCTCTGTTTTTTCTGCCGTGACGCCACACTGCAGGATTTCTACCCACCGCTCCCCGCACCGCTGTCACCGCAACACCCAGGGTCACCGCAAAGAGCGCCGTCTAGCGAGAGATGGAGCATCCAGTCAATGGTCACATTTCAATGCCTAAAAAAAAAAAAAAAAAGATTCTTATACTTATTTCATGAAATTCACAATGTCAGCAATACTATACTGAGGTTGATTGCAACAACAACAAATATTAACTTTAAAATCATGGTTTATCACTTAAATGGGCAGTGAGACCCAACTTGTGGCCCGTGGGCCAAATGTGGCCTGCAAAAGGGTGCATCCTGGGATATTTTTTTGTCCTTTCAATGTATATAAGATATCAGAGTGCATATAAAACATAAAATTTGAGCATTTTTACGATTTTTATTTTTAAAGTGCCAAGGGCACTTTCCTTACCTTCCCTGATCCTTTGACAGAGATTCAGGCTATGTCACAATTGCCCTCAATCCCTGAAACACCCCTGCAGACAGCTGACCTGCAATGCTGCTGTGACTGGATGTGTCTTTTGGCACAGATGTGTGAGGACAGCAAAGATGGTAAGGTTGTGACAGGCAGTTCAAATTTTTATATATGCTGATATATACTATTGACATTTGTTTGGTTCTCAGTCTCCTGTCATTTTGTAAAAGTGGCCCCCGGGCAAAGAAAGTTGAGTACTGCTGGACTAAGGGGAAATTATTGTTCTGCTAGACAAACTGCTCCAGTTTACCGTGAATTATGCCCCATGTTTAAATCTTGCCAATAAACTTGGGCCAGTTGCCAAGATTAATCCATTAGTTTCAAACTATTACAGTAGAAGAATGACTAAGCTGCTGTGTTTAGGAAATCACACTTACGAAAACATGTGCTGCTGGGAACTGGAATAAGTTATCTTTGCACATAAAAAAAGAAAATCGCTATCCATCACTATTTTAAGTAGAAAAGTGAAATTGTGGCTTCTGAGAGACCTGGAAGTATAGTTTAACCCTCTCAGTTGTAACGTGTATATATATTTTTAAAAATTTCCTAATTGATTTCATTTAACAACAAAAAGGGAAAAAATGGTAAAATAGTAGTCCAAATAATTCTATTATCTTGCAAAAGCAATTAAATTTAGGAAAATGTGAAATATGGCACCCACGTTAATGTGTGTAACTGCATGTGTGCAATGGGTAAACCCAATGAAATAAATAACAATAATAATACATATAGCAAAAACAAAATTATAGTAATTTGTATTTTAGAAAAAAAATAAACAGCTTGGTGCAGTGGTAATAGTATGGATGTAGTGGTGGTGGGGACAGTAGTTTGATATTTAGATGTATCAGCTGCTGTAGTATTGAGGGTCCTTGCAGGAATGTGGAGGTGGGGCACTGATGTTACTGGTAGAGGGAGGTTGTTACTGGGGTGGTGATATGTCCATGTGTGCCTGACATTAGACTGACAGGCAGACAAGTTATACTGATATTGATTAGGGGGGCCAACATTTGTGAAATGAGTCTGTTCGTTTGTTTTTGTAATGCCATTTGCCTTTGCCTGAGTGATTTCATCGGCAATGTTGGTATTTATTGTATTTGTAATATATTACCCAGTAACCTGGATTGCTGCATGCCTGCTCTCTTTAAAGACTTTGTGTAATCTGACATTTTAGAGTGGTGTGTGATGCAAATTCCTTTTCATAGGGGTCAAAAATGCTAAACTAATTTTTAAAAATGGCCAAAAACGATCTAAGGCATCAATCTGAGGAAAACACAGTGACGAGTTGTGAAATAATGTGCATCATCATTTATTTCAGTTCAAAACCCTAGCTTCCAAAACAGGTATGTGGTTAAAGTAAATTGTTTCCTGTACAGTTAAGGTCAGCAAGGTCATGTTAGGTACAGTGCCGTTTGAAAGAGACCCATCTTAACGTGAGATGTCAGTGGTTCTGGAGAGCAGACTTTTAATGGTGTGCTCCTACAATGGTGTTACTGGTGGTCATGCTACATTCTCTCATGTTCCTTCCAATTCGCCTAAAAGAGGGTTATTTGTCCATGAGGCGCTTAGGAGGTTCTGGACTTGAGGCCATGCACACACAAGAAGTAAATTCAGTCTATGGAAGTCAGCAGGGAACATGTGACTAAAAGGAATAACTGAACATACTGTATTTTGGTAAACCACTAACCACTGCTTATCTTCCTACTGCACTCAAAAGGAAGCTGACATTTAGGATTAGTTCACGTTAAGCTACATCCTTAATGGATATTCCCAGATCTGAAATTCATCTACTAGCACAAATTGTGCATCTGTTAGCTCTGGGACCCCAGCATACATCATGTGGACTCAAGTTCATCATTGTCACAGTCTCGATAATGAAAACCCGGGGCTAGCAATTTATTCAGAACCCACCCACACTCTCCCAAATGTATTGCCCTCCCCTCTCCCTATAATCACGAGTCTTTAATGAAGCCAACATACAGAGTATTACAAAACAAAATGAGAACCGTAAAGGAAAATGATCAATGAAGTGACTCTACGCACCTCTCTGGTAAACCTGTTGGTGGTGTATTTTTGCAGCACTAAAATGCATTACCTAACTCTTGTTAAATATATGTATATATTTTGATATATATATACACAAACTCATGAGAAAAACTTAAAAGTCTTAACTTTATTATATTTTGTTTTTTAGAACCATGATAATGGTTTGAGACAAAAAGGGTAAATGCGAATAAAAATCAAATCAGGTCTCTTATTTTTCTCCATTCAAAATGTTTTTTTTTTTTTTGTTGTTGTTGTCATTGGTGGTCGTGACACTGAATTCAGGCGATTTGGACAGCTCTCTTAATGATGGTTAGCAGGCCAGACGTTGGTGACATGTGGACCTCAGACAGGCCGTCCGCCCTGTTTCTCTCTCATCCAGGTATGGATCCTCTCTTTCAGCTCAGGGACTGCAGAATTAAGAACAGATGTTAACAGCATTTAAGAAACTGATATTAATAATCTAACAGACAATAAGTTCATTTGACATTCATTCATTCATTTTAGATGTTCTGCAATCGCTTGTTGCAAATCTAAAACTACATGATTACTTTGCCGTTCCTAGTAAGACAGACTTCTGCTCCGGCCTACCTCGAACAAAACTTTACATGTAAGTTAATGGTGAAAAGGCATTGCAGTAACATTACCTGACTCCAGCATGCTCTCTGTGAGCGGCTGCCTGTTGAAGGGATCGGTTGGGGAGTTGAGCAGGTGGCGCAGGATGATGGATCGGTCCATTATGTTGCCCGACGGCAGCATCACAGGGTCGGTCATCAGTGTGTCCATCAGAGGGTCTGTTATAATAAAGTCACATGTACATTTTTACAAACACTGTTGACACTGTAAGCAAAAGACTGAGCTGACAATCCTGGAGCTTATGCTCCTGTGAGTTTTTCAGAAGCAGCACTTGCACCTTTCTTTTATCAGAGAGAAAGCCATTGTCATCGTATCCCATTTTCCTCTTTTTAACTTCAAAAGGCAAAAACAAACATCATAGCCTGCTCAACAGGCTGCTCCTTGTGTTTGGAGAAGGGCTGGTATCCAAACGTTGTGCATTCATCTAGATAATCTACCCTCGAGCTTTTGCAATTGACCTTAGCTTAAGATTTAAGCAAAATAAAATAATAAAAAAGAACAAAAAAAAACCCACAACTAAATTCAGTATAACTACCATGTAAGGTAGGCGTTTTCATTTGGCATCCGGCCCAGAAGCAACCTCCAGGTGGTCCAACGTACATAAATCTGGTATACCGCTGTGAATAAATATGTTACCTATATATAGACTGTGACAGCTAACTTGTTGATTTCTGTTGTCGTTTTCATCTGTAACTGTAACAGATGTATGGTTAAACACAGTGGTCCGACCTGTCTGATGTTTCTGCTATGCTTATTTTATGTACTTTGTTGCTTTCTATCATCTTTGATTATCTCTGAGGACAGGGCCACAACAAAACATATTTTAGCCACCTAAAAAAAAAAAGTCTATCTGTGTGCTATTTTTGAATATTTGGTCCACTTTACTGTACACACCAAATGATTTAGGCTGTGGTAGACCAGCAACGCAGTGTTCTGCAAAGTAAAATTATTGATTTTATAAAAGCAATCTGGTGGCTTTTATTTAATAGCTTTAATTCCCTTTCAGAAAAGGCTGTCTGATGTCAAGGTAAAGCGGTGAAAAATATTCTAAATATAGCATACACTTAAACTGAGTTTCTTTGTGGGATGCCCTTTTAATGTGGCTAAAAACTATTTGAGTTAGTGTTTGCACTGCACAGTTTTATTCGATGCATGTGGCACACGGATTATCTACCCAAAAGTTATTGTACATAACTTTTTAATTCGGTCTGTAGTGGTCGGAAATAGCAAACAAGTGAGCCATCTTGCTTCCTTCTCATGTCTGTTGAGTTACACATATGCAGTAAAGACTGAGCACGAAGTGCAGCGAAAGTATAGCGCCGCCGCCAATCTTTCTTTCATAAATCAACATTTTCTCATGCGACACAGTTCCATCCACGCTTCAGTTTTTTATTGGTTCTTCACTGTTGTTTCAAATGTGAAACCATAAAAACTGATATTTTTACAACATTCATTTGTATTTTGTAAAAAAAATTCTCATAAACCAAAGCTATAAATGGTTTTGTATAGGCTGCTGAAAATATCTGGTGGAGCTACCTTTCCTGGTTTTATAATTCCGCCAATTGAATTTGTGAACAGCCCCATGTCTTCATCAAACGTCTGTGACAAGTTGAACTCCAACCGCTCAAAAAATTGTGTTTTATATGACAGAAATACTGATGCACCTATCAAAACACCAGTAAAGCAAATATCCAATAAACACTCAATGAGAGCTTTTGATAAAGTGTGCCCTATTTTGAAATGTCACAGGGTTCTTACAGTAGGACTCATGCATTATAAAAATAACACCTGGCGTGGGAGAATTTAACCACAGAGAAAGACGATACTTGAGCCTCCTGTATGGCACACTCCCGTCAACTGTGGTGGGTTGGCTGGCATATCAGGGAATCAAAGGAGGTATGTGGGCCACGTTCTCTTTCTAGATTATATTAAGTCTGTGGTTACAGGATAGCCTTGCTCTAAGCTGTCTATATGACCTCTATGAGCTGCAAAAGCCCCTGCAAATGTCTGGAATTCAACAGCAACAAACGCTGTTGATGATCCTGTCTGTCTGCACTGACTGACCTGAGGTCACATCACATTTCAAGGCGAGTGAATTTTCCTGCTTGGGGCAAAAGATTCATTTAGTTCGTATATGTGGGTAACCACAGAAAAGTTTATTTTTAAATTTAAACTTGAAAATTTTGTTTAAAAATGTGACCAAATGTAAGGATTTGGAATTTTGAACTAACGTCTAAACACATGCAGGCTTAGGCCTCTGTTATAATGGCGACTATGCAGAAAAAAGAAAAATAAACATGTACACTAGACAGGCCTTTGGTTCTTCTGATAACATGGGACTGTCAGAAAAGCGGACAAGTTAACCTGTACTAGATATGTAGAATTAAAAGGTATATTGCTTAACCACACTGTGTACACACACACACACACACACACACACACACACACACACACACACACACACACACACATATACCTTTGAACTCGTCAGGTGCGTCACTGTAGTCCATTTCAGACTGGGAGTTCTTTGCGACTATTTCCTCCACTTTCTCCGATAGCAGCTTGAATTTTTCAATGGCAATAGAGGACTTAATACCAGCCTTCCTCATCTTTGAGATCACCTCTTCAAAGAGCTCGCGGCTGTACGACCGCTGCACATAAACCAGAAAAAGGGAACTGTTATAGAGGAGCTGCAAGAGAAGAGCGTCTTTAAGATGATGTGAGTATTCACTACCTTAACTCTATTTTACTGACTTTCATAGGTTAAGACTGTGTGTGCAACAAGCAACAGATCCTACTTGGATCCAAGCAGGTACGAAACGCTGTCTTTTTGAAACATTGTAGGATCGAAACGTCTTGAATAAACTTGTGTGGCATGGAGGAAGTGTGTAGGTGTTACCTTTTTTTCCTCATGTACTTTGTTTTTTGGTCGCCTTGCACCTACGTAATGTGCATATAACTACCCTCTTTTAACTAGAACTTTATCATCCAAATTATTTTTTTGCTAGTTTTAAGATGGATGTCTGATCAATGTCAAGCAAAAATGTAGTCATTTAAAGCAATAAATTCCTCAGTGCACGCTATATTAACCTACGGAAGCTAAGTTTGCAACTAAATAGTCACAGTTTGGAACTCTGCAAAAAGCCCTGCTTTTTGTGTGTGTCTGTAAGAGTTGCTGGAGAGAGAGGGAAAGACAAAATGTTGATGTGAGTCTCATTCTGGTGGCTAAGAAAATGAGACAATTTATACTTGATGTTCATGATAGTCATTTTATGCATCGCATGTGGAACAAGCCACGATACATCAAGTATATTCTATTTATCGTCCACCCCTACAGGCATGGTCAAAATGATCATGCTCATAAGTTTTGACCATGCCTTTGAAGGTCTACCACAATTGCCTGTAGCCTTTTCTCATAATTCATCTGACAAACTCCTACTTGTGTTTTGTATTTAGAGTCAGCAAGTGTTTCGCACAAAATAGATCTTAATCTTAGAGGGAAAATATTGTATTTGTGACAAACTGTAAACCTCAGTGCCAACCTGATCATCTGCAATCGCTTTAGCAAAGCGGGCACAGTCTAGCTGCAGGTAGATGTCCGTCAGCTGGTCTAAGAGCTTCTTGGGCTCAAAGCCATACTTCTCCGGGTTCTCCACCTTCAGGTCCCGACACTTCGGCCCACAGAGCTGCTGGAGGTTAAAGTTCAACATGGCAGCTAAACGAGGCCCGAGCTCCTGTAAGAAGACGACGGCAATGCTAAGAATAAGCTTGTGGGTCTCAGGGTGCCCAAATTCAGGCTGATAATGTTGCCTTTACAATATTTCTTACTCTATAATTGAGAATACATTGCCACTCATAGAGCCTAGAACATATCAAGTTAAAAGTGTGACCACTTTTTAAAGTGTGCAGTGGGGTCAGCGACACTCACAGGCCTGAGAAAAGGCTTCTGGACTTGCTTGGTGAGGATGTGGAACATCTCAACTGTCTCTGTGGCCAGAGCCAGATAGGAGCGAGACACCCTCTCATCCTGAGTCAGCTGGGACTGGCGGCTCTGCTGCTGCTCCTGGAAGTTTGCAGGTAAATACAAACGCTATTATTGTAAGCTATTCTGCAAAGCCACCTTCACAAATGTGCACAAATATGAGTGAGGTGATTAAATGCGCCAACTCACACAATTACGGTTTGATACCATTTTGACTTTGCTGCCTAATGTTTTTATCTCTTCCTTTTGGAGATTTAGCACTGTGATTCCTAACCACTTTTTATTACTTTAATTCTGTGTTTTATTGCTGAACATTAAGCTCATTTGCATGCATTTAATACATGGTAAATAAACCCTATATTGCTCAGCACTGACCCTAGGCAGCTGCTCCCATTGCTCCTTATTCTTCATCTCTTCTTGAACTTCGTGGATACGCTTCAGGGACTCAAGGCTCTCGTCTAACAAGAAGGTGGTGTCATTAATCAGCATGTTGATGTAGCGCACAAACTGCTTGCCAGAGCTGGAGGGGAATAAACACGAAAGAAGGTGGAAGAGTATGTCAGGTTAAAATTCAATGAAGTCAAACAGCCACCGATTCAAAACTAAATTGTGTCATTTTTATGTAACACAAATTATGAAACGCTAACTCACTTGAACTCCTCCATGAAGGTGCCATGGTGGGCGAGGTTCTGCCACAGACTCTTGAAGATAGTGCTGATATGGTACCGTATAGTGAATTTATCATAGAACTCGCTGGTGGCACCGGTATGCTCAACATCTAACCAGAAGAGACACTTTTTAAGTAAAAGAGGAAAGAATCCAGACCTCACAACAACAAATAAGTATGGGTCAGCTACACAAAGACCAGAAACGACTTTCTTTCTCTTTTTCAGATTACAATTCACACTATATCCCATTTAATACAACAACATCTTACTATTACAGTGTACATAGAACTCACCAGTGTAGAACTTCATGAGGGCGGGGACCAGCTGTTTGACAGACAACGGGTGGTTCTCCATCATTTCAGAGAATCGCTGAGTACGAGGCTGTACAGCAGGGTTGGTGACAAACAGCACCTCCACTAACTTGGCGATAAGGTAGGGGTTCCTGATGTAGTTCTGGCTGCAGATGAACACGACCAAGAAGGTGACGATGTCCTGGACACACGGCTCATATAAAACCTGGGGAGAATACCTGGAGGAAGAAGGGATGAAACAAAACAGCTTTGAGCTCACTTTTGACTTTAGTTTCTGTGTGTTTCTTACAATGCATCACAAAATTATAGTCTAATAACACTTTATTATAATTGAAACTTGAAACCATTTTTGGAGTGTAAGTTTGTGTAAAAAGTCTTCCTTTGTAAAATAAAGGTAAAATTCTCCATCAGGTAGCATTTTCTAAATACTGTAGATACGCAAATGTACACAGTACCATAAATAACTTTCATACCATGATGGCAAACCACTGCAATCCTAATGTTGACACTGATGTATAGCACAAAAAAATTATCAGTGTACTGATAAACACATTTTTCAAGTTTTGTAGACATTTCATATCTATGTTTTCCTCACATTACATTGCCCTTTCTTCTCAATAGACATGTTACAGGGTGAAGATTTTCCGATTCCAATCTAAAAGATATCTTTATAAAACACAGTTGAATGACGGCACAAATGCACAAGACTGAATTATAAACTTACTGCACGACAAAAAGCAGAAACTCAGCCACATCTTCAATGTAGAACTCAGGCAGAGCAGCAAAGCTTTTGGGAATCTCGGGGTTCAGTGGCAGGTTAATGCTGTATGAGGAATGAAGAAAAAAAATATGGTCCACACATCTTGATTTATAATAATATCCTCTTTGTGTGATGCTACATCTGTTTCTTTACATCAGTATCACAACAGTCCGTCTGTCAGTGGCGAGGCAACTCACTTAGGGTAAGCAGGGTCCACCATGCGAAGAATGAGCTGGATGACCGTGCTGTAGAACTGCAGACATCTGCGGAGCAGGTTCTCATCCAGAAGGCCCACGTCAGCACACGCTTTGGCTCGCACCAGTTTCTGACAGGACACAGTCACAAACAATGAGGATCAAGTCGCCGTAAATATGCTCTGTCATGGAATCTTGCATGTTTCAGCATTTAAGGATAGTCCTGAGTCCTCTCATGTCCAAATACAGTAAACTGAGAGCAAAATACTTGCAGAGCTGAACTTTTATATCAGTGCTCAGGATTTTACCAATTACAGAAAAATGGTGGTTGCATCTCTGAGGACGTTACACTGACCTTGAGCTGGGTTTTGCATCGCTTCAGCATCTCTCTGTGTCGACTAGCCAAGGGAGAATCTTTCCATTGACTCTCACTGTTCTTTAGCTCCTCTACAGTCCTAGCATGGGAAAAACACCTTTATATTACACACAGACTGAACATGCTATGAATAAAAGTGTGTACTTTTATAGTGACAATGATCAATCTGCATTGTCCCTGAATAATGAATAAATACCTGTTTAGTTCGCGGATTGCTCGCAACCTGCGGATGTAACGCCTGCAGCCAGGCAGGATGGACAAATGGTGGGTGTGCAGCGTCAAGAAGAAACACTCGGTGGGGAACTTGGGTTCTGAGAACTTGGTGGGGTCTTCATCTGTCCATTTGAACAAATAAAATAAATTGTTTCTGATATAAAAACACATATCACCATCAGTCAGAAACAGTCTGCCAGTATCATACAGTTAAATATCATATATAGCTTAATTGCCTTAAAAAAAACGTAGGCTAGTGTATCATGCCAAATTAGGTCACATGTCCACATTTTTTAATGAATTATTTAAATCGCAACATATGACATAAATTGTCTACAGTACAGCATGTGGAGCTGCTATTTTATGTCAGTGACTCCAAACACAGCAGAGGCAGAGGCAGAAGGATGATTCATCAGAGATTAATTAGATTCATAGAAAAAGAAATCAGAGATCTGGCTTGTTGATGAATCACTCTGAAAACTGATGGTATGCAAAATGGCTCCTCCAAATGTAATTAACAGATTTCTCAAAATGGTAGCAGCCTATGAACGATGGATTCAACTAACTTTTAATGTCAAATATCAATAATGCATTTCAAACATCAAACACAAAACGTTTAATAAAAACAAGCATTCCTCACAATCATAAATCTGTCTGGTTTGATTTATGTCAACTTACGCAGCTCATTCAGCCAGCTCTTGAGCTCCTCCATGGTGGCTTTCAGACGCGTCTCCTCCAGGCTGACAACAAGGCGACACCGTGGGTGGAAAATGTAGTAAGGGTCGACTGTCTCCAGTTTGATCTTCATGCTCAGCTGTTGCAGCACCCATAAGAAGTTGAGCATGAAGCCGTCTGTTGACACCAGCTTGTCATCAGTCTATGAGAAAAGAACAATGTCAAATTCTTGTTTAAAAGCTGAACAGAATATGACAAAAAATCAGCAGAAAATATAGAAATTAAATACATTAATTTCAGTTATTTAAAGTACAGTATAGTGAGTCTGTATTACATAATTGTGGAGATATTTTGCATACTCCATTCAATTATTTAAATTTCAAACTTAATAGAAGTACACTTTTTTTATGATTTAGTGCAAAATACCAAAATATGCATGCAACATTCAAACATTTGCTCCTCATTCTGTCAATCTATGAAATCAGAGTGTGGCCTCTATGTAGCCTGAGTGATCTAGCAAGCAAGCGTAGCAATAACAATGATGACTGATTTCTCTCCTGTGCGTACTTGGTAATTCAAAACGAAACTTACTTTAATAATTCTGGAGAAGTGACAAATGCCTTTTGCAACTTACCTGCATCTGAGCTTTCTTCACATTGTAGTTGACTAGAGCTGCCATGTAATTAAGAGCTGACTCGCGCGTTTCTCCATTTAACAGGATGTTATGAAGAACTTTGAAGAGGTCACCCTGAAAAAGATGACAAATAACTTTAACACATTATTCTCCAATAAAAGGACAGCTACTGAATTAATCCATTATGAAGCCGAGACTCACTCTTGCTGACTCCAGGTAGTGCTGCAATGATTGGCTGACGACTCGTGTGTTCTCCATGGTGATTGCTGGGCCAGAGAAATACTTGTCTCCTACTTTTGTCTGAAGAAAAAGAAAAATAAGTCATTTAAGATTGTCTGTACATTAACAGCTTTTCTTGCATTATTTTTGCTGTATTATTGCATTAAGTCTGTTCTCCTTTCCAGAATACTTGTCAGCTTTTGGCAGAACTTTAAAGTATGAGAATTCATTGTATATTTGCGAAACTCTGGTGGTCTGTTGATAACTGATTAGAACAACTCACATCATCCTCAGCAAACACAGAGAGGCTGAAGAAGGCTCCCACATAGGACAATCTCTGGATCTCTCTGCCACAACCAGGGCTCAGAGGTTTGGGACACCACAGAGGCAGCGACGTTACCTGCACAAAAGAACCACAACAGACATATTAAATAGGGTTAGACAGGTTTGTGTTGTCATTCCCCAAACATTTAACACATTAAATACACTGCTACATAAAGCTACATGCGAACATCAGGGTTAATATGTCATCTTGGCTGCCTGGGTTGTAAGAGAGAAACTAATTTCCTCACTTTTGGCTTGAGTGCCTCCTCCCTGGAATGTGAAAAAAGTATCAAAAATGGGCAGGAATGGGAGGGGGGCTTAGACACACCCAGTCATTCAATTGTGCCGCCTGTCTATTCACAGCCTGCCCCCCTGCACACATACACAAAAAATAAATCTAAAATGTTGACTGTGCTCAAAACTTGAATAACTAACAGGGTGGTGTCACTTGGTAAGAGGGTGGCGACGAGGGGTTTGGCTAATGAGGAAAACATGCTTAATAGGAACTGATCAGCCAATTGCAAAATTAAAGTGCAATAGCCAGGTTTCAGCCTTTAGAGGGGAGAGCTGGACCTGAATTAAGCCACAGCACTTCTTCATAACCATAAAAAATGCTTTTCAACTGAAAAAAAGTAGTCTGGGGGTTAAGTTACACTTAGAGTTTTGTTTCGATTTTTTTTTTTGTTGAGTTTTCAAGGTGGAAAGCACCCCTATTCTCTGTTACAGTCATTTCCCCAGCTGGGCTTTTCAGGAGGCAGTCTTACAGAGACAGGTACTACAACAGATAATTTCAGACAGAGAATGAATAACAATGTTCCAGGACAGACAGAATGAGAGAAATCAAGTGTTTAGCAAGATAGGTCCTCTGTAATTTGACTTACAATAAATATGCAATAATTGTGATATTTATAAAATGATAAATTAACAAGCAGCTAAACGAGATTAAGAACTTATATTTAGCAACAGCCTTTCAAATAAAAGTTCAGTCCTTTTCCACGCACAGGGGATTTTTCTTGCCCTTCGTCTGTGAGGCACAAAGACTCAGTGCTATAAAATAAGCAGAACACGTTCTTTCATGCTGATGTCAACTGGCCACCTTGGTATGATGAAGTTATAAACAACAGAGACAAAAGCCAGACTTGCACATACTTGATAGAACTAAATTGTTTGGTGACTTGAGGAATAAACAGCCTGAATAATCAGTCATGAGGACATGATGATGAACATTTCAATGCCATAATGTAGGTTTGGCCATCCAAAGGTATACTCACCAAATTGCACAATGGGTGAGTCTTTCCAAACTTGATTTCACAAAGCTCAGCTAATGCCTGTAAAAACCAAAAAACACAACTGATCCAATGCATCAAGTGACAATTTCCTCAAAACTCATACTTGGTTTACAGGTTAACCGGGTCGCCTGGTATGACCACCTACATTAAGAAAAAGAAACAATTTAACTGTGAAGATATTATTTATTTGTTATGCTGCATTCACACGAAGTCGGGCGTTTCGTTGATTAGCTATTTGTGCAGGAGTGGAGGGTGGAGACGAACTAGAGAAAAACAGTCTTAACATCTCAGCAACAGAGTATTTGTCTTCAGTAGTTTGTTTATGTTGGTATAAAAGATCTGTAGGATTCCTTTTAGGATTATCATCACTGTATTATCATCATTGCCACAAAAGATACCCATGTGCACAAACACAAACAAAACTAGTGCTCTCCTTTGTGGGACATCCGGAGCTGTCCATATACTGAGTAAACAGGTTATCGGACAGGCTAACAGGACCTCATTAAGGCCTCCTGTTCTGCATGTCCCCCTGCAATCTTTACTTAATTGAGTCTCATCTCCTGCCTGTATTCGTCAGGCCAAGATAACATCTCCTTACCATGAGGGGGAATTTAAAGTTGTCACTGTCAAAGGAACATTCTTTCACTGCAAGTGCCAGCCCATGGAGGATGGGAATGAATATCTGAAAAAAAAGACATCAAACATGTCATATATCTCTGTCATGTCAGTTTTTTAGAATTGTGTTTACAGAACTTGGGTTGCGACTGTGTAAGCTTTTCAGGATAACCATTTTAGAAAATCCCATGTATCACAGTTTCATGGTATATAATACGACTGCATTACCATGACCCTTAAAGGAATGAAAACTTAAGGGTTTTTTTTGTTTCAACAACCTGAAAATTAAAACCATTTTTGTTATGGAAGTATGTGTAAAAAGTCTGAAAAGCAGTCAAGGAGGAAAGGAGATGTGCATGCACAGGTAAGATTCTCTGTCCAGTTGCATTTTTTCTCAATACAATAAATAAGCAAATGTACAAGGTATGATAACCGTCCATTTTCACACGACAGTATACCTTGAAACTGGTATATCACTGAAATCCCATTCTAGTAATGACAGTTTTGCCAATATCTTTTACAAGAAATTGGGAAAAGTGAGGCTAGCACAGAACCTAATGGAATACAATTAACTGTACAGGCATCGAGTGGTGGTTCTGAATCAGTTATTTCAAAAATATAACAGGGATTTGCAAATGGTAGAAAAAAAACTACCAACAATGATACTGAGGAGAGATAAGAGAAGAACTTAAGGGTAACTTCTTCATTTTTCAACCTGGACCCTATTTTCCCATGTTTGTGTGTCTGAGTGACACACAGATTGTAGGGCAATATTTTCAAAATTGGTCAAGCAGGACTGCTGCAGCCAGCATCAGCGAAACAGACTGCACTCAACCAATCTACGCATGTCAAGTTAAATCAAATATTAGTGTTTGTTTTTGCCACTGATAAGCTCAGATTGTTACTCTAAGTGTCTGACGACATAATGGACAGGACTTTAAAGAGACAGGCCTTTTGGTTTAAAAGTAAGATCATTTCTTTTTAACCAGAAACAGCCCCAAATGCACTATCACCAAACCAACCAGACCCCATGTAAAAAAAATATTAATTTTAATGTGCACAGAGGCAGCATGTTTTCAGATCTAACTGGGTGAATCTAGGGTTTATTTTGACACAAAAAAATACTGAGTTGGTGATTGTTGGAACAGTGGAAAGACAAACCAAGATTTTCTTCTTTTTTATTTTGTTTAAGTCAACTTCATGTGAAGTGTGTTTTAACATAGGGATATAACTGTTTATGTAAAAACTGCAGAATTGCATGTCCAGCTCTCAGTATAAAGTTTTCTGACATTTCTTCATCACTGTGATGATACTTTAGGACTACTGCCCAAAACCTGGTATCACTCCATGTACATGGACTGTGTGGCCTTATAGGTTTGTTCTTGCCTTAAGAGACAAGATTTAGTTTTTTAATTAAAAAAAGACAGTACAATGAAGTTCCATCTGCCTATAGGAGTGAACAGAAGTGTTGGTTTGGCTGAAACCTGAGTACGTATCATCATGTATCAAAAATGGTAGGACGTGCTTCCCACCTGTTTGAACACCTCTTCCTCCTGATGGGTAATGCGCACCAGTTCCTGAATAAAGCCATAAGGAAGGTTCCGACACAGCAGATAAGGTACCAGCAAAGACTGATGAAGGGGGCTCCTACACGCAGAAAACAGACAAGCATTGTGCAGAAATCAAATGAATGTTTCTGGAGTCAAGGTGACAGAGTAGTTGCTATGGAGACTGAAATAAAACAGAACAGAATGCACACAAATGTAATGGCAGATTAGAAAATAACCCAAAGATTGTCACAGCATGTGACTGGCTTTCTTACCGCGGCTGGGTCAGGGTGCCTTGCAGGACCAGGGCAACATGGGAAATACACTGAGAGCGAATGTTGCTGAGAAGCTGGCTGACATTTGGTTGGCTACACATCTGAGAGAGGAGCAATAAAGGATAGGAGAGGAGAGAAAACGGTTAGAGGTGTGATAAAAATGTATGCTGTTGATTTCACAGAAAATCTCTCTGGACTTGAATCACGATGTTCTTTGACGAGCAAAACCCTCACTTGTTTCCAGACCATCTGGCCTGCAGCTAGTGTCTGAGGTACAGACTGTTCTTCCGTCCTCAGGACATTTTGTAACCACTTTAGACACGGTGAAAAAGCTTAAAAGAACTCTGCAGTTCTTATAATAAGAAGAATGGTTGCAAGGATTTTTTTGCCATATATATAAATCGAATAATTAAGTAAATATAAATAAAGTAATCACTGTGAGCAAAAGCATCAGGCTTTAAGGTGTTCTGGATACTCTGTTTTCAGCAGGTTTTTTTCTACCTTTAAGAGAAGCTGACATCAGCTCATGAGAGATGATCATCATTTGCTCCAGGCTACATGCTCATGTTGAGGATACAAATGTTGTCAATTTCTCCCCAATTTTGGATCATATTACTGCTGTAACATGTGTGTTTAGATGCTTTTGTCTGTGATTTTTGATTTTGTAGGTCAAAAGTTAAATGATCTACTTCAAATGCTGATGAGATTAAAAACTTTCTAGAATGGAACAAGCAGAAAACAATGAACATATATAGTAAGATTGGATATTTTTGGTTTGCCTTGACAAAATGCTTAAATCTGTCATTCGATTGGATATGGTAAATGGATGAGTGATGTTGGTTACTCTATCCTAATCTGTGTGATGTTAGATTCAATAAATTATTAAACAAAAAAAAGAGGAAGAAGAAAATAGATTATTTAAAAAAGAAGGAGAGAAAGAAAGATTGCTTAAAGACATTTTTAATACAAATTATGGCTTTATTTATAGATGAATGAATTTAATGCTTTCTCAGACTTGTTAAGGATCTGAAGGTAAAGTGTGTTCTAGTAGAAACACAAAATTACAAGTATAAACCTAAATAATTAGTATGTTGGATACGCTTTCATGCTTTGAGCTCATCTCTAACTCTTACCTTGGGAGCTTTCCTCTCCTCCATGCCAACACTGTCAAAACGCTCAATGAGGTAGTTCAGCATCTCTGTCTCTTTGCATGCTTCAATGGTAAAGCGGTCGCTGGCTGAATCGCAGGACATTCCCCCTCCACATGCACCAAGACTGTACACCAAAAGGTAAAACACAAAAATAGGGACACAGATGGGCTCATTAGATAACAGAAAACATTGCAGCACAGACAAATGTACGGTTAGCATCAAAAACAATCTTGTACGTATGGTTAATAAACTCAAACCCACTCTCAAGGATCCTGAAAGAAACAAACTATGAAGCATTAATGCCAGCATTTCAGCATCTCAGTAGCGGGCTCTTGAAAGAGAAACTTATGATATTAAACATTCAAGAGCTGTTTCTGTTAAGTCTTTGCTTCTGATTTTAAGATTCAGCTTGCCACATTTAATTGTCAAGGTGACAAGATTTAAACTGCTGTTAGTGGTCAGCTGTAACTGTAAAACCAGCATGCGAGTTGTTTCAAAGCATGAAAAACCTCAGGAGGTAACACAGTTAACTTGTTATTTGTCCATTAGACACAGGCAAAGCAGGGACCTCCTCTGCCGGGGGTTACGATTGCTCTCGAAGCTAAAAATGAAATCAACACATTATAATGTTAAATAACAATGTAATTTAATTCACAACAGTTTCTCCTGGACAGGGATGCAATGCAAGTTGAACTAAACCTATACACTTAAAAACTAGATAGCAAAATAAACGCACACAGGAGGGAATCAGACTCCCCTTTCTCACCAATGATGATGCCCACGCATTCAATAAATAAAACACACAGATTATGTCTACCTTACATACAATGATCTCATGCTAACTGGATTAAATTACATTGAAATTTTACCTTCAAGTTTACATGTTCTGAGGATTATTTATCTGGGATGTGCAGGATTTTCTTGTTCATAAAAATATACTGCTCATATTCATTGAAATTAAAAAAAAACAAAGTGAGCCTACTTCACCCGTTAAATGGGTAAAACTAGGCCAATAAATATCTTCAAATAAATCCAGATGAAATAGCATTTCATGTATCGAGTATCTAGCTTCAGTATCGTAAATTATTTCCAACTGAAACAGGAAAGGCAGGTGGGATATAACATTGGGAGGAAGTTGATTTGATTACTGAAAAGTGGGGGTCTCATAATAACAAGTTTCAGACGAGGTAATACATTGCCCACAAGAAAGTTGTATGGGTTAGGTAGTGAGAGACGAAGCACACCACGGGCTCCGTGTAGCTGCGGAAGACGTCTGCTGTAAAATGCCTTGCTTATAACGTGGAGCTGACACAGTTACCACTTTCCTAAAAGCCAATAAGTTCTAGCCCGCAAGTCATTAACCATGATATTTTGGGGAAACAAAGACAAACAGACATAATTCAGTTCAACAGAATTCACTTCAAACAACGTTATTAATCCCACTAGGGGCAGTTAGTTAGGGGCAGCATGTTTACTACCTAACTAACTTGATTTTAGCTGTGTTTCCAAAGATTGCAGATTGGTGGGTGTGTATCATTGAGTATTATTAGTCAGTACTATTGTGCATCAGCAGACCACATCATTTTTGGTTTTAAAGGAAGAAAATGTGATTTAAGATGAATTAACCACATCGGTTTGTTTTCTGAATCACTCTACTCAGGTGTGTTTGTGCGCCGTTAGTGGCAAGCCTCATGGGCCCACTGGAACATGCAGTGGGCACATAACTGAGCAAGCACACACAAACACACACACCGTGCAGCGGTGTACCTGGACCCAAACTGAACCCGTGCAAAATCCTCCTCCTCCTCAGAATCTTCATCACTGCTGTCCTGAGACATGTCAGAGAGGGCATAGAACAGGAACGACAAGGGGCTAACATGACGAGGAAAAGACACGAGGAGAAAGGTTGGAAGAAAAGAGGATGTTGTGCGAAGACGAGGAGACAGAAGGGAAGTGAAAAAGCACAAAGACAAATGTGGAATGGTAACAAGTCACAACAAAAGAGGACAAGGAAGAGGAAAGGATGCTGGAGGGTTGCATGCTTGCTTGAAGACTACTTTTCGTGCTGCTTTTTAAATATTCATTAATGCCATTTTGTCTGCAGCTTTTACACACTGTCAGAACATTTTTTAACCGATAGCTGAACTGACTGTCACATTCACTCACACAACTTGTCTTGAGCAAGCCAATGCAAGGAGGCGTGAGCCACGTCTTATTTGCTCGAGAATCTCACAGCAATGCGAGACCTATAAAACATGTTTGCTAAACTATTTCTAATATAAGCTGGTTGCAGAAGGGTTAGATCTTTTTAAATGAAAGCATCAAGCACTACTAAATTAACACTAACTAAAACTAAAATGCCTGTTAATTGTCAGAACACCTCATATATTAGCATTTTAGATATTTCTTAAGTAATGTGATTGAAACTCATTTGAAATATAAGGAGTCTAAATGTTAATTTGTGTGTTTTATTAATTACCTCAATCTTAAGCACAATTTGGGTACTTGTAACAGATACACGTCATTTATTCATTTTTTCTCCATTTTTTAAGAGACTTAAGATTTTAAACATAAAAATGCTAAAATATTAGGTTGTTCACTGACTTTTAGAATATCAGTCCAAATATTAGCCAGCTGAGATCATTATAAACTTGTGTAGATGAGAACTGGCTAAATTAGAAGCTAAGTAAACAACAAAAAGGGATCTGGCCAAAGACTTTCAGCTCACACTCAACCCAAAAATCTGGTGGTTCACAAAACGTTAAGGTTTTAGTATGTTTGCTTGCGTGTGCACCACACGCTGACATGCAAATGGCAGATGAGATACCTAGACGGTGGGATCCTGGAGGCAAAGGCGGCCTGTCGGGTATTCGATCTGGGAGAAGGGGGCACCAGGGGAGGGGGTGTGGAGGAGGCTTGGTTGCGAGCCCGAGGTGACCTCAAGGAGAGGGACTGGGGGCTGGGTGGTGGCACGGGAACTGGGGTGTTGGGAGGAACAGAGGGCCCTGCAGGGCTAGGAGAGGGTCCAAAGAAACTAAATCCTCTTTGACCCGGGCTTGAGGGGGAAGGAGCCCCCCAGGGAGAGGTGATGGAGTAAGGCCGATAGCGCTGGGAGATGGGCATGGGGGCAGATGGAGGGTTGAGACCGTGTCTCAGAGCAGCAGCTGTAGCAGGTGGGGTAGGGGGCACGGTGAATTGCGGGGTCGAGGGTGTGGAAGGTACAGACGCTGTATTAGAAGTGGGGAGAGATGGGGAGGTCCTCTTGGCTGCATCAAAAGCCACCGTTTGAGGACTACCACACCCATACAGACTGTGGACAACATTGAGACGATGATTGGCAAAACTCATCAAACCTCCAAGTCTTAAAAACAAGAAATGATAAAAGCAGAATCTACAAAAAAACAAATCACACATGGCAGCTCCAAATCAATTAAGTATCAATGAGCACACATTTGAGGAAGGGTGTAAGCGACCAATTCAGATCCTTGATCTGTCCCTGGGAGTTAAACTAGCCACGTTTACAATGCCTGTTCAAGGCAGGAATATGACGTCATTATGCTGCCTCTTCGTTCTGTCTATAATGTCTGGTCGCTGAAGGGGGGGGGCAGAGTGGTCTTGCCTCTGAGCCAGAACTGGAGGTAGTAACATCGTTGTAACAACACCAGTGTAAAACATAAAGCCGGGAAGAAGTCACCATGGGCTGCACGGGTGTGACATTTTGACGACGTGTTTTTGTGTACGACCCACCCCGAGAGATTTAAAAGGCAGCTGTAGCAATTAGTGGCTAATATAAAAAAAAAGAACAACGGGCGTAAATGTCTGCAAATAATGAGAACAATGACATTCAGGAGCTCCTTATCCTCTGAGCAGAAGGCAAGATCAGCCGTCATGTAACAGACGGTAAATGATTGTGATCAACATGTTATGCCTTTGTTATGTTTATATTCTCTGCCGCACGAGAGGTCGATGCTGTTGCGTTACATGTAACGCCTGTCATGCCTCTTTTACGGGATGCCGCAATGCATATGTATCATCACACACGCTCAACATGTATGTCTAACAACACACTGGTTTTGTGTAAAAATGCAGACAGATAAAGAGGGGACTTTGTTGTGGCCGTATAGCGCAATGTCTGTGTAAACGCGGCTACTGTCAGAGCTCATTACACTGATTCGAGGAACTTGCCTGGACAGAGAGCTGGCTCCAAATGACCCAGCACTGGGGCACATGGGGCTGCCACCTTGGCTGGAGGGCTGCAGCAGCGTCAGACGGTGGTCTGGGGATTTGGCTGCTGCAATTGGCTGAGAGGTGGCGGTCAAGCTAGCAAAAGGGTTGTGAACACGTGACTGAGTGGACATCATTAAGACTTCCATCAGGATCTGACCGATCAGGTCTTTGAAGTCAGAGTATACTACAAGAGAGAGAAAAAAAAAATAACAGTCAAGTTATCAAACGCAGTAAGTAAACAAAACTTTGCCATTTCAGAGTCACTCAGCCTATGAAGGTGACAGAGTTACGACGTTGCTCAGTGACCGACCATCTTTAGGGTTCTGGTGGAACTCTGCAGCCAGTGAAGGGAGAAAGATGACATCTCTATCCTGCTCCTTCCACGATACGCGGAGGATCTTACAAATGAGCTGCAGGGCCTGTTCTTCTGAGACATCTGAGTTTGCAGAGGGTTCCTGAGGAGCAGAAATAAAGATGCAACAGTCACAGTTTGATAACAGTCTAGAACCACTTAAAGACCAAGTGCCAAATGGACAAGCATTAATTTGATTCTTATGATACTCTCTGTATCTTATGATCATTTTGGTCTATCAACAGACAACTGGTACATAACAATGAACCGAAATTAATGAAAATGAAACCAAGAAAACATAGCATCCCTAATCACCTTCTGTAAACACCCAAAGACTCCTCTAATGTTTCTTCATTTTAAGACTCACTTGATCTCAAGATCGGCATGATCAAAGTCAAGCAGGCCAAGTAATTAAGGATGAAAGACATTCTCTTTTGAGTAATATTCACTGCTGCTGTTTACCTTTTCAGTCAAGTTCCTCTTCTCCCTGCGATCGCTGTCTTCCACCTCCATGTTCTCTATCCCTGAGTCCACATCCACCTGGGACATGCTGCAATAAAACCGAGGCACAGTATTCAGTAAAACCCTTTTTTGAACACAGGAATTTTCTCCACGGACAAGGCACCTTTTGAGGAGCTCACTGCATTTCCACCACAGGTATCAGGACATTTTAACCCCAAAAAGAGTCCCTGATCGGGGAGTCATACTTTCTGAGAGTGCAGGAAATTTTAGGGTGAGGTTTGCAAGGAGGCTGTCGCCGATTGGTCAAACATAAACAGCGCTACTGCTTTGAACTCATGTATCGCTTAATTCATAAAAGAAAGAAATACTGAAGTATAAATAAAGGGTCATTTTAGGACAAGGAGAGAATATTTTTCTTTAATGATAACATTACAAGTAAAATAAGGCCTTACTGACAGTTTCCCAATAAACTTCTGAAAAGACAGATAGCCCTTTTTTTCTCTCTTTTTTGTTCTGTAGTAACTGTATGTTAAGTTATGTGTTTTATGACTGTATATTGTCTGGAAAAAAGACAGAGCGAGAGAGAGAGACAGCCTTGTGATGCTGTGAGAAAATTTGGTGAATAAGAGAAATCCAATGTTATTTTCTTTTCTTTTTTTTCAAAGCAGTTACAGTCTAGAGCACAAATAAATCCAACACTTAACAGTTGATTTACTATGGAGACAGATACTCTTGGATTCATCCTCCTCCTTTGCATTTCATTCATGATATACAATTTGCAGTCATACTATGCAGCAGTAGGTGAAATGTTGCAGTCAAACCAACCTAAGTGCATTTTTTTTTTTTTAATATATTTTTTAGATGAAGCAGGCAGGCACACTGAATTGCAGGCAGCAGAGTGTTCACCTCTGTGACCACCAGCCGCCCTCATCCTGTCATGTTGCTTTTTCAAATGTCAGCGCACTAATTTGCCTAATCTTCACATGTCTTCTCACTGTGGTGGAAACGCAGATAACAATGGGCCAAAGGAATCTTTTAGCTCTTGAAAGGTTTTCCCTGGGACTAAAAGTTCCAGGAACTTTGGGTCAAAACACGACTTTTATTCTCTTCATCCTTAAGCAGACCATACTAACAATCAAACCTCGATATGACGTGTCACATTTGTCACGTCTCTTTTACTACAGACTTCATAACCAGATCCCACAAAAGCAAAACATGCAGCCATGATATGAAACACTATATATTTTTTTATTAATGTTTGCTAAAAAAAACAACAAAAGAAGAATATAACTTTTTAAAGTAACATCAAAGGAAAAAATGTCTCTTCAATGTTGTTACATCTTTATATAAAAACAATCATAGCATTTCTGTAAGCATTTTGAGAATAAGAGTTCCAGTATACTTTTTCGGTGTTAATCGTAAAAACTTGTTGCAGATGGAATATACTATAACTGTAAATCAGGCAGAGCACAGCAACCTTTCAAGCCCACAGGAGAGGAGTTTTTGATCATCAAAACATTGATTTTTGAACGAGTGTAATTTTAAAATTTGTATTTTCATGGGATTTCTAAAGCTTTTCAATTGGGCAGCACAAAATGCAACTGAAAGCACTCTTACCTCTTTTCACAGGAGGCAGTGTCAATGTCCATGCTCTGCGATCGGGACAGACTCTGGGACTGCGTCTCAAGGCTGTTTGAGGGGGAGCTGGAGAGGGAGCTCACACCCTCGCTGCTCTGACTACCATATGCCACCCCTGCAAAAGAAAAATACCACAACTGAGTACCTTTGGAGGTTTTGTTTCTTTGCCTTTCTCTTTCTCTGAAAGACTAAACTGATCATATCTCTGCAATCAAAGCCCACACACTTTGGAGAGACCTACCAGAGAAAAAAGGTTCTCAAACACAGTTTCATCATCAAGTTCTCCTCTAAAAACCTATTTTGAGGCTAATTTATAGTTTTGTACTTGCAGCCAGTGCAGCCCTTGACTTAAGTCTTTCATGTGTTTTCTTTTTTAATATCTTATATTCATAATGCTATGATGTAGTTTTTATGCAATATGAGATTGCACTTTAGTAGTCTTTGTTAACAAACTTTAAGCAGCCACCTTTTGTTTATGTCAGGAGGATTGTTTGTTGAAGAACAAATTGTTTAGCCACACTATATTAGCAAAGGCTCAGAATCCTGTTTTTAAGATCAACATGGTGTGCCATACCTTTATAAGCCCTGATTAAAGCAAACAGGTAGAGAGAAAGCTGATTAACACCCAGGATCTTACTGTGGGTGAAGGGCTGGGATCAACAAGTCACTACTGATTGCACTGTGTCAAGGATAACATTCATAACATGTGCATTAACATGCAATGAGGGTTTGCCAAACTTCCAAGATGCAAATTACAAACTTCACCAATTATGGAAAGTACTACTGGTGCTATACACCCTAAAACCCAGCATTTTACAGCAACAACACCACATCTGTGCATACCAGCAAACAATGACAGGAAATTGTTGCTCAACCCATAGATGGCTCACTAGTGTATTTTCTAGAGCAATGCATAAAAGCAACAATTCTCAGTCTGTACAGCAGACCTACACTTTGTGTCGCACAGGGACACCGGCGATCACAACAAGCTGCTGCAGTTTGTGTTAATGTCATTCAGGGTTCTTGCTGTTCAAATATCAAGGTCCAAATATAAAGCTCCTTTTCAGCGTCGCAAACAACCAAGTTGTTTATCTTCCAAGCCTCCGAGATAATATGCCTCAGGATGAGTAGGATGATACGGTTTGACGACAAATCACAAAAGAGGCTGACGACAATAACTCTATGGCGACGACCGGAGAAAGCTGATTGTATCCTGGCCTGCTGTTAAATCTTAAACTGCAAGAATGACTGACAGTGTAGCCTGCAATGACAGAAACTCTGAAAAAACGGCTAAATACGTCTCAAAAGCTGTATATCTTTTTCAGTTCTTACCGGAGGTGCCCATAGGGGATGTGGCAGGGGTACCACTGTGGACATTGAGCCCCAATGATTGAGAGGCAGCTGGTGGCTGGGGTGCGGCACCTGAGGGTCCAGGGAGGGGTCCAGGGGGTGTCTCTCTCTGTGGGGATGTCAGGGGTGTGCTGAGAGGGGTGCAGGGCTGTGACGTCTGTCCCCCTGCCAGTCGCGCCAGCCGCCTTCTGCGGATCTTGAATGAATATACCAGCAAATTAAAACATTCACTAGAAGTACTATAGAAGCTCAGAAAAAAAGGTTAACTGGACAGCAAGTCATCGGCTAAGTTAGCCTTCTGCACAAGCTGTATTTGCATTGGTATCTGTTCATAAATGTATCTTCAATCTGTATTTCATATTATTCATGGCACAGTATTCATTGTTCCTGCACTGGTCTTGCAATTTAATTTATTCACTTTACATTACACAGGGTTCCTGCAGCTTAAGGCAGGGCAAATGTAATACTTTACTTAGACTTTTTATGCCACTCAGAGTCGAGTTTAACAACTGAAAGACATTTTTTAAGCGCAAATTGTTATTTTCACATAAAATATGATTAATTTTTTTTGTCCCATAAAAAAAAGTCAGATCATCTCCATCAAACGATGAAAAAACAGCCCTTTTTAGAGTGGACACATGGAGGACAATAAACATATTATTATAACTGTATGTATTTGGTTTACCAGATACATACAGTCCATAAATGCCAGATATTTCCCAACAGAAGTGGGAAATATCTGGCATTTATGGACAGTTTTCTGGGTAACTTGTGTTTCTTACTCTACATGTGAGATTTCACTGCTTGGATTCCCATCATGACAGGTGTAAGTAAAGGAACCTATTAAATTATTTAACGAAAAATTAGACCTTACCAATTATTTTGAGATTTTACAAAATAACTTAAGATAAAAACGATTAATAATATCCAACTTCTTATGTCAGAGCATTTTTAAGCCTTTTGAAAAATTAATTTAATTCAATTTATTAGCATTTAAGGCCTTATCTTTAGATTATGGAAATTCTGTGTCCTTTTTAATGATTTGCTGGAATCCTGATTGCAATACCTGCACTGTAAACCTGCGTTTGCACAACATCATGGGCAAATTTACTGTAGCAACAACTCTCTGTAGCAACCCTGGGACTCAGCCATCATTTCGCTGCTGCATGATTTTATTCCTATGTTTTAGTCTCATGTTTATATTTCATATCCCTTTGTATATCTGTTTTTGTAGGTGTCATGTAATGAACTACTAGGTGCCTAAATCTCTCTCCAGATTAATAAAATATCTATCTGTACAGCCCACATAATTTGAACGTATATTTTAGCAGGACCATTGAAATGTATATGAACCATTGACATATTTTTATCTGAATAAATGAATGGATCAGCTTGGATAAGATGTGAAATGTGAGGCGTTTATTAAATTCATTTTTTCTTTCTAACCCCACACATAAAGACAATGACTGTAGCAGTGACCGGATTTCATTCATATGTTGCGTTAACATGATCAAGGTAGACTTTGTTAAAAAGAGTCAGTGTAATCTACATTATGAACAAAGTCAAACGTGAGTACTAATGTACTAATGGTGCTCAGTCGTCCAACAGAGGACCATTACTACAGTAATCAACAGTACATTAGTTGATCGAGTAGAAAAATACCGGCACAAGGTGCTAAAGAAAGAAATCTGTATAAATGTTGTGTGTGGTTCGAGGGGAACAGTTCAGTGTCCACAAAGTCGGCCCACAGTTGATTGCACAATGGTGGCCCGGTGTGTTTTTTATGCTGAGTCGTCTCGCAGGCTAATTTTTGGCTGTTAGCAAAACAACGTTAGCAACTGTCAGCTAGCTTTCCGCAGAGAAACATACCAAATCAATCAATGTAGTGTTATCTTGAAAAACAGCACACGTAGCAAACACCTGCCACGTGAAAACAACACAGTGAATTTATATGAATTTAGTTGTTTTGTGTGAGGAAAAATGCAACCCGTAAACCAGCTTGTGAACAGTTACGTTAGCTCGTTAGCATTTTGCTCCGGCTAAATTAAATTAACGTTCTGGCAATGGTGACTGAAATATACACGTCAAACTTTTTATTGACCGACTCTCCTAAATAAACATCTTCTGGGTCGCATCGTGTAACAAGCACTTGTGTATGTTGGTGTTTACCTCGCGTTAAACGTGTGATTTTGTCGCGGATACATTTCTTTAGTTTGGACTGTGCTAGCCTCAGTGAGCTTTAGTAGCAGGTCAGCTAGTGGCGAACAATTTGACTGACATGATGTCAAACGGAAAAAAATAAATTAAGTATAAATTGTAACGTTAACAAAGTAATGCTACATTAATTTTCGGCATAATTTTGAGCTTTTTTTTTCCATTGCCACCTTACCTCATCTGCGCTCAACTCCTCCATCGCAGCTAGGTTAGCTAGCTAGCTATTTCACTTTCGACTGCTTCAATGTGTGCCAGCCAGAGCCAGCTAGCCAGCCTGTATTAGACCGAAATATGCATAGTCCAACTCGTTCAACAAATAAGTGTCAGTCCTGATTGTCTACAAGATAAAAACTAGGACACCAGGATGCGGAGGGTGGCGAGATACAGCTCCTCCAAAAAGTCTGTCGTTTGCTAGTGTTCTACCAAGAATGAAACAAAAAGAAAAGTAGCTAGCTATTATACGTCAAAATACAACAGCGGCCATTTTGGTTCTACACGGTGTCACGTGACTAAAGAGACTTGGGGGTGGAGGTGTGAGGCTGCACTGTGTCGCACAGAGAAATGTATTTTTTCACCTGTTATGTATGTGCATGTTCTTGTCTCAGTCTAATGGTTTTCAGTACTGTAATGTATTTGCTACAAGTGAACTGTGCTAGTGCCTTAAATTAATCAGATCCATGCTAACAACAGTTTCCCCCTCTCGCTTAACCCTTTTGAGACATAAGCAAACTAGTTTGATTTCCTCCAACATGGGGTGAAAACAAACACGGAATAGACCTTTAAAAAGTGTTGAAAATCCTAAAATATATGTATTTATTTTCCATACATTTTATCATGTTATTTCCTGTAACATAGTTCTAATTTAAATTATTATAATCATAAACAGTTTTCTGGACATTTTTAGGTAACATTCTAATAATCCTCCCCTCTTTTTTAAAAACTATTTTTAAGGTCATTTTCTTGTAACCTCTTACTAATTTCTTGCAATTTCTGAGACATTTCTTGCCAAGATGATGTTTCTCTTCTCCTCCCCCCATGTTTTTGAAAGAAATCAATCAATTCGCTCAGGCTTCAAAGACTCTGAGCACAGCACAAGAAAAATAATGTCGATCCAGGTTTCAAAGGGTTGAACAAAAAACAGCACATGAACAGTACAGTACATGAACAGTCAGCATTGTCATCTTTATTGCCCACCTCAAAACATTTGTATGAAAAATAGTTTTTAAAAAAAATCTAAAGTAATGAGATACATTCCTTAATTGACATTACTAAAATATTTACATTACTTATTACATTTTTTAATTAATTTCAGTGTAGTTTATACAGCCCGATATCCCAAATCATAATTTGCAGCTATAGATGACACAATAGGCAATGGAAGCCCCATCATATTATTATTTTTTTGCGATCACCTTGTAGCCTCATTGTATTATTACATCACAGCTGTCTCATCATCACCAGTTGGATGACACATGCCATACAGATTATTTTTGTTGTTGTTGTTTTGTTTTTTTCACTGAAGATAAAATGCCAAAATGAACGACTGAATAACAACATATGCCACCTCAGATTTCTTTCAAAACCTATTTAGTTATTCACAATTTGCATAAAACTGTATTTCTCATATCATACTCCTCACTTTCTGTTGCACATTGCTGCATAAATGTATCCACATGAATGAGGGATTTTATTTTGACAAATAGCTCAACTCAAAGTCAGATGGACAGCACAAGCCAGTGCAAAGACAATGTGGTATTTAAATTTCGCCCTATCTGAAAATAGAGACATAGAAAAAGGAAACAAAAAGTCTCCACTAAACAGAGCCTGCACTGCATCTTAAACCAGCTTAAAAGAACCAAAACAGACTTGAAGTTCAATTTTTTTTAAACTGAGACCTGCACCACTCAGCTTCAGATCAGTGAGTATCAGAAAAAAAAAAAAATGCAGTGATGCCATCTAGTGGTGTAAAGCCACACCCTGACAGGAAAAACATTCTCTCCTTGACTAAGTCACATTACAGAGAAAATACCACAAACTTAACTTTTAGCTTGGTTTTTGTTATTCACAGCTATACAGTGGTGGATCTAACACACAGTGGCTTTAATCACAGAGTAACTTCTCTAGAAACACAACCTGAATTCCTCTTCACTCGTTCACATTCTTCTTAAAAACCTGTTTGCAGACTTCTCCTTCACAGTACAGCTCCTGAGGCGTAATAGGACACAGAAATATTTATATAAAATTGCATTAGATACCATGATTTTAAGAACAAGAACATAAATACCGGAACTAATATCAATTAAGTTTTGGGCATTATGAGGAAAAGAATTTGATGAATTTGTCCATATTCTTACCAGATGTAGCTTGTTGTCTTCAATCCAGTGAGCCCAGCCCCGGTTCTTCTTCTCTCCTGTCTGTTCACATACCAGTTTATTTCCCTCCCATGTCACCAGTGACTGCACAGATGTCAGAGGAGGAAATATAGTGTCAATCACAACACAAAACAGGTTTAGCAGCCCGGATCAAAAATTAGACAAGTCACATGATCTACAAAACACCTGAAATCATTGATTATGCTCATCATCACTTTGAATACACAATTCTCTGCCTTCACCTTGACATGTCTGTTGTCCAGTCCCTGGGTGAACTCCGCAAACTCCTCACCAACTCTGAAGGACATAGTGTAGTTTCGAAAGCTGCTGATAGTTTTGATGATAAACTGATCCCCATGCTGCTCAATCACCTTCCTAAACTTCAGCCTCAGAGCAACTTTACGTACACAGCAGCTGATACCTGAAACGATCGAGGAGGTGGTTTCCTTGTGTGAACAGAGTACAAAACTAGGGGGACAAACACATTCACACAATCCCATGCATACCACAACACAGCATTGCTATGAAAACACTGGCAGAGGAAGTATTCAGATCCTTTAATTAGGTAAAAATACTAATGCCAAACTGTGAAAATACTCTGTCACCAGTAAAAGTCTTGCATTGAAATTTTGGTATTTAAGTGAAAGTATGCAGATATAACCAGGAACATGTGCTTTAAGTATTACAAATATAAGTAACCAATAAAATATATACAATATATCTATCTATACATACATATATATATACACCCGAAAAACTCAAAATTATTCAAAATAGATAGAAGATACTTTATTTAATATAGAATTCTGTTGGATTTAAATATGCCTTAAGGACTTACCGATTGCAATCATATAGCCCTCCAGGTTGACATTGCTGATCATGTCCCATGTTCCACAAAGGCTGGCTGGCATTTTGATTACCTTTTTCTGGTGTTGTGTTAATAAAATGCAATCATCAATCTGCAGGGCAGACGAGGAGCTCTGCAAAGAAGCTGAGAAAATGATGTTTTTTGAGAGACCTGAAGGTATAAAGGGAGGTGTGTCTTTTCCCTCATTCGCTGTCCCATGAAGAGGTGCTTATCAGTGCCAGGGGTGAAGAGTAGAAGACAGACATGTCAGACTGGTCTCACCGCACACTTCACTGAATAACGCACCCTTCAGAATTTGTCGTGTGTTGTACATCATTTACGTACACATGCACAATAACACAGGGGAAAATATGTTGACCTTAACATTTGAAAGGCTTAATTATGATTCTTCTTGTCTAGTATTTTTTTTCCTCATTACAATAAACAATGTAAATATAGTAACTCAAACGCTTTCTGTGATAAAACTTTGTAAAATGATAAAATCTGTAAAAAGTGAGAAAACATCATATTTATCACCCTGAATGCTATGGATAGGCACAGTTCTGAAATGCTCAATATTCTTGTTTCACCTGTTGTTTCATAAAGATGACCTATATTGAAATGACACAGCTAAATGTGCAATGAGGAAAATAATGCTGACATTTTATCTTGGCATGCTGCCCAAAGGAACTGATGCACGTCCAGTTGGACTTTGTCCAAACACTGAGAGACTTTTTTGTCCTCGTGACTTCAACTAAGCAGTAAACAGCTTGAGATGCAATGTAGAACATACAGACTTCTGCACATGCATTAACTCTGTCACATGCACCCGACGTCAGAGCTGATACCAAGTCATTGTTTTACAAGTCACAAGTCTTAAATCTTTGCACTCAAGTCAAGTCCAATGTCTTAAAAATACTCGCTCGTTTGAATACTATTCAGGTAATGCAATCTAACACCATTTCTCCAACAGCAAAAGGCAACATCTCTGATACTAACGTGATGTTCTCAGGTAAACTTCAATTTCAACACACTGCAAACACAAAGAGTCTTCAGTTTGCTGCATTTTGTGATTTTAGCTCATGTCAGCATTCTAACCAAAGAGAAAAGGTGTCAGTTTGGCACTACTGTAACTGAGGATGTTCAGAGTTTCTTGTCTGTGTGACAAAACCATTGTAACAACAATGAAAAGCTCCCGAGGTGGAAAACAAAGAGGATGTTTATTCTATTTCCAGTTGATACAAATCACACCTCCACTTTCAAATCTGCGGCACTAAATTGAAAGCATGTTTATCTGCTTTGCCTGAAGGAGTGCATAAACAAATCCTATTGTAAATACAAAATGTGATGAGTCTAGAGTTGAGTTTACTGACGCATTATTAAAGGCCCAGTCAGTAGGATTTAGTGGCATCTACTGTAGTGATGAGGCTGCGAAACTGAAACTTCTCCCATGTGCCGAGTGTGTGGGAGAACGACAGCGGTGGACGTGAAAACAAGAATGGCCCTATAATAGAGCCAATGTTTGATTTTTCAACATGGCGGACTCTGGAAGAGGCCCCGGTTCATATTTAGATATAAACAGCTCATTCTTAGGTAACAAAAATACAAAAAATTTTAGTTTCAGGTGACTATAGCCTAATGAAAACAGTTCTAAATATTATAATCATTTTCTGCCAAGAGATGCCCCTAAATCCTGCACACTGTCCTCTTGAGGTAAACCAAATAAAAAAATTAAAATCAATTTGTTCCTACTTGTATTTCATGAAATACCAGACACACTGTATGCTGATTTCTTGGTTAAAAAACCACGCCAAATCTATTTCCACAGTAGTTGTGACATTTAGATGACCACACAGCTAATTGAGCTGCAGTTTAGTTATTGTTGCTCTTTTTGACTACTGTAATTTCCACACACACAAGCTAGTTTCAGTGTTACTAACTAATTTCACTTAGGAAAAGTCTAAAAACCTCACACACATTACTAAAAAGAGCTGTTCTGTATGGCAGGCACTGTTGGAAGCTTAAATAAACTGAACGGTGTATGATATGTTTTAGATACTCAGTAAACTCACAGCACTTCAGTGTAGAGACAGCTTACATCTCTGTTATTGCAGCAGTAAACTTCTTCAGCTTGAGGAGGAACCCGTATATCTCTGAAGGGGTGCTAGAACCACATCTGCATTTTTCTGCTCGCTCTCGGCGCTGTAGAGGCCGTGCTCTTGTATATAATAAACCACGGCTTCTGGCAGCAGGTACTTGACGCTCCGACCTCGACGCAGTGACCGGCGCACGTGAGTGGCCGAGATCTCGTTGGTCACCCACTCGTGGACCACGTGGATGTTCTTACGATACTTCCACAGCGTGTCTGATTGGTGGATGAACTTGTGGGGGTCATTGCCACTGCGGGTGATGCAAACCAAACCGTAGTGGCCAACAATCTCAGCGATATCCTCCTGCTTCCACATGTTGGGGATACCAAAGGACTCCAGGACATCGGCCCCGCACAGCAACATTAGCTGAGGGCCATCTGATCACAAAGAAAAAGAAGAGTTAATAATAATTATAACAATAAATGATAATAATGACAAGATTTTGTAAAAATTGGTTCACAATTGGGTAAGAGTGCCGCAGCCGGAAGCAGCAAAACAGGCTGCAATGTAAACACTCCGGGCATGTTTGCACCGTCAGTTTACGTCCACTAATGATGATTTCGCGACTGACAGGCTCAGATTATTATTGAGTCTCTGGCAATATCATAGACCTCAGGACTGGGTCGCTGCTTTTTGCAGATAATGTGGTCCTGTTGGCTTCATCAGGCCGTGACCATCAGCTCTCACCGGATAGGTTCACAGCCGAGTGTGAAGCGGCCGGGATGAGAATTAGCATCTTCAAATCCGAGGCCATGGTTCTTAGCCGGAAAAGGTTGGAGTGCCCTCTCCAGATCGGGAAGGAGATCCTGCCCCAAGTGGAGCAGTACCTCGGGGTCTTGTTCACGAGTGAAGGAAGGATGGAGTGGGAGACTGACAGGCAGATTGGTGCAGCATCTGCAGTAATGCAGACTCTGCACCAATCTGTCGTGGTGAAGACGGATCTGAGCCAAAAGGCAAAGCTCTCGATTTACCGGTCGATCTTTGTTCCTACCCTCACCTATGGTCATGAGCTTTGGGTAGTGACCAAAAGAACAAGATCACGGGTACAAGCGGCCGAAAAGAGCTTCCTCCGTAGGGTGGCTGGGCTCTCCCTTAGAGATAGGGTGAGAAGCTCGGTCATCCGGGAGGAGTTCAGAGTAAAGCGCTGCTCCTTCGCATTGAGAAGAGCCAGATGAGGTAGCTCGGGCACCTAATTAGGATGCCTCCCCGACGCCTCCCTGGTGAGGTGTTCAGGGCACGTCCCACCGGTAGGAGACCCTGGGGAAGACTCAGGACACGCTGGAGAGACTATGTCTCTCAGCTGGCCTGGGAACTCATCGGGATCCCCCGGGGAAGGGTTGGACGAAGTGGCTGGGAGGGGGAAGTCTGGGCTTTCCTACTTAGGCTGCTGCCCCCGCGACCCGACTCCGGATAAGCGGTAGAAAATGGATGGATGGATGGATCCCTACAGAGATAGACCTTTTTGTTCAAGAGTAAGTAAGTGCAATACCTTTTGTTTAACCAAAAACTGCCCCGAAGTTACTACTGCCAAAGCCACCAGCCAGCATATTTTGAGTAATTTATGACTGTAAAACATACTAAATTTTAAGTCAACAGAAACAAAAAAAAAAAGAAAAACTTATCTAAACTGTCCCAACTCTGTCTATGTTGAAATAAACTCTTAATTCACCAAGTTAGACGTGAAAATAACGATTTTGGGGCTTTTTCTGGTTGAATAAATATTATCTTAATCTTTAACAATAAAGTCTTACAATACACTTACAATAATAATCTACAATTTTACAACCACTACGTGCTCTGTAGGCAAAAATATTGTGAAAAAAAAGTGTATAAAATAGTTATGACTGAGGACAGTGTGAACCTCTCCTGCTCGTGTATATAATCCTGAGCAATGCAGCGACATGCTAGAGATGCACACGGTTCAATCTCGTCTCTGATGTAAAGAATGTTGTCTGTAATCTCTGCGTCACTGACGCTCGTCTCTTGCTGTCAAACACCTGTCTTTATTAGGTGGCGTGACAGGGTGTCACCCATCACGCACCACTACACCACTGTCCCGTGTTTTATGAGTCAAACTGAATACAATAAAAAATGAATACCATGGATGCAGGATCAGAATAGTCTGGAGTCAGAGTTAACAAAAGGGAGGAGCTGAAAAGAATAATAAGTTAAATAATTGTACATAGCCTACCTCTCCTTTTGTGATGAGACGAACCCTCAAAATAATTCTCCTCTATACGTCTCTTCTTTGCGTACTTGACCGTGTCCACATCATCTTTGTTCTGCTCTGCTGCAAGCAGCTCGTCATAGTGATGCCTGGTTGGATACAGAAAAAATTAATGCAACATCAAAAAAAGTTATGTGGAGATAAATGCATTGCTTATAGTTTTAACCAGTGTTAGTCATATTAACAAGACAACAGTCAGTATACAGTCAACTGCTTACCATAGCTTAAGCTTTTGGGGAATCAAACAGCGAGTAAAATAGAAGTTTTGTGATTTTGCTTTGCACTAAATATGTACCTTACCACCTAAAAGTAATTTTATCTTCTTGCAAAGGTCATTAAATTCAACTTTTTAAGAACCTCTTCACACTTGTTTTCTGTTGGTTGGCTTGTGAGTCTACCGTTTAGATACCTTTTAGGTGCTTCTTAGCAGTCTGCAGAGTTCACTGTGGTATTGTCTGAAACATCAAATCCTCAATCCTGACCACTTAATCAAGAACATTTAAAAAAAACAGCTGTATGTCTTCATCAGTGATACTGTCAGTCTGTTAGTCTGACTTAAATATTTTATTTTGACTTCGACCAAGCTTTAATTTCTAGTTTGGATCTCAAGTTTGTGGACAGTATTCAATGATTAATATTAATAATTATCTTGCAGTAAGTCAAAACCTTTAAGATGAAATGCTACTGAAAGCAAAAACCGCAAGTTTCTTAAATGTATTTGTGCAATTAACGAAGTTTTCAAGAAGTGGAAATTCTAAACTTCTTTAACGATGTAGTTCCTTTTTTACAATCTGGAACCGTCTTGCCACACTGCAGTAGAAAACAGTCAAAAGTGTCAACATTTCTTCAGCTCAGGCCTTTGTTTTCATACAGACAAATGTTTTTTTATGAATCTGTTCAGAACAATAAAAATACAACAACAAATAAATAAGCTGAAAAGTATCTATTCAGACTTTAGTCCCCTCTACATGCACCTTAGAAGTAGATGAAGTTGCCGCTTTTAAACAAAAGTGTGATAGAGGATTTAGAGGTAGATTATTCTATCACTATTGCTCTAAAAATAATATTTAATATTTTCTACCACAAAGTAGCACAAAACTTCAACAGTGATACATATATGAAGTAAAAGGAAATCCTGTGTGACACTGAACATTAACAACCGTGTGATCCTTAGAAAACTGTAAAGGTTTTTATGCACTTTATGTACAAACAGCACAGATAACAATGATACAAGAGTTGCAACAATGTCTAGATAATTCAGATAATATAACTAAGACTTACTGCCACCATTTATCACTGGCACTTAAGGATCACATCAAATCCTACACTGCTGAAGCAGCTGCTTGTAAATCATTAGTTTAACAGTCATTACTACCTACAGTAGTTACGTTAAGAGCTTTGATGTATGAGTGGCTTGAAGTGTAGCTGTCAACCAAGAAGAATTAGAGGAAAACATCAAGCAAGGAGTCTCTGATTGAGGATAATGAAGTGTCTGACAGTCACATTTCTTTACACCTATAATAACAAACGTGTTTGTTGACAGCACAGGCACTGCGTTAAACCAGACATACGAAATGTCAACTCACCGAATGACTTTAGCTGTCTCCACCCACTCCGGCTGCAGGCTCTCCCAGGAATCTACTGTGATCCAGTCTGAGCTCTCTGTGGACAATCTGGCCATTTCCAGGCGGTGGCAGGCCTCAATCAAACCCTTCTTCTTGTAGGCATCACCCACCGGAGAGATGATGCCTTTCACCACCCTGTACTGACCTGAAAGACATGGTGTTAACAAATGGTTACCAGTGATGGCACGGCAGGTGCAGAGAACTGTTAATTTGTTTAATCCACAAATTAAAAACTTGAAATTTCAGAATAGGCATTTATGTATTCAGTACCCTATAAACTGAAAATGTGTCAGAGTGACTTGGAACTCAAAGCAATAATCCTGTTAAATGCTAAAAGGTAGAATCCTCGAGATGTCAGTGTTTTTAATTTACTGGGTTACAACACTAACCCTAAAAAAAATGTATTAAAGATGATTTTTTGGGCTTTTGTGCCTTTATTCCATAGGACAGCTAAAGCGTGAAAAGGGGGAGAGAGAAGGGATGACATGCAGCAAACGGCCAAGGCTGAAATCGAACCTGCAGCCACTGCGACGAGGACTTAGCCTCCATTTCTATTCTCTGCTACTGAACACTTTTATTCAACTATGTTTTAGAGGAATACAATACAACATTACTCAACCACACTTGTTTTTCAGCTGTAGGTACTTGTGACTTCACACATAAACAAAAAAAAGTTTGTAAAAGGTAGTAAAACACTACCCAACAGTATGTTAAGCATTTAAACTGAGCTCAACCACAACCATCTGCAATATTCAATATTATTAACATTTATGCGTAAGTAATCATAATCTAATAATGTAGAACCATCCTCAGGTCTTCTGGGGCAGGTCTGCTTCATGTCCCAAGAGTCAAGACTAAACATGGGAAGGCAGCGTCTAGTTTTCATGCACCACATAACTGGAGCATATACGTCCGCTGCAACTCTCTGTTCTTGAAGACTTTGTTTGCCACTACCTTTCATTAAATCAAATATTTATTCATTTCTTACACTGCACTGTATCTTCTTTACATTATTTGTATTCATATAAGCTATTAAATGCGAGTTATTAAGTTATATGTTTTAAAATTCAATTAAAATGTCCTTTTATAACTTGTTTCTCTTATACTATGATATTTTATGCAGAGAATTTGAATTGCCTTGTCCAGTAAATATGATGCTATAATTGACAGGAGACATTTTGCTGCATAATGAGTAATTTCACTTTTTAACACAACATTGCTGCTACTGATTATGTACTTTCTACTTCAGTGCATGCATTATGTAATAAATTAGTATTTCTACATTATTGCACAGCTGTATTTGCTTGATTTCTCAGATCATGGCTGCACCTGGATCATGGTCATGGTTGCACTGATGCTGTGATCCTACTCGACGCCAACTACTACTGCCAATATTATTAGTCATGACTCCACTATTAATATATACATGTGACTGTTATTGCCACATACACAAACTACAATATTTGCATTCTATATGCTATCATAAATTACATGTATTAATTGTATGTATATTACTATTGTTATATGTTATGTTACTGTTATTGTTGCTGTGCATCTGTCCCCCTCTCTCTTTTTCCTTTGTATCATTTTGTCATCTATTGTAATTTTACTGTTCTTTACCACATCTATTGCACATCTGTCTGTCCTGGAAGAGGGATCCCTCCTCAGTTGCTCTTCCTGTGGTTTCTACCATTTTTCCCCCATTACAGGTTTTTGTTAGGGAGTTCTTCCTAAGTCGATGTTAGGGTCTGAGGACAGAGGGATATCGTATGCTATAAAGCCCTCTGAGGCACATTGTGATTATGGGCTTTATGTATAAAATTGACTTGACTCAGCTAAAAGATTTGAATACTTTAAAAGCTCTAATTGCCATGTCACTCCACCTGTGTCCTCCAGATGATCTCGAGCCAGTTCAAACATCCTCAGGTGCATGTTGGTGATGGGGTTGAAGGACCCGCAGGCCAGCAGGACCACTTTGGTTATATTCTGATCGTCCATGCCTCATAATGGGGCTGTGTTTACTCTACGACAACAAACAAAGAGGAAGTAAACAAAGACTGGAGTCAGCTAGGTTATCTGTCCATTATCCCTCTGGTTCTCTGACCTTTGAGGCGAAGCTTTGCGTCCGGTATATCAGTGTGACTCTCTCTGTGACAGGAGTGACACACGCTAAGTATAATGTATACGGTGAGTTAGCTAACCTAATTAAACGTTAGCGTGTCCTCGAGTACACTGTAGCAGTTAGCTTTATCTGTAACCAGGCAACGCTAGCCTCCCACCAACATAGGTTGCTTATACAGACAAAACATGAACGTAGAGCTTAGCATAAACAATAAAGAAGACGTTTTCCACCACACAGTAAAATAAAGTAAATATTCTTTATATTACCAGGAGAAACAGCGGCAGTCAGCGGCGGCTCTGTGATGTCTGTCAAGTGGGTCATCTGCTTCCTGTTTGGGACGTCAACATTAAGATCGAAGGATCTGATTGGACAGAGTCGACCAGGAAGCAGGGAGCCGCACCCACAATGCCAGGCTGCGTTCACAATCACAAATCCACAAACTGCTAACGCCGCGATAAAGGTTTTGTAACCCTTCTCGAAAGTAGTTATTTTTCGCGGAATTCCAATTTACTGATTCAGATTTTTTTTTGGTATATTCGTCAAGCTGGTGCAGATATTTAAGTCAGCGCGCGACTGATTTGCTTCTGTTTACAAAAAGAGTTTCGGTGAGATGTTTGCTTTTAGCATGCTAGCTAGAAGTTGAGCTAACTAAACAACTTAAAGAGTCAAAACTGCACATAATGAGCTTCCAGCAAATGTGATCATCAACAGTTTGTCTATATAGTTGATGTCTTGCTAAATGTTGAACACTATTGTAATTTTAGCTCCAAAACGGCATCTAATGAAGTCTAAATAGCATGCTAGGTCTACTGAAGTTATTTGTGCCACACTAATGTGATAATGCCTTATAGTATTCATATCTGTTGACTGTTTATTTTGTTCTCCGTAGGTGGGAAATAAGATTTTAACTAAAGATGGCTTCTCGCGGGAAATCAGAAACTGTGAAATTGAGGCAAAATATGGAAGAGCAACTTGACAGACTGATGCAGCAGCTTCAGGATCTGGAGGAATGCAGGTGCATTATAGACACATTCATTAAATCATTCAAATTACTAATGTAGGGGTGTCAAACATATGACATCGCAAAGGTCGCATCCTGCCCACTGGATGACTTGGTACACCTGGTATTGATGCACTGGCTGAGACGTGCCAGGGTTCAGGAGCAAGTTACACAGTGAGTTGTACAATGTATGTGGAAAACTGAGACATTGTGTTGAAGTTACAGTCATTTTGCTTAAGACAAATACAGCTGTCACACACCACAAACCTTGTACATCTCTACGCAAAAAGACAGGGAAAGATTTGAAACTGTTGATATGTTGTGGTGCAATGGTTTTCTGGCTGAAATGGGCTTTATGTGACCCATGGACTAAAATGAGTTTGACACGCCTGCACATTTACTGAATTACCAAATTATACCTAACACTGACAAGTAAAGATTAAATCTATGCCAGAAAGTACTTCTACATGTCACATCATTCGGTCTTTTTTTTTTTAATCTCAGAGAAGAACTGGATGAGGAAGAGTATGAGGAGACAAAAAAGGAAACTTTGGAACAACTGAGTGAATTCAACGATTCGCTGAAGAAGATCATGACAGGAGACATGACACTTGTGGATGAGCTCAGTGGGATGCAGCTGGTATGAACCATCAATGAATAATATGCAACTACTGTGTATTAAGGGTGACTTAGAGAGCTTGTAGAGCAAGTATCTTAAAATAACCTAGTTTAACAGTGATCTGTGAAATGTTACAATGTGTCCGATGTGTGTTTTCATCAGGCAACCCAGGCTGCCATCAGCCAAGCTTTCAAAACCCCAGAGGTGATCCGACTTTTTGCCAAGAAGCAACCAGGGCAGCTGAGAACCAGACTAGCAGAGGTTTGCACTGCAGTGTCAACGACATGATCTTTGTGTTTGTGTATTGCACAGCTGAGTCGTACGTGTTGAATCAGGGTGTCCGCAGGTCTGTAAAAAGTGTTAAAATGTCTTGATTTAAATTTGATAAATATTAGGCCTTCGAAGTAACAAATTAGGCTTAAATTTGAATTTGTGACGTCTAAATTGACACATTTATCCATCATTAATAACTTTTCGTCAAAATGAGCCGAGCTCTTCTGTGGTTTAAGTTCACCTTTGTGATGTTACAAAAAATAATTCTTAAATTGATTAATCCTTTCTTGAAAAGGTCTTAAAAAGCATTCAATTTAACCGTGTGATACCTGAGGACACCTGGTTAATCCAGCTGCTCAATCACTCTTTAGTGTTTATCTGTGCGTTGCTTGGCCTGAAAATTGCCCAACTAATGTGTGATATTCTGTGCAGATGGACCGCGATGTCATGGTGGGGAAACTGTCACGGGATGTGTACACGCAGCAGAAAATGGAAATCCTCACAGCCCTGAGAAAACTTGGAGAGAAGGTGAGAAACGCTCACAGCAGAGATGTGATGTTTTTTCACGGGTTCATGGGTGATTCAGAGGCTTGTGCCCATGACGCCATTCGACTAATTTTAGTTATGTCGCTGGCAGAGTTGCTACAGCAGCAGCAGTAACATTTAAGAACAATTGTCTGCTGAAAGTGAGAATTAATGCATTCTTTTTGGTTTGTGGACAGCTCACTTCAGAGGATGAGACTTTTCTCACTGAAAACGCTACAGCTACTCTGAGCCAGTTTGAAAAAGTGACTGCAAACTTAGGTGAGAATAAACATGGGATTTCAATTCTTACAAGTTATTGGACAAAAATTCATATTTACTTTTTTTCCCCTTCTCTTTCAGGCTCAGAAGACAAAATTATGGCTTTAGCTAGCTCCGGTGTGAAAACCAAGGCGTAGTAACTCTACAAAATGTCAATTTTAACTCTGTTATTACCAAGGAAGAAATGTGCCAATCGATCATTGGTTTTATAAATGACCAGTGCACCTCTAGGCGTTGCTGTAGATGCTAACACTTTTTAACAGTATTGTTTTATAACCCTCAACTTTTGTAAATGTCTTTTACGTGTCCAGATGCGTGTAAAATTGTATTATAGGTACGAGTATGTGATTTGTTGAATATGAAGACGTGTACATGAATGTATAAGAGTTCAAGAGGAATACTCTGATGTGATTTGTGCTGTATTTCTTATTGGGTTGCATTTGTCTTAAATCCTGAAAATTCAACATTGTTGTTTTGAAGATTGCTCATTTCCTATATGAGTGCTGCAAATATTCAAGATGTCATTTCATTTTAATCAAGCTGTGTTTACAAGGGAGTGGACATTTGAAAGTAACTGAAATACACTACAAAGACAGTTTTATGAGAAAGTCTGTTTGTATGCAGTTCACATACATTATGTAATATTCAGCAGGGTTTCAGCTCAAACGTATCTGTCAGTCACCTCTTTTAATGCAATCAAACTTCATCCAAAGAGTACCTGAATCACAGGTATGTCAAACACGAAGGATTAATAATCGTTGAATGTCTCAAAAATAATGAACGCATGCAAAATATGAAATTGACAAAGGGGGGCGGCGGTAATAAGTAACAGCTCTGTGCATGGATGGGCAATTACTGAATGGGCCTCCCAGACACACAAAATGTCCCTTAAATGAACATGTACCAACCAGAAAGAGACTCAAAAAGACCATACTGAGGCACAAAAAAATGAAAAACACAAAGAGAACAGCAGAGACACAAAAAACTACAAAAAGGGCAAAACAGCTATAGACACAACACAGTCAAATGAGACACAGCATAACCACAAAGAGACACAAAATGACCAAAAAAGACACAACACGACCTCCAAGAGACAAAAGATAAATAAGGATTAATGAGATGCAAAACAAAAAAGACAAAAACACCACTAAGTCTGTCTGGCTCATATCGTGGTGGGTCCTTTTGCATATTTGTGCGCAGCAGCCCATTTACTCACAATCAAGCCTGCGGCTTTCAAACAGCAAGAGATGCAAGTTTGGCCTTAATTCTCTCCGTCTCAACAAAACATGCTCTTTATTGTTGAGTCTCATTCCCAAGTTGTCAAATACCGAAGTTTTGGTCCCGTGAAACAAACACATCGGTATTTGATGACTGGGGGATGAGAATGAACAATCAATAAAAAGTTGCATAATGTCGCTTTAAGATGCATAACTAGGTGAAATGAAAGGAGCACCACTCTGAACTGAAAAAAACATAATCAGATGAGTGTTTGTCCAGTTGACGGCAGTGTGATTACAGATCCAGCGGGTGGATTAGTTGCCATCTGTCAAACACTGAGGAGGATCTTTTGATGGTTTCAGCTTCCATCAGATGAGAGTGTTTCAGTTTGATTAATAGTCTGTGTGGATGTTTAACAGTCAGTGAACATGAGGTCACTTGACAGCACCGCATGCAGCCCGCACTGCTGTTTGGGGTGTCCTTACTTTGTAAAATGATTGAGGCCCCAGTGTTACACACAAAAGCATGGACAGGATTAAATAAAAGCACGTTTTCAGTCACTAGACATGAGAGTGAATCAGCAGTTCTGAAGAACACACTAGAGCGCTGAATATGAAGCAGATTTTCACCTCAAAAAGAAATACAGGATCATCTTGAAAATGGACAATGGAAGAGTATGTTCGAACATTTGAGAGCGTACACGCAGGAGGACCACACCTCGTTAGATTATGGATATTTCACTATTTTGTCCAGCCTCTCTATCATTGATTATCAAGCATTGTAAATATGACAACTGCAGTTACAATTGCAGTATTGCATTATTGTTCAAGTGTTACTAGCCTACTTGAACTTATTTAGAACTTAAAGGGACAGTTCACCCAATTTCAAAAGACCTTTTCTTGAATGCAATGGCACTCGGCTCATGTTGCTCAAAGCGCCAAAAAATACATTTAAAAAACTCAAAAGCAATGTCAGAAATGTTCAGAAATCATGACCCTGTTACTTAAGATAACCCACAGACCTTGTTTTGAGCCGTTTCTTGCAGGAACTATTTTCTTTCTACCGAACCACATCCGCCTACTGTATCATCACACGGACGGAAGCGTGCATCTGTATCTCTGTCACTCGGCAACTCACACCAAAAACAATCTAGATTCACAAATAGCTTTACAAGAAAGAAGAAAAATATGTATTTTTGATTTTGGGGTGAACCGTCCCTTTAATGTTGACGGCATTGTTCATATCTGATATTCAGCTTTGAAGCCATTTTTTTTGAAAGCGTGTAAAATATATCAATGGTGTTTGTTTTATGTAATCATTTGGTTCATTTGTGGAATTCTGTTTGATCTTTTGCTTTTGGGATTTTTTAATGTTTTCATTTTTACCACCAGAGGACACTACTGCTCAAGATTTAAAGCACAGTCAGTCGCACTGCCCAAAGTGTGTACCACAACTCGCCTACCGATGACGAAGAAAAACAAGAGCAGGCATAAGTTATACCCCATCTCATCATCCTTTATTTTGTTTATGAGCAAGCATCAACTTCACTACAATTTGCCTTTCAATTGGTAGAAAAGTGAGAGCAGCTCCAACAAGCACAAAGGAAGCATCCAAACGTTCTGAAAACATCGTCACCTTCCATTTTGAACACATTTCGAAAAGAAAAGAAAAGAAAAGAAAAAAATATTTATATCTGGAGTGTTGTGGACGTGTGAAACAGACAATCTGAGAATCAGTAGTGTGTCACGTCTCCTTTTCTCACTCCGGTCTCACAACCCCACATGGAACTACACAAACTTGTGGTTCATGCAAAGTAAATTCCCCTTAAATCTTAGTGTTATTACAGTATGGCTGCGTTTCAGTTTGTTAGGCAGTGACATTCAGTTCAACCAACTTACACTTCGCTCAGGGGGGCTGATCAGAAATCATTAAACCCAGAAAACTGGAGATGGTGGAGTCACTGTGGAGACTTCAGTCAGTGTGCACGTATCGGTGACCCTTGGTATTGTACTTTAAAACTGTAGATGAAACGTGGACATTTAGTGTTTGATGAAGCGGAGAACTCCGACAGGCTTATACTCTGGTTCTTGTGAATTTCATGCTGCCCTCAAAATCATTTCTCAACAACTCAGGCAATAGGACACTGTTCAAAGTTACCTTCCACTATACACAAATAGGTCAGTTAACAGTATACCCATGTATGCTGCCAAAGCGATTTCATAATGTACTGTACATCTTTTTAAAGGTGGATTCCGTCAATGATTTAGTACAATATCTATAGAAGATACAATATGGATCTACTTCCTCTACACATCAACATGGACACATGACATCTATGTAAAACGTTTTTTTTTTTCACTTTTAATAAAACAAGCAGTGGACTATTTTTGTGATGAAACAAATTATAATCCCCAGCTCTGTAAGAAATCTAGCATTAAACAAAGAAACAAACAAAAATTGCCACAAATAAAAGAGCACGGATGAGTGTTTGTTTTTTTTTTGCAATTTATTATTTTTTTTTTAGACCTGCTAATTGCGCTATGATCGGAAAAAAGGCACTCCCATCTCAGCCGGCTCAGACCTGGTCTTCTTTATTTTAAAAAGTCCAAGTCATCATGGAGGGGAGACTGTTCACTACATTTCCACCACAGACCTCTTAAAATTATAAATTAATTGAAGCTAAGAAACACACAACTCAAACCAACAAAAAAGTAGCCTGGAAACTGTCTCTGAAAAAAAAAAGTTTTTGAATTCAATTTTGGCCTCTGAAACTAGATTTTTGAGCAAAATATGAGACTTAAAACGCCAACACTTACAATCCCAATAATGCCACGTTCTGTTCACTTCGAGTCTGATCTGCTTGTACTGAAGCAGGTTTGGGAAAACATTTTAACTTAGTACCCAAAAACATGAGACAAACACTACATAGTTAAGTGTGACGGTACATTTGGATCTGGTTTTTGTGAAAGATATATACAACAATGATGGACAACAGTGTCTGAGAGGAGACAGAGCTTGGACACATTTTCCCAATCAATTGTATAATAAGCTTTATACTAATACCGGGAGGAAAATAAGTTTACCAAATGTAAACAAATATCTTAGAACAACTCTACAGTACAGTTCCATATACAATAAAATCTAGTGGTCTATGGCAAAAAATATTTTATTTTAAGATTCATTTTTGAAAGTGTTTTCCTTTGTAAACTATGCAGTCATAACTGTAATTCCTTTGAACTACAAAGACAGTGCATGTTTTGCAAAAGGAATCAAATGCACGTAATATATGTGTTATTATTTCAGGTTAAATAGCCGTGCCATGGAAAATAAATTTGCAACAAAGCAATCCTGAAAAGTACTTTCATTTCAATTCTCTCCCTAAAACAATGCCAGCAACTGCACTATTCACCCAGGCTCCACTGAAGCTCTGTCTGCCATAAATCTGCTCTTTCAGTAGTTTGAAGGGTTTTTTTCCTGCCCACTTCTGTCAGCACAGCAGGACTGTGATATGGACAAAAAGGCTTTTAAAGCTGCTGAGGAAATCTCTCTTCTGGTCCAAATATACTGGAAGAAATGTTTGTACCCATATTTCAAGATCGACAGCACTGCAGTACCTGCTGGCCGAGTGTTTGTACCGTTTCACACGAAATGTCGCTTCGCACAACGCGGCTAAAATGTTTGTGAACCCTTCAAAATGTATGTATTTCTACATAAATGTGAGTCAAAGTGTGATCAGATCTTACATCAAGTCCTAAAACTAAAAAAAAAAGAGGATCCAAATTAACAAATCGTATTTGTTTATTTGGCAAAATGATTCAAACATCTCTCTGTTGGGAAAGTATGTGAGCCTCAAGGCAAAAAAACACTGCATTGGAACAAAATGATCGGTGTTATTCACTTCACCGGCCAGTGATTTTAATGTTTTGGCTCATCTGTGTACTTTTTCCAACAAGGAGAATTAATGCTGTATAAATTTGTTCACTGAAAAAGGAAAAAAGTGTTATGTTTTTTTGTGTTATTTCTACCACTGGGTCCTCTCTGTGTATTTTTAGGACTTGAATGAAGATCTTATCACATTTGAGATTTTTGCAGAAATACAGAAATTCTAAAGGGTTCACAAACGATCTAGCAGGACAGTGCGATAGCATTTCTCTGAGTATGATTACTCTGAACAAAAAGAAAATCCCTTCTGTACAACAGTGAGATCTACTGGGAATGAAATACACCGACGCCTGGAGTAGAGCATTGCCACCTGTGCAAGCAAAGCAATGTATGATGCTGAAACCATCGACAGGTCCTGCCTACGAGAAAGCAAAAGAAATGATTTTCCTCTTGGCAAAAGAAAAAAAGAAAAGAAAACGGACAAAATGGACACCACTTTGTCATGGAAACCTCCGCTGAACAGTCCTGGGTTTCTCATCATGAAGCAGACATTTTTTTACAAGCATGATGGAACAGCTTTTGCGGAAATTTAGCGACATGCTACAGCCTGTGTGACACAAATATTCTACATTACGAACTGCGTCATTTTAGATATTGGACCCCGTTGAGTAGGCCTTCACTAACACATCAACTAATTACATGGTTTCTTTATATTTACAAAATCTTTAAAAAGCAATTTATTTCTCTACACATGACGTTCTGAAATATCCTCATGCACTAAAAGAAAAAGAAAAAAAAAAAAAGCGGTCTACTTGTTAAAAGCATTGTTTCGTTTCACCGTGGACTACAAGTCAAGAAAACTCAAGTCAAAGCTATACGTGAGATTAGCGGCAAACAAATCTAAAAAAGCATTACGCAAAGAATATACATTAGGGGGGGAAAAAAGTCTCCGTCTGAAAGCTTTACGTCTGAGAGAAAACAAAAAGTGCAGGGTTGGCTTTCTCACACAGTTCAAAACAAATGTAGGCCAAGTTTTCCTGGGAATTAAAATATAATAAATAAAAAAATAAACAGTAAAAATCAGCAATCCGGTGATGACTACACTACACTGAGTACCACCACTAAGATAACAACAGGAAAGCCTTGACCAAATATACGTGGAAGGGAATTTTTGTTTTGCTTTTTTGTTTTTTTTGTGTTTTTTTACATCATGGCTCCTTGGACATGAAACTGTAGAGGGGTGGGAGTGTGTGCGTGGAGCAGTGAGTATGAGGATCTGAGTGAGTGTGAGCTGGTGGTGTGTGTGTGTGTGTGTGTGTGTGTGTGAGAGAGCGTGTGTTGAGTATTATGTGTGTGTGTGTGTGTGTGTGCGTGTGTGTGTGCGTGTGCGTGTGTGTTGTTTTAGTAGGTGAGGGTGGAGTCGTCCCACTCCAGCTGCTGCTGTCTGCTGGCCCCCTGCTGGTCCTCCGGCTCCCCGCCCTCCTCGTCTTCGCTGCTCTCTGACTCAGCGCTCGTGATGTCGTCTTCCTCCTCTCCATCCTCGCTCTCCTCCTCCTCTTCCTCCTCCTCCTCGCTGCTGTGCTGGTCCTCGTATGTCTGTGTTAAGAGACAGAGGGCATGAGAGGGTGGGGTTGTTTGTGAGCAGTTGCAAGAATTTAGGGATCTAAATTGCTCGTGCACGTGTAGCTTCATTCTTTTTTTCAAAAACCAAAACCAACTAACTTCATATTAAGTAACAAACACATCTTGACATGCTGCTTCAAATTTGTCTTAAGCCCTTTTTGCATGGCACCAGTATTATAAAGGAACCTCATGTGACTGAGAAATTACCCTCCACGTCTGTTTCGTGCAGATCATTCGCATGAGATAGCAAGCCTGTGAGAAGTCCGTATTTTACTTAAATTGACTGAAATTATGCCTTAAAATACAGCAATGAAGCAACACTAGCTGTGATGTATAGTGTTAACCACTTTTTTTTTATTTTATTATTATTTTAAATTGTAGTTTAAACAGTGGATTCTGACACACACTGTCACATCATCTCCTGTCATCTCTCAACCACCAGCTCTCTAATAAAGCCACAAAATGCCCAAAATATCATTAAAAACATGAGTTTTAACTCACTTAATACACAACAGTAGAGCAAAGCCCATTGCCTTTTTTTAGTATATATCATTTTGCTTACATTTGCCTTCATCATGATATAAACTGATATCAAAAATATCTTCATTGATATGGTGGTTATGATTTAAACTGTGGCCAGCGATAGTGGTCATCCCTGGGGCAACTTTAAGTTAAAATTTCAATACTGAAAATCCATCGAATGAGATGGAGTTAGCTGCATGCAGCAAACTCATGTTGACCAACTCAACTGGTTTGTGATGTTCTCGACAAAAGAAACAGCAGATCTAACGCTGAATTCAGCTTTTCTGGATTCTCACTCAACATAGGCAAAGGGAAAGGAGTCTATTTTTAGCAGCTTTTCCAGCATTTAAAAAACATGCATACACACCCAAATTTTGGTGAAAAGGGGTACTGGAGAGGGAACACTGCCCATCCTGGTACTCAGTTACTCTTTAAGTTAAGATGTTTGTTGCTGGATTATTTTGACTGGCTATAAGCAACGGAAAAAAAAAAAGCTGCAAGCCCAGACATAACTCAAAAAGGTGTGAGTCTTTTTCATTTTGCCTACAAGCTGACTCATTAATGTGAGACTTTCACCTTAGACTTTTGGGAGACAGAAATAATATTGCTGCATGATTGGCCGTGGCACTACAGATGCTCTAAATCTCCACAAGACCAACTGGCTGCACAAAAACAATTTAAACACTGATGCGTAAATCTTTCATTCTAATTAGCCAGGTAACACACCATAAATATCTATAACAAAGTCTCTCCCCCCATCCTCACAGGGCTGTCAATCACCAGAGCTCAGATGAAACTAGGCCACAGTCACAGCATCACCCAGACAGCATTAGCAGGTGAAAAGCTGTCTGGGCTGCAGCCCGACCACATTTTGTTGAGAAGTGAAACTCTGTTCAGCTTTTCACTGACTAATCACCCAAAAAATGTTCACTTAGTTTGCCTCCCAGCAGACACTGTGATGCTTTTACCTCCATGGGGTTTACGGTGATGGTGAGGGCTGAGTCGTCCCAGTCCATCTCGTTCTCTTTGCCGCTCTCCTGGTCTCTCATGGTGCGCTGGTGTGCAGCCCGGATGCGGAACACGCCCAGGATGATCATGAACACCAGAAAGCTAACGCACACCACAATGACAATGGTGGCAGCGCTGGGAACAACTGTGACGAAGCAAATGCAGAATGACAAGTTATACATAAACTATGTTCAATCTGCGCATAAAAACCTTGCTGCAGCTTTATGAGGGGAGACACAGTGTTCCCGTCTGTCTGAGGGCATTTCAAGGGCTGCAGTTTCATGGTGCACCAGCGCTGATGTTAATGGCTTCTCAGTAAACTGCAGATGCTTTCGGCAGCTCTAGGTGTGTGTCTTTCCATAAATAGCTTTGCCTGTCTCCCTCCAACCTGCTCCACTTTGCCGCATATTAGCAGAAAGGGCCTCTCTTTTGCGCTGCGGGCTTAGTGAGCCTGACAGCCCGGAGGATTACTAAAGCCAGGAAATAAAAGGTTTGTGTTAAGACCACCGCCTGTACAGATGTCACAGACAGCTCGAGTGCCATTAAAAAAAACGGGCAAACAACCAGCGTTTCCTACGTGTCCTACTTCTGGTTAATAGACTGTAATCCATCCCCAGCAATGCATTTTACACCAGAGGCCGAGTCTTTTTTCTACAGCAACGACAATTAAGCAGGTTACTAGTTTGATTACGACCAGGGTCTGAAATGAATTTTCTTCCCTGTTTGCCTCTGTGGCAGGCACTCAAAAAAATGTAACTGACCATTTTTGGAAAAATATTAAAGGTTGTGTTTAAGTAAATCGCAAACAAGAGTTCGATTCATTCTTTGTTTCGTGTCCTTTAACACTGCCGGTAGCTAAGATATTTTTTAGTAAAGGTAAAAAAAAAAATAAAAAAAAAAGTGAACACAGTTTTGTTTATTATGATTCAAAGCACAAAGAAAGAAAAAATCTGTATTGTTGTTAAAACATTTCACATGTTGCAGTACCTGAGGCCTGGTGAGCGTTGACCAGGTTGTGACCGGACAGATCCACAGAGGCATGATGCACGGGGTTAATGAAGTTAGGCTGCACCATGGCGTTGTTGGCATGCTCCACAGGATTGGCTGTGTGGATTACATTCACCTAGACAGAATACAAAAACAGCACACATGTCTACTGTCTCTCTTAAATGTAGTGTGAGGAGACACGAGCATGCTTCACTAAGACCGTGGCACTGCGGACACTCCTCTGATGCCAATGCGTCACTGTTATATGACATGACTGATAAATGCACAGTCATACCTCGACCTTGAAATCGTTGCTGATGTAGCGGCCGTTGAGTTCGGAGCAGACCAGTTTGAATTTCCTGTCAAAGAGAGCCTCAGTGTGCCAGTTCTTGTAACGGATAAGATGCAGGACTTGCTCGTAGTTGGCCATAGTGTTCACACCTGGAACACAGAGAAGGAAGCTAGTGTCAAAAAGAAATTTAATAAAACATCTCCAGAAAGGCCCAGCAGAGCTAAATTGAAGCACTGCTGCGTAATTGCAGGTTTGTACAAATGTAGAAATGTACCCTTCAGAATTATTACACCCTTAGAGCTATCTTTTTTATCTCCACTATGTGCTAATTCAGACAGCCTTGTGATCTGTACCAGTGATAACGAGGCCCAGGTTAGAGGAGCTCATCTCCAGGCCATGCTGCTGCAGCTGCGACATGTCCACCTCCAGGCCCTCGTGCTCCCCGTCCAGCTCGTCTCCCACCACAGTCACTTCACATGTGTCCAGGTTATGCATGATCTCTTCTGACACCACTGTCTCTTGGACTGAATGAAACATGGAGAGAAGAGATTTAGAATGGAGAGCTGCAGGGCTCTTCTCAGATTGAGGATTGTCCAGTGGGCTTGTAATGTAAGTTTGTTCAGGTTAAAAGAGTACTCCACTTATTTAGCTTTGCATTCCTGTAATATGTAGAACATTACAGATATTTAAAAAACTAACATGGATCCAAGTCAATACAACAGAGCCAGAGATTTTCTTTCCATGCATTCTTCTTCCTTGTCAAATCATGTTGCCTAAATTGCCCACAAAACAACTGATTCAGCCCTGACACACCAGGCTGAAGGTTGTTCGTTGGTTAATGTGGGCCAGTCGGTGAGTGTCTGTCTCCCTAACTGTCTGTCCTGCACCATTGGCACTAGTCAGTCCTTGAAAGCAGTTTTTTTTTTTTGCAGATTCAGCATGTTGAATTGGCATCAGAGCAGATGGAGACTATTGGTGAATGAAATCACTCTGACTGGCAGTTCAGCTCAGTGCAAACAAACAACGGAAGTGAGGAAAGCAAACAAAGGACTAAAGTCAAGACGGAGTGAGATCAAAACAAACATTTTATATTAGGAAGGATTTTTTTCAGCCATTGAGCTCTTTAGCACAAACACTTCACAATGTTTGTGTTGTGGTTCGTGAACGTATAGTAAATATCCACCGTTCCTTTAACATCGGGCTGAGGTGTTAATGTGCTAACTGGAGATTACATGGAGAGTTATATTCTCTCCCACAGGCAGAGAATGGACATGCTAGTTATTTATTTACTGTAGTCTTTAGGGTGTACTGAGGTTGAAACCTTTTGGCTGAGAAACAGGTGACGTTAGGCAACAAAACAGTCAGCCTTCGTCACCATCAGTTGTTTGATGCCTGTGCCTTAACAAGTAAACACTACGAATGTAAACAAGATGTGGAAAACATGATATTCCTGTAAAAAAGACACAGAGGTCTGTTCTGAATAATCTCCAAGATTAAAATAACCTCCTGTTGACGTAAAAATTTCGAGCTCACAAAAACAAAGACTACTTAATGAGCTGCTTGAATCTCTTATTTTGGGGAGCAATTAATGGAAAACAGGGTGAGGGTTAGAGGGGGAGGATGAAAAACAGAATCTAGATGAGTAAGCATCCTAGAGAAGATATCACAATACGAGTCTCCACAGTTTGATCTTTGGTTGATCAGCAATAGCACAGCCCAACCTGAACTGCTGCAACTTCCACCGTTGATACAACAGGAAGGCTGAGCTACGCTGTTACTGTACCACATTTACAAACACAGCCATCAGCACAGCTGCAAAAATGTATCAATTATTCTCAAGTATCAAATTAATTGCTAATTTATTTGCTTGTCATTTAACCGGTTGAAGTGTTTACTAAGAAAAAAGTCAAAATTTCAGCTTCTTAAATGGACGTTTTTGTTGTTTTGTTGTTGTGGACAAAACAAGACATTTGAGGACGTAGCTGCAGTTCTGGGGAACACTGATCAATATTTTTTTTATCACTTTCCTACATTTTATAGACCAAACAACTAATCAAAAAAGCCAGAAAATAAATGACAGAATAATTGACGATAAAGATAATCGTGAGTTGCAGCCCTGGTCATCAGAGATAGCTGTCCTTCATCATACATTACCGCAGGCTGACCACAGTGTTGCTACCAGCAAATACTGTTCAGTGTTTAAGGTTACATATTAGCATGGTGCTATTTTGTCAGTAGAGGTCTTTTTAATATCATCTTAATTAGAGTGTCTTCTGTTAGCATATTTTTATTTGTTTTAGAAACACAGAAACTCAAATAAAATGTTACTATATTTTAATAGCCCAGCTGAGGCAGCCTATCATTTTGGTAATGAAACAAATAATATTTCACACACGTAGAGTTTGCACCTTTTGACTCTGTGAAAGCTGCTGTTAAGTGATTCTCTGTCATCTGTGGTGACATCTCGTGTTTGTTCTTTGTGGGAGGTGGGGCAGGCTAATGCAGGTAATAGCAACAGATCTCTGTAAGCCCTTTTGTCCATATGGCCTGTTGTTCACCACAGGACGTTGCATTTCCATGTATCTGTGTCACGCCTATTGTCTCTCCACGTCTTAGCTCATATACAAGCCAGATGGCTGGCTGGTCACTGCCCCTCCCATAAAGTAGTAAACAACTTATCTCTTTTTTCCCTCCCTCTCGCTCTGTCTGTCCAATCCTTTCTGCCTCCAGGCATAATCCTCACCATCACCAGCTACTGTACATCTACACCGCCATCAAATGCACAATCAGCGTCCAAGGTAATTCAACCAAGGCAACTAATGGGGCACAATTTTACATATGTGGTTGTTTTGAAGGAACAGTTACATAACTCAGAGGATGAGCAACCTGTTAAACAAACAACCTATCTACAGAAAATAGGTTAGCTGTATCTGCAATCCTCCTATATCATTATCTGGGGTTAACGAAAGGGACATATGAGCATTCCCCTCACCCGTAGGGTCGTCATCAGCTCCCTCTGCGGCTTCAGACTCAGTGTCGGCCTCCACTTCGCGGGTGATGGTGCTCACGATGCGTAGCTCGGGGAACAGTGTCACACCTTCTTGACTCTCAAATTCGGCAGCGCTGCGGGCAAAGTGGTCGATGCCGCTCAGGCTGATCTTTGGCTCCTCAGGCTGCAGCACCATCACATAACCTTCGGCATCTGGCACTGTCACGCAGGACTCCTCGTTGAAGCATCTGGGGGAGATTTAATATTGAATATCTGGAAACCTGGATGTTTTACCCTTAACTGATTAAAGGGATACTCTGCCGATTTTGAGCCAACTTTGTATCATAACAATGTTGGTATTATGTGTGAATGAATAAATGAATAAAATGGAGGCTGAAAAAATGATAAAACTGATAAAATATAAACCAGGATTCTGTTTGACAATTAGCTTTAGCTTAATGTTTAACTGTAATCCAAGATTGTTTTTTTTACCGACCCGCTGCCATATTGTTTCCTGTGTCAAAACGGATGAGCTCACATTATGTTACCTACCAGTGGGAGTGTTTATTGGTCTGGTGTGATGCTGTGCACTCTGATTTGTAGATTTTCTACGTCTCGAGCAAAAGCAAATACCAAAGGCTTTTTTTTCTGTTTTCTCTGGTCATACAGCAGAAATTTCAAAAGTTTTTGTGTCTTTCTACTGCACAGACAGCTCAGTTTTATAAAAAGACGATCTTTCTTATCTTCTCCTTCTGCTTTAAAACTAAAAAAAGGGACATTTTGAATGTGCCCTGCATGTATCCTCTAATGTATTTAAGGTTCAGATAGGGTTATAAGAAATAAGTCAAACCAAGTGAAATTGAATTAATCTGAGCCATTTGGACTTCAACAAAGGGAAAGGAAATAAAAAAAAAACTGTGCCACCCTAAAAGATTACAACTTGAGAATCTCTTGAAAGCTATGAAGTGGTGACACTGGGCTGATAAAAAGGGCTATTCTGGAGTAATTGTGTGCCGTTTTATGTGTTCCAACTGTTCAGGTGTGTTGTAAATACTAAGTTATTTTCAGGACGAAAAGTAACACAAAACACAGGAACATATTCTTGTAAACAGATGTGCTTAATGGTGTGGAGAAAAAATCTTGCAAGGTAATAAAAGCCATTTTCCATTTCATTGTGAATGCACCTCCACATACAACTGCTTGTTACAGTGCTTCCTCAGCAGTTATTTAACTGTAATGGCACCAACAGCTGGAGAGGTGCCCTCACAGGTAGAAACTGAAGGTGTAAGGACAATTCATCATTTGGTCTAATTGCTCAGTCCACCCAATCAAACTCATTCAGATTTGTGCATATGCAAGTAAGAAGCAATGTTAAACTGCAACACTGACTGGAAGTGATCTAAAAGTGCACTCTGCAGAAACCTAAGTTGTAAAACTTTCTTTTTGTACATCATCCGTTAATGTAATGCTGTTTTGTTACTCACATTTCAACCTCTGAATACATCATTGTCATAAAAAACACATCAAAGAGAACTGAAAAACAAAATGCAGAATCTTATAGCTCAGCTGTCATTCTCTAACCCTGAAACATTTCATGTTTACTCCCTTTGTTATGGAAATTGGGTAAAACACTTGACCTCTATTTTACCTCATGAAACCATCCTTACATTTAAAGCAGACAGACGAACCCTCTCTGAATGTCTAGTAGGCAAAAAAACCTGTTTCATAAAACGGTGGTTCTGCTGCTGACTGTCAGGTGAGGTGACATGAGATAATAATAACGAGTGAAGTATTTTTGGCTTCTGCTTCTTACTTGACGGTGGTGGAGATGCGAAGGTGCCTGATGCCTGGGGTTGGGAACTGGCGGGAGTTCAGGTAGGAGATGTGCTGCATGACCTTGTCAAAGGCGTCAATGTCATCGCCCTCCACTGTCAGAGAGGACTGGTTGGGGTTGAACTCAACCTGAGAAAAGACATCAAGGAGACAGACTGTGTGATTCACGGCATGATTGTTTAACTCAGCGCTTACACTCAATAACTTGTTAGTGTGTGCTGCCAGACAGATACCATGATGTGTTACCAATACAGCTAAAATGGTAAAATTTTGAATATACATTTAAAGAAGATCCATAAAATATTCAGAGTATTAATACAGCAGCAATCAGCCTTTTGCTTTGTAAAGCTATAGCGGAGTGATGGCATCCTGAGCAGAAAAGGAAGTCATGCTTCCTCTGTGTGTGTTGTGATCAGAACTTCTCTGGTCTCTGTTGGGGAAGACGGTCTGGCTGTGTGTGCATGTTAGCGCATGTGAGTCCTGTATTCCACTGTAATCGCTGCCGCTCTGCACTGCGCTCACACAGCAGGTGCAGCTGCACTGCAGAAGTAAGAATGGGGATCACTACATTTTATTGGTCCTTACGCCATTATTGGTTCTCTTCATCATCTTGATTCTTTATCTAGTCCCTTATCAATTTTCTTAATAGAATTAAAGAATAATTTCACGTAACTTGAATTGAGGCTTTCTTAGTTACAGAAAACATCTGCTAGAAAAGTCCAGTGGCATCACATGATGGACCCAGAAGTTACACGGTTCGGCCACTATGTAAAATTGGCTTCAAAGGCTGGTGCGCTTCTTGGCGACCTGCACTGTTCATGCTGTCAGCACCTTTAGCTGCTAGCCACCAGCTCAGCTGCCTCCTTTTTGAGAGCAGTGAGCAGAAAATCTCTGCATCATAGATTCACCGTAAATATCGTATAGAACTCCTTTAATTTATTTGTTTTTGTTTTTCTTTCAAATGCTCTTTCATTTAGAGCAGTGGTTCCCAACTTTGGGGTCTGGAGTCCCCCAAGGGGTAACAAGATAAAGACTGGACAATCCAGCTTCTTCAGGCCTCTACAAACTGTTCTAAATCACTCTTTGGTTGGACAATTCACACATAACTGCTAGCTGTGAAAGGAGTTTAGAGAACACTTTCCTTCTCTGACTAGAATCTCAAAGCCTAAAAAGGTTTGCGACCACCACTGTCTTGACACACAAATACACTCAGATCCAGCCTGACTGAAGTTGAGTGTGTTTTGTGAACTCCTCACCTTGACAGCTGAAGCTACCTCCTCAGGCAGCTGCACGTCCAGTCCTTCCTTGCAGGTGTACAAGCAGTCGATCACCTTCTTGTTCTCCAGCTTGCCAGAGCGGATCATCAGCCCCGCCAGGTTCCCCCGGAAAAACTGGGCCATTCGAGCATTTCCACCTGGGCACGTCACGATAGTGAAGGGGAGAAAAAAAAAACAGTAACACACACATAAAAAAAAGTTAGTCACATTCCACAGACTTCACCATTTCTGGGCTGGTGATTCAAGCATGCTGTCTCAATGTACAAAACTGACGTGAATGGCGTTCATGCAAATTAGTATGTGTGCCCTTACAAGGCCTGAGGCCCAGTGAGGGAGACAGGAGAATGATGGATGAGCTTATACACGCCTTATACATGCACCGTTTGCATTAACAGGGTGAGCTGCTGCCTTACTGTGGAAAAAAAACGACATCAACTGAAAGAAAGAAACTCAAAGAGGGGATTATTTAAGATAACGGTGAAATGAATCCTCTCTAATCACCTTATTTTCTTATTTTCACTTAATAATGGAACTATCTTGAAGACAGCAATATGCTCAAAATACACAAGAATTATGAGCCTTGAAATATTAATAAACTGAGTATTTCAGTGTTGATGTGAGGTGCATCACTCTGCATGAGAGGTGAAACATTGTGTCTTTCTGCTGAACCATAATGAGTATAAGTCTGCGCCACTGCAGAGTCTGAAACAAACCTGGACCTGCACATCTCAAGGTTACACAGTCATCCACTTATGTGTTTCTGTGTGTGTGTGTGTGTGTGTGTGTGTGAGAGAGAGAGAGAGAGAGAGAGCTATAGCGTTATCTGATATGGAGGAGTTAGTGCTTCTAACCCAAAGGTCATGTTCTGAAAGAAGAGCCTGCCCGACCAAAATGCTGCAGCCAGGTCACAGTTTTGTGCTCATTATATGTCTATTTCTATTTCTGCCCAGCTTGTATATCAACTGCCCGGCTGCTGCAGTGAAAGGAGCATAAAAATGGAGGACAAATACAATGCAAAAAGAAAAAAAAAGAAAGAAAAAAATCCCACTCATGCTCCAAACAGTTATGAAAATACAAATCTTTCTGCATCTAGAATGTGTCATAATCATTCTAGTCAAAATGGTATGAGGATGCAGTTAGCGTGGTGGGACACTGTGGACACATGGACATATTTGAGGAGTAAGGGAAAGATTTGAGCAACCTGAGGTGGGCTCAGAGACTGACTCAGTGTCATTGTCATGTCCTGAGTTGTCTGTAAAGGACAGAAACAAGAAAGCAGGGAGAGACAGGGAAGAAGGTTCAGGATCTGTAGTATAGAGTCAGATGCTCAATATGAGGTGTATCATTTGAGAATTTAACATTTCTAAATCATTTCTAAGATTTAACAAAATAACATGCACATTATATTTTTTTATAATCAAGAAGAATTAAAGCATCTTGTCACTGTTCTAACCACCAAAAATAGCAAAATGTTTAAACTATAGATAAGAGGGATTCACGCGTTTCTTTCTGATGCGTTTATGCCTGAGACTGATTATTGCTCTTTTAATTTTACAGCATTCCACAAAAAAATGCATTCAAGAGTTTACCTTGCCAGCAGGCACCAATGGTGAGCTGAGTTTCTATTTTGGAGGAGTGCAGTGGGTAGTCCTCTGTAACAAGGAAAGGCTCAAAGGTGGTTCCATCCACAAACAGAGACACAGTGGGGAACTCCACATTCAGCACATAGTGGTGCCATTCTTTGTCACACACCTGCAAACACACCACAGAGGGAATGAAAAGCTGAAATTGGGGCTGTAACTTACATTTTTCTGGGTTAAATGTCATGTGACACAGGCTATCATCCTCTAAACTCTGCAACAAAATGTTTAAGAAGCAGCTGACCTGGTCAAGCTTCCAGTGAAACTCGGCTGGCTTGTAGTTCTCAGCCTCCGATGGATCCTGGCGGAGGAGGAGGATCAGCCTGCAGTTGTGGACGTACAGCGAGTAGTGGTGTCTGTTCATGTCTGCAGTTGAGAACACAAGAGGGGAGATCAAGATATGGATCTGTAACTATAAACGCACATTAGACAAAGCTTTATAAATACTGAGGGAAATTCTTGTGCCAGAGATTGGTGAAAGATTACAACAAAATAACAGCACAGTCCTAGGTGTAAAGACACAAGTGCCTAAAAGGATAACAATAAAAATAAGTTAATTTAGTAAAATTATGCACATATTTTGTTTTTTATATTTTACAAATGCACATATTTTAATTTATTTTATATCACCATATTGTATCTTATTTTTTATATTTTTAGTTAATACTACTTCTGTAATTTTCTTTGGCATCAGAGCAACTGTAGCGAATCACAAATTTCCCCGTGGGGATCATTAAAATATTTCTGATTCTGATATGATACTGAGGTCATCATTCTCAGTGTCCAAATATGTAACTGTATATGTAAATATTTGGAGGATGGGTAGTGATTATTTTTTAATAAACTGCCCCAACTCAGACTGAAAAGAAGACATTAAGTGGTTTTTTGTTTGTTTTTTTAAATTCAACTGCTACTGATCCTAAAGGAGCGAAAAAAATGACTACAACACAATAACATAAGGAAAAAATCTTGTGAAGCCAAAGTGTTGTTTACTGACAACCACACAAAAGAGGGCAGTGAATTACTGTTAAACACTGAAAGTCATAAGCACAAGCCTGTAGCCACGTGTCTAATGACTGAACAAATAACACCCCTGAAATATAAAGCTACTGGGAATTTTCATTCACCCATGACAGTGTTGGCCATGGAGCTTTTTGCCCTTATAATTGACAAACATGCCTTAACAGGAAAAGATCAGAAAAGATCACTTTGAAACCACCATCCACAACCAGCTATTAACAAATGCACTGTTGTCTAACCGAGGAATGCAAGGATTGCTCATTTCTTGGAGGAAGCCGTCAAAAACAACATAACTCAGACAGTCATACTTCTGCTGAAAATGTCATCTTAAAAAAATAGATTGTTAATCTCAACAGGACCTCTTGTGGTTAAGATTAAACAAATAAAATAAATGAAAATAACAAACAGTAACTGGCTGATAAGCCTTGAAGATTTACATCTTTAAAGAACTTTTTTTTTTCAATATGTACCTATAGACTTAGTCTATTACAGTATTTTATAAAAATCAGTCATATGATATCACGCGCTGTAATTAGAGAGCATCAGGTAATAGGTCTACATAATTCTAATGGACTGTGGACTTTTATCGTTCATTTACAGACCTCAACAGCTGCACCTTCCTATTATTTGATTAGGATAATCAACAACAACAGCAACAGGCCACCCTTTTAGGAATACCGTAACATATCATGTTTCAGAAATAGGATTCTGGACTCTGGTCTGATATTTTGGGAAAATTACAGTGTGTTACCTGTACTAAGTGAAAATCATGGCCCTAGTAACATCCCTACCTTGGGTGAAACTAAACACATCGCTCAAGCAGAATTCACTGGAGTCTAGTTTAAGACATTTAATCAATTACTCAACTGACAGGAAGTCAAATATAATTTCATTTTAAAGAAAGATGAATAAAATGTATGTCAAGACCAACCATCAAATGAACGAATAAATTAATTAAAACATAATTTAATAAATAACCCAGAGATTACAATTATAGTAACGTGACTGTTTCACCTGCTTCATGGTCACATTGGTGGTCCATGCGTCACAGTTTTAGTGTTTAACACATAGTTTCACTATCGAGAGCTACAAGCTAATGTGTGGAGGAAACAGCCAGAATGTGAGACATTTATGTGTCTGTGAAACAGACACTGCGCTGAATGGAGGTCATGAATGGTGCTGAGATCATGTGTATGGGAGCTTCCTGTCCAGGCCACAGCCGTTCTGATGTAATCCGTCTTATATAAGCAGTCGAACAGAAGCTGATGAACTGCCTCTCACGGACCACGGCAGAGACTTTACAGTCAATAAGATCAAGAGGCTCGTGACCACATGCAAAATTTACAACTAGTGACAAAAATGGAAAGGTCATTGAGCGCCCGGCAAAGGTCATAAAGTTTCCATGTGTTAGTCTGCCAGCTGAGCACCAACACTGATTATAGCCTGAAGAAACAGAGTTGCTTTTTAATGGGAGGCAGATTTTCAGACACCTTTTGTGCAGCGATAGTGAGAATGCAAAAAAAGAGTTAAAGCTGATTTGCACAGGAAGAGCCAGATATTTTAATGTCATTAAATGGCAATTCTGGCATCAATGTCAAACAGCCCATTCTGTAGTTTTTGAATGTATAAATAAATGACAGGTATATTAATAAGTTCAGAGCTTGAATTAGAAATGAAAAATAAAAAAATGTGTTTTTTTTCCCTAACTGTACATGTCTTTTGTTTAGAAAATTTTCACGAATAATATTTATGTCAACAACCCTTTAACAGCACCAGACAAAAATAATTTGTAGCGATATTCTTTGTATTAGAAAACCTGCCAATCAACGTGGGAGTAATAGCAGGTTTATGTCTATATTATTGTGGGTTTGCTTTCCTTCTGTTATTATGCCTTTAACAAACAAAACAAGACAAAACAAAGAACAACACACTGAGACAGCCATTTTACAGTCTATATTTGTATTTTTGATGTCATTATCTTCTATTCTATATTCATTATTCTTGATTTCTGCAATACTTGCTTTTATTTTTAATGTAATTTCCTCTTATTATGTTTATGGTGTGCACCAAAGCAAATTTCTTTTATGTAAAAATGTACTTGGCAGTCAACTAAATTCTGGTTCTGCCTTTAACCCTTTAAAACCTAGATCACCATCAGTTTTCTTGTGCTGCGTTCAGGTACATTTCACAAGCTATTTAAAACCTGAGCAAATTAGTTTGATTTCTTTTAACAACATGGAAAAAAGGCAATGGCCAACTTGGCGAGAAATGTAGCAGAAATTGCAAGAAATTAGTAAAAGGTGAAAATTCCCTAAAAAATGTTTTAAAAAGGAGAGGAGGATCATTAAAACATAGAAAAGTGTCCCAAAACCATATTTTTTAATTCTACTCTTCATATATATATATATATATATATATATATATATATATATATATATATATATATATATATATATATATATATATATATATATATATATATATATACCAATTTGTTCTAAGTTTCAATGGGTTAATTATGTATGTTTATTGTGTGTTATACAGTTAACTATACAGTTAACTACCTGCAAATCAATATCATCTTATAAAACAATTAGTCTTAAAGTCAAACTGGAGTTTTGAAACGGCTCCCATGCAGCTAAAGCTGTCATTTTAGGCTCTTTCCTGGGTACATTACCTGTCTTGTCAGAGTTGCAGAGGATTGTCTCCTTCTCATGGGCCCCGGGGCCGTGTCTCATCCACACGGAGATGGTGAAGGGCTCCTTCAGGTTGGTGCTCACCATGCCATCAGGAACCTTGATGGCCTGGGTGCCATTGAATTCAAACACCTGGTCGCTGTCGTGTCCGTTATCGGTGGGCAACCCTACTGTCCAGTTGGCGGAGCTGCTGGGTGCAGGCAGGAGCTCCACGGTGCCAGAGCTGGCTCCTAGAAAACAATAAAAGAGCACAAAAGCAATTATATTGGGCACTTGGATTTATTAAAAAAAATAATGCACTGCTGAAAATAATCATTTCCAGTTGAAAGGCAACTTACCGCACAGCTTGTGCAGTGACTTCTCAGAGTAGGTGTCACGGTCGCAGCCCTTCCCAATGTGGTTGGTTTCCAGTTCGATATTGGCTCGGATGGATGTGATTGGCTCATCACATGTCTCCAAGTGCATGCTGGGGAAAAGGGCCAGGCTACCTGTTCCAGGCTCGTATTCAATCCTCTTATTGAAGCCTGAAAGGCGAAACGAGAGAGAGAGCAAAGACTGAATACATGTCCTTCAGCACAGCACTGATAACATGCTAACAGTCAACACAAGAGCTGTCAGTTGTAATTACTCATTAAGAAGTACTGCGGTTCTTTCAAACATGATAAAAGGCCTTGCAGCTTAAAGGAGTTAAATAACCCTTTTGACAATGGCAGCCTGTTTATGGACCCTGCATTGGTGTATTGCTTTTGTTCAACACAGAGACACACCTAAACAGTGATGGCTGGTGAACTACGAGTAGAGGAGAGCTTCGATACCTTGCCAGCTGGGTTTGCAGGTGGGCTTGACGCTGATCTTGACTAGAACGTCCTCGGAGGCACGGTTCTTTCCACAGTCGTAGGCGGTCACAGTCAGCTTGTACATGCGTTCTTTGCCATAGCTCAGTTTCTCTGTGTTCTTGATAAAGCCTGTGAGGAAAAAAGAAGAGTGTGCCAGGGCCGCTCTTTGTTTAATTTCAAAGCGGCAGATGTGCTAGAACATTTATAAAAACCTTCAGAGCTAATAAGCAGCAGAGCAAATCAAAGTATTTTCAAATATCTTAAAAACCTGTCAAATAGAAATAATTGCTAAAAGGCCCAAAAGTGAATCACTATCAAGCTGAACTGCAAATGCAATATATTAACTGACATCTCTTTAGGGCCACATCGTAATATTTTGACTAGCATCTTTCCCCTTAAGATGTGATACTGAGAGTTCAATACCAAGCTAATGTGCATACTGAGTCTGATTAGCATGCAAGTGATTAAAAGAAAGTGCTGGAATTTGTTTGACTAAGATGAGATCTCATTTTTCTTTCCATCTTAAACACTAATTAGCTGTCACAGTTGAGCACCTTCGCCAACATTGTGCGTCTTCACACTGATTGTTCTCTTCATATTATCACCTTTCTGCATCTCCTTTTTATCGGAGCCTGGCGTCACATCAGCCAAGCCTGGATATCTGCCGTCTTTTTTACTGGATCTTTAATTTTGTTTAACAAGACACGATGATGAATAATCCTACGGTCCGACACCAATGACCAACCCTGGTGTGGTAACATTTCAAGGAGACTGTCATCGTCTTACACGGCAACAAGCTGCCTTGAATTCTAAACGACAGTCTTGCATTTACATAGATCAATATGATGTGTGTCAATAAAACTGGCTCTTAGGCTTGCACTGCGGCTTCTTCCCAACATGCACTAACACAAGGTTACGAGGTGTAGGTTCTTACCATCTTTGTCGACGGTGAAGGGTACATCAGGAGTGACGATCTCGTAGTTGCAGATTTGGCTAAATTGGAAAGAGCAGTCTGCGTCAACCGCTTCCACCTTCAGGATGCTGTCGTACTTCTTCCCCTCAATGACAGTGGCCTTGTAGGACTTCTCCTTGAACACTGGTGAATACTCATTGATGTCGTTCACCTGGATGTGGACAGTGGCCCTGCAGGGGACATGCTTGAGTTAGGACTCGGCCGGAGATGGTCAAAGACAAACTTAAAGCAAAATATTTGTCAACAAAGGTCATATGAACTATGAGGTGATTTTGGCAACTGTCATCCAGTATCACCACAGCTTCATGGACATAGGAAAAATCTAATTCTGGTGACTGAAGGCAAGTCAAATGGCTCGCTACTGCAAGTTTATTTATCTTCTGTCTGGTGGCTACACATTTCTAACAAAGAAACATTTAACTACAAGCATTCCTTGTCTAGAATACAACTGGATCTCTTTGGGGCATCATTTTCTCCATTCACCATTTTGTCTATAAAATGCCTGTAATTTTGCACAGCCAAAGGGGACATCTTCAAAAGTCAAGCTGAAAACGGAGACGGAAAAAGTATCAAATTGTCACATTTGAGAAGGTAAAACAGCAAACGACCGAAACATGATTCGTTGATCAAAACAGATGCTGATTAATTTTCTGTCAACTTCTCTGTCAAATGATAGAACTATCTTAGAACCATCTTACAACTCTTCGTAACATAAAGTGATTGAGGAAAGAAAATTTTAATCATTTCCTTAACCTTGTACATGAGTCTCTTATCATCCATGCTGAATGCTGACTGGAGGGGAAATGAAAACGTAAAGAACATCAGGACATCAGCGAATACTTTGACCCTTGACTGAATGTAAAGACTGAATATCTCATTTATAAATGCATGTTTTACATGCAAGTCTATGATTTTGACAAAAGACAATACGTAAGCAGTGGCACAAGTGCTAACTTTGCAAAAATAGAGCCTAGACAAGCATTTTTTTAAGACAAATGACACAACACTTAATTTAGCACTAACCACCAGCTAAATGGGGGTAAAATATGGTAGATTTCAAACCAAAAAAAATGATTTAGTATTGAGTGGCAGTGAATTAGAACATCTATCTGTCAGAGGCTGGTAGATGCTGATGCATGGAGCAGGATAGGAGATCACTGTAAATGTATGCGCTCATGTCCTGATGTGTACTCATGTCAGAAAATGGCCAAGACAGAAGAAACTTTGGGGTTCAAATCAGGTTCAGACACTCCTGAAGTAGCAGATGTTGACTCACTTGTGGGATTTTTTCATGTTGGCACCATCAGGACCCTCTCCGCAGTCGTAGGCTTGGATGGTGAAGGTGTGCTCCTTCTGCAGCTCACAGTCCAGCTTGTCTTTGGCCCGGATGACCCCCTCACCAGTGGACTTGTCCAGGACCACTGCCTCAAAGGGGACATTCTGCCCGTGGATCCTGAAGCCGCAAATCTCACCTGAACACGTCAAGAGCCAAAAGAGAGTTTGCTCAGAATAACTGACGTCAGGTACTAACTTTTATTGCTTAAATGAAAAGTTATGTTAACAACAAAACCATAAAACCACGCAAAAAAAAAAGATCAGCCACAGGTTTTGGGTGCCAGGGAGTTGTAGATTGGGGTGGGTGTGTCTGTGGAGGAAGCCCAAAAGCACTGTCATATGGGTGAGTACTTGGAGGGGGAGATGGGAGAGGGTGTGGGACATTTAGTATCATAGTAGACGGAGTGTATTTTTCCAAGCCACTTGAAAACATTGCATCCAGTCATGCAGGCAGAAACTGAAAAGATGTGGACAGGCATTTCACAAGGGTACTTAGGATATTAGAAATCAAATTCACGAAACCCAGCCCAAAACGTAAGTACATAGAAAACAGTATTTGAAGTCAAGATCATTTATCTCTGTAATGAATACAAAGTACAGCCTATTGCATGATAGAAACAATAATTAATATAAATAAAAGAAATAAAATCTTTACAATAGTGCATTATAGCATTGTGATAAGCACCAATTCATTCTTCAAAACCCTAAAAAGTCTGAAAGAAAAAAAAAACCCAGACAACACCTCTGAAAATATTTGTTCTTTATCAAAGATGGTCTTCCCGTGTCATTTCGCCTCTCACCCAAAACTACTGCAAAATGAATCAAAATAAAATGAAATCATAATCAACAGTATTCAAACAAAAAAGTACTGGATGAGAACTGGGGTTAGAAATATCAACTTGCTTGACATCCACATCAAATGACAACTGCAGCCATGCTAATGGTAGAGATTAGTGGTGGAGAATTAACTTAAGAGTTCCACTGAGGCAAAGATGCAACAACAGAAACTTTGTAGCAGAGAGAGTTTGCATTAGTTAACAATCTCAGCAGCTTTCAGTTGAAGACTTTAATGTCAGAAAAGTCCACAGGAGTCACTGTACCTGCATATATCTGATCGGTCTCAGAGAGGCACCACAAACATGGATGATGCCTTCAACACACTGAGGTTTTATCCTCTTAATATACAAATTCTAGTGTAAAATTTTGCTCCAATTGTCATGGGTGTTGGTTGTGAAATCATCTTAAGTGTCCTTTTAGATTTTGCTTTATTTAAAATGTGCCAAAAATAGGCTTTTCCTTACTTTTTTTTTTTTGGACAAAATGGCAGCAAAGTGACTGAAAACTCCTGTTTTAAAGCAGCTTTCTGTTTCCTGGTGACAGCTGAAAAACTGTTAGGGTCTGCAAACTGCAATGGATGTCTCATGCACAGATATTTCTAAGTACAGTCAGCCCCACATCACACTTTTCATCCAGCTGTTGGAAGTCCAAAAAACTGAGGGTGAGAAAAACATAAAATCGAGAAAACCAAATGGGGAGATTACAGAGCATGGTGGGAGTTTCTGTGTAAAAGTGTGGATGCTGTTTTGTTTTGTTTTTTTTTTTTTGCGTTAGTGGGTTAATAGTAACAACTAAGCACAAGGCAGAAGAAAGAGCCCAAGATCACCTTCTTCAGTGAGGGTCACCTCAAAACTCTCTACAAGGAAGGGAGAGAAGATAAACCCAGATCAGTTAAAAGAAAAGTTAGAATCGCAGAGACAACACAGAGAGGACAGGATGGAAACATACTCTTGCTATAAGCTTAGAGAATCACCAACAGAAAATATTCAGTTTCTCATGAGCAAAAAGTCTTCTGCCAGTTGAAAGAAAAGAAGGATTAAAACATTCATGAAAAGCTGGTTATGTCAAACTGTTGCAGTTTTATTAATGGCTTAGAAGCTCATTTTAGAAGAAACAAACTGGCGAAAAGTGACAGAACATCCAATAACAGGCAGTAGACTAACTTTTTAGTGTCAGCGTGTTTCTGGGGATTCTGCCCTTCATCTTACCTCTCAAAACACTGCAAGAGTTCCCCCTAGGTTGACTGCTTTGGCCCAGCACGGCGTTTAAACACTCACTCTACCACTTATCGCCACACCAAATTCCATTCTGAAATTAAACACTTTAACAAAAACAATTTCTTTCCATTTTTATCCATTACTTTTTGAAATCCACGCGATCTACTCTTCACATCTGCATTAATTACATCTACCACACAGCACTAACTTAAAAAGAAAGTAATGTCACTTTTTAAGTTGCTTTGCCTACCACTCAAGTTACGAAAAAATAGATCCCATCCAAGCCCAGTGTGTTAACTACATGCTAAATAAGCGCACAAGTCCAAAGTGCCTCCCTAAGTTACCATATGAAAGGTTGCTTATGAGCAATGCAGCATTAAAAAGGTTATGTTTTAAACTTGTCGGAGAACAATGGATGCAAAACAGCATCAGCATCGATCTGCTTTAAATGAACATTCCTGGTGTAGCTCAGCTGAAAACACGGACTCCATCAGCACGTTGTTGTGTTACTGAGCTGGTTATTGAACTTATCTGGTAATGAGTTGAATCTGACTCGACTGACATAATTCTGAGTCAGGTACAGCCCTACATTTTATTTAAAAATAGTATAATGGATTGATTAATTTATTTTGATAATCATGAAAAAATCGGGTAATAAGCAGATTGGGTGTACAAAAGAACCACATAATGAAATCCTGTTCTGCTTGGCTGTTTGTTTTTAAGCCCTGTCAGGGCCTCCAGTGGGCTGGACCTGGTCATTTTGTTTTCACCTACCAAACAATTAGAAATGGATTTCACATTAGGGACTGCTGTTCAGGGCCAGTCATGCAGTGGGAGTTGTGGGCCTCCCTGTTCACCACAGCTCTAATGACCAGCTCACACCAGCAATTCAGGGATCCTTCTGCTTTTCACTGGTCAAACACACACAGGCCAGTCTTTGGTAGGTATTGATTGTACACTCTTGATCTGCTGAGGTAATCTAAACCCTGGCACTAAATAAATACAGTGAATTATATTCAGAATATTAATTGGTTAATAGATCAATATTCTGTATATTCTCTATCTATTTGTAGAAACAAGGATGTCTAATGTTCCTACATGACTCAAATAACTCAGATTGGTTGGGAAATACTCCCTGCTTTGTGTCTCTTGCTTGTTTTAGAGCACAGTCATCCATGAACACCGAGATCATTTTCAAGTTCACAAGAGCTTTGGTTTAAACTATTTCAGCTCCAGTCAGCCTGACTGAACTCACCACACGTATAGAGACACTATTAAGGCAAGCCCCACAGCACATCAATGTAATAAACACAGACTCCCACAGCAGATCCTCATTCATGCTAAACATTTACATATTCACACTAATCTGACTTGAGAGTCTGTGATTGGGCTTTTTTGGCCTGTGGATCAGCTTTACAGTGAACCTTGTTTGTTGGCACAGATGGAGCGACTAGAAGGAGGCTGGCACGACAGAGCTGGTCACCCCTGCTGCCACGTGAAGCCAGATTGCTTGCTCTGTCTCGAGAGAGAGAGAGAGAGAGAGAGAGAGAGCTAGTTCACAGGGACACGCTGTCCATTCGCAAAGCCCGGCTCATCAAAAAAGGAAGCCCCAGCTGAGAGAAGTGGGAGCACCAAACTCTGTATCCAACACTAATTTGCTGTGAAAGGAGACAAACATCACGTAGAGAATGGGCATATTATTCAACCCCCTGCCCTTTAGAAATGATGGGCCTCTTGCTAAAACTGTACCTTAAAAACTGTGGGCTGCCAGGCTGATGAGCTCTTGAAAAAAATTTTCACATAACTGTGTGAAGAATATTACATTTGATATTGCATGGACTTTAAAACCTCAGTTGCAAAATCAGAAAAGTAATTTGAGATTTTACAAATGGTCATATCAAGTGAAGTGACTGCTTAGTGTGAAGCGACTAGCAGACAAAAGATCACCCAAATCATATGATGTGAAATGGTGGGAAATCATTTCCAATGCTGTGGTGCTTTGAGTGCCGGCCAGAGTCAATCCTGGCGTGATTAAAAACCCCAGAGTGAATGCTGCCTAGGTGCAAAAAGCAAACTAATTGTGGCTCTCCAATGGATGGGGGAAAAAACAAAACAAAACAAAACAAAACATGAAAGAGTATTTTGAGCTAAATATCAAAAGGGCCAATCTGGAGGATATGGTAGCCAGCTGTACATCAGCATGACAGACATGTCATAAAAATCAAATGTGCTGCATGCCATCAAGTCACACAGTCCTCTACCAGGAGTGCATTCGACGACTGCTCAACAATCAGCAAGGTTATCTTCTTCTTCTCTAGTAGGTGAACATTTGAGTCATGTAAAAATATAATTTCATACATAACCTATATCAGAGAGAAAGATCATGACACACTCATAATTTCAAAGCATTATGCAGAGGGTAGATTTGTGGTCTTGCTCTCATTTTAAGGTCTAGTGTGTAGGATTTATGGAATATGGAATACAATCTTAATACGTATATTTTCTTTAGTGTATAATCACTGGAAAATAAGAATCGTTGTGCTTTTATTACTTTAGAATGAGCCACCTATATCTACATGCAGGGCCTCATTTATGGAGATCGCCATGTTGAACCGCCATGTTTCTACAGTAGTCCAGAACAGACAATCCAAAACCTGGGTCAAGATAGGGCCATTTGTGGTTTCATGTTGGCCATCATAGTTAGCAGCGTCACATGACAATCAGAAGATCAGTGTCAGAAAACATACAGATTTTTGTAACAGGAAACCGCTTTATTCAGTGTTTTTACTGGTTTAAATCACCAGGGTTGTTTATTTTGTAGAGAAAGAGACCTTTGCGAATAATTCAGCTGCTGGTAAAAACCTCCTGAGCGTCTGAATCTTTAGTTATCAGAGATAAAAAGTGAGCATACACTAGCAGGTGCTGGGCTAGCACTGTGTCTAAAGCAGGCATGTCAAACTGGTCCACAGGGGGGCCGGTGTGGCTGCAGGTTTTGTTTCCAACCAAGTAGCAGCACACCAGACTTGACTCATTTAATCAACTGATCTCCGTCTTCAGACAGTTGATTGGTCAAACTGTGTGCTCCTGGTTGGTTGGCACAAAAACCTGCAGCCACACCGGCCCCCCTGTGGACCAGTTTGACATGCCTGGTCTAAAGCCTCATTCCCACTGCACGCCCCTCTCCTCCTAAGCAGCTCTCTAACACCGACTTTGAAAGAGAAACTGAATAAATAAAAGATATAAAGAGAGAAAAAACAGCAAATGTTTTCAAAGACCTCTGTTTCTGTTGCTGTCTACAGTTTACCTGATCTCCTGCCTGTCTGCAACGTCACACGGACACACCAACAAAACAGCCCCCCACACACACAAAAGCTGACAGAAAGGCAGACTCATGTGGTCCAGCGGTGTGTTCACTGGCAGTGGGAATACAACCAATCGCCTATTTTTAGCGGGTTAACCCATGTTTGAAAATGCACATGCTAATTCTTGTGGGAAAGGCGTATAAGACATGCCAAATAATGTCAGAGAAACATTGATTTGTGTCCTGAAACTGCTTTATTTTCTCCTTTTTTATTTTTATTTTTAACCCATTCAAATCACCTGGGCCATTTGTTTTCGAGAGAAAGAGACCTCTGTGGATAATTATGCTCCCAGTAAAAGCTCCTGAACAATAAACACTGAAGGAGATCTAACTGGGAGAAAATTTTGCTGGTTTCAATCTGCCATCCTCACTGCTAGATGCCACTAAATCCCCCTAAATCTCACACACTGCTCCTTTGAAAGAACACTGAGTCCAGTTTATAACTAGTCAGTTAGCAAACTGATGACATGCTTTTAAACATACACATCAATATCCTTGAAATCTCTATGAAAAGTAATAAGTCATAGATGAACAATTTTTCCTGCATCCATTACTTATAACACAAAGCTTTACGGTACAGAGCAATTTGTGTGGTTTATTTTTGATTTACAGTAAAAAATGAGTCATTCCAAGTGAAGTGAAGCTGACGGAGTAAATGAATAGCAGCAGCAGCAGCATTAAACCTCATCTCTCACCTGCATAGCGTAGAGGAGCATCCTTGTCCAGTGCAATTAGAGGAGGGTCCAGAAGTACTTTGTCATCGTTTTCCGTTACAATCCCATGGTACGTCGTCTCGATCCATGGCTTGTGCTTATTTACTATGAGAAACAGAGAGAGGAAATGTAAGTGTCTGCAAATAATTTAAAAAAATTTCTGTCCTGAGGTATGATGTGCTTATGGGTAACTTGTTTTCCTCCCACCAGCACTAATTGGTGATTTACATCTTTTTTCTGTACGTTTAATGATCAGATTTCAGCTGTGTTCTCTCAAATTCCTACTTTGACTTTTATTTATTTTATTTTCAGCTTGAGTAAATTTTCATTGAGTTTTTGGATGCTTTACTATTATTTAAAGAAGCACCATGCAATGGAGGGATCACCCAAAACAGGAGCCAGCAATCATGAGTCAAGTGGGAGCAACACTGTGCAGGGTTTCAGCTAGTGTAATGTTTGGTGGGGTGAAACTCTGCCACATATGACTCAAAATTACACATCAATCTCCATCCTTAATACAATGCACTAATATTTAATGTTTCAATTTATCCAAACTGAGGACAAATTCTTTCAAGATGATTTTCTGATAGCACTTTGTATGCCAGTAATGTTCCAAGATGCAGACAAAACCATAGTCTGTATTAGTTAGTAAATTTTCACAGGGGATTACATGGACGATAAAGGCTCTGGCTATGACTTTCCGGCACATTTGTGGGGCACAAGTTGGGCCGTTTACAGCTTTGTGTGCTAGTCGGTCTGGGAAGCATCCCAGCTGCAGATTGGACTCTGTTGGAGCTGGCGGCTGCAGAAAAAGCTGCAGTGAGTGACATATTTGGGCTGGCTTAGAACCCAGCGTTGACGCAGGGGAGATGCAGCTCCCCTACAGCCAATATGCGCTCGCTCCAGAGTGAGGGGAGTGGATGGCATTCCTGTGCTACTGATCTGCAAAGGTGATGCTAATGCTAGCTGACAACCCACTAAGGGGGATAGAAACACTGGGAGAGGTAAATGTATCAGGCATGTTTCCTGAAGACTAGACAGTAACCAAAAAAGCAAGTATGTCCAAATTATATATGACTGATTGATTGATTCATTTGTTTATTCAAGTGTCATGCACATAATTGTGCCCAGCCCACATGGGCTTATAAGATGTTAACAATGCAAAAATACAGAAATGGTCACATATCTATTCTAATACATATAAATAACTGACTGTATTTTGAGGTGATCATTTTAGTTCAGGCATAATATCATATTGAGGTAATATTAATCAGGGCCACAGACTGCAATTACATAATTGCCTTGTGCCAGACCTATTTACAAGCAGCTCCTCTTTTTTACTCTTTGATCGCACTGACTGAGTCAAATCTCTGAACCATTTCTGAAAGAAATAAGTCAATATTTTGTTTTTGAAGCAACTGAAAGATGTAGGAAATCCAGAGCTTGTTCAAATCCTCTGTTCAGACAGGCTGCCTCTCTGCCCTCATCTGAAACCCACTGCCCTCATTCAGAAGGTCATTTTGAATGTAAACACTCACACCGCCACGTCATGCATTTAAACTAATCATATGCTCACAAAGAACTGCTGCAGTAGCCTGAACAATAAACAGCAGGAATTCATCAACAACAGCACAACAGGTATTTGGCCCAAAAGTAATGTGTCTGGTTACATAATAATTCATCTGGGCTTAACAATAATCTATTAAATAATTTATGACGCATAATTTGGCAGTGGTTATGCAGGAGCTTTCACTTTTTTCAGAGGAATCTGAAGTTGTCAGAAGTGTTAAAGAACACACAAAAGATCTCAGGCAGTGGAAAATAAAGCTCTAAAAGTGGGCTTTCTCTACCATGTCAAAGTTTCTGAGATATTATGCTCAAAAAGCTGCAATACAGCTGCAGCAGCAACTGATGGCTTAAGTCTTGATTAATGCTCTGTGTGAATAAGTCTGAGACAAATATTTGACTTCTAGCAAATAAGTGAAACATCAATTACACGCCTGATGAGCGTTTTCTCATTTTAATTATTCCACTGCAGCACAAAGTTGCACTGCTGAGCTTCTTAAATAAATAAAAAAGCCTCCAACACTATTATAAGGCCATCATTCAACCAAACGCATTCACAAGCAAATCATATTTTCAACTTACTTATGCTATTTTGCCATGAAATTAAACTGCAATTATTTTCAGATTTTGCTTTTATTAGACAGGGCAGTATGTTAATCAGCTCTTTGGCAACTCCAGCATCTGGCCGAAGGGTATGTGAATGGAAATGCTCAATATTAGTAGCTTCTTTACAATCTGAATCTCATCCCCCCGCCCACATCTATCCAATTACCTGCACACAATGACACACTGAGCAAGACATTCATCTCAACAAGCACCATTATTTAAACAGACAGTGGGTTAATTACTGTGTCTCTGTTGCAAAATGCTTACGCCATTCAAGCATTTACTGAGACTGCTGAATGAAAATGTTGTTGCCACCTGTGTGCTCGTAATACTGCTGTAACTGTTGCTATATATGGTCTCCAATTTGTGTGTTTTAACATCTGAAAATGAAAGTAATATACTCACCCATTTAATACCAGTTACCAGTAACAGTTCTATTAGTTGTTTCTCATTAGCTGATCCAAAAAAGCTCCTTAGGTTAAACAATACACAATGCATCCAGAATTAATGGCAGTTGTTATCATTTTTTCCTCTGTGAGTCTTTACAGTTAAATCCTGATTGCAATATGTTTTGCATACTGAAATTAAATCCGCAGCCATGTCATGCTGAAGAAAGCCTCAACATCACACATTCATCATCTGACTAATAAAAGGACGCCTGATGTTCAGTGGCAAATTCTTTGCTACAATTATATTATGAGCCTTAAACAGTAACCAGATAAAAGAAAACCTATAAAAGCATAAATAAATAATGAGGATGTTTTCAGCCTACTTTAAATGTCAGCCTGCCAAATCCAATTTCAGCAGAGCAAATGACGCTGCGCTATGTGTCTTTACATAATTTGGTGTAATTCTCAGTGATTGCACGATCAATGAAAATTATTTACAAGCTTCTTGCTCAAGATTGATGTGATGTGGGCATCACAGTTATTTACTTACACACCAAACTATTTTTTCCAGACAGAAAAGTTCTTTCAGAGGTATCCTCTGAATGAAGTTGACCTGTATTCAATGTTTGTCACAATGCACCAAGTAAATATGTTCTTGAGTGCCTTGAGGCTTAATAAACATCATTAAATGTGCTGCAGCATTAATCAATCACATTGTTAAAAATTTCTAGTTCTTTTTCAAAAACATGGCTGAAATATCTTTGTTTGTCTTATAGATAAATTACTTAATGTAGTTAGAACTTGAGTATATTTGGTTAAAGTGGAAACAGACAACTTTTTAACTTTTCCCCCCTTAGTGTTTCCAAGTGGTATTACTGACAGTGCTGTTTTTCTTTCCTGCAATAGAGGTCCACAGTTACTTTGGTTACTCCAGCATCCACCATTTCTGCTACTGGGGACAGTAAGTGTAAAGAAACTGCACTGATACTCTTTGATAACTAGGGATAGCTACAGATTAGGGTTCACATTTGACACGATACTGGTTCCTGTACCCAGTGGTACCTTTCTTTGGTGCTTTACTTTCTCTCTAGTAACAAAAATTTAATTTCAGTTGTAGAGGTCCAAAGTTCCCAATTTCAAAATTGTTATTAATGTGAAGAGAGCCAGAGAGCGACACACTCTGCTCCATCTAGGTTGCGAAATGTAGATAACTGTATGTATTCTGAGCCTCTTAATTGGGCATTAACCTCACGTTTGTGCATGCAATTGTTGAAAAAACAGACTTAAAGAAAAAAAACAACTACTACTTGTAAGACACAACTGATGCATAGAATTGAAATGAGAAAAACGTGTCTGATACGCTTGCAGTCTAGACACGGGGTACTCTAACACAGATGTGCTCTCAAGTACCGAAATGTGGCACTGATGATTAACCATGAATGATTGACCATGAGTCAGTAATCTAAAAAGTACAAAGTTTGGTACTAACCAGGAGATCTTACCTGGTGACAGATCAAATTGCATAGTGAAAATGAGGTTATAGGGAGCCAATCTAAATGCCAATAGGGTCATTATTCTATAGCCATTACACTGTGCAAACAACATTTACTTCATAATGAAAAGTTAAAGCAAACAACTTGTCTATTTCTACTTTTGTGTCCTACACAAGCAGTGCTTATTAAGAACAACTTGTTGTGTTAGCTAGTAATTTATAATAGATCAAGCCCAATAAATCGTCTTTACTGAGCGTCTTGTGACCTAAAGTGAAGTGGATGTCTTTAGACAGATTGCCAAGCCAGACTACTACAATAATCTGCTTTAGCGTCCAACAGAGTCACAGTAACTGTTAGCCAGGTCACATGTGGGCCTCACATTCGTCCATGATTCACCCACAGTCTTTAGGACTGAGGTGCACTGAACCAGCATTGAGTGGTACAACATCAAACTGCATTCTCAAAGCTCCTGCAGGCTTATGCAAAACATTTCAGCCTAATCCTGACCAATAACACAGAAATTCACTAAGAAGACTGTCTGTATGTACTCTTTCTTTGTGGTTAAGTTAAAAGTAAATTCCTTTGATCTTAAAAGCACTGTGTCCACTTGTATGGTATTTATCTCCACCTTGATTGATGAGTAAGGGGATAGAAAAGACTTTTACGTTACAAAGTGCATTTCATCCACAGTAAACAAGCAACGGGCTGCTGACACAGGTTAAACTAAATGCTGTATTTTGGAAGTCAGACAACTTTGTTGCAGATCATCAACTTTGTGCTGTGAAGTCGAGCAAAGTCTGACAGGAGAGACCAATTCCCAACAATGCTCAGAGATCAATAGAAATAAGGGATAATGCAGATATGCTCACAGATGGAAAACTGGGGAGCAGAAAAACATGACACAGATAAAAGTAGGTTTGAGGACAAAAGAGGCACTACCACCGTAAATCACTGTTAAAATAAAAGCCCCTTTCACTAACACACACCCCCTGTGAAATGAAATCTAAAGCATGATGTTATTTAATGCGTGAAATTCTCACATACATTGTGTGAAATTGCCAACAAAGCCCCTTAGACGGGAAAGCTTCATCATCTCCCCGCAAGCCTGCAGTGAATGGGAATAACATTCACTGCAGACATTATTTGCAGAAATACAGACACCATTATTCACAGAAAGTGGGTGATTTATCACATATACTACCTATAAGATAAGATTTCTTATAAATAAGAGACTGTATTGTGAACAAGGGACGAGTTGTTTTTTCGTGAGGGGAGGCTTTTCGGATTTAAGATAAAATGAGATTAGGAAAGGGGCTTTGAAATGTTTGAGGCAGTCTAGGAAGAGGACCCGCTGCTGCAACACTGATGATGTTCAGCGTGGAGGAATGCCATTTTCTTAATTTAACTTAAGAAGGAAACCAATTCATCTAATGCAATGCATACTCACTACTGGCCCAATTACAACCTGCAGACTCACTCCTTCAATCACATAAAAGCAGATAATTTAGGAGAAATCTCTTGACTCCAAACGAATAATCAACATTAAACTGTCAAGATCCCTCTGACTGACATTCTGCAGATGATGCTTAAAAAGATTAGAATAGTTTTGCAGTGTATCCACAGTCAATCGACATAATGTCTTATCTTTTAATACACAGGGTTGCAGCGGTATGAAATTTTCACGGCACAATAATCATCTCAGAAAACATTGCAGTGCCACAATGACAGACACTGTGGTGACACCTTGCACCCCAGAGCTTCACAGTCAGGAGGTTAGGGAGACACCATGCGCTTCACGGCTTCACCGCTGGGTGGGGAGAGACTGTGTGTCAGGTGAGAATGACACCATGCACCCCGGAGCTTCAGTGTTGTGCGAGAGAGAGCCTAATGTGCCTCCAACTGGTCGACAGCTTTGTGAAACTTTGAGTTTTTTTTAACTCCCCCAACTACAGGCAGTTATCAGTACAACAATCTGTCCAGTGTAAAATTAGTCTGTAAATTTTCATTGTGTCTAAAATGATAGGTATCCTCATTTTATGGAGGATTTTGAAATCCACCTGCTCTGTGCTGCAGAAAAAACGGCTCTGCTCAGGGTGAGTTGTGAGGGAGGCTCATGTGTTTGCGTTCCGGTGCTGGAAACACCGACACAGAAATGATTCGACTCAGTTAATAACGGTTGGGTAAAATGATCATTCCTGTGACTGTGTGTGACAGGTGCAGCAGCAGTACCACAAACACTGAAATGGCATTCATACTCTGCAAAAAAACATCTGAATGCCTAAATTGAAAACCGAATACCTACCCAATTATCAAATACTCCAATAGCTGAATATATGGGTCCAGCCCTAAACCCCACAAAACAGGGAGAAATACTCATGACAATCTCCCAGAGCCAAAAGTGATATCTTCAAAGTGCTTGTTTTGTCCAATCAGGCAAATCCTACAATTTAAGAATCTGAAAACAGATGATGGCTGACACTTTTTGCTGTGTAAATTCATTGAACAATTACTCACTCATAAAAATATGTTGCAGACTAATTTTCTGTTGATCAACCAATCTAATGATTGTTTCTGCTAATCCAGTGTAGAATGACAAAAGAGATCATGTTCCTAAATCCTCACAAGTCAAACCTATGAAAGTCACAACAATGTAGGTCATTGTTACGGCAGGAAAAAAGGAATGTTAAACTGTTTATTGGAATTACTATTTTTTCAGCAAATTTCACACTGAAGACAAGAAGAGCACAATGATTGTGCAAGACTCTGCCACTAAATGTATCTGTTGGGAAGATAGCTGCTGAAAAAATAGACGATGCTGTGACACTTAATTTTCAAGTCACTAAGCTATTACAGGATGCCTTAAGGAACAAGAAGTAAAGATGTTACATTATTAATTCCATTAAATGCGTCTTTTACTGCTAGATGGCAGAAGAGTGATTGAAGAAAGCTGAACAGAAAGGAGCAAAAAAGTAAAAAAAAAAAACAAAAAAAAAAACATGCATATATTGTGAAGTTAAGGAACTACAGTGACCCACCATCATATTTATAGCACAGAGAACCACTGGCCTTAATATAAATATTAGATGAAGAGTTGAGATATAAATACACAGATATAATGGGATGAAGTTTGCCTCTTGCTAAATAATAGATATAACCCTGCCACATAATCCCATGCTGACGTAGAATGAAACATCTTTAAAAAAAAGAGATTCACCTCAAAAATCCAACAACAAATGGACCCATATACTGTATCCACTGCCAAACAAATTTCTCTAGCAAAATAAACTCCTTTAACAGATCTTTGAGAAAGGAATGATAGGTCAGAAGAATTGGACAAACACACATCAAAACATTAATGTAGGAGCACAGATGGACAGTTAATGGACCCACTTACAGCTGGGCAACACAGTACCTGGTATTCAATCCTGTTATGCAGCAAAATAAGCCAGTGACACTTAATCCTATAATGGGATGCGTCTACTTCATTCACTGACAAGGTCAGGCGACAAGCAAGTCATCAAACAAAGCATGCACAGCTGCCAAATCTTTATTATGCATGTCTTACGACAAGCATGATACAATGACATGAAAAAAAGATGTCTGCCAACACCAGGATTCCACTTTGAAGATGTCTAAATGATAAATGGAGAATTCAGGGGAACAAGAACTTTTTAGAGAGAGGGAGAGAGAGACAAGGGTTGAAACACAGCTGACTTCTGACATAGGTGGACGAGGATAAAGTACTACGTGGGCTTATAATACATCCATGGTGCCAAGCTGTGTCGTGCCAAGCCATCGACTGATCATCTCTATGTCTCTGTCGGCTCTACTGTGCACTTTTTTTAAGAGGCCATTAATGCTTTCAAATGATGTGGTTCCTGAAATGATGCACGCTTTGTCATGTGTGGAAATAGGTAAAGATTAGTTAATCCTAAAGTAGGATGAATTCTTAAGCTGCAGCCTTCTGTTGTAGTTGTTTACAAAGCAACTCAATAGGAATCAAATTAAGCTATCCCCACTTTAACTAACCACAGACAGTTGCCTGAACAAAACTACTTGTTGTGCATTGTGATTAGCACAGCAACTAATTTATTCACAATAAATGGTGTTGCATTGAAAAGGCTAGATGGACACTTTTTTTCATATTTTCCTAAAATAGAAACCGCAATCCATCAACAACATCAACAATCAATAATATAAAACTCCAAAGAAGACTTTCACTTTCTGTGGAGGCACATATTTAACAGTCAGACAGACTTTCATGACCCCCAAAGAACAGGGTAACACCACTGACCATTCACAGAATAAAAAGACAAAGCCCCTTTATAGCTGCCTAGCTCTTTTATTGAAGCCTAACCTTTACAGTTTGACCTATTAACCGTGATGAAAAACTTCCTGTGAGAACGTTAGGGCCACAATAGGTCCTGCTAATCCCGAGATTCAACAGGATGCCTGTACACATTCTCTCTCCCTCTATGCCAGTGCTGTGATGTCTCTTCTTCATGGAGGGGAAATAAAATCACTCTGCCTCCCCAACGCTCACCAAAAGCTTAGCACGTGTCCAGCTACTGTATAACCCTCGCTACTGCCACGGACTTAACCAAATACGATGATACCAGACTGTTAGCAGGCTGCTGGAATACTACCACAGCTGGCTGGATTGTAGCAGCATCACTGCAGCAGATGATCAGTCTGTAATTATCAGATGAAGCCCGATAATGCCTGGGAACCTCTGAGGGCGTGTTGTGTAATGATGATGGTGCGGCCAAGTGTCAGGCCTAGGGGGCGTTCTGAAGATCTGCTTCATCGATTTAGCTCATATTTTACTTTTGATGTGTGACTGCCTGCGGGCTTTCATCCTCTTTGATTACATGCAAATGTGAAGCTCTACTACACCTCCCTGTAAGGCAAATCGGCTACTGAGCAACACTTAACTCTTTAGTGCAATGATAGATCAAGTATCTATTTGCAAGCAGTTTAGTTTCTAGTGCGATACTTCAAAGAAAAACTTTGGTATTTTTGAATATAAACTGGTCCAGTATTGAAAGACACCACTCACGCTGCAGTGGCAAAACAGGCTGCAATGTAATCCCTACAGTCAATCAGGGTTCCTACAGCTAAAGGCGAGTTGGATTTAAGACTTTTTAAGATTTTTTTAATGCCATCCAGGATTCAATTTAAGACAAAAAAAACATAAACTGACAGTTATCACTTTGCCTAAATGTTTACAGTAACTATAAATCAAATGTGATTTTGTCTTGAGGCAGAGAAAAGAGTTGGGAAATACCTGCTGTTTGTTGGCAATTTTGTTGGTCTTCTTACGTTTCTCACTCTGCCTCAATTCCATTTGTGCATTGCCTTTATTGGTTTTCTTTACTGTAAAATTTTGGTTAAATACCCAATTTTCTTCAGATCTATACTTCCCTACGTTATCAAGAGTACATTGACACTAGCTAGCAGACATTGGACTCACTGCCCTGAGCATCCTGACCCGAAACAAAATGTGAGTGTTGTTGGTTCCACTATCCTGAATGGTCTCGCTAATGCAAGAGGCATTTAGGGATCATTTAATTAAGTAAGAGTTTTTACCAAGTATCTGAGATTTTACAATGCAACGTCAGAAGAAAAACAATCTTAAAATCCTATTTTTCATGTCGTTGCAGTTTTAGGTCTTTTGAAAGATTGATTTAGGACCATTAAAATACCAATTAAGGCCTTAGTTTTAGATTAATTTAAGGCTTTTTAAGGATCTACAGGAAATCTGGTCAATTGTGCACCGTCATTTTACATCCATTAAATGTGTTTTTGCCACTGACAGGCTCAGACTGTGTGAGTATCTGACAAAATTATGATAAAGACCCTACAGAGAAATTAATATTTTTCCTTACATTTCACTAATCTGTTTGTTAATTTGACCTTTTCTGCCCTTAGGAGCCGTCTCGTGAGAGGTGACTTGTTACAGGAAAAACAACAGTGTAAGCTTTTAGTGAAAGTTGCAGAGGAGAGCCACCAAGAGTTTGTTGTGTCGGAGATCAGAAAGCTTGGTTTAAGGCTCATTTATGTTCATCGTTACATAGAGAGACGGAGAAAGACGGAGACGTCTGTCCGTTCTCTACATTCATTTGTCTGTATTTGTGCATGTTTTCTGAAAGCTTATGGATACAGATGAAACAGAGGAGTGCCAGTGTAATGTAGTTCAAGAAGGATACGACCATGAGAGATGAGGAAGTAATTTAAATTATGGCAGAGCAGAATGAATCGGTAATCTTTAGTTATATGTATTGAAATGAGTAAAAAAGAATTCTCCTTCCACATGTAGGGATGTATATGACCGCACAGACCTATGCCACATACAGTGCAGCCTCTGTTAAAAGGTACAAAATCATGTCCCTCTCCACCATTTGTTGTTGTCTGAAACTTTTGATTGGCTGTACAATGCCATCAAAAAGGACGCATATAAGTATGAGGGCAGTGACATTTACAACTTTTGAAATGTACATATCGATTTTGGTACGTAAAGGGAGCATAAATGAGCCTTTAGTTTTATCTAAAAGATATTTAATGTCATGGCTGAATAACTAGCTGATTCCGACAATGTGAAAAAGCCTATGGGATTTCTCTGTAAAGTCCTTTCTGTTATATTGTCAGGCACTTTTAATAACAATATGAGACCCTCAGTGGCAAAAACAAACACTTTGCCCATCGGGATTAAACTGCAGCCTGTGTTGCAGGTGCAGCTGGAGCGGTCTCTCACAATACAGGACCATTTTTAAAAATTGATGAGTCCATTAGTCACTTTGTCACAAAAACATGATAACATAGGGTCCAGGTTCAAAAATACTTACATTTCCCTTTCATACACACTTAAAGAAACTTCCATACTAAATAAACTCTCAAGCTGACTGTAAATAGTGCGAAACAGAGCAAATAAATGTTAGCATGCTTACATGTCTTTAATCAAAACATAAGCAGCTGGTGCACGTGTTTAACTTTGATTAAAAATACCAAATACGCTCTGTTGCAAATGTTTGATTGCCAGAATTATGAATAACTTAAATTTAATAGGAAAACCTGCCAATCACAGGCAACATAAGTGGCAGCACGGTCTACAAGCAGAGTGTGCAGTCTGTCTTTTTTTATTGTTTGAGACTAAATAAAGCCTCTCAGTTGCCAGGTTGATTTTCATATTTGTCCCTTTAGCTGCAGTGGTACATTGACGAAAGGAGACGGCAGCACGTGTTCAGGTAATAGTAAGACCTTGAGGTGGTTCCATGGCGACAGCAAAATAAAAAAAAGCTTTGAAAATGTTTAAACTGTAACAAAAAAATACAGAAAAATATGCAAAATGCACCACTTACATCAACTGCCTCAGAGAATATGAGCGGTAGGCAATTCCAGCTATGGACTGATTTCTAACTATTCAACATCTCTGTGCTTGCCAGAAGCAGGAGTGCTTTCAACAACAACCACAGGGCCCCTTCATGGCAGTTTAGGAGGCAGCTTCAGGCCTTACTGAAGTCAGACAGAAATATCTTTGAGAAACAAACAGAAATTGCAGGCAAATAAGTGAAGGAATAACATGCATGCAAATATGAGTCAAGTCATGACTTCAATTATACTGGTGAGCGGCTCTCTTTTAATTTTAGGATTGGGATTAATCAATGGACAATCTGCTCACGGACTGAAACACTGGGCACACTTCTCTGTTTGTCTTGCTTTACAAGCTCCTCAGCTTGTTGACGAAAGCCACCTCCATCACAGACCAAGGACTGTTCTAGGGACCCTTATAGGAAACCCAGACCTCAGGGGCCCTCACTCCCTAAACACCCCGCTCACACAGGAGAGCCTCTCAGTTTCTCTGCCAGGCAACAACATTTGTTTGTCCTCTGAGCAGTCTGAACCACCCAAAAGAACGAACACACCCTCGACTACCATAGTGCTCCTCTAAGAAGGGGGTTGGGAGTCGCAGAGCCTTGAATGCAACTCAATCACCTCTCTGTGTGAATGGCACAAAAGAGCCAGTGAGAGTGGAGAAGTGAGAGCAAGATGGCTGGAGCTCTGCGCAGGCGCTCGGGTGCAGCTGACCTGCGGCAGGTAATGTGCACTTTGGTTACCTATTTCCCAAGGAGCCTGAATCTAGATGTGGGCACGCCCAAATGTGAACAGATCTGCAGTGCTAAAGGGAGGAGGTGGATAAGCTGCAGAATCGGGTCGAGTTAAAACCTGTATGCTATGGTTTTTATTACACTCACACCAATAAGGATAATGTATTCAATTACATTTGTGACATTTAATTGTTGTTTAGACTAACCCCCCTTAAAAAAAACATTTATGTGCATTAACATATATAAAAACACAAATAGAAACACAAACATGCATCAAATGCAAACATATACACAAGAGGCAGACACACAAATGGAAAAAGTCACACAGGAACAGACACGATTCTCATTCATCTATTGGTTTTGCTGTTATTTATTTATTTATTTTCTTTTTCAAAACCCTTTTTGCTTGTTTGTTTTAATTCATTTATTGATTTTCCTTTTTATTAACAGTCCTTTCTTAATTTATTATAATTAGTATTTCTGCAAGTACTATTAAAGACTCAAATACTTTTTTGCCCAAATCATCTCGACACAGCTGCTTCCATTCACTAACTATTTACATCTTCTCCATGCACTTCTAAAGTTAATATCTCTATTTCAATTTCCTGTATATCATTGACCTTTACCCACCCCTAGCTTCCTATCCATCTTTATGTCATCCCTGTCTTTGTTATTGCAAATAAATAAATCATTGATAATGACATTTTAAAGGTATATTTTGACAATTTTAACCACCTTTATGTCAAAAAATTGCAGGTAATATGTGTACATGAACTGTGGTAAACTTCCCACTATCTAACCAGTGCCTGAACAGTAAAAACAGAGGCAGAAGAAACTATAATCCAACAGTTAAACTAAGCAGCGCTGATCAAATACACAACAAGATTCAGTTACTGAGTTGCACATTTATGCCTCAGATGTTTTCAGAAACTTGTTAAAGCTTACCGTTTAACTGTGATATAAGATTGCGGGCAAGTTTGCATTACATGACCCACAAGCAGGAGCATTTATTTGTCTGGTACAGCACAGTGCATTCTGGTAGTTGTAGATGTTCTGACTCTTGAGCAAAAGCAAATGTCTCTGGTCATGTAGCACCAAGTTCAAAAGTATTTGTGTCTTTCTACTGCATGGACGACCTGGTTTTGTGTGAGGGCCCTGTTTATATCGGTAAAATAATTCTTTAAAGAAGAAAAAAATGCTATTTATGCCATACATTTTTTGTGGATTTTGGTGGTTTGTTGCAATATCATCTTCACAAGATAATGCTACTGTAAAGTCATATAGCTAATAAAACTTAACTGAGCAGATTTAACAAATCAGTATCATGGTATGGTATGAGGGTAAAACAGTTAAAATCCTGGAGATTCTGACACTTTCTCATATTGGTGTTTTTATTTGTGGGTACTACTTTTTGCTCTGCACCTGCAGGTCCAAATGTATAAAATAAGTACCAATGACTCACACAAATGTAAACTTCTTTCTTGGTGGCTGACACAACTTCCCAGTCATCAGGCACAACTTAATATTCACAACTGAATGACCCTTTCTTAACAGTTCACTGACTCCATTCAGTCCCTGAAGGCACCAATGAGAGGAAAGTCACCACCGACCCAAATTGAGTCCAGTATTCTCATGGCCTATCTTTCCAGCACTAAGTGGCAAATTACCAAATCGAAATGCTTCAACAACTTAGCACTTTCAGGGGATTATCTCATAAACACATTCTTGAAGGGCTTGAGTCGTGATCCTTCGAACAGTGACCACATTGTGACGTTCTTAGACAAGATCCCGACCCCTGAAGTCTGGCCCTGAAGGCCCTTTGTTCGTCTGAGAAATCTCTGAATAAATTCTGAAAAAATACAAGAGTTAACTTGTAGGAACAGGGCCTCTATGTAGGGCAAGTAAACAGTTATCCAGGGCAATAGAAGGTACATTTTTTGGTAATGGTTCTTATAATACTCAACAGAAGCAGTAATCAATTATAAATCCCACTTTAATAACAATGCAAAGTCCTTTCATTATCTCAGTCCTGATTGTCAGTTTGCCAGCATGATATTTCTTTAAGATATTAGCTGTAAATGTAGGTCACGACCCAGTGAGTGTGTGATCAGGTTTGATTATGGACAGCGCCACCATGCGGTCAGTTACAAGGCATTTTTTGGCCCTTAAATCCTGTTCCGTGAGGAGTAGAAGCATATTTTCCCCCTAAATTTGCTTCTAAATTTATGAGTATTGGTCTCACATAATTCTTCCTTGAACTTTCTCTGAAATCATTTTAACCGCTCCAACAAACAGCACCCAATCTTCCCCAAATTTGATACATAATAGTCTAAGCGTGAGAATGTTTACTCATTTGTTTTTTGGATTTTGTTTCTATATAATGGCTGCAAACATCTTTTGGACATGGCATATTTGACACTATCACTCTAACACTTTGCAAAACTGAAATAAAATTTGGATGACATGCTCACAGCAACTTTGAATAATCATGCAAGTTATGGTTGCATTTGCATATAGGGTGGTACAAGAGGATAATATTAAATGGCCATGACTCAGACCATGAGTCTGTTTAATGGAAATTTTGCAAAATTCATCCCAGTGCAAAGCCTTGTACAAATCCTGGGTGGGCCGATCAAAATTTAAATAGCACATTTTTATAAATATGCAGTTCCTGCAGGGTCCTTTTAAGTTGCATCTGTGTGCAATGACTAATGATGATTAAACCACATATCTTGTAGTGACAAGACACTGAGGAATACGTGGAGCAGATCACTAAAACATCAGACAAAATCCTTCCCATCAATCAAAACCACCTGGAGTGACGCACTGATGACAGCTGACATTTTCTTTTGTGTTTTACCAGATGACAAAAGGCCTCACATGGTCAAAGTCAAACATCTGAAACTTAACTGATTTGATGGTTGATATTTAATGATGTTATTTCTGAGGAGAAGCAAGTCTGTAAACTGGCGCTGAATGACGGCACAAAACAGTGTTACAGGAGCTGCATGGGAGAGTCGAAACAATGCAGTCATTGTCAGCTGTGTGCATCCACATACTGTCTGTTTGCCATAACATAGCAAGATGACATACGTCACATGGACTGTAGGGAGCTAAAAGGGTGGGAATAAGGAATCGGAGTGTCTACAACAAACAGAAAACTAACAGAAAACTTGAGCATATTCCCAGGGTCAACCAGATCACTGTTCGCAGTCATGTTACGCTTTGTTTTCTGTGATCCTTTAATCAATAGACCTATTTGGGATGAGAGACTTTCATAAACCAAGCAGAAGGTTTCAATCAATGTTGTTTTTTGAAGGCAGATCTCAATAATGGTTGAGTGAGTGAAGCTGCTGATGGCCACTTGTATGGCTGAAAAGGCCTGTGAATATGTATTTAGACTAAAGCTGAAATGATTAATAAATCATTTGTGATAATCATCATTTAAATCATTTTTTAAGTAAGAACACAAAGGATATTAGGGGTGTGAATCATCAGAAACCCCACGGTACAATTGTATCACGATACTTAATTAATATTATTGCGATTTTTAAGATGTAGTAACATGCTGAGTAATGTGATAACATACATTGCGATAAATTACAATTTATTACCTTTTTTTCAACAGCAAATTATATCCCAAAAGGAAAACTTATTTAAAAAATTTATTTTACGATGAAATTTTCAATCTGTTTATCTTACGTCACTGCATTTTATTGAAGCAAAATGTATCGAGTGGCCTTTAAAAGTAATTTATTTTCTTGTTCTAATAGGCTTAAGTTGAACTTGTAATATTAACAATATACAATTTTTACAAAAATCAATACCTGGCATCCATGTATTGATACCACATTGCCACACAAAAATATCACAATAATATGCTGTATTGATTTTTTTGGGAAAAAATAAAGTATTGTTACTTTAGCATGCTCTTGAGATGTCAACATTTTTGAAAGACTGTTCATGTAAGTTTGTATATTGGCTGGCAGCCCATTTGTTTTGTTTTGGGTTTGACTTTTCTTTTCAATTTTTTGTATGTCCTGTAAATCTGTCATTGAAAATAGAAAGTAAAGCATTTTAAAAAAATAAATAAAAAAGTAAGTAATTTTTTCTGCCTGGCTTCTGTATATATAAAAATAGAAAATTTTTTAATGAGGCTGCATTGCAGGAGAAACCTCAGAGGTGTTACATTTGAAAAAGAAAAATATTGACCTGATTCGTTGCTCTAACCGTAACTGACATGCAATTTTCAGTGGATCAATGGCAAGCATCTCCAATGAATGTAAGACGAGGACGACTGGGAGAGAACACTGCACCTAACCTGTAATATTCTTCACTGCAATGTAAGGAGAACGCATATGTTAACTCAGCAGCACACAAAGCAGGGCGTCCAATTTGTTCAACTAGAACTACTTAATTCGATGATGAATGGGCCGAGAAACTTCCCAGCAGCCGGCTTTTCCTTTGTCTGGCTGTGTGTGCACAGAGGAAGCTCGTGCATTTCAGCAGACCTAATGTTTGACTCTTGAACATGAGGACACCCAGCAGCAGCTGCACACGGTAACAGCAACATAAATAAGATTACATGAGTGAGACCTTTAAAACAAGCGACAAAAGCCACCGACGAGACGAGAAGCTGCGGAGGAGGAAAAAAATATTGACAGTAGTGGACAACACCAAAGAGTTAATCACCTAAAACGCTTTGAAGCTTCAACAGGCTTGCCACAGAAGATCTGCGTTTGTCCAGTTTTACACTCACTGACAGTTCCTTGCTGGAAGTGTAATGAATCATATAGTGTAGGTACGAATTTAAAAACATATTTTTTTCACCAGATACTTCAAGGTTGGTTGTAGCCACGTCATCAGTGCTGAATGTTTGTGTAGGCGAATAGCTGAGGCTACAATATCTCTTGCCAGGGCTGAAAAACTCTCTTGAATGTGCCAAACCTCAATCTGCTTCTGCAGTGATAAAATCAAATCATTTGTAGACACCTAATCTAGAGGATTCAAGAGCATGAAGGGAAAAATCTGGGGGGGTTATGCTGTCTCATCCACTACAAGGTGGCTGATAATAAAACAACAAATCAACAAGCGGTGAAAAGGCAAAGCCGGACTGCAGGTGACAAGAGGCTGCGCGCAAAATGAGGGAGTGACCTTTGGTTAATAAAAGATAAGACCTCACCAAGATGGTGATTTCACAGGTCTCCTGCGCTGATAAGAGCAGGGAAGTCAGCAGGTGCACTCTACAAACACACACTTGGCTACCACATAAAAAAGTCAGAATCACACATTACCCAGGACTAACCGCTACAGGCCTTTTTTCTTTCTATTGATGGAAAAATAAATTAAGTTACTGCTTTACAAATGGTGGCCTCCCGGTGCTGTGCATTCTCAGCTGCTTGACATGGCAACAGAAAAAAATATGGCTGGATTAGAAGCCCCTGTGCAGACTTTTATGGCCACCAATATCCCTTTCATGGTGTGTTCATACAGAATAAAGCGGGGTGTAACATTAAAAGAAAACAACACACACTGGCCTCCAGCAATAGGGACTGCCCAGGCATGCTGATATGGCTAGTGACTAATATGCACCCGCCTTTACACACCCTGAAACAGGAAGCTCACCCTGGGGAGTCAGTGGATTGAGTTTAACGTGAAAACACAGTCTATAAATTCATGCAGTGAGGGTGTTCATGTCTGAGCAGTGAGCTGCTGTAAGGAGGGAGGTGGACCGCCCTGCAGCAAATAAATGCATGTCTCCTCTCACTGTGTGGTGATGTCCATCGGTGACATTGCAAATGAAGAGTTGCACTTTCAGGTCTTATTTAGTCTCTGGGCATTGTAAGCAGGCCCGGACCTACTGAGGGCTTTTTACTTAAGCCTGTGATCACAGCACATTAATTATTAAATCCACCGACAAAACAGGGGCTTGGAGAGAGGATCTGCAATGCGTAGCCAACCAAGCTGCGTCCTGGTGCGACCACAACGTTGCCAAACCAAGGATTAGGCCCACTAATGGGAGAATAAAAATCACAAATAAATAAGAAAAGCTAAGAAAACACATAATCACTCGCCTTATATCAGATGTAGTCAAATATGTTCTAAAAAGGGATAAGTACAGGGAGTACCAGACACAGGTAAGTTTAAAAAAAAATGTTACAAACTCCGTAGATGGTGAGAAATATTTAACATTTTCACATCACATTGTTAAGAATGCAGAAGAAGAAACCAGAAGCCAGAAATAGCCTGAATGCAGATGACAGAAGGGGGTCGTTTCGTGGCCTTGATATTATCTCCAAAGTAGCCTGCCTGGTGATTTTACGCTTCGCGATAAAATCTTACACACTTGTGATAACTGTGGTTTGGATATAATGAGTAATGTGTGTTATAATTGAAGGTAAAAATGGATATGATGTCGCGGGATGCACTTGCTGCCGCCGGGATAGGCTCCTTCGCTACATCCCTCCGCTGCGGCTCCGGAGCTGACCATCCCTGAGCAGGTTCCTGAACATCCCTCAGGACCGCACTGTCTAGCTAACGTTTGTTTTAACCGTTAACGACCGGAGGGGGGGAAAAAACGGAAAGCTCCGGACAACCGTTAACTGTCAACCCCGACGAAACCACGGAGAAACCAGTGTGACACAAACAGGCAGACACAAAACAACGGGATATAAATCCCAGCTTAGTTACCTTTAGCTGCCTCCACCGCACATAATAGTCCGAGGACCAGTCCGACAGCGGATGCAAATGGTGTATTCCCTCGGAACCGCATCCCGACTTCAAGTTCAACCGCGGCGAAGTAAAAAACAACCTTCTTCTTCCCTCGTCAGTCAGGCGGGATGTTTCTCCAACAAGAAAAATAAAATCCAGAAGATGAGTGTCGGTTACCACGGTAGCTCTAAGATGGCCGTCGTCGCCGCCGCCGCTCTGCTATCCCCTTCAATCACCGCTTCTCTCGCAGTTTTGCAGCTTGACGCGTTCAGGGACTGTCGGATATTTGTGGGACACCTTCCCTGCGCACTGATTCACACACAGTCTCCCATATTAGAGCCCGTGCACTCCTGCGCCCCTCTTTATGTGTAGCCTGCGTGGTTCAAGAAGTATTCAAATCTTCATCTGAAGTTAAAGTAGTAACCTAATACTATACTGTAAACAGCCGTCTAAAAAAGCAAATCAAACTTCAAGTAAAATTTGTATCAAAATACAGCAGGCCTACTTACCAAAAGTAAATGTACTCATTATGCAGAGTAGCCATTTCAGAATCACTGACTGGAGATAATTATTGATGCATTGATAATGTTTGGGGCAATTTAAATTATTTTATATAATCTATTGTGAGATAGCTTAACCAAGGCCTTATAATACATTGGAATTTTGATAATTTTTTTTTCATATTTTTAATTGAAACCTGCAAAGTAACATGCTTTATTTTATGTTTGCTCTCTGCCCAGTGTTTGCTTTTTTTTTTAATTACATGACTTTTGAGGTGAGATTCTTCCTCCAGGAGTTTCCTAGAGCTCATCTGTGCAGCCTGTTATTCTTTTGATGTTGTATTTCAGTCATTTTGTTTTGTGCAAAACATAAACTGAAATCAAAACCTTATCGGTGTAATGTAGTTAAGTAAAAACAATGAAAGAGAGTGTAATTGAGTAGAAGTTTAAAGCATACAATGGAAATATTGAAGTACAGTACAAGTACCTCAAAATTGTACTTTAGTACTTGAATAGATATAGCCTGCTTAGTTATATTCCACAACTGCATTAATTTGATAACTGTTGAATCATAATATAAACCCATGAAAAGGCAGTTTAGCCAGCAACCAGAGTGTATCCAATGAAGATTTGACCTGCAAAACTGTAATGGCAGAGAATCACCCTATCTCTGATTATAAATCTAAACCTAAGATTTTACTCTTTTTTTTTTTAAATTAAATTAAAAAAAGAGCCACAATAAAATGGCATTTTAAGTAAGAGTTCCTGCATGGGAGCAAGGCTGAATTATTGTCAGCTGACATAATAAATGTTGCTCAGCCACCTGATTGTGAGGCCCTGTGGTGTCTTGTGTCTAAATATAGGCTTAAAGAACTTCATTATTGTAATTGTTTTGTGTTTAATGTATCATATCTCAAAACCATTCACAGTAAATCTGTGTTTTAAGTTATTATACCAGCACTGAAACATCAGGCTATATTACCTAGTTGACAGCTAGGGCTGGGACCACCTGTACTTTGAGGACATGGCAACGTCATAACAAGAAGGAATGATGAAATTTTCAGTGTCCAGCCAGTTTATTTTTGTCTCCTGTCAGGTTAATCAAACAATGCATGAGGTCAGTTTTGTTCTCTGAAATTTCCATTTGTCTTATCATATAAAGATGGCTGCCAAAAATATCATAAAAAAACATTGCTATTTCAAGATTGTACTCTGCAGTTTAATTAACACACCAATCAGCTCACTGATGGTAAAATGAAAAGTTTCTGGTGTTTATGGGTAATCACAAAAAACCTATCTTGACTCCAGACAAAATGATCCTGGTTTACACTGCATGTTTGACACCTTCTGTCTGCAGGTGTCTCATGAAAGAGCTGAGAAAACTAACATCTTTCTTTTAACTGTTTGCACTAATAATGTGAAGCACAAATCACAACCTCTGTGTTAACTAACAGTCTGACATGAGAGGAAAAGTCTACACATATCCACCAGTTTCAGCGTAGTGTTTTTTCAAGATTATCAGCCAAATTTTACCCACTTAAGCAATGGTTCATACAAACAGCCTTCATCTAACAGACTAATACTCTGTCACATACCATTTGCATATTTAGGAAGAGTGACACATTTTACACAACAAGGAGTGTTGCACCATTGTTTAAATGCAGGTGCATACATTGCAAAAGTATTCACATTTGCAAAATAATTCTCAGATATAAATCAGCACGATTTGTGCTGACCAATTGGTGGACTACGAAGGCTAAATAGTTCAGGATTTATACTCACAGACAACATCAAAGAGGTTGGTCAACTGAGCCGTTGTCATTAAACCAACCCAGTCTGTATTCATAAAGAACCTGAATTATATAGCCTAATTGAAGTGATGGAGTCATTTTTGTTTTCTAAAGCTTCCCCTCATTATTCTGCTGATACTAGGTCTATTTCTTAAAAATATTTCTCTCCAGCCCCAGCCATTTCAAGTTAGATCTACATCTCAAGTGCTCGGAAATCTTAGGTTTAGAGGAGAACCTGAAGGCAGCACGTGTCCAACGATGGCCAGTGACGTCAATACTGTTATTGTGGGAGCGCATGCAGCTAGTTTAGCACAGCCGGCTAAACTAAGACTGAAGGCGGGGGCCAAATGCCTTCTGGTGCTACAAAGGGGTCTGTGAGGAAACAGGCACCCAGTGATCATCACAATGTGAAGTGCATGACTAAACACAACAAGTGCATACAAAACTCAGGGGCCAAAGTACCCTTTAAGGTTTGTGCTTGCTAAAGACAAAGACAAATTTCATTATAAATTTGTTCTACCTATGGTTTTTATGTAACTGCAGGCCAGAAATGAGACAGTTTAGGTATCAGTTTCTTTAGTTTAAGGGTTGGACAGATGTGGAGGGTGTTGGTGGCACAGTGCAGACCCATGCAGCATGCTGCCTTGAGGCCCTTCTAGATAATCCAGGCATGGTAAAATTGATATTTCAACAACATGACACTAGCAGAATGTGACAAACTAAAATGTGTGAAAATGCTTATGTGCCTCTGAAGCCAAAAAAGTGGCCTAATCTTTTGTCCAGACAGGCAAAACATGGAAATTGTAAATCCGAAGTACATCCATGCTTTAACCCCCTCAAGTTTATTCCACAGAGCGACTCTCAGACAGCCACAGCACAGAGACTTGTGCAGCATTCAATAAAAACGAGCATCATAATGATCATGTATGAGCTAACCACTGTCCTCACCTTGCAGCACATCCTCACAAGTGCATGGTAATGTGAGAATAGCAAAGCCTGGGATTGCAAATGTGGGTGGGGGCTGCTATCTAATCAACACCCTCAGATATGGATGGCACCCCTGAGGAGAAGAGGATGCAATGCAATCAGAGAATTACTACATTTACATCAGTTTTTTTGCATAATACTGAGCAACCTTGATATGGCTGCTACTCATGCAAATGCAGATATATGTGACTTTAATTTGCTGTTGTATGAATCAGAGAGGCTCTTGTGTAAAGGTCACCAGTCCCAGATGGAAAGTCGAACAGTGAGTTTGATGATAGGAAGTTAACTAGTTATCTATGTCGTCTTATATAAGCTTTACTTTTAAAGCAAAAAAATTTAAATTTAACAACGTGCTAAAAGAAACCCCCAAACATATACAACTGTTGCAAGAAGAGAGGCCACCCACCAAACCTCAGAGCAGCCTCAATAGTTGCAATTATCACAGAGGGACAGCAGAGAATGGACATAGTTGTGTGAGGCCACAATTAGGTGATGGGTCTATAAACAGGGACAGTCTATGGGCATTAGGGCAGCAGCAGCAGAGCTCAAGCACAATGTCTGTTTGTTTCCAGTTTGGCAACACATGAAGTGGCCGAGAGAAAGTGGAAGCCCCCCCCCTCCCATCCGCCCCTTTCACAGATGTCCACTCCAGGGAAGAGACAGAGTGGCCATTATCATTCCTCTGGGGGACAATGGAAGGCAATAGGAGGGCTTGGTGGATAGGTGTGAGACATCAGCGGATGATCAGAAAGGTGTGACTTCCTCCAGAACATCTCACCCACTGCTGTGAGTGACTGTTGTTTGTTATGGACGCAGGGTTATTGGAAAGCACTTTGTCTTCCCAATTTGCAAATTGTTGTTGATTTCACTGATATACAGCTGTAGAGGTCAATGGTTGTTTGCTCACCCTTTTATGAAACTGTCTTCCTCAATACTTTGAATGCCACATTTTAAAGGGTCGTTTCGCTCCAAATTTTGAACAGACATACTTGCTACTTTGCGCCCCCAACAGTAATAATCTACAGAGTTACTTTCAGTTTTTGTTTCCCAGGTTTTAAGATAGCTGTCTGTGAGATTTTTACTGATTAATAATTTAAAGATCTAGTGTGTAGGATTAAGTGACATGCGGTAGTGAGGCTGCAGAGCTAAAACTGTTCCAAGCGTGTGGGAGAACTATGTGGCCGATGCAAAAACATGAATAGCCTTATCCAGAGCAAGCGTTTGGTTTGTCCCTTCTAGGCTACTGTAGAAACAACATGCCAGACTCCACGGGAGAGGACCTTCTCGAAATGTAGATATAAACAGGTCACTCTAGGGCAACAAAAATACAGCTATTATTGAATTCAGGTGATTATAAAGTTATGAAACCATTAAGCATGCACCAATTCTGCCAATAGATGCCCCTAAATCCTACGAACTGGACCTTTAAGTAGTTTTCACATAAAACATTGATGGGTCTGTACTTTGAGTATGTATGAATATGCTGCCTTTCCATCTCTCATGTTATAGTATATTAGATATCTTTGGTTTTTAGACTGCACGTTAGACAAAACAAGATATTTGGTGATGTAACATTGGGCTGTAGAAAATTGTGATGGGCTTTTTTTTTTTTTTTTTACAGTTTTCTTATGTTTCATAGCCCAAACAACTCATTTAGAAATATGACAACATTAATTTAATAATAATTTAAATATTTTTTTAACATAATCATTAAATTATAATATGAGTATACATTGATTTATAATATAATATATAAATAATATAATTAAAATAAATATCAATCATGATTTTTAAATAAGAATTTCTAGTTGCTGCCCTAGATGTACTGCAGAATTTCGATAGAAGCACAGGTGTTTGTGTGTGTGCATCCACTGTGAAATGACAAAATGTCTTGTAACAGGCCTAATATAAATGAGTGTCACATACTACCTAATCTCATGCAGGGCGGCAAATAAGAGTTATGTTTATTATTTTTTGATTAATCAGTTAGTTTATTTAATGTAACAAAAAGTAATAAATACCCCCACAATGTATGAATAACTGAATGGATGGAGGGATGGATGCAGCACTATTTTCCTCCTCTGCGGCTGCTCAGCATAAAACAATCTGACTTGCCATCCGTCTCAGAGACAGAGCTCACGTCTCAAGCCCCGGGACAAGGATTTGGGGATTAGATATACCACATTATTAGGGTGGTCGAAGGTCACGAATGCCTCACGGCTGCTCAAATTATTCAAGATCCTTCCACATCGGCTTCCATCCTTCTGCTTCAGTTATACGCTCTGCCAGTGCGGACGGAGAGTGGATACACTGGGGGTTGAACATACTCAGTCACTGACCGTAGGAATCGTGCTGTTGCAGACTTCACTGTGGCCTGCGATCATGGTGGGTGGTTGGCAGCAGACGGAGCATGAAAAAGACTTTGCTATCATGGGAATCAAAGTGGTCGTGACCATTAAATACCACGGCTTCTTGATATTCTCTTTCCTGTGTGGTGTCTGGACTGCGGCTTATGTCATTAAGTTTTCCTTCTCTTCCCTAAAGATGCAGGATTTCCAATATTTGCTCAAATTTTCATGTAGATTTTTACTGAGATAATTGCTCTGAATTGTTTGGAGAGGCCAACGCTTTTCTTAAATACTTTTCTAAAATGTGATTTTATGTCAAAGATCCAATTATTTGTTTATCGGTGTCTTTTTTCACAACAGGAACAGCATAGTTTTTTGGAGAGTGTCCCAGTATTTAATTGGCCCAAGGAAAAATCTCAGAAAAGTTATTTTAGAGGATTACAGCTCTGCATGACAATTTGCCTACAGTTTTTATTCACTCCCAGTTTCTTTATCTCATAATCAAAGATATATCCCGTGAAAAACCTGAATGTGTGTCGCCTCATAAATTTATAAGCCTCAATTCTCAGTTTTTGTTGAAAGATTAATTTCATATACAGCAAGACTTCAATCTCCTCTGCTTCAGTACGGATGTCTGCTTGACTTTGCTCATGAATACATTTTTAAAATCCTTGGCTGGAGGAAATTAAATCTCACTTTAGAAGTTCCGGATGTTATCAAGTTCTTTCGCAGGATTTTTTTTTTTTTTTTTAAGCCAGTGGGTCTGTATGTGCAGGAGTCTTGCAACAAATCACACAGGGAATTGAAGCCGTGCACCTTTAAGCTGCCTCTGCTGTCTAATTCATACATTCTCCACAGGGAACATTTAAAAGTTACCCTCTGTGATTGATTCCCTTCCACTTAAGTTGCTCTCATTTATCTTACAGCCCGGGCTGTCGCGCTTGGTCATTTATTAACCACTGGCTCTTCCTCCATGAGCACACACTCTCACTATGAATGTCCTGAAAACGCCCCGTCAATTGCCTTTTAAAAAAAAAAAAAAACCCAAATAATCTCACTCTTATTAATCAGAAACCACATTGCAATTCCTGTCAGTTCTACAGGCAAGTTTTTGCAATTCCCCTCATGAGACAAGAAATCTATTTATTTCCGTGTTTGTTCTTTCATTTCTACACTGATGCTATGCAGAATCCTGCTTGTCTATTTTGGTTTATGAACAAAGAGACTGTTGGGAGATATGATTTTTGATTCTGACGACTGTGATCTATATCACATACCTCCGCACTTCCGTATCAAGCCTTTTTTTGATAAATACATCTGCCCTGAAACCCTGGTAATATGCTATGACACTTTTTGGCTTGTGAAATTGCCTCTGGATATTCTATGGCACACTGACTGTCAATACCAAGCAGTTTCAGCTGTCTCTCAGGCCCCATTGTTACTGATATAAGGCCAGGACACTCAAAACACATGGGAGGATTGAGTGGGAATCTGACAGATGGAGGCTTGATAACCTCACAGAGAACTTCATTCATCTCTTTAGGGCTCAAGGACCCTGCAGATTAAGCTTTCAGTCAGCACCTTGAGCCACATCCATATTCACGAGAGCCATATTTTAATTTTATTAATTATATCAGATGTCAAACATGTTTGACTACATCTGCATTCGTCATGTTCATCTGAAACTCAATATAAAATCAGAATTCATTAACGCAAATGTCTCTATTTGCCACCCATGTGTGGCGGATTCCTCCAGATGGGCATCAGGTTGCTCAGAGTGTTTTTCAGTGTTGACGCCATGATTTTGATGTTCTTGTTTTAAGACAATGACCCCTGACCCCCACAGAAGGTCACCTCTGACATGCCATGGGGTGGGTTCATATTGTAGGTCACGCTGATGTCAAACTCTCACCTCCTTGGCTTTATTGCCTCAGAGAGTTTAGGGAGGGGGCACTGACATGGCTGTCACAGCGAGTCCAATCATTCATCCGTGAGAGGCAGGGTCCTTTGGCTCCCCAGAGACTCTCATTTTGAGCACTGAAAATTAAGGCTCTGGGGATGGCAGCTGATGATTGTGGACATGTTTGACGTTGTTTAGTTGTTGCATTTAAATGTAAATTGTGCTGTAAAAGTGTAAAATGTAAAAGTGCTCACAGGAAAAGTGTGTAGACAAACAGTGTTGTAGAACAGGGGCACTTGTACCCCAGAGAGGTACTTAAAAAAAGATTGTAGAGTGGAACAACTAACTCTCAAAAGCATCTTCAAAAGAGAGTTTTACAATGCTGTGCTAAAGGTCTGGTAAGAATTAGTCAATAAAAAGTGGTAAGGGTTAGGGAAAGATAATGTTTTGGGTTGAAATGATAACTTGAGGGGTTACCATCTAGACAGGTCTCCTGAAGTATTGGAAAAAATGTTGAAACTCACGGTATTTTGTGGTGGCCAGACAAGGGGCTCAAATTAGTGCGTTCACCCAGGTGTCGCATTTTCGTCACTGCTGATCAGGGCCGATTGGAGCTGGAGCTGATAAATAGACATGACTACTGCAGAGTCACTTGTCTTGGGAGTCAATGCCAGTTGCAACCTTTTCCAAAAAAAAAAGGCAGATGTTCGTTGGTGTTAATGGGTTAATGGGAAGGGAGCTCAAGAAGTAGTAGTGTGAATGTAAACTAAACTAAACAAAACAATGACAGTTCAACTGCATTTAAAACATACTTGCATAATGCCCACTCTATATAAGTGATAGTGTTAAATACCATCCAGTTTAAAATTTTAAACTTCAAATGAACATGTGGAACATTAGGGGTGGTTTCTATAAAGAGGTACTTCCATTAATCTCACAGAGCTGCGGTAAAGTCCGAAAAAACTGTTGGGAACCACTGCTGCAGACGTCAAATCTCTCTGCAAATCTTTCTCTCATTTTTTTATTAAACACTTGACTTACATTATACACCCACACACCGGATAAAGACATTAACACAGAAGCAGACCCAAGACACATTGCCCACCCATTTTAACAACCCCCAAGTTGAGACATGTCTGTGATTAAAATCTGCGTCCCTGTGTTTGTGTTTGGCAAAACCTGCTGTCCAGACAGCGGAAGTGAGCAGTCTGCTCCCTCATTACCCTTGAAGGAGGCTCATATGGCGAGTGGGTGATATTAAAGTGGAGGAGGTTAAAAATGGCTTGGAGCCAGTGTGTACTCCGTCGTCCCTGACCGAGTGTGCAGCACAGTTGAGAGCAGGCTGACCTGAAACTTGCCTGGACAACAGAAATCTGGTAAACAAATAATATCCGAGCAAAATCTAATACAGTACAAATCAGTTAAAAAAAAGACTTGGAAGATTAACTCAAGCTCTTCATTTTCTTTCAAGTATTATGTAAGCGTTAAATACAGATTTACCCAAATTTAAGACTTAAAAAGCAAAGTATTCCCCTCTTGGTGAGTTCAGTTAGGTCTAAAGATGAATATTTGTTCTCTCTCTGTTAAACAGCATCTGATCCCCTCCTATGAAATTAAGCTGGAGGTCAACTGACCTCTGGCCTGTGGTGGCGCTCACACTCATAAACACACTTAAATCTGGTGTTGTAACATTAAAGGAGTAAATCACACAGACGTATCAGGGTCTTAGCAGTCTGTTGGCGATATTGTGGCTCAGGACCCATTGCAGTGTTTCTGTCTTGCTCCCTAGCTGCTCGTAATTATGTTGTTAGCCTGCCGTTAACTGAGATCAGTGATTATTAACTGAACAGGTCAGCACCGCAGACGGGGAGGGATAAAAATCCCCCTGGTCAAACTCAGTTCATGATTCCCACTGGAAATGACTCTGAGCTCTGATAAAACATGACACAGGATCCTCAGGCTCGTCATTACGTGACTTTTTTTGGAGGTCGTTTAGCCCCTTTAAGAAAGTCTCCGGCTAAGCTTATCAGAATCAAAACATCAATGCTGCGTGATGCTTAGGAAGGTGGAAAGCTGCCCCTAATGCATCCATTAGGTTAATTATGTTCATTCATTTTGGATTCTGTTGAGCTTGTCCTTTTCTTTACAAAAGTCTGACTCTTACCCAAGTTAGACAGCTAGTGATGCACTTAAAGATTACACTGGGTGTCTTAATGCATCATGGGGAATTTGACTGACTGATTTGATTTGATAATTAAAGCTGGTGTAGGCAGAAATCTGCAAAAAATAGCAGAATTTGAAAATACACCCTCCTCTTGCAGCTCTCCCCTCTTTGTCCAAAGATCTTCCCACCAGATGACCATGGGCATATGCACGCACTTCATAAAGTTATCCATTGTTTTCAAAAAATTAATTAATTTAATCTTATTTCAGTGCAGAGCTGCATTCAGAGTATTTCTCAACCTCTCCTTGCACGGTGTCTCTCACTCTCCGTTTACCAGACTATAAATGAGACAAGGATTAACTAGCTAGCCACTGCACGGTCCCTCTGCCTCACTCCCTGCCTCTGGACTACCTCCTGCGGAAGAGAGCAGGCAGCACCTCAGGAGACGGACCTTTGTTCTGCAGCTGTAGCAGCTTCGATTTAGCCAGCACAGACATCCCAGCATGGGGCGGCACAGTGGGGCCGGCAGCCAGCAGCAGCGTCAAGTCTAAGTGGTATAACAGCAGCAACAGAAAGTGTGCTGGTTCGGCGAAGAATCAGGGCTGTCTGGCCCCTGGTGCTGGGGAGTTTCTGTGGCCCCTGACGGGGGCTCCTTCTCTCGAGCTGCTGCCTGCTCTCCTTTCAGCAGCGTGGCGGCAGGGGGTGAGGTAAAGGACGCACTGGGGTTTGAGGCTCCAGCTAACATTAGCTACATAAATACATGCACAGATAAGTCAAGCTAAGATTATAGCAATATATAGCTTGATTAGGAACGACGCTTCACTGATATTAACACTGATATTTTTAATTGTGGTTTTTGTCAGACTCTCTTTAGACTGTCCTAATTTTTTGGGTTGCTTTGCAGTGTAGGCAGTTTTTGCCTGTGCTGGAGTAGTAACTTTTTCTGCAGGACGTGCACACACATCCGCATTTGACAGAAACATCCAATAGAAATGCCCTCCCTCTGCAATGACCTGTGATTGGCTAAAATCTAGATTTTCTAAAGCTTGAGAAAAGAACCAAGAGGAGGTGCAGAAGTTTTCTTTCAGAACACTTGAATAACAGTTTACTCAAAGTTCATTAATTAATCCACAGACATCTAAGGCTCTTTCCAGTTTCCATATACTGTACACAGTTCATCGATCCTTTATGTGACTAATAAATAATGACATATTTATCATGAGGATCCCCCTGGTCAGCACCTCACTGTGTGTGCATTCTCAAAGTTATAAATTAATAGTATTTGTTGAATATAAGAAAAAATTCAACAATATTTGAATATTACAAATATTTGAGATATCACCCTGCAGCCTTATTCTTTCACATGGAGAGCAGCTCCATAATTGGAGCAAATGATCAGATCCAACATGTTAACATGGATGAAACGTGGAATTAAACCAATCCTGTTTTAGAGACACTGATAAATGAGGTCTTAGTCTCCATCAGTATGCAGTGTACGTTTAATATAATGCGTGTGTGAACTGGGTGAGGCAAACCACAGAATGTATTATTCAGCAATTACAGTACATCACTGGCACATGTCAACTCAGAACTCATTCAGTATATAAATACAATATGTGTGCATTCATATAGCAGGATAGAAAATGTACATGAATAAATCTCACGGTGCACGAGTGCTGCCGTTCCTGTGACCTCACGTGATACGGGATTTTTGCTGCGGCATGCTAATGTAGGATTAAGGTGTTACTCAGTTAAAGGGCCTTCTCTCTCCATCTCTCCCTCTCTGTGTTTCTCTCTTTCCACATGACCTTTTAATTATTGATTTTCAGCTCGCTAGGCCTCATCTCTCCTCTCATCTCTCTCCTTCTTCCCCTTTACTCGCTGCCGCTCCCCATCTTTTTATCTTTCTGGCCCGTTTTCTTTCAGCACAAAATCGCTACAACAGCCGCATGCACAAACACACACAGACACACACATCTTCTCTTCTTTTCTCTCCCATTTGCGTCTCCCTCCTCTGTTTTCTCCCTGACTTGTCTCCATATTAAAATTCGTAGCTGCTGGCCGCTAGCTGCAGTGTCAGCAGGGGGGGAATGGGAAGGTAATTCATACCCGGCTGTCACCCAGGCTGGAGGTGAACGAGCACACCTCTTCCCTGAGGAGACAACCAGAAATGAGCCCAGCAGAGGCGCTCAGAGGCATCAATAATCCAGCACTTCTGCCTGCACTAACGACAGCCTCGCACAGTCTCATTTAACACGGCATGCTCCTCGTGCTTCCATATTTGTACGGAAGGAGCTCTGATTGAGTTGAATGGGAGAGTCTCCCCTTAAAGAGCACGCCCCCGCAGTTAAAGGTGTGAATGAATAATATTATTTGGTCAAGACTGCATATTTCAATGTGCAGATAATGCAACAGCCCTCTTGATGAGATGCGATTGCTGCTCAGGGCTGTCAGTTTGTGAAAAGCCCCCGACGTGTTTACACCCATGAGAGGTTTGGGTATATATTTTCCATAGAGCGTCAGGCGGCCCTGTGGGATGCTACTGTAAATAGGCTGTCACTGCTCTCAGTGGGGCTCTGTTAGGAAACCTTGGAGCATACACACACACAGAAAAATACAGCTGCACTCTCGGCGACAAGTGCACAAACACTCAGATAAATGCACAGACAGACATGCACGAAGCCAAAACCTCTTTAGGGACGCTGAAAAATAAACTAGATTTTGGCATGCTGGCAAAAGTTTTTTTAAATTCTTAAAATTGGTTTTTGGAAAACATAAACCCCAAATCTGTTATTGGTTTTCAACTCTCAGAGGAGCTTACAAGTGGGATTAAAAACACTGTTTAGTGACAACATGCACACGTTAACACAAAATGCAAAACATAACCAAACAGACATTTACTGACAACAGCTACTACCCAACCTCTAATCCCCAGATTTCTAACCTTAACCCTAAAAAACTGTCACGGGGGGAGGTTGAGCACAATGCCCACATTTTGGCAGCTTCATAGGAACATAACTAACAAGCGTTCACGTCTGCCGGGCTGCTGCCAGGATACAGACACAGTTCAAAATAGGCATTTACGTACACCCACCCCCCAGAAATGGTTTCCAGCTCTGTTCCTCCTCTCTGCATCGCCCTCAGGATAATTCTGTCCGGGGTATTCTAGGAATCTGTCTCAGGATAAGATAATCCAGGGACAGCTGCTCTCTAATTTTAAGTGTAGGGCCTGCGGATATGGGTGTCACGGAGAACGCTGAGAGCCAGTGGATGTTAAAGTTGGTTAAAAATAATAAAAAGCTGCATGTTGCATGTGCAGGGCTGAAACTCATTTCACTGACTTCTCTGACATAATATTCTCAAGGGTTCCTGTGAAGAGGTCAGGACCTGATCTCAGAGCAGAGAGTGAACCTACAGTGAACTCCTGATTCACTGCAAGAATATCACCCATTGTTTCCATGGCAACTACACCTGCAGACAGATGAAGGAACCCACAGTGACACCTCAGAACCACCACCTCTGTATCGCGAGGGTGTGATTGAACGGCATGTGTGTGAGGTGATTGCCAAATGAGAATACATAGTTTATGCAGTATGTTAATACGTAAACACTTTTTTTTGTGTATAGTTGATTGTGCATATGACAAAGTGCAGATAATCAGCCGGTTAAATAGTCATATTTGCATCATCATCTGATGAAAGCAGGTGCTGCTGGTTAGAGCTGCTGCCGTGTCAGTCATCAATTACTGTGTTGCATAAGATCCAGTCAGTTCATTATTGTGCATCAGCATCTGCCTATTGATGTACTGAAATGCTTTGGCAGTGCTGGTTCTCCTTCATTCATGCCAATAAAGCTGTTGGGGATTAGTATTGACATACGCATTTGCAAATTCTGATGTGGAGGTTATACAGGGCGTCACAATGAGCCGCTCCAGAGGCTGGTGTGCAGTTTCCTGTGTGTCCCTGTGTCAGCCACCATGCTTTAAATGAGAAACTGTGGGCTGCTGCTTTGTGGGTGACCCTGATCTCTGGTGTGTGTGAGAGAGAGAGCAAACAGAAGGATATCAGCAAGAGCTCAAGAATAAGAACTGTATTTATGTCCAAAGTAGAGGCAGAAGTACTATGTGGTTCTTAAAGGATTACTGCGCTCTCTAAATGACCATTTGTAAATTAATTACTCACACAGAATTATGTTGAATACCTGAGGAAATCTCTTCCAGTAAATGAAGAATCCAAAACAAAAAATATCAGATATATCAAATATATTAAAATATCTGTTTACGAACTCACACACAACATGTACATTATAATCCAAACCTCATTTATCGAGTCGTATGCTCAGTACTTCCCAAACAGATAACCCTTTCTGACGGTGAACTGAACAGAAAGAGAAACTTATCTATGCTCTCAAAGCCAGACTACGTTTACAGAAACAGTCATTTTACCTCTATGAACACGAGAGCTGCCAGTCTACTGCTGCCTCAATCAGCTAGTTTGTGTTACTCTGTGACTTTGGTGAATCCAAAGTGACCCAGTAAAACACCAAAGCCCCACAGTAACACCAGCAAGCTAACTGATCGAGGCAGCAGTAGACCAGGAACTCCCGTGTTCAGTGAGGAAAAATGATTCAGTTAGTTTCCCCATCAGAAAGGTCTGTCTGTACGGCTGGATAAATGAGACTTAGATTATACTGCACAAATTGTGTGAAAGTTTGTAGACAGATGTTTTGAAAAGGTTTTGCTGTAGTAAAATGTGGCTGCCTTTGACTTCAATTCATCAGGGTTTTTTTTCTATTTTTGGATTATTTGTTCATCATGGAGGCATGCGTGAAAAACAATGGGTTTTTTTTTCATTAATTTAACATAACAAATGGTGAGTATCGGATATACAAACAGTTGTATTTCTTTACATTAGTGGTATAGTGTTACACACCTACAGGAGGCTGTAAAACACCTGTAGAGTATTATGCAGATAAATGTATCCTTGCAAAAAATACAACTGTTGTGACGCTAACATCTGTCAAATGTTGTGGATGCTGGGCATCGTTAATCGCTCGTCAACTATACATGCCTCTACATGTATAGTTAGATAGAGAAGAGGCAGTAGCCATAGCGACAGACTGTCGCAGTGATAGCGACAGCAAAATGCATCCCCTAAACCCTGTTTCATTGAAATTACTGTCAGTGGAGAGATTGGTTTCTCTCTCTCTTTATTAATGGATTTCTCTCGGGTTAATTATTATTCTCCATTAAAAGGAAAGCTTGTTTGTGGTCTTATGATACAAACAATCAGTATAGACAAACACATTAATGTGTTTACGTGGATTTCTCCTTTAATATGTCTGTTTGTGGCGCAGACACCAGCATCATATTGTGGCTTTATGAGTTTGAAGTAAAATCTCTGGACAGTCACAATGACTTCAGATGTATGGCTTAAATTTTGGCTAGTTCCATTAATTACTTCTTCCTTACCGACACTCTTAAGATTGCTTTGGCGCCTGGGCAGGGCAAGGTTGGTAATATTTTTTCACATCAGTCAGCATTATCTGCCCTGCCTGCGCAGTGAGCCAATAGTCACAATGTCAAAGGAGGCATTAAGTTCCTATAGGCTACCACCAGACTGTTGTAGTGATGTGATGGATATCCACTCTGCCAACTCCTACCGAGAACGCTGAGTCATTCTACGCATTCCCAGCATTCAGTGGGATGCTGCACCAGCTTCACCGCTCCAATTATTTATCTGGGGTCAAAGTCCCCAAATAGCCCAGCCACCAGCAAGTCACAAAACGCCTTATCCTGCATTCATCGTGTGTGTGAGGCTCTGAAATCGACTGATCATCCCAACATGTTAGAGTTTGAGCTGATGAAATCTAGTCACACAAATACACTAAGATTTATCTGCCTCTAAGAACATATCAAAGAGTTTATGTTTTCGGTTTACAGACTCCATCATCTGCTGAAGAGAAAACAGTGTAATAAATACAGCTTTGAACTTTACAGCTCGCAGTCTGTCCCATTAATCAATGTCAGGGCCGCTGCTGGCTGTGCATCTCTTTTCCCTCCCCAACCTCCTCAGGGAGGAATGTTATAACTTTAAGCCTCAGCTTTTTGAAATTCCACCCGCATTGGGTGAATCAAAATGAGAAAGTAAGTTTGGAGAATTATATCAGGTGGCTTTAATCTTAACTCACTCACTCTAGGGGACAATAAACATGAAAAAAAAAGAAGCTATCAGTTTTGAAAATGACAAAACTTTACTTAAATGACACATCAGACAAAGACTGAATTCCTATCGAGCTTTCATGTTTCAGACATTGCAGTTAGCTGCGGCACTTATGTTATTGTTGTAGTTGGATCTTCTCTAAACACTGTCTAAGTATATTCTGTTCCTGCAGCAACAGCAGTCACTCATGCTTATTTCAGTCAACATGATGCATACTTCAGGCCTGATGGCACTGCCAGAGTCTGTTTGTTATGACAGCCAGTTACAGGGCTGTCTTGTTATTTTGAGGCTGCAGCAGAAACTTGTGTCTTTATCCATGAATAGCAATTACATTTATAACATTTGGTGTGCTTATATTTGCACACAGAGTATATTCGTTAAGAAGAAACACGGATTTGTCTTTTCAGCACCTGTCAAATTAGATCAGAGGTTTTGCATATAGGAGCTTTAAGACATACGCATTTTATAGAAATCTACAGTTTAGATGTGGATGGATTACTAAACAGGCCAACTGTCCTTCACCTGCTAAATGTCACTTAAATCAACATGTATTGTCCACGAAGAGATTATTTAACACCACAAAGAGATGCAAAGGAACTACAAGGAGATACAAAATGACTGCAAAGAGTCACATATGACCAAGAAGACACAAATATGTCTCAGAGACACAAAATTAACTCAAAGAGACATAATACAACCAACAAAGACACAGATGCCTCAAAGGGACACAGCCTCAGAGAGACACGCAACAACGACAGAGATGCAAAGAGACGCAAAACGACCATGAAAAGACAACCCCACCCCCCCCTAAAAAAACAACAAAAAAAGACTTCCCCAAATATACCTCAGAGAGACACAAAGTGACCACAAACGAGATAAATAACTATCAAAAATAATTCAAACATACCTCAAATTGAGAGAAAATGACCTTATAGAAACACAAATATATCTCAAAGAGACACAAAATTACCTTAAAGAGACACATTATGACCAAAAACAGACACAGCAACCACAAGGAGATGCAAAGGAACTACAAAGAGACACTATATGACCAAACAACAACACAAATATACCTCAAAGAAACACAAAACAACCACAAGGCCACAAAAAATGAACTGGAAGAGAGACAAAACCTTAAAAAGATGAATGATACGACTCCACCACCGGGAGACTGAACACTTTGAATTCCTCCCACACTGATATCCTCTCTGCATGTGTCATATGCAAAAAACAGAGATGACATCTCCATGCACTTTGCCTACACACTGTATCATGTACAGGAAATAGATCTCACTCAGGGAAAGCGACAGAGTGGGAATCCTGGAGGTGGACAGGTATGTTGATCCTGAGAGTATATGGTGGAAATAAGCTTCTGTCAAAGCAATATCACAGCTAGAAAGAGCTCAAACAGATGGCTGGAGTCAGTACGCCTTCAGGGGAGCAGTGTGCCATAACAGTCAGGAAGGAGACAGCATGGAAGCTGCAAAAATTGTTGTTGGACCGGCCTCTTACAGCCAGTGGTTGATGCATTAGACATGGGTGTTTTAATCACAAAGGGAGATGTAACACAGGTGGTCCACAACCCACGACCCCACAGAAGCTAAACCAACACATGGCCCAGATTTGGAGCAACCAGGTGCTATAGCAGTCTGGTGCAGAATTGGAGAGATGCTTTTCATAGCTTGAAGGGTTTCATGTGAATGCAATAAAACCTGGGTGACAAAACAAACACCACACTGTGGGCTTAAAATGCCTTCAGAGGTATGCATCAGAAAGAGATTGAGGTTTGAGGCAGAAAGAAACAACAGCAGTGACAAGTCATTCCTCTACTGTCACAGTTACAGAGTGGTCACCTGCAGCCAAACGCTCAAACAACAAAGTGAGAATGTCATTTCTTCTTGTTGACCTCTGTTACGACCATTACTCAGTGTCCTGACCAGGGGTGTCAAACTCAGTTTATTTCAGGGGTTTATATATATATGTATATATATATATATATATATATATATATATATATATATATATATATATATTTTATAGTGCACCAGTTTTTTTTTTGTTTTTTTTTAGATTTTAAGTACTTTCAAAATAGAAATGTGAGACTTTTCCTTTGGAATATTTATAAATTGTCTGTATGTAGAAAGAAGACCTCAACTGGAATGTACCAGTCTATGTAAGGAATTAAAATTATTTAATTTTTACTTTGAGCAACTTCCAGCAAAAAAAAAAAAAATCATTGCTCTGAGATAACTCATTCGGACTCTAGTATTATTGACTTTTTTGAAATTACACATTTTGCAAAGTCATCTAGAGGCCCGGATTGGACTCTTTCAGACTGTTGTGGAAAACAGGAATTACCACACCAGTTTGCCCAAAGTATGTGCAAACACAAGACCAACAAATGTCATTTATTTTAAGAGATTAACAGATGAACTCAACAGAAAAGGGAAGCAAATAGGCATCAGGGTCTAAGAGGCCAAAATAACTAACAAAAACCTACTCTAACAAACAAATACAAACTCACTTGAGCTATAGAAACAAGTAAACGCACCCCGACAAACCACGAAACAGGAGAAAAAGCGATGCAAAAACAAAAGGGAGAGAACGTCAACAAGGCTTCCTTATCTTACCAACTCATCAGCGAGGAACAAGGGTAGGTCAAACCGATCAAACAGAGCACTTTTCTCTCAAAAACACTTACAGCATTAGCATTAAACAGCTCAGTGGCCAAAGGTAACAAACACTGGTGCTGGGGTTGATCTTATGCTCCACGGATGAGTGGAGGTGTGGGTGATTATCCACACAGGTGTGGGTGCTCCAGGACTCAGAGAGGGGTGTGGCAGTTGCCCAGGTCCACACCTTAAACTACCCTCTCCACAGAGTTAAATGGAAAACAGGCTGTGGCCATGGAGTCAGCATTGGGGGGCACCAGATCTGCTGGAGGGTCTACCCCACTCCAGTCAATATTAGGCTATATTAAGTCATCCTGTCTGATATAAAGTGTGGCAGACCTGAAAACAGTGAGAGGGAGAGACAGCTCTCCTCAAAAAAGACACCAAAGGAAAAGTCAATGGATGCATCAACCTCCTTAACTCCACTGACCTCCCACAGTCAACCATTACAAACTCAAGTTGTGCACCAAACACCGTGCACAGACACAACTTTTATGTAGTGAAGTTGAAGTTGAAATCTGATTGACCAGATGGGGGTTTAGGGTGTGGCTCTAAGTGACTTTTTTTGTACATCTTAGGATGTTACATGTGCTTTTTACATTTAGATGAAATGTACTTCTGTTGCTTTTGTAGTGGTGCTGCTGAGCTATTTTATGATACCCGAGCATGAGACCCGTAAAATATCAACTATGACGCCAGTTCTGACGAGTGTGTGAAGTACACAGTCAGAGTCTGGGACAGTATCACTCACCTGTCAATACACTATAAATAAATACATTCCTGCATATAGCTCTCACACGGTGCACAAGCAGACGCCTGATCATTGTTGTGTCAGTGGGATTACAGATCAGAGAGAGAGACAAACAAACAGAAAAGGCTGAGAGTCTGACGGAGATGTTTCCCCTCCGTGAAGACAGCTTTAGATGCTGCAAGTTGAAGGAACTGAGAGCAAATCTCATCTATTAGTCATGAGGTTTAGGGTGGACCAGAGTTTATCTGCACAGCTTTGTGAGTGATTGTGCAGCACTGCATTACACCACAGCAGGTACCCTCTCTGCATGCATCATGCCGCACCCTCCTCTTCTCTGGATCCCTCCTGGCTTTTTGCTTAATAAAGTTGAGTCATAAGGTGGGAGGGCGAGTCACCTCCCTCGCTCCTGGAGCTGCCACACGTTTTTTTTTTTTTGCTTTGAAGATGAAAGGTGGAGCTGATCACATTCATATGGCCTGTAAAGTTATATCCTTCCTCTCAAATTTATGGGGTGGAGTTATTTTAGCGCTGGGTCAGGAGAGTCATGTGGCTTCAAACTTTCTTTCTACAATAAAGGACTCCCTTCCAATTATGTTGATTTTAAACTTTGTCAAGATTTTAGAAGTACTCAGGTCAAAGGTGAAAGCACAAATGATCCCAGACGAATGTGAGTAGATACCGGAAATAAAGTTTTAAAATGTTTTATTTAATTTTGTTTAAATTATTTAGTTAGTACGTCTGTAAACATGATGCTTCCTGTCTGAAAATCATGTATTTCCAAACCATCAGCTTTTCATGAGCTGAGAAAGCTTTTTCTCAATGCATTTTTCATGACATGTATTATAAAATGATATTATTACTATAACTTTATTTATTCAACTCCTTTTATAGAGGTTCTCTTGTCAGAATTGGCGGATACTGCTATCAGTATTATTTATTTGTTAATTATTTTTTCTGTCCTGCTGTTTTACTGTCTGATGGGGTTTTGACAAATAAATTCCAACATGTGGATATTTTCCTTCCAATCATGTTTAAACAAGTGCTGCATGTTAAGGACACCAAAGCACCACAGAGATAAACCTTTTCCTGTGTACGCTCTTACAAACAAAGGGAAAAATTAATATAATACATGAGTGAAGAGACATAACAGAGTTGTGTAAATATTAATTAAGCACAAGTAACTTGCAGTAACTTGTGTGTTTTTAATGTGGTACTAGAAGGCACGACACAGAAATAAAACTCATTAAATTCTGGCAGCTAATCACGGCTACACCTTCAAGACCCATCTGTAGAGGGACTGACTGTCCCTCACAGAGACATCAGAGATCACTGAGTAATTTCTTTGTTTTCTGACTCCAATGTGCTGCTCTTATTATTGCTGGCAGATTGTATGTGTGCGTCGTTTTGGAAGGCTTAACAGCAAGCTTACGTTCACTTTTTGGTCATTCTCACCCTAGTATTTACTTGAATGAGCTCTTTTTTGTTTGTTTGTGTTTTATTTAATCAGCATTTATGTCAGTAGAACTGGAAACTGTAAATCGCCCGTACCTACACTCCACTCCACATTTAAAGTGGCCAAAAGCAAAAAATGAATGAGTCATTCTTCTGTTTCAAAATTTGGATCTGAAATTTAAATTGCAGTAATTCCAAATAATCGGTATAATAACTTGTCTGATATTTACACGCCTATTTATACCCAAAATTTCTAAATACACTGCTTATGTCTCTTGTTGTCATCCTCCTCTAAGCTCCAAAGCTCAGTCAGAAGTAGTGTATATATTTGCCAAAATTACAACTATTTGATAAATACAGAGCATACAAAAGGATATAGGAGACGTTGATTATGCTGCAGGAGTGATTTGGAAAGTTTTTATGGACATTTTGATACAAATTCAAACATCGGCACTTGTCTCTGTAAAGGCAACCCATTCGGCAGAATACATTTTGGCACTGTGTGTTTCTCCAAACTACTGATGTTACATTTTGTACATTTCGTATTTCCATAAACACTTGATCATGATCATGTATCTCTCTGTTGTTCTTGAACAGCTGTAGTCAGTCAGTGTGTGCACATTCAGCACAGAGCAACTACAGTATGCTGTCCAGGCACACACACACACACACACACACTGTTACATAACGTGATGTGATAGTGCTGGTGGCAGTTATCAGCTGGCTGGTGCTGTGTGCCGAGCTCTGGGTCTGATCTGTCTGACATCGGATAAACACAGCGTCGAGGCTCACGTGTACAGTGAGAGAGGGAGCTTATGTGGATGTGCTGCTCTCACATGCTGCACTCAGTCTACATTTCAGCCGGCAGAAGACACTCTGATGACGACCATTATTCCTCCTCCAAGAGCTTATGTTTGAAAGATAATTATATTGTCATGATAACTAACTTAGCAGGTCTTTCAAAACATCTGTTCTCTGGCAATGAAGACAACTTCAATCCACACAACAGTGGCGTTCATAAACGAAGCTTCGATGCATAGTTGTCATACCAGGAAGAAATACCACGAGTTAGAGACTGCATACTCAGCTGCAACTTGCTCTAGTGAGAAACTGAAGTTATAATATCAGTTAATGACAGCTACAGTCTAAAGTGGTGCATGAAAATGTGCCAACAGCTGGCATGTTATCCCCAGAGCTTGCTCCCTCTAAATCGCAGGATTTTTTTATGCATCTGTGTGAGGAGGCATGGGAACGGTGAACAGATGTTCATCATTAGCACAGCAGAAACATGCAGCCCCACGTCCCAACATGGTGACCAGACAGCACCCAATTTCAACATCTGCCTGAACACCTGACAGGAAAATGTATGAGGCTGTGGGTGGTTACTGGTAAAACGACAAGTAAATCTATAGTAGTTAACCCTTTGAAACGAGAGCAAATTGGCTTGATTTCTTTCAAAAACATAAAAAGGCAATAAGCCACATATAAGAAATGCCCCCCAAATGAGCATAAAATCATAAAAGGTACAATAAAAATCTGAAAATTAACAAAAATAAAAAACAACCCATAAAAACAAAACAAAATAGTTAAAAAAAACAACATTAGTAAAGTTCCTGAAAAATAATGCTCATTCTGTAAAATAATTTTAAATATATAATTAAAGTAATTATTTAGGGTTTTGACATTTTTCCCCCAGCCTTAAAAAAAGGCAATCTGTGGAACATTTCTTGCCAAGTTGCTCTTTGCCTGTCCCCATGTTTTCAAAAGAAAAAAAACTTTCTCAGGGTTTGAAAGTTATAATACTTTTGAAGGCGTCTGAACACAGAAAAATGATGTTGATCCAGGTTTTAAAGGGTTAAGATGTCACAAACCAGAGTCGTTCAACATAAGGCGTTTATCTGTTGCTGTCAGTCTGTGCAGTTGAAAGGTCAATGTAAAGTCTTTTAAAGTAATGTGCACGAGAACTAACATGTACATATGATCACTGCATAACAGTAAAATGATTAAACCTCTTTTTAAAAGAAACTCAAAATGCTAACTTCTAAAGCTGTTCTAAAGCTTTCGACCAGTTCGCACAGTCTTCATCAGCAAAACAGAGCTTGACATCCAACTGTAAAGTAAAGAAGTTCACATAAATTGAAAACTGTTTTGAGCTTCTGCAGAAAGGCTGTAGTATTTTATTCACAGCTTCTGCAGAAATTCTTAGAATTCATCACAACTGAGAAATCTCTGATATTTTTGCAAGCTCAAAACACACAAGTAAGTGGGCCTTTAGCTGCAAAATACTAGAGCTCTTGAGCTTTTGCAGCTAAATGACGACTAAAAGAAAAGGATAGAGATATGTTTGAAGGCCCCCGAAAAAGTGGTCCTTGAGTCGAAATTGTTTTGTCATCTGAAGTTTCCGACCATAAAGATTTCAGATGTAATCTAATATCAAGGCTTGTCTTTGTATACAAACTGCATCTTTCACTTATCAGACTGAACCAAAAACACCATTTTATTTCATACACAGAGATGATAAGAGAAACAAAGAAGCCAAAGTTTTACCCGTATTATGACTTTGATGCATGTTTTCTCCCCTGGATGCAGCGCATGAGACCTTATCTAGAGACAAGCAGCCACTCTGGACTGTAACAATCAGGAGCCTCATTGGAGGAAAATATTCTGCTCGTCCTATCTTACTTTTCAAAGATAGGAAAAATCCTATCTTTCTATTGCAAAGGCAATAGATATGAGATATGAGGCTGTGTGCCATCCTCATATCTCAGGCCTTCTATCTTAAGGTGAGAAATCCTAAACACAGGTTTAACAATAAATTTGACTTTTTAATTCAGCACTTGTCCTGTGATGCCTGCATCTTTGATTAGAGAGTAACAGCAGGCTCCTTGAAGCAGACAAGCCAAAATACACCCCTAACTAAGAGAAGTTACAGGCACTATTTGTTCTGAAGCAGGAGATAAAACCCAGCCTTCACAGGAAGTTTTTTTTATTTAATTTTTTTACGAGTTATCATACAGTTTAAGTAGCCTTTTAATCATTATACTTCCATGGTCATGTTTGTCCTCATCTGCATTGTCAATGCCATACAGACATTTTTGACAGTTTTTAAACAAGGTCTATTAGGGATATGCATAATTAGTCAACTAGTTGCTTCCCTCACTGATCGGCACCAGAAATACTTCTTAGTTAAACTTAGTCTCACAATACCCAAATGGAAACAGGAGGAGATTTGCCAGACAAGCAAGACTAACTTAAGGCTCTCTGATTAACAACTGCTCTCAGATTCACACACACTTGCTAGGCTGAACAATAGATGTGCTTTGGCTTATCCTAAGTTTTGTGTGGAGATGAGTTGGCACAATAAACAGTGATTGTTTGTTGGCCTTTATTTAGTGAGTTGTGGTGTTTTTTAAGATAGGGTTCAATGTTCATAATGCACACAAATTAGCAGCAACTTAAACATGATTTTCTTATTGAAAAATGGAATTACCAATCTCATATGGCTCAAACGTGTAACTTTTAAGATTTGTGATCAATTTTGACAGTTTTCTGAGTGTTTTCTTACTTTTAAACTTGTCGAGTTGTATAACATTAAGGTTCTGTTTAAACTTCATGGAAATTCGTTGTCGGGAACATCTCTAGGGTCTATGCTTAGGATTCCCAACTTAGACCTCTGAAGTTAGGGCGGTTCCGTGATAGCTATTGTATGCTTTCCTAAATGCAGTTAGGAAAACTAAGTCATGCTAAACAGAGATCATTTCAGTCTTTTCAAAAACACAAGTTTCTGTAATGAGGCCCCAGTTTTATCATCCCTGTGAGATCCAGTGTGTAGAACTCAGTTGCATCTAGTTGTGAGGTAGCAGAAGTGAAACTTCTCCTGTGTGCCACATGTGTAGAGCTACGGTGGCCAAAGCCAAATCGCAAACGGCCCTATCTAAAGCCAGTGCTTGGTTTGTCCATTCTGAGCTACTGTAGATACAACGTGGTGGACTCCATGGAAAAGGACCCGCTCCGTACATAGATACTCATTCTACGGTTAAGAAGCACAATTATTTTAAGGTCACTACAGACTGATGAAAACATAGTTATTAATATATCATATACCAATTTTGCCAATAGATGCCCAAAAATCCTACACAATGGACCTTTAAATCATTGAGAAATGATGGAAATGCGACTTCTCACTGTTTAAAATATCTTTAATGGTTCAGTTGGTATAGGATTTGGAAGCATTAAGTCAAGACATGGTCAGCAGCCATACAAAACAAAACCAACTAATCAATGTCGACTGAGAGGGAAATAAAATACAAAAGCAACACAAAAAAAGTCAAAAAAAAAAAAGAAAGAAAAAAAGACAATTAGGCAACGACAGGTCATCACAGTAAAAAGATACATCGATCCTAGTCAAACTCAACAGCATGCTGAAAATCAAAACCGGTTGCAAGTTCAACAATCATCACACACACTCAAACACACAGACATTCATCCACAACTTGAACGAAGGCTGCAGAACAACCCTGATAGGTAAAATGTACAGTAAGACGACTTTTAGAGAGAGAGAGAAAACAATGCATAGACAAATAAAGAATGTTTTAAAACAAAAGTAAACATAAAAAGACAAAATGTCTTTGTCATAGGCAGACAGCGTGATAGATCTGTTGGCTGATTACATCGCAATGATTGCTGAGGACATTCAAATAGAAGTTATTGCCAACAACAAATAATGGATAACGCTTTACCCATACAAAAAAAAATGATTTTTTTTTTCTGAAACATTTTAAAAGAGCTAGTAGCTTCCACAAACGTCAAGAATGTACAAACAATGGTCAATGTGCCAAGGCTTCAAAGATCCTCGGCTCCACGTGAATGAACATTATAAACCACGAGGCAGACATGCTTGGCTTCAAAACATTACGTTACAATTATTTTTAAGTTATACAAGTTAACAAACTGTACGTAAAACACATTAAATATTGAGCATGTCACTAGAAAAACATGTCGGTTGTTAACAAATATCCATTGGAGCTATTCCAGTTGAGTCAATTAACACAGAGAAGGTATTTTCTTAAATCTGTGAAGGAATAAAAATATGGTTACAAGGTTTTCTTTTATCCATTGGACCAAACATATAATCTCTGCGCTAAATATCAAAATGTATTTTTTGCAAATATCCCATTGATAATGGTGCAAGAGATACAGTACAGTCAGAAATAGCACAAAGCTCTGATGTTTGGCTTCACGTGTGTAGTCGCAGGTAGTTAAAAATTAGAGTTTGTGTGATTTTTAGTGTGAACAAAGGGGCAAACTGCCGATGGCGTTTAACGATGTACTGGTTCTCCATCTTTAACGATGCGTCTGAGGAAGTCAATTCAGTAAACAATAAATTACAACTACAGCTCGTCTCTTATCAATTTAAATCATCATGTTAATTTTATCTTACAGATAAAAAAACAACAAAATAACAATTGGCACAATCAATTCATTATTGTATTTTCCCCCAACTATCTGTACAATAAAAAAAGATTTTACATGTCACAATAACCCAAAACCAGTGTGTGTTTGGGGAGAATGTGTACACCTGTGTTTCATGTGACTACGCCTGCTAGTGTCTTTAATTCTTACACTCTCCTCAAGAGGAAAGCAGTGTTGCACTCTCGACAGCCTATGGTTCAAAATAAAGCAGCAGAAGAACAAGAGGGGCCTCAGTTATAAAACCGTGCACAGAGGAAGACCGCATGCACTCGGAAAAACCCTCAGCTTAACGCAGTCGATCGTGCCGCTAGCCTCGTCATCCTGCGCCGTGAACTCCCATAATCAAACATGAGTTAATGACAAATGTGTAAATACACACATCGACCAGCGTGACATACTTATATTTGTACGTGAACAAAGGGTCAGACAAGGAAAAATGACTGTAAGCATTTTGTTTGTCAGTATTTCCGGTTTGAGTGATAAGAGATAATCAGCAGCGGTGAGCACTGCGTGATGAGAAAGTCACATGATTCTAAAGCAAAAAACATCACGCCTACCAAAAACATGCTGTAGCTGCTTATTGATAAAGAAAAAAAGACCTGCAGTTGATTAGAGTGTCTGGGTTCAACCACTGACTTCCTGCTGCAAGAAAGTGATAAATAAACAGGCCAGCATTTGATATAAAGTTAAGTTGTCTTAGAAGTGATAATAATACGTTAGGGTTCATTTGACTACTTTGCCTTCACTTCCAGTAGACATGTCGACGCGCTTTGAAACATCCCAGCGTGGGAGATGGCGCGCCCGTTTTTCAAGCCTTTTTTTATACACATGAAGTGTCTATAAGTGAGGCCCCCTTGTGTGACAGAATACAAAAGCCTTTATAACATGACAGCTAAATCAAAAACAATTTTAGCCCCATTAGGGTAAGCAGAAATAATTAAAAAAAAAACTCTCCCCTAACACGATCGATCATCACACTCGCTGCTTGACCAAAACTATATTTCTCTTTGCTTCAATCAGCTGCTGACTGGTCACTTCCTCCAGTGACCACAGCAGATATGACACATAACACTGCCTAAAGTCTCAACACAGACGAAATAATACAAAACAAAACCAACCCACCCACAAAAAAAAAAAAAAAAGAAACTACATCTGATATTCATCCACACAATCTGTGAGTGTTTTCACTGACTGCCTTGTTGCTGAGGCTTCAACCCACAGTGAAGCACTTGAGTGCATCTCAGGTGACGGTGTGCCAGCTTGTGTGAGGAGGAGTCGGGGATGGAAGAGGCTGGGTGGGGGGGCAGCGAGGCAGCCACCTCCTGGTGTCTCTTCCCCTCCTCTTCGGTCCCTCCCGGCGCCCCTCCTCTCCTGAGCTCATCAGTGTCGTGTTTGTGGGAGTTTGGGTTGTTGTGGATCACGTGCGGGGCGGGATGGGGGCGGGGAGGGATGCAGTGGGGTGGAATAGGGGGCCCAGGGTCACTGTCGCCGATCCTCCGTCTCTGACCGTGAGAACGCCATCACCACGTCCTCTGCACCTGAGAACAAACAGCAGAATGTCAGGGAGGGCCTCCAAAACCAGTTTTATTCAAATGTCGAGCTCTTCTGCAACAGGAATGTGAGAAACATCATATATGGGTACAATCCCAATACACCCCCAACATTAAGCCCGTATCAATCGATCAAATTTGATTTACACAGCACCTTTCAGAAAAATCAAATGCCATTCAAAGTGCTTTACAGTTTAATTGAAAAAACAAAAACAACATATGAAATAAGCAAAAATGGATCTTAAAAAACAGAATAAGTAAAAACCATCAAATTTTGATAGAAGACACTACATAAAAGCAAGATTAAATAGAGAGGTTTGTAGTTCACGTTTAAAAAAAAACACCCCAATATTTTCAGCTCCTCTCAGGTCCTCCAGCTGTTCCAGCTGATGAAACCTTCAGTCGTGGCTTAAATCTGAAGGTGACGGCGCTTTTGCCATCAACGCCTCTCGGCTTTGGAACAACCTGCCGCAGTAGATGAGGCTCGCAGAATCGCTGACTTTGTTTAAGTCACTTCTAAAAAAGCCATTTTAAATTCTTGCCTTAAGGAGAATTTGTTCTGATATTGTCTTTTTATTGCAGTGCTTTTATTGCATTTTTATTTTGTGTTAATCGTAATGAATTTTGTCTTATTTTTGTTTGGCCTTAGTGTTTGGCTTTTTATTGTTCTATTGCCTTCGGGGTATTTTGATTTTGCTTCTGCGTTTGCTTTGTTTGTCAAAACACTTTGTAGCCTCTGTTTTTAAAGTTGCTATGTAAATTAAGTTGTTATTATTATTTATTAATTGAAAAGGTTTAGTATTACTGTTGATTTATTACAGGGGCCAAAATCGGATTTATAATATAAACTAAAAAATCCAGAAATGCTGAATGTGTGAGTTCTGGGCTGAAGACTTTTAATGTAAATGTGTCAAAAAGGGGAAATCAAAACATGGTGTAAGTCAATCTAAAAGGTGAATCTTATATCAGTTGATTTAATTACTGTGTCTGATGAGTTTATTAGTGTGAGATTCTGACAAATGAAGTGTTAACTTCTAGCACAGAAAAATAGATTTACTTTCATGACTAAGAGGAAATGTCTCTTTGCTTTGCATCAGTCCTCGGTGTGACCTGTAGTTGGCAGTTTTTCTATAGAGTGACCAAATACACCAAACATTTACTCTGAAAGATACACAAAAGAGATCTGCGTTCAGATGTAGTAAATGCAGGACAATCTAAAAGAAACCTGCATAAAAGCGTGGTGAAACATCAAACACAGATGCTTCATTGCCCACTGAGGGCTTTGGTGAGCATGAAAATGATGTGAATAAAATACTACAGCCTTTACAGACATCACATCTCAACCCGGCTGAACAGCTACGCAAGATTTTGGACTAACGAGCGAGACAATTTGCTCCGCCACCATCTCGATCACACCAAATGATTTGATATAAACTTATCTTTAAATCTATTAAGCGATTCCTGTGGTTGTCTCTGATGTTGATTTGTTTCGTCTGGCTTTTTGTTTTTCTTTCTCTTGCAAAAGAGATCTCAGTGAGATTACCAGAGTAAATAAAGACTATATACATAAATGAGGGAAAGTCTTGGTTTTCATCCCACAGATAGACTCTGACTGACTTGACAAGGAGCCCTTAAGCTCTTTCTGGGGCTTGTTGTGACCTGACTCCATACTAAGACACTACACGTTGGGTTTTTTAAAATATTTTTTGCCATCTGTATATCCATAAGAGTCTGGCTTCAGCTGCTATAATGGGTGGCAGGTTATCAGTTGAGATCAGATTTTGCTTTTCTGAAAGTGTGACAACTGCTACAGAAAAAAAGTGCCATCTCAATCATGTATGGTAGCTAGACGTTTCTCATCAGAACTTCAAGCTAAGGGAAAAAATGCTCTGGCTTTCATGTATTTTTCTTTAAATCATCATCATCATCATCATTATCTTGGGCGGTGCGAGGCCGAGGATGCAGTCATGGTGCCCTTGCAAAAGGTGGGCACTGGCATTAAAACGGCAACACCACAAAGAGCACTGAAAGATATTTTATTGTGCAGGTTACTGGCTCAGAAGTAATCGTCTTCTCTCGCACAGAGCTGAAAAAAGCGTGGCGATAGGTGTGGCTATGTGAGACTGATTTCATGTAGCAACAGAGATTGCTAGAAAAGCTGCCAAAGACAGGATTTATACTCACAGTCTACATCCTGTGAGTCAGAGTACCTTGGGCATCGACCGTGTTATCTAAAAACGGGTACATCCGCAGCATCCAAAATTGTTTGCAATGTCTGTTGTGCTGCACGCATGCAAACAAGGCCTGATCAAGGATCCGTTTAAACTCACACCGAACGCTTTTCTGTCTGAACATTGTTTGAATCACTGGAGCTTGAACACGTTTTGAACTATTAATTCATGATCAGATCACCTAAAATCGGTTTTAAGTGCAAAGTGAGACGCAAGTGGAGTTTTTTTACATGCCACTGGGTCCTGTGAGTATCCAGTAAATCCTATCAGTGATTACTATGAACGTGAGAGGGAATAACGCCACCGTGAAAATCCTTTCAGTGCAAGCAGGTAATTTCATCTATTGTCGTGTTCACCTGTTGTGGAAATCCACCGCCTGCCGTCACAGCGTCCTGACGGGAGATGCAGCAGCACACTGAGTGGCCCGCTGACAGCAGCATCCTGCTCTGCCCCGATAACACTTAGATCTGAGGCCTCAGTGCCATTCAATATCCTCCGCTGTTACAGCTCAGGCTGTGAGGCGCAAGACTGTCTGTGTGTAAACAATACTAGATTGTAGCTGATGATATTAACCTGTCAAAGAAGAATCAACGGGCCAAAAGAAAAGAGGCTGAAAGGATCTACAGCGTACGAGGACAGATTTCTTTCTCCTCCTTTTGTGCCCCTTTACCAAGTTAATGAGGACCAAGCGATAATTACAGTCTTGTACGGGTTGAGTCAACTAATGGACCCTGCCAGCTACACAATAAGACTTTGTCAGCTGGCTTTTGTTTAACAGGAATCACTCATTAGTCTGCTGCCAACTGCGATTCATCAAGTCATTTGGGGCCTGCCCACACCTGCTGAGACACTTTTTCTCTGATAAATGAATATAGATTTTCTAATTCTATTTGAGTACGATTACAATACACACTGTTCTCTGTAGACCCTCTGAAACGACAGAGAGAGCTGAAAACGCTTCTACCAGATGAAGTAGTAAAGTATTAAATTCCCTCTTGCACTGTCATGCTCTGCAGCCTGGTGAAATGCATTTGCTTCTTGGTAATGGAAGTGAATTGATTGCGAGACCACAAAAGTACATGCTGCAACATCTCTACTCTCCTCAAACCCTTAATTAAAAACATCTTTTAAAGACGAGAGGGGCAAATGACAACTAGAGTGTTACAGCCTCCAGTAAGCATGAGAAATAAAAACACTTTGACAAGCTACAATCACATAAATATCATTAACACCAAGTTCCACACCTTTGCAGATGGTTTAGAGGGTTTAATGTAGCACCTCGTGTCTGCTCAAACAAAAAAGAAACCCTCTCCACCACAGCCCTCTAGTGCTTGTTAGATTTAATTATTGTGAAGATATGAAAGTAGGCCAGGGAGGGACTGTGGGCTTCCACATGTATTTGGCACAAAGGGCGGCTCCTTGTCAGACAACACAGACCCTCCAAACAGAATTTTGTGTTTCATTTGGCTATCTCTACAGGGAGGAGAATTAGCATGTTTCTGTGCTGAATTCAGCTCGTCCTGAGTTTGGTATGATCAAGACTTTTCGGGGGAGGGTGCCTTTTAATATGAACTCCTCTTGAAAGCTCATTGGCATGGCAAATGAGGTTACAGCAGAGAAGAAGCTGCACCAGGAGAGGAAAGTGGAGACAGAGTGATAAAAAAAATATTAGAAAGACATGCCGTTCGACTTCAGTTAATAACATAAATCTCATCTGTTTTGAGACAGCATGAAGGATAATGATGCTTGAACAAGAGGCAATTATGTAATGCCATACACTAAGAAACTCGACCTCAGCTACACTACTGCTGAAAACACTGCTGCTCCACATGATGTTTGGGCACAGTAACACCCATTTATCACAATAAATGCCAGTCTGAATCTTTTGTGCCTGTGTGAAGGAGTTCACCGCTGTGTGACGGGCGGTTCAGAGGAAGGACACGTCTGACACTGTGCCACTTCAGCTGAATGACCAGTAAAAACGCTCTTAAAATACATCCATGCAGAGCCAAATGGACGGCTGCTGGGCTATATGGGTTTCACTTTTTTTAAAATGTCTCGTGTGGACCTCGCCCTACCACAAACAAACACACACACACAAACATGCTCTAGCCAACACAATAGAGATGTCAGTTCCCTCAAAGCTGTTGCCTAGCGACAGATAAAAATCAGACTGCAACAGTGGACTGAAAACTGCTTTTAGTTTGTAAGGATGCGGCTCTGTGTCCGTCCATTCTCCGCCCCTCCCTCCACTGTGCACTGATCCCCACTCAGACTGGCGGGGGTGAACAGAGCTGCTCCGGACGGTGGATTACATAAATAACAGCAACAATGGGTATGTCATTCAATTTATTCTCCATAAATACTTTGAGAGGAGGAAAATCCTCCTAAAATGCCCTCTCGAAGAAAAAGAGGTTAAGAGCAAAACTGTTTGGATATGGGGTCAAAGAATGCGTTTGTTTTCAGAAATAAACAAGCAAACTGTCAATTGTCAAATTTAGATATTCACCTTCACAATGTGTTTTAATTGCTAAAACAATTATTTTGTAGGTTTAGCAACTAAAAATTGGGTTATCAATAGACACTCCAAAAGATTTTCTGAAGGGCACTGTTAAATATTTTTTGACATTTAATAGACAAAACAACGAATCTATTAACAGAAGAAAGGGCCAATAAAGAAATATTCATTAGGTGCAGATAGGGCTCGGCGATGTATTGACATATTGATATTTGATGTGAGACTGGATATTGTCAGGGTTTTCCACACATATATTTATTTGTGGTGACCTGCCACTGTTAAAACATCTGCTACCAAAACATATTTTTTATTCAAATATACATATATATATATATAGTCACCTGAAGTCTTTCTTCACACTTCTTACAGTCTATAAATCAATATGTGGTTGAGAGCAGGTAGCCTGAAATTAACTAAAAACACACTTAAGTTCCTCTGAAACCTCTGTGGATGAAAAAGCTGTGAAATGAACCCAAAGGGAGTTTGTTTGAAGTTAAAGGCACTGTGCTGCATCCCTCGAGTCTTTCCTTTCTGAATAAGCAGCAGAGCAGATATTATGACTCCAGTGCTGCAGTGATGAAACACCAGTTATTAGTCGGAGCAGCGACATCATTTGAGGTCACGATCTGTGCAGGGTCAGCTGAGAGTATAAAGACACGAGATCCACCCACTGACAGCGGGGCGGGGTAAGACGCAAAACACACATCAGGGAGTGTGTGTGTGGTCCAGCTCAACATGCTGACATCAATAAACACAAAGCAAAAAGAAAATTCAGTCATTATTTACTGCCTTCTTTTCTTTCTTTCTTTCTTTTTAAATTCTTTCTTTCTTTTTAATACATTTTATTATACTATTTTTTTATTTTTATTTTCTGCAGACTATATACTGTTTAGACATATAACCTATATTTGTATATCATATACACAGTGAGAGCACTCGTGATACAACCTCCATTATTTCTGGGAGGAAATGTTTAATCCCGAAGTCTTTTTTTTAAAAAAACAAAACAAACAAAAAAAAAAACCTCCACCTTATTGATATGTGTACAATAATTCTCCCTAAATCTTTGCCATTTTGGCAAGGTCACTGTTCCATAGACGCCCTGGTTAATTAAAGGATAAAAATTAAGTGAATCTAGGAATTTTGTTTATTATAGATGTTTATCATAATGTTACAATTTATAGAAGTGTACAAAAAAGATGGAAACGTCTTCACTTCAGTTCTGTGTTTTACAGCTTTGTAACAGCAAAGGTGAACCTAAAAAATTAAGTACTTTCTAAATGCAAATGACTGATTCCAGTCAATGTCAAATGTGTGCAACAATTTCTTCTTCACTTCACACAGTGATATTTCAGAGATTTAATTAGTTTCATAATTGGGTTGAAGCATTTTTCTTTTCTAAATGGATCCTTTAAAGATGGATTTAATGAAATCCACATTTTAAAGGCCACATCCAGAAAGTAATTATCTTGGAAGCTGATTTTTAGGGAGCAGGTCCAGAATTCAAAATCAGTTTTGTTAAACATTTGTCATTTGTTGCCAGTTTAATTAGAAATAAAATTTAGTTAGAAACAGTAGAAAATCAAGCCTATGTGTTTCAGTGAATCCGGCACTTCAGTGAGTGTGGCAATTCATAAATCTGAGTCTGTGTGATTCATGCTGCAGTGACAAACAGGATAAAGTCACAATCAATACCACTCTGCCCTGGCTAGAGTCGCCAAACAAAAACGGGTCTGTCACATGGCTTTAACTTGAAAAGGTCGGTAAAAGGATTGTGTTATACCAAAGAAAAAAGAAACAAGATTGTGTATGGAGTGCACGGCTGCTGAATCATTTAAAACAAGACGCCACATTTCTGTGAGAAAGGATGAGACTGACAGAGAGATTGGAATATCACACTCCGGCTGTGTAATTAGCACTCCAGCTTGCCTCCAGGCCCCCTAATGACACCTGCTCCAATCTACTGATGCTGCACGTTGCAGCAGCAACACCAAAGCCCACAGGGAACCTCAGCTTTCCCGGGACAACCGAGGTTGCTATGGCAACCTCATCCTTGTCTATCCTCTTTTGTTAAAGCCCACAGACGTCCTTCTGGGGAGGAGTAAACTTTCCTCGTCAAACCAGACAAGATAACAAGTCCTGAGATTGCTGGCTTTATGTGCGGCTCTGACAAACTGTATTGTTTAAAGTGACATGATGTCAGTCACAAAAAGCCCTGAAGAGAGATAACGAGCGGGCAAGAACAGCCTGGTTGTAAAGACAAAACTTCTGTACTACCCATATTATGCTGTAACTGCCGCACCACAGAGCGACACTGTTATTATTCAGTATCACCAAAAAGTCCCCACTTTTCACACGAGTTCAAACTTCATTTCCAATCACAATAACAACATTTAAACATAGCGTGCAAACTCCTGCTCAGCCACCGTCCAAAATTCAGCTACATCAAGGTATTTCAGCGGGAAGGCTGAATGAGGAAAAAAAAGCTCCAGAGCCTTTGGCATAGTATTCCTCTTGGCCTGATTAAAATTGCAAAACAAAATTCTGTATTTGCATGTATGGTAATCAGCCAATTAAAAACTATCTGAAATGCAAATTCCGTGACCCATAGACTTAAAAGAAATATGAGCGGCAACCCCCAAGTTGGTTTTCTCTTGTTTTTTACAGAGAAGACCCAGAATAACATATGACAGCTGAGCAGAGTCGGAAGGAAAGATTCAGGGTTTGAGCAACACTTCCAGTCAGTCTGGTCACAAGCGACGAGGGACGACAACACCTCTGGAAAGATTGAACTGCAACGCCTACAAATTTGTTTTCTTATCAGAATATGCTAAAGCCGACAGTAACAACGTTATCCATTTCTAACTTAAGCTTTCGTGTGCTCTCACACCTGCTCTTCTATTTAACATTTCCTGAATACAGCCTGGCCTTGACTTTGAGTAATCAATACTCGAGTGTCTCCATAACGCCATAGTGCCCTCATCGCCCTCTAAGCACGCCGCCACTCGATCGATGAGGCCATGTCTGACACGTGACACTATTGCTCCATGCTGAGACCCCTTGAGGATGCTGATATCTGAGTATCCTGCATCAGCATGCTCAAACAATCCTCTATTTTGCACCGCTGGATAATGTGGCTGAAAATTGGCTTTGGTTGGAGCCTTCTGACTTCTTATGGTGGCTGCAGTGTGAATAGCCTAAATCCCTTTCCAGTTTAACAACATTCAAACAACTCACATTAAATGGCAGGTGATAAAAGATTATATAAATCTTTATAACCCAAACTTAAAAATACATATCTTTCTCTTACATGTAGTGCTATTTATAAATCTAAATTATTGCACTCAGCTTGTGGTGCTCAAAGTGCAAAAAAAAAAAAAAAAACCATCTGAAAAACTCAGCTATGTCTCTTTCGAAAAATCATTACCCGGTTATTTAAGATAATCCACAGCTCAGCCGAGAAGGATGCTATAAATGTTTACATTTTACTGGTATATAGCACTTAATCCATCCCCAAGCTGCTGTGTCCATGTTTTCAACACCACAAATATTAATTTGGTGCTAACTGCCAACTGAAGAATACAGCTCACAGCTTAAATACCCACAAGTGATCTCATGCCTTTAATACTCTAAATAGAAATGCCTGAAATTGAATGGGGTTGTCTGTAAACATACAAAATAAAGCGCATACATGAATAACATAAAAAACTGGGCCATTACATATAAAAATCATCTGCCACATTTGCTCTGGTATCCACCATCTGACAAAATAATAGAATAGTCTTTACTGATTCACGGCACAATATAATGAAAAGACAGTATAATGAAATGACCAGTTACTTTGTAAATGTCCACAGAATTGTGAGTGAGTATTTTATTTGCTTCTCAGGGTAACTAGGATCTAGATTATGTACATTATTGCGTGTGGGTCCAATGGATAGGAAAGTTTAGCCAAACGCTGGCAGCCATTTTGAAAAATGGTTGCCATGGCAGCAAGGGTCAGAGTTTGTGATGGCCCGATATCCAGATTTGTTTCTAATGTATCCATACTCATGTCTGCCAAATTTGGTGCTTTTATCACGAATTGATTGACCGTTATGATATATTGAGCTATGCCGCAACACTCAGCACCTCATGTCTAAACAATCTATACTGATAAACAGCACAACAGGTAAGAAGAAAAATATATATTTCTGATTTGGGGCTGAGCTGTATCTTTAAAAGTAGCAGATTAACAATATTATTTGAGAAGCTGGAAACGGTGAGTCATCCACTCAAAACTGTTACTTTTGAAAAGAGCAAGCTGAGCAGCAATGACAGAAAACAGTGTTTTTATGACCAAACCAATATTACCCTCTTTCCATAATAAGGCTGTGCAGGAGAGGAGGTTAACTGTTAAAAAAGCTTTGTAAAACTGTATCAGAAAAGCAAGGTGTGGGGGCACCTGGTGGCTCAGCGGATAGAGCGGCGCCCCATGTACAGAGCAGCAGCGGCGGCAGGTTGGAAACCAGCCTCAGCCCTTTGCTCCCCCTCTCTCTCTCCCCCTTTCACAAACACACTGTCCTGTCAATTAAAGGCAATAAAAGTCCAAAAAAATCATCTTTAAAAAAAGCAATGTGGAATTTATGTCTACAGTTCATTTCTCAAAACACTAACTCAGAAGAAAGTCATAGATGTTATTCCTTGAAATTGTCTATCTCACAATTGAAAAAATGAAATGAACTGAAGCCACTCGACGCTATGAGGTCTGCAGGTGGGACTGCTGAGAGCAGATACCTCAATTTTTCAAGAACAGACAAACAACCTCTGCCTGGAAATCTGCTGGCTAGTCACAGAAGGTGTCTGTCTGGCTGCTGCGATGGTCAGCTGAGACAGACAATACTACTGCTGCTGCATGCGGAAAAGGTCTTTTTAATGAAGTGAGAACAGAGTGAACAGCGAGCACAACCTGATTTACCTCCACACACTCAAGAACATTACAAACGCACCGGCATTAGACTAACTGAATGTCTTTTCTCCAAGAAGTTTAAATGTGAACTCATACAATTACCTATATATTTTAGAGAGATCAAATAAAATCTTACTTTGTTATATTTCACACTTGTAATTTTTGTTTGAAGCCTGCGCTTCTGTGAAATTGCATTTAACGTAGCACAATGACTGCACGTTGCTAGGCAATAAAATGTCTCCTTTCATCTATTTCCCCCTATTACCGAGCCTAAATGAGATCAAATAGTGGACTTCCCTCTTCACTCCACCTCAAAGGATCCTGAATGTGCTGATACCTACAAACTGCTGTCCTTCAGCACTGAATATTTAAAAGTGATTAACTCTCAGCTATCCTCACAGCGCCTAATCACAGTACTTTGGATAAGATGCACACCACAAATTATTTATTGGCACACAGAGGAGGTGGCAGGCTGCCAAATGACACTAAATGTGTCTGTTTTTGTAATGTATAATGCATACTCAGAGCAACTTTCACCAGTCAGATTTGTCCATAATTAATAAGCCTCTTCTTAGCAGTATTGACAGCGCAGACATGGAGTCCTGTATCTACTAAAGGGCATGAAGACAGAAACTGAAGTCTGCTTGTCTGTAGTTGTTTAAACAGACATTTAAACATCCTTTATAAATTAAAGTCAGTGCTGATCCCGGTTTTTGCACTGCGTTGTTTTTAAGAAATGATACCATCTTTTCAATCTGATGCAATGCTTAATGTTCTGCTGCTTGATGAAGAAACACACTGTAATAATGCAATCCACACTGCCCACGATGCAACGATCCACATTAAAATTCGAATGATGCGTCCCTTTTTGCAGAACGAGGCTCAATTTAACAAAATGTGACGATGCACTTTTAATACCCCGCAGGTTAAAGCAAAGATGATAAAAAATGCACCAAAAAGACAAAGTCACTGCGCCTTTTACTTGCCTTCCTTAACATGCTGTATAATCATAAATCTAATCCTTCTCCAACACAGAAGATCACATATTTATTCATTCAAACAACGCTGATTGTTTCCTTGCAGAGAAAGGACAAGGACAAGGAGAAATAACTCTTCACTGTAGGTAGACTGTCGCAGGCAGTTTTCCTTACTTAACGCTCCCCGGAGGGACCAATATCATAAGGGACAAAGCGAGGCCTGGGCCCCAGCAGGTTTACTACAGGAGGACAGCAGGGCTCCTATCTGACAGCCGTATTTAGGCTGAGCCTGGAAAGCAGCTGATAAGTCTACTAACAGAAAATACAGAAATACAAAAACCATCTGAAACCATTTGCTGCTGTTTTCTCAGGTAACTGCAGTGCCTCTCCACTCCACTGTTTTGTTTCATCTAGCTCCCTCTTGTGGTTTGAAACATGTAAAAACTGTGGGGGACATAAAGAAAGCTCAACATTGCCCTCTGGTGCACTAAAAAAAACAATGGCCATCACATTTTAGGACAAATTACAGGGTAAACCTCTTTTAAGTCTCATAACAACCATTAAGAGAAGTGATTTGCTTCATCATATAAACACATCAATATCTGATCTCTGAATAGGCCTCTTGGGGAGCAGCGGCGGTGAAAGCAGCGCTGCTCTCACGCTGAGGGTGAGTCACTTGGTTCCAGTCAGCCACACTGTTTGCTGTGTGAGTAATCTCACAGTGCTGGTGGGCCGCTGACTCAGCCTCAGAGCACAGTCAGGGAACCCGTTAGGCCTGCTGGGGTTAAGGACTCAAGAAGAGCGATGCGTGAGTGTGTGTGGAGGGATTTTCCCTCGTTTTCTGTCTGGGCACAGTAGCAATCCTGTGACATGTGAAGGTGGTGTTTGTGAGCTGAAGCAAGTTTGTTTCGTAAACACCTTCTATCCTTCTAACATCTAAATATTAAAACTAGAACTATATAAACTACTGTCCTGCATAGAAAACAGTGACTGAATCACACTCGACGCTAACACAAAATTCAGAACAAACTCTGAATAAACATATAAGTGTGTGTGTGTGTGTGTGTGTGTGTGTGTGTGTGTGTGTGTGTGTGTGTGTGTGAGCGTCACAGCCTTACCCTGGTCTATATTGTGCTGTGGTAGCTGGCTCATCTGACTGTGGACCACACCTGCGTAATTCCGGAGAAAAGCCTCTTCACTGGGCGTGAGCTGCAGAGAAGAAAAAACAAGTTTAACATTTCAAGTTATCAAACAAAATTTTATCCAGAAGGAGAACACGCATGTTTTTCTCTGATCAGTTAAATCAAATTTCAATCAAAACATTGGAGAAAAATAGGGATTGCTGCACTGTGTGAAGAAACTGGGGAGCTGGTGACTGTAAAAAGACCTGATTCTCTTCACATATAGGTCAAGTAGTTGAATAAGAATTAAAACTAAACATAACTGCTAGCTTACTTAATGTAGAAGTCCATGGTATCGGTTTGCACTCTGATAATAAGTAAAATCCCTAATATAAATTGAGAAAGCTTCCAAATGTTTAATTTAAATGCACCACTCATCCATGTATTTAACAAAGGATTTTTATTTACAATCAGAGTGCCTCAGATGCTTCTTTCAGACTACCAATCTGTACCATAGACTTCAATCTAAAAAGATCTCCCATAAGTAGGCCTGTGACATATTTATATCCAAAGTATTTTGAGTTTTAATATGAAAAGGTTATTTTTCTCTCTCCTTTTGTGTTTTGGTAAACATCTCTCTCTTCAGTCATTTTAGGATCACAGTGATATTTGACAGTTCTGCCCCTTTAGAAAGTTTAAGAGTTGCTTTTAAGACTGTTTGGAGAAAATGTTATTCTACTGCAGTGTTAACAACCACAAAGTCAGTTTTTCAGTCGCTGAAAGTAGAGCTGATCTTCTTATGTTGTCTCTTGGTAACAAGTGTTTCAACTCTATGGTTTGTAGCTTTGGGAAACACTTGTTTGTTGCCTGGAAACAGACATCTAATTGTAGAAATATCTAAGTTTTAGCAAAAAACCTACGGAAATGTGTTAGGAATGTCTCAACATTAGACCTAGAAGGACAGAAATTATGTCTGAAATGTTTGTAAGTCATGCAATTACAGTATCTGACGTTATCTTAATTAAGAGATTTTTTAATGCATTGCACTTACAGAGATTAAGGTTCTCTACTAAGAACAAAACCCAAATTTGTGAAATATTTGCCCTGTATCAGGACTGACTGTAAGCCCTCTATCGCTGTGTGAACTGTATGTATTTTATTTTAGGAGTAATGTTGAAGGGTTTGTTCTTTATGTTATTTGTAAAGATACTCGTGGCTGAGTTTAAGTCACATACTATGTGTTTACTTTATATGAAAATCCTTAAATAAAGGTTTAATTAAGAGATTTTTGCCTCTTTGATCACGTAACAGTTGTGCAACAGCCTTCAAATTACAGCACACTCTCAAGCTCATGTCCACACAGACTGTGCATTTATAGCTAAAATGTTACACATATGATCAGGCAGGTCAAGCAACGATGACAGAGGTCTCATTTAGCTAGAAACTGTAGATTCTGCTGCCTGATTTGACACAATCAAAAAATGGATTTTATCAGCTGTAGCTATCAAACATTATTTATTAGAGCTGTACAAATCAGAAAATTAAACTCTGCAAGCTGGAACAAGATTGTGGACTGAATCCTTCAGCTCTTCAAAAAGACTTAAATAGTGATGAGTGTAAAAGGGGTGTCTCTCTGACTTTCTTCTCTGCGCAGGTTTAAAAATAAAGACTCTGCAAATACAAACATTTTCCACCTTTAAATCCGCTAATCTCTTAAAAAGAAAGATTTGAAGGACGGCAGGTTTGCATAACATACTTGCCTCTGTAAGCTCGTGATCATTTAGAATTACGAGCTTTAGAGGGGTCTGGCTTTTTGTTCTCCAGAGGCTGCAAACTAGCTCTTCTCTGCTAAGTTCCCCCACACTGTCAAAAGGCATTTTGAATTCACCTGAATATCTTTCATTACTCGAGCTGGAGAAAAAACACATCTCTGGAGCTGCTATCTGCTCTGTCTGCTGCAAACATACAAAATCAGCTGAAAATATCTGGTGGGTGATTAAAGCGTTGACTCTGCGTAAGTGTGCAGCCTCCCTTAGAAATTATTACTGTTTCCAGAGCGCTACACAGTGACCAATAAGTGACGTGTGCACTGTGAGGGAAAAGCTGGGTCTCAAGCAGACTCTGGTGTGGTTTGTTTGTTGTGTGAAAGCAAACAAACCGACCACAGGATTTTACAATGGCAGATATGAGATTTTAGCATGATTTCAACACTAAACTACTAATAAATCCAAAAGCTGTTAAAACTGCTGTGCTTATAACTGACTCTGTGTATGTTACTTTGACAATTCATTAAGTCCATTAAAATGTGTGTAACAGTGATCCTACAGTAATAAGTCTTGAATGATTACTGTAAAAGATGCCTCCTTTTCATCCTCCTCAATCTGTCTGATCAATGAACAGTCCTATAATAGTCTATTCATAATGCTGTTTTTTCATAGCGAGTTCTTTGTGTCACCAAAGAACATGTACACATTAAAAGAATGAAAGATCTGCATTAACTTCTATCAGTCACTGGAATTTCTCTGTGTTCAAATGGAACACAGAGAAATCGTCACAACATGGGAGTCGTGTCCACAAAGTCGTGAACTCTGAGCTTACAGGTTGTGAATACCTCATCGGGGTGTTCATATTGTCACGTCTCGAGAACGTAGTTAACACGATCCCATTTGAATGCAGCATTTTATTTCCTATCCTGATGATTAGTCATTTAATCATAGTATCAGACATTATCTTAGTTAATAGATTTTTGCCTATAACTGATCTCACAACACTTTTGCAACACTTTCTCAGGGTATGCGCAATCTCAAGCTTTTAACCACACAAACTGGGTTTTTAGAGAATCGCCACATTCAGAGATGACCAGGCAGGTCAGGAAATAACGTCCACTTTCAAGGCTCTCATTTTAGCTTGCAACTGCAGATTTTGCATCCTGAAAGGTCAGCCATGCAGTCGTAGCATGATAGTCATGCAGAGTGACTAACACCAAAACTGCCAACTTACCTAACTGTCATTGTGTAAGACTTAGTGTTTACTCCTTTTGGTTAGTTTGCGAAAAGTCAGTTTGAACATTAATCATTTTTTTCCTCTGGGTCTGGACCAAATGAACTGTACTACTGATGTGAATGCACCCCTGAAATCATGTGTGACTTTTTAGATTACACCAAAAACTACAGTCAGCGCTATACTTAACATTTTTAATATGCAAAATGTAAATACTCAAATTTAAATTATCACTTGACCATAGTTGTATTTAGTCAAGACACTGCACTTACATTTGATCCCATTTTCTTAAGCATGAGCAGGACCCGCACTTTCTGTTGGATGTACATGTCTTCAGGAGACTTCCCCGGGGCCTCCTCGCGGTTCATCCCCCCTGCTCCTGTGGCTCTGGACACACAAACAAATCCACGTTACACAAGACCTGAGAAAAATCACAGCTACGCAAACACACTATGTTATTAGAAGTTAAAAACACTGCGATGTTTCAGCCACACTATCTGACCGGCCATAAACTGACAGAGTGAGACTTTATTAGAAACCGTTTGACTGTGAACACACATCCTTGCAGACCTGAAAACAATAGCTAAAGCGTGATTTTACTTTGTTTCTTTTGTGATTGTACGTGAGAGTCCTGTATTACATGAGTTCTGCACTGAATTCATCTCTCATTAAAGCTTTTAAACTCTTTGAAACAGGAAGGTGATGAGCAACTTAATAAGGAATGGTACAAAATTAGCAAGAAATTAGTAAAACAACACAAGAAAATTACCTGTTTGCATGTTATTTTAATAATAAAATAACATGCAAACAAAAAAACAACTACAAAATCACCTTGAGAAAGTGATAAAATATTTAGATTTTTTTCTTTTTTCCTGTAAAATAATTTTAAATATATAGTTAAGAGAATTATAAGTATAGTTTTCTGGACATTTTTCCCTTGTTTTTTCTGATTATATTTAATAATCCCCCCAAACCATTATACCATAATTTCCTTGTCACCTATTACTATTTTTTTGCAGTTTGTGTAACATTTCTTGTCAAGTTACTCATTATATGTTTTCCAGTTTCAGAGGTTTAAATGCTAGTAAACGATGTCTGAATGCAGCACAAAAAAACTGATGTTGATCCATGTGTTAAAGGGTTAAACAAGTATTAATAACCTCTGTATAAGTCATATAATCCCTGGCAGTATTCTTTAGCAAATATGAAGTTAAGGCTCTTGCAGTCAGCAGCATTGAGCTAACACCCACTAGAGTATTATTGTTATAACCACATATAAGACTGACTGCATTTCAATTATCGGTGTCTCTGTAACCTGACTAGACTGGAGCTGGATGTCTCACTATTAATAAATAATATAATAATATACAGACTGCAGTCTGTGTGATAAGCACTTCATACATATAATCCAAACAGTGGCGATATTAGAAGTCAGAGGCCTTGTCTCAGTGCAGTCACAGTGCAGGTTTGGCACTTCACAGCGTGAATGGCTGTCATTAATATTGCATAGCAGTTTTCACACAGATCTCGCCCCTGCCTGCTCCTTCCATCTCTTATTCTCCGTCTAACTAATGACCTATTTTCTCTGTCAGTCTGCAGAGATGCAAAATATAGGCAAAAGAGGAGGAAAAAAGGGGGAGGGAATAGAAGGCGATAAAAGGAGCTGCCAAAGCTAATGCGGATGACAGAAAAGGGATAGGTTCCGCTGTGATAGCGCGCACACACATCAAGGTCGGCTGTTGTCGCATTAGATCTCCGGTGTAACACACCAACAAAACGAGGCATACAGAGCGGCTTGAGATCCAGCTAAAATTTGCTAATTGAAAAAGCTACAAGAAGAAATTATTCACAGAAAGTAGAAAACATAAATCTTTAAAAGGATAAATCTGGTCTGAAAAAAAAAATAAGATTTAATGGAGAGAATATCAGTATGCAAGTCAGGATTTGTTCTCCCCTAAGAATCTTTCATAAAAAGCCTACGGGAGCCGCAGTGACTATGATAGTTCTGGCAATTTATTTTGGCCTCTTATCTATACAAAGGACCACTAATGCATGTTGACAGGCCGTTTGATGTGGGGTTATATTTAATTGAGGAGCTGGCTCGCCGTCCCCACTTCCCAGAGCCCGGAGGGGGGAGAAGGCTGAATGGGGCACCGTTGGCCATTGGCTAGCGTTTGGGTGCCACTGTGAGCGTGTGGATTCATCCAGATCAGAGCAGCTGGAGACCATGCTGCTGGCTATAGTCCTTATAATTATACCAACCTTTGGTGGCTGTTTACTGCATGAAAATAACACTTGACTTTGTCTTCTTGTCTGTTTTCAGCTACACAAAGTGGTTACAGGACACTGGATGAGGCGAAGATGAATACATTAGTTATTCGCTTCCACCTGAGCGTCAGGCACAGTTTAATTGGCGAGCCACAGAAGTCTCAAAGCAAGACAGGCATGAAAAGATGGAGAGAGCTCGGTTGCTCAGTGCAGCGGCTTCAGGGAGAATGTTGGTGCTGAGGGTGAAGGGGGTGTCTTCGTATCAGCAGCAGCGACACGTTTGATCACGTCTCCCAACTCCTCGCGCCAGACAAACGGAGGAGCTAAGACTCCAGGCAGAGAGACCCAACGGTGAGACGACATACAGAATGAAGCATGATATAAACTCAGGAGCACCAGTCGGCATCAGGAGCTCACTGGGAATAAAACGGTCACTGCGTGTGAGCGCAAGAGAACAGGATTACTCTGGCTGCCAAAAGGTGTCTTCTCTTGACATTTTCTTAAAAGACAAGGATGATAAAACAAACATCCACATTAATATTCAGGCATATTTTAAGACTTAACAACTTAACCATTTTCATGTCTGTCACCACACAAAAGGCCGATATATTTCGCATTCATCATCTGTATAAATAGGCCTACTGCTTTCATGAATGAGGCATTTCTGATCCTCTGATGTTTGCGTTTGAAGTTTGAAAACTGGCCATACTTAGTAGCATCTCTGCCCAGGCGGCAATTTGTATTTTTACCAGCCTGAAAAAAAAAGCCATTTTGTCTCATCCCACTTTCACAGCGATATCTGCTATAAGAAGAACAAACGTAGCGTGTAAAATCCCATAGGGAGAGTCTCTGTGGGAGGTAGAAACAACGTGGAATTGTAAATGAGGGTGATCGTGATCATTCTTCCATTGTCGTGACGCATTTCACTCACAAAGAGAATTTCACCTTTGCTTCTGCAGGATGGAGGGGGCAGAAAGACAAATTTGTAAATGACCATTTTGGGCAGCAGAGTAGCGACAGAACTGGAATCATTTCTGTTCTGGCACTCTGTGAACTGGACGACATCATGTTTACAACAGTGATTAACATTGTGCATATGATTATGTAACGGGTAGTTTCATCCGTGCAATCCTGCTGAACAAACTAGCTTTCCAACCATGTTTATAATTCCAACAATGTGCCAGATGGTACTTCGCTGCCTGGCGCACAATGCCTGGCTGCCACTGACTTAACCTCTAAATAATGCCATCCTGCGTATCACTGCTGGATTACAACACTTTAAACACACTGGGTTGAGATTAAGTCCAGTTCAACATGATCCTGAAGCCAGATCTCACATACTGCATGTCCTCATAGACAAGTGTATTATCAGAGGCCTGGATCTTGAAATACTTGACAATAAATGCTGCAACTAACTATTTTCATCATGAATTAATCATGACTTTATTGTTCTCTATGTATAAACAATGTGAAAAAAATGTAATTACATAAATTTTCATGAGCCTAAAGTGAAGTTTTAATTGCCTGCATCGCCCAAAACCTAAAGATTTTCATAAAATAGTGACAAATGTCCCTTGTAGAATGCCAAAGCACAAGGTGTCATCTAAAAACTGTAAGTAAGTATCGGAAATGCCAATACCGTCTAAAATGCTGGACTGAGCATCAGCAAATACTGAAGTCTCTGTACCAACCCAGTATCACACAATTTACTGATGAACTTTAAAGTAGTTTCACAATCAGACAGATAGGCAGTTTTCACAAGAAATCAGCTCTTCTATGTCCCTCTGAAACAGTAGCCTACACAAGCGACTACTGTTTTAGAGTGATGAAGAAGAATTGATTTGTAGTGTAACTTTAGCCACTAGCAAAATGCCAGAAATCTGGCAACATTTTACACTGGAAAGTCCCCCCAGTTTAGGGTTCAAACTGAACCAAACCATACAACAATTATGGTAATCATTTTACATCCATACAGGGTTAGTAGCATACAAAACTGTTATTATTATTACTTTTTGAACACAGTGGAATTAATCTGTGCTCATTATCAGCCGATACACAAGTTCAGGTACAGGAATTGGTATCAGAAAGGAAAAAATGGTATCAGATCGTCTCTATCTAAGACCCACAGATATTGAATCTAAAGTGATGAAAATGACTAAATCCTCGCATCTGAAAAGCTGATACCAGAAATATAACACTTAAAATTTTTGCATAATAAAATGACATAACTGCTTGTCTTTGCCCTAATCATTTAACTGATTAATTGTTTCAGCACTAGACAAACATCTATTTTGCCAAAATGACCTGGAAAAACAACCCCTCCAAAACAGCCAATGTTCTATTACATGAAATGCAGACCAACCAATTTATTCACAGCAAGAGATTGACACCATTTTTCTGTATATGTCTTATTATTTCTTAAAGCTGCATTCAGGTTATACTCTTCTGAGAAGACAAAATCTTCTTTTAATAGAAAACATGTTGTGGGGGCACATGATATCAGATATTTTGCGGATATCCGATATGCCAGTATATAACAACTCATTTGGCCAATAATCAACACCGATCACATATATCTACTTTATTCCCCCACCTTATTTCTATTCTGTAGCGGAATTAATATCATATTGTGCATACTCTTATTGTGATGGCCCACCAGCAGATGGAGACATAAAATGCAATTATTTTTAGTATATAATTCATTCATTGTGCAAAATTAGAAAAATATTTTATAAAATGGTTGATTTGATCAGAATGCAGTGACAAAGAGGAAATTACAAGCGACAAGACTAAGCTAAAAACCTTAATATAGTGTTCTGGAGAAAAAAAAAACCTTCTATATTTAGCCTATTCAGGTCATTCTAGCATTATTCTGACGTACACGCTATTCTGTAGAAAATGTCGTGAATCATTTCAAGGACCACAATAAGGATCCTGTCACAATCCTTTGTGTGTGCCTGATGTTGGGTTCTTGAGGTGGGCTGGCTCAACACTAATCCCTCGAGGGATGCTCAGCCAGCCTCAGACGCATGCGGCTAATATCCCAGACGTAATCAAAGGCTTTCTTTAATGCTGATCTAGCCCCCCCACCGCTTGTGTTGGGCTCTTGTGAGTGTTGTGATGTTGGGTTGTGCTGAGACATCGAGTCCCTCTAGGCAGCCCAGCTAAACCAGCATCACTGATACTGGAATGAGAACTCTAAAAGGCACAAAACAACATGATGGCCAGCTTCAAATGTCCAGTCCTTACACATGGTAGTGGTGGGACACATACGGAATATTGTTGTGACCAGGGTATTATTAACAGCAGCAAAATACTGGTAAAATGTGCAAGCAACTGCTAGCTTTGTTTTAATAACCAGCCAAAAAAAAACCCAATGGTGATCTATTGAGTTTCTAGTAGATTTAGGTATCCACCAGCCTAAAGAGCAGGTGGACAAAAAATGCTATTTCCACCCCTGGTTGTGATGCTGAGGTGTATCTTTACTGCACCCATCTTAGCAGTTCTACTTTCTTACAGGTCAGCTGTGTGTTTATGGGATTCTCGTATTTAAATGATGGCATTCAATTACATAAGTTGCATTGCATAAGTGCTTAAAAAGCTTTAAAATGTGTACTGTTTTATGTTAGTACAATATGCACTTTGAAAAATATTGTTTCCGAGTTGTGTGTAAAAATGACAGTATATTTAATACGCACAAAACATATTATTGACATTTTAAAAGTTATCTATCACAGCTGGTTGTCTAACAATCAGTATTATAATGGAAAATGGCCTGAATTTCAATTCTACTGGCAACATGCATTAGTTTGATCGCTTTTTTCAGATACCAAGATACAGGGCTCAGTAGCAATGGTTGCCTGGTCCCCATTGGCAACCATTTTGAGAAACGGGAAGCCAATTCTCAGCCTGTGGTTGTGATTAACGGCAACCACTTTTTAACATAAAAAGGGGTAATATTGTTGCATTAGTGATATTTAAATACTGCTGTTACAGTCAGAGCCAGATAACACTGCATGTAACAATGCTGCACTTTCACTGGTGCATTTACTTGCATGGCACAGAGATAATGGCAAAGAAAATTAAGTTGACTGTGTGCTGACAAATTTGACTAACCTGTCAACATCCCAAATAAATGTTCTAACTGACTCAACTGACAAAAAACAAAACAAACAAACAAACAAAAGCAGATGAGCATGAACGAATAGATAAGATCAGGAAAACAAATACAACAAAGAATTTTGTTTGGTTACTGTAATTAAGCTTTTAAACGTTATTTAATGTCACATTATCATTATAACACAGATGTGTATAACGGCACAATATCTTATTAATTACTCGTAATATAAGGTGAAGAAAATGGCATAAATTTTTTTAGTTTTGGCAACCAAGACCCAATGCCTTGTTCTCAGCCTGGCAACAGCATTAAATGGTTATAGTTGAGCCATGACAAGGTGTTAAAATTAACTTTTGAAAAATCTGATAGTACATAAATAATAAATAAGTGCATAAATAAGTACATAAATTGATGCTCCGCTGTTTTGCTATATCATAAAACTTCAAACATGTTAAACAAAACATGGAGCAGTAGCTTGTGATTTCAATGACTGAAGTCATTGAAGTCAAGTTTTAACTTACAGCTGAGATAGATTTCTCTTTGATAACTTCTGGGGTCAAAATGTGACCTTTTTAAAAATACCCAAGACATAAAATCATATCTTGATTTAGAACAACTGTTTTTGTAGCCGCAGCATTTATAACAAGCACTGCTAATTTTCATACAGCCACAGCAAATTACACATTCTGTGACGCCACTTCAAAAAATAGAGAGAAGCCTATTCATTGCATGGCATCTCTGCGTTCCAGATTTCTTATGTACACTTGTGTATCAGCACCCATTAGTGTCTCTGAGCAATAAAAACATGGAGAAGACTTCTCAAGACCATTTCAACACTGTGACCGGGCCACACAGTGCAGTGAGGATCTGCTGCCAGAGATTACAGTATGCAATGTGATAGGCCCTCACATTTGCTGAGGGTCATGAAGGCCAGAGGCTGCCAAAGTGCACCAGCCAAGTCACACATGACCCAGTCCACTTATCAAGCTTGTCGTTGGCTCCAGAATCAGCTGTGCGCATGATGCACAGTGTCCGATTGTTTAAGTAATCAAATTCCCTCAGCACTCAGAAAAACAAGATGTCTAAGTTGACTGACAAACTGAGTTTAGTTTCACCCGAATGCCACTGACAGCCTGAACTCTTTCAGACCCCATCAGGTCAGCTCTACAGACAGCAAAAACCGAGAAGGAAAAAATAACTAGAATTCGATCATGAGCTGCTCCGACATCCCAAGCAAATGTGTGAGAAACTTAAGTAGGCTAGAAGCCTGGTGTGGCTGCCAGCTGAGCTGCCAACAACCTGCCCTGGTTCTGCAGAGCAGCTGTGTCACTGCAGGTACACACACTCACGCACACATGCTCCCTTCAAACGATGGCTAACCGTGTCACGAAACCTAATAAACAACTAGTGGTCATACTGAAAACAGGACAGATTTACTCATTAAACACCACAATTAAGCAAAATCCTCCCTTAATCTTGTGACTTTTTTCAGTAATATCGTCATACTGTACAACGTTTTTAAAAAATGGGCTAGGACTGCAGCATATGCAAAAACCAAAAAGATTATTTTGACAGCAACTGTAATATGAGTCATAATCTGGTAATTTTTGCATTTCTTTATCATTAAAATAAATAAATTAAAATGATCATGATGGGATTTTTGCTTGCGTCTGTACCAAACAAGCATGTTGCCATGGCCAGTGCATCTCTAGAGCACCAAAATTCTTAATTTGAAATGGTATGTTGTGACACATTTTACCTTCATTGAAAATTTGCAGCTCTTGCAATATGGATATTGCACTGGGCCATATTATGATTTTTTAAAAAATAATTTGATTAATTGTGCAGCCTTAAATTAGGCTGCAAGTAATGATTATTTTCATTATGAATTAACCTGTCACTTATTTACTTGTTTAATCAAGGAATTTAATTAGTTTTTAAAACGGTAGAAATGAGTGAAAAATGCCGCACCGGGTTTGAAAGGTCTTCAAATGACATGTTGTCCAATCCAATGGTCCAAAATCAATAAAGGTTGCATAATTAAAAACTACTGGGAGGTTTTAATGCATTGTGCAGATCTTGATTTTTTGATCCAGCACCTGCATAACTCTTTTGGATGTGCATGCCTTCCACCTAGCTTGTTCTTATAAAGATTTATCTATTTTGCAGTGATGTCAGTCCTATTGGCCAACAGAACGCAGCTTCTTCCCATCCAAACCTGCATGAAACACAATGAAAACCCTTTGACCAGCCGTGCACCCAGCAGACTGACTCCCTCTGCGTCGGGGCAGCTTGGGGTCCTGAAACAGCGTGAGCCAGACGGGCAGACACCGCAGGCCAGAAAGGCTCTGGACTTACAGGATGTCTGCATGCCACCTTTGTGTGAAGCCATCTCCTCACATGTACAGTGCCCACAACAATGGCTACAGTATTTGGGGACAATGGTGATGAACTGGATTGTGAATACATGATTGATAAGTAGGTCATGTCTTGTTGTCACCACGTGAGGCATGAACTCAAACAATCCTGCTCAACTGTACGGGCTTAGTTCATAGCTGGGTTTCTGTGTGTGATTAACTGTCCTTTGACTATTTCTGTGCCACATTAAGTTGATGCTCGGATCTGCAGAGAGTGAGTTTCAGTGGGCAGGACGTGACATTTAACACACATACCTGGAATACACTGAGAAACGCTTCCTAGATAGTGAAAAAAAACCCCCATCATTTTTCAGGGTTACCACACATTTTCACAGACAATGTTTCAAAACTTTTCCGTAATTTTTTAAGGACCCCAAATTATTATTATTTTTTTTCATTTCCCACTTGCCTGGAGTTTTTCATAGATATCAAATTTAAATTTTATTACACTGCACGTTGTACATAGACATTATCCACGGAAAATTATTGTATTACGGTAATTTTTAAAAAATTTTAATTATTTTTTTTAAAATTTTTTATTTACCGTCTAATAGGCAACTATAAAAAACTGTACATTTGCAATGATACTACAGTTCAATTAAGAACTTATACGATCATTTTCAGCAAAAACATTTTACAAACATGAACATGATCATGCAAATGATTCCACAATACCAAATTTGATACACCGAGTTTTTCACAGACCACGCCATATAACATAATTAAATCTGGTCTATGATCTCAGAACATCTTAGCTCACTCCTCAGGGTCCCTCAAAGGAATTGAAACAGAAGCTGCTGCCTTAAGCTGGTCCCTTGGGGGTACGGCTGCAAGATTTCAAAAGCGCCAACATCAAGGCAGGGAATAAAAATCCTAAAGTTATACTATCTATGTGCTTGGAACAATACAATGCATTGCAAATGTGCAGGATACCATGCACAACAGACAAAGAACTGCGAGCAGAAAAGATGCTTTCAAGTTCTTTAAAACAGTCAAAAAGACTTGGTGGTCATCTGGAGGCCTCCGTCATCTGGACTGGGCGCAACCACAAATGGATCCAAGCAGCTCTGGTATCATCGTGTCAGGCCACAACAGGCCACTACGTGGGCTGAGTTAATGCTGACGGTCTGACAAGTGTGTGTGCCAAACGCAGCGCAAGAGGTTGTGAGATGAACCAGCCCTCCCTCCCAAACTCTGCTCGCAGGCAGCTGATGAGGTCCCCTCGGGGAACAAGCAGCCGCTGAAGAGCACCTGCCCTGACTGTGAGAAGGCGAGGGAAGCCAGGCCAGGGGTCCTAATCTCTCTCCAAAACCCATCCAGTTGGGAGAATGTGCAAACGAAGGCAGGCTTGACATACTGTGGTCTATGACCAAGTATGCTAGTTGCCAGGAGAATTCAGAGTGCTTGCCTGTGGCCAAGCCCTGATACCCACTGGCTGCAGCACTCATCAATGCCCCACTGTCGGCAGGGTGCCAGCTTCACCACTCAAAGGGCTGTCAGCTATCTGACATGTGGGGGAAAGCAGACACTGTAAAAGGTTGTGTGGTACAATGCATCCATGGGAGGCATGGTCCAAAAATAGAAAACCAATGAAGGAGTTATGTGAGAAAAGAAAACTCGAACATGAAAACCACATTCAAAGAAAGTGACCACATTGTACAGCAGCATTTTAAATACTCTCCAAGCCTGAGCAGTGACTTAACGGTCTGTAATTTGTATTATCATTACGTACATGAAGCTACATTTCTGTTATATCGATATTTAATATTCACTAGGCACAATGTTTACAAAAGGGGTCCGACAGCTTAAGGCAGGTTAGATTTAAAACTTTTAAAGACTATTTTTACTGCCATTTCAATGAAACGCAAGACCAATTTTATGCATACCAAAATTGAAGAAAAAGAAAACATAAACTGACACTAGTTACTTGGGTAAACATTTTGCCCATATATATATGTACATACAAAGTTGGGGTTATTTTGAAAATTCATCAGAAAAAAATGATTCACAAATTCCTACTTCCTATGCATTGGAATTTTTAAGATTTTAAAAAGATTGATTTAAGACATTCTCATACAAATTAAGGGCTAATTTTCACATTTAAGACTTTTTAAGGATCTGCAGGATCTCTAACACGACAGAGGTTGGTACAAGTAACGGTCAAATAAAAGTATAACGTTAATAAGGGTGTGCATAACGTGCACTCACGTTAGCTGAGATTTTTGAGTTTTTGGTAGTTTTTTTCAAAGCCAAACTCGGACTGGAAATTAACACAGCAAAAAAAAATTACCAAAAAGCATCGAACTGCAACAATAAAAGCGCTGGTTTGGACACACATGACTGTGAGTCGTCTTGTTATCATGTTTCGGGACGCAGACTGTTCAAACTGTAGCAGCGCTCTTGCTAGCGAGCAGCAAGCCTTCAACGCGTTTTCGACATGAATCTTAATCAATATCCGTGGTGGGAAAAAACACACTGACGGTACTCTCAACGAATTTACACGTCGTGTTTATTTTAACCTGACAACAATTTCATTTAGTCTCCACCAAAGCCGCGCTACCTTTGGCAAAGCAGCCAATGCTAACCAGCCAAGCTAGCTCGCTAGCATGCCCGAGACAAAAGCCTGAATGAAGTTCCTATGGGTGCAAACACCATCCAGGTACCGCTGCTCTGCCAGAAGTGTGAACGCCGGGAAACCATCTCAGGTTTCGTTTCAAAAAACCCCTGACAATGTGCGCCCCGTCAAGAAAACGAGACATACGAGCTTACCCCTCCTGGTCCAGCTTTTCTTTCTTCTGTGCTCAGTTTGAATGGTGTGTTGTTGTAGGAGGGCGTCCTGTTCCGGGGTCACATCCCTCCAGTCGGCAGAGCTCCGGCTGACTGAATCAACGCAGCCAGAGTCCTGCTGGATGTTCAGTACCGCTGCCGGCCGCCGGGGCCGCCACCGGCCCACACTGCACTGTGCACAGGGTTTAGGATCTATTATAAAACTGTATGTGTCCTGTAGAAACATCAGTGGTTTACCTGAGTAAAGGCAGCAATGTGTGCATTTAAAAATATGTCCTAAGATAGGGACTGGTCTTTATTTATGAGCGGGGAGGGGGCGGTGTTACACGAGGGAGGCACTTCCGATAATATTTTAAACGCTGGGCAGGGAGTTTTTTTTTTGTTTTTTTTTTTTTGGCTTATAAGAGGGTCGTTGAACTTTACATGGTCACATTTTGTATTAATTTTAACAATTTGAAACTTGAGCCAATTGGCTTCTTGTAAAACATGGAAAGAGGGCAAAATAAGAAATTCGTAAAAAAACAAAAACAGCAAAACTTTACTTTAATTACCCAAAATAAACTTTAAAAAAAGGAAAAAGAATAACAGGAAATTACATGAACAAGGCGCTAAATAAAACTATAGTAATAATAATAATAATAATAACAATAAACATATTTCTATAACCTAAATTTAAATGTGGAATTATAATATTTTTTTCATTCATCTTGATATTTTTTCCACTCATTTGATAATTCTCTAAGTATTCTCTCTCTGTTTTAATTTTTTTTGCCACCTTTTATTTTATTTTTTTCAATTTGCAGTACATTTCATGACAAGTTGCTGATTACCCTTTTCCAATGTTTCTGAAAGAAATCAAACCAATTTGCTAACGTTTGAAATATTTAAATGCTTGTGAAAGGCGTCTGAGGCTGCACAAGAAAACTGTTGTTAATCTAGGTCTCAAAGGGTTAAATACTCTATATATACAACATAATATAAAAATAATATAATATAATCATAATATACAAAAACCTCACAGATATAAATGCCACTTTCTGTCTTGAAACAAGTCATTTAATTTGGCTCACTTTATTGATGTTTGAGGGAACAGGGACCTAATCCCTTGCTTGTCAAGTATTCATTACCAACATGAAATATGCATTTTTGTAGCAATAATGCAGATTCCATTTTTTTTCGACAATCTGACCGCACTGCAAAAAGCTTTAAATTGAAATGTTCCAGTTTCAAAACATGTATAGGCTACCTGTTGTTTTAAAGTTATAAATTACTGTACACCCCACATGGATGCTATTTTCATCTTCATAATAGCAAAGCAATGTAAACATATCTGCTAGCCTATGTTAAGGTCTTGGTCCGGCAGTATTATACATTAAATACACCTGTGATCAAGATAGCTATTCTCCAAATGCAGTATATCTGTGGATTTACATTATTGCCAAAACAAGAAACAACTATGGATTGAATAGACGGTGACATTGTTGGCTCTGGCCTTCATGCATAATCAGCCTTTTTTTAGCTAACATATGGCTTGGATCCTAGAAAGCCTCAGTGAACTCTGCTGTTGCAAACATGTTTATTGAGTGTGTGTTTCCCTCCCAACAGCAAGTGAAGCAAATGTTAAAAACAGCAACAACGACAACAACAAAAACAGGATGCAGATAAAGGACAGGTCTGCATGGGACTTACGTTGAGAGGATGATTTGTCGGTTTTAGCTGCACACATGTGAGTAAGGCCTGAATGTTAAAATATTTGTACCATTTGATATAATTCATCAATTACAATCAGTTCAAAGGCAACAGTAGTACATTTTACAATTTGCAAAAGTAGCTCATTAACTCATCAGACTCCCTCCTCCTGGCTCAAAGGGACAGTTCATCATAGAGATGTCCGTCTTTCCTCTATTATAATGGCACAAGATGGCACTTGGCTTACGGTGCTCAAAGACCTTGTTTGGAGCAGTTTCATATACCAACTATTTTTTTCTCTACCAAACTAAAAAAACTTGATGAACAGCATTACAGATAAGAGGCTAAAAAATGTATTTTTTTTTTAGATTTGGGGCGAACTGTCCCTTTAAAGCAGCAGTGTTTAGCTAAGCCCATTCTGAGGGGCGTTGATGACCCATATTTAAAGCCTATTCCACAGTAAATATTTCAGTAGCTTAAGGACATTAAAACTTCTCGCTGTGTAATCCACAGCTACGCTTGCTCTTCTGTAAAAGTCATCGTTGTACAGAGATTCATAGAAACGACAGAGATGGTGTGAACTGTTACGCAAAATAAAAAGGCGATGAAAAGCACACCACCTTCTCTGCATGACTGACAGCAAGATATACAGCATGTAAAGTATTCTGAATGCACCATAAAATTATATCATACAGCACATAAGTACAGAGCTGTACAAGCATGGAATCTCTTTCATGGCACCTGGCACATTAGATCAAAAATGCAATGAAAATCACTGTGCATAACTTAAATAGAAAGAACACACACACACACACACACACACACACACACACACACACGCACGCGCACGCACACACACATTCATACTGCAACATCTGTTTACATGGTCTCAAGATTAACACTTACAAAAGGGCACATTTTGAGAAACACAGCCACAGGCTAAAATATGATTGGGTTGTAATGCCTTATGTTTTCAATATAATTTTCTACATTTAGATGATATATTTGTCTAGCACCTGAGTTCCTGTTTTTGTTTTTTTTCTTAGCTAAGAGTGCTAATTTTCATTAAAGGAATAGTTGGACATTTTGCGTCTTGCTAGTTAGATGGGAAAAACGATACCACTTTCATAAACTGTATTTTCATTCAATATCAAGACAGAGCTCGGAGACAGTTATTTTATCGTAGCATTAAGACTGGAAACAGAGGGAAACGGCTAGCCTGGCTTTGTCCAAAATTTAAAAGACAAAACAAAAAACACCTCTAAAAACCTGGGGGTTTTACAGATTCAGTCTGTGATTTTTGATAGTATGCTAGCGTTCTGAAAAGGAAAAGAGACATGGCAAGCGTGACATGTAAAACAACGTGGTCAGCCTCTAGTGTGATATATAGCATATATGTTGGACAGCACTTCCTAAACAATATTAATGGCCTAATGTGACAATCACAAGCGTCAACTGTCCCTGTCATTTGGTGGTTGATCTGCTCTGAGGGTAAGTAAGGATCTCCTCAGTGTCATTGCTTTTCTAATTTGAGGACAATTTCGGGTTGCTGTTCTTCTTTTTGGAGTTAGTTACTCACTGCTGCTAGCTGCTTTTTAGGTTTCCTGGCAATAGGTTGCACACACAACACACTGTGAAAACATCACACCTGCCATGTTCTGCTGGCTGTACCTTCAAAATAAACATCGATTCAGCTGCGTTACTACCTCCGCTGCCCGCTTAAAGGTCAGACAACTCTGTCCCCCGATTCCATAATCGTACCTTTTATACAGAATGGCGAGGCAGAATAACAGCGCATTATTACAGCGCCTTGAACAGGCAGTGTAAAAGGGGCTTATGTTTCAGTCTCTCAAGTAAGCTAAGCTAAATGCTGCTGGCTCCAGTTTCATATTTAACAGACAGACATGAGAGTTGTCCAGACCTTTTCATTAAACTCTCAGCAAGAAAGAAAATATTACCAAAATGTGAAACTATTCCTATTATACATAAGCACAGAAAAGGGTCTGCTTCCTACGGAAACTTAGGAAGGCTAGATTCCAGAGCAAGATCCTGGTTAACTTCTACAGAGGAGCAATAGAAAGCGTACTGACTGAAACCATCACGAACTGGCATGGTTCGCCCAGGACAGGAAGGCTCAGCAGCGGGTGATTAAAACAGACCAGAACATCACTGGTACCCGTCTACAGAGCATCAGTGACCTCGGTGAAGTGAGGTGTCTGCACAGAGCCCAAAGGATACTGAAACACAGCAGCCACAGTCTGTTCACCCTGCTGCCATCTGGGGAAAGATACAGAAGTATCCGCTGCAAAACCACCAGACTACAGAGCAGCTTCTTTCCCCAGACTGTGAGACTCTTCAACTCCTCCTTCTATGCCAAAAAGATGCAGCAGGATTTAGGGTCAACTTTAATTTAATTTTTTCTTAAACTATGTTTGAAAAGATGACAAACAAATCTACCTTGTACCTTGTATAATGTGTAGTAGCTGTTTGGTAAAGGTCTGCTTAGTGACACAGCATGGTACACACAGGTCCCATTTAAAGTTATGTTCTCATCTTAAAATAAATGGTAAATGCTACAATGCTTTCTGTCTCCTGGCACTCCAAAGGCAACAAACTGCACTTCAAGGCAATATTACACATCAAAACAGCAGTAAAACACAACCTCTTCTCAAAATATCCTTCATGACTTTGTACAAGTAATTCCGGGCTTCCTAATTAAATAAAATACAATAAAATATGAAACAAACAAGACACATTTGCAAATAGGCAGCTGAAATGAGAGGAAATACAACATCCATCCAGTGTCGTAAACCGTACAAAAGTTGACTTGAGGTGAAACTGTCGCCCTGTAATGGATCTTGTTATGGTGTTGTCTAAGGTCTTCATAAAGTTTGTCTGCAGTTTGCTCTCTGCAGAGCGATGCAGTCAGTGAGATGAACTTTCAGTCTCTGCTTCTGTTTCCGTGATTCATGACACTTTTGCACGTGCAGGTGGTTTTCAATTGGCAATTTTAACATATCAGAGAAGCAGGTTTATGTTTACTGTCGATACGTCCTCGAGTCACAGGCGTGCTTGAGGGGAGAAAGATGAGTGATTTCCTTCATTGCGACAATATCTCTTTGTTGAGATTAAGCTGAGTGGTTGTATCATCTTTGGATGTCTCCATTTAGTCGTTATTAACCACAGACGGGCTAGTCAGATGTAAACATTTGCGGAGTGTCTTTGAATGCCATCAGTAAAGTAAAATATTTTTGTGTTTTCTTCCCTTTTATCTCCATAAATTGAAATCCGCAATTTTTTGGTCAGTGTTCAGGTTTCCTTGATGCAATGCTCTTCACGGTCTATTATCTTTGGCCAAGGAGTGCATCATCCAGTTGACCTTCGTCTTCCAGCTCTCCCGCAGAGCTTCATTGAACTTCACTTTGAAATTCTTCAGTGCCTCTTCCTCTGATTTGCCCAAAGCTAAAGAGTCCTTTAGAAAAATAAACAAACAAAAAACCCCCATTATCAACATTATCATCGTCCTCGTCAACAGTAGCAGCAGCATCGTCACTCTTGCATACCTTTAGATACTGGATGTCTTTGAAGGAGGTGAGCTCCGGCAGTCCTGCTGCCTTCATCATAGCAAAGAGGTTGACGAACAGTGTCCCGTTGCGACACAGGATCTTATAGGCCCGCTCGCAGTACTCTCTGAACCTGACAACATGATGCAATACTCAGTCAACTGTTTAAAATACGTGAACAGAATCCCAGATCAGTAAACAGACTGATACAAAAAAAGATGTACCTCTCAAACTTCTCACTGTTGTTTGTTCTTCCTTGTTGGATCACGTGGACGAAGTCATAGGTCAAGATGAAAGGCACACGCTCCCTGTTGATCCCCAGTTTTCGCTTGAAGTTGCCCAGGAAGTGCCCAAAGTCGATGTGGAACAGCTGTGGTGAAGCAAAGACGAAAATGACTTCTGTGATGTGAATCACTGACCACAGTCACATTTCTTAGAGGGACAGTTCACCCCAAAATCAAAAAACAGATTTTTCTGTTCTTACCTGTAGTGCTATTTATCAATCAAGATTGTTTTGGTGTGAGTTGCAGAGTGCTGCAGATATTGGCTGTGGAGATGTCTGCCTTCATTCCACAGAACTAGATGGCACTCGGCTTGTGGTGATCGGCGCGCCGAGAAAACTCAGAAATCAATTTCCAGAAATCATGACCCTGTTACTCTAGATAACCTACGGAACTTATTGTGAGCAGTTTCAGTCAGAAACTATTTTCTTTCTACTGAACTACACACACCAACCAGCCTCCTTCTACGCAGTGATATAGTTGGCAGGTGACATTTAAAGAAAAAATAGTTCCTATATGAAACTGTTCACAACAAGGTGTGTGGATTATCTTGAGTAACTGTGTCATGATTTCTCACAAATACATTGCCAGAATCTAGATTTATAAGTAGCACTTCAGTCAAGGGGAAAAAAAACTATTTTTGATTTTGGGGTGAAATGTCCCTTTAAAGACTCACTAACTGATGAGCAGTGTATTAGTTATTAGTCATAGTGATTAGTTAGAAGTTGAATTACTTTACCAGTTATTGCATATTAAAGTTATTCATTACTGAGAAATGTAAATTTTGCACTACTTTTAAATATCAGCCCAAATTCTCTTATTAACGTACACATGGCTATATTATTTTTGTGTTGCTGTAATAGTGTGAGACAAGACATGAAAGCTCTCACACCTGCACTTAGACTATAACTCACCACCTTATTTGTGTCTTTGATCTGAAGAGGTGAAAAATAATTTCCAGTATGTGCAGGACAGCAAACCCAAATTACCTAAACTGTCGGCCATTGTGTGCAGTAACATTCTAATATTGATCGATTGATTGATTCCAGTCATTCATTGTGCCGCCGTAAGGTTGTGTGACATTAGATTATAACCAGGAAAATATCTGTGTAATAGGCTGCATTGGTCTGCTAACATCAAGACAAAAATAATGACTAATGAGTCTGTTTAAATTTCAGTAAATGTAATTGCATTATTCAACTGAAAAATGTGATTAGTTACATTACTGGTGGAACACTGGATCTCATTCCAAAGTGACCATCTAACCTGACAAATGACTCATTGGAATTAAATCAAATTAAATATCTTAATTTATACTAAAAATGAGTATTGTAAAAGGTAAACGGCGCTTGACTTATTGGTTGCTGTCTGTAAACACCTTCATCAGTGAAACTGAAAGTAACAGCCAACTCCAGATTCACTCTCGTTTGGCGTTTCTCCTTGCAGTATTTGGTTTTTTGTTTTCGATGCTGTGTCTCTTGGTGAATTACTTCTGTGAGTCTATACATGTGTGTGTGTGGGGGGGGGGGGTTGTTTTTTAACAGGAGAATCCTGCATAGCTCATCTTTAAGGTTGTTGGCTGTTTGAAAACACTCAAACCTTGACATCATGTTTTTTTTAAACAGTACCCACTGACTATTAATCATATTGCTACCATGTTATTAATTTCAGCAACTGTAGTAAGTGTTCAGCTGCAAAACTGCATTATGTAGTAGAGCACAAGTAAATTCAGGTTGACACCCATTTCTCATTCTATGTGTAATCGCCCCCTTGTGGTACATTTCAGTTCTGTAGTGTGAAGATAAATATCATCCCACCTGTCCAGTTTCCCTGATCATGATATTGTCGTTATGACGATCTCCAATACCCAAGACATAAGTAGCTACACAGTAGCCAGCGCAGGACAGCGTGAACTCCTCTATTGCTTGATCAAGTTTCTCCCTGATGACAAAAAAAAGATCAGATAAACAAGGAAGCGAAGCATGAGTGAGTTTTGATCTTACTGTACATTTACACTTCTCTTATCTTTATCATATAACCTACAGAACACACACACACACACACACTCTCTCTCTCTCTCTCTCTCACACACACACACACACACACACAGACAGTCATGAGGCAGGATTTCCTCACTGCTTTATGAAATATTTACAGCAGGAGTTCCTGTGGACGATTAATGATTGACTGTCATGTCCTGTCACGGTCTCGACGTGCACAGAGGTTTAAGCTTTTACTAATTTTCTCCGCTCCATTGCGGGCGCTGCAGCATTTCAAGCTAATTACCTTTCTGTTCTGTCGTGCAGTCAGCTGGCCATGTCTTGCCAACGTGACTTACAAAGGCTTATTCATTACATTGAATGGTTCTCTCTCTCTCTTCGAGGAGCTTTCAGGATAGACCTTCAGACTGTCTGGCACCAAATCAAAATCTACTCTCGCTTAATATTACTAAACCTGTAGTCGCCTATGCACTTTGTGTTGGTCCGTCATGGTTTTAAAATTCTGCACACGGTAAACACTTTGAAGTAAACACTTCAAACCACATGCGCAGATATCCAGAGGGCATTTCTCAAAACATGAAACATGCTTACATGCTCCCATCTTAAATCAAGAAAAAGGATTTTTCTACACATGGTCAATTTTGAAATACCACTCACATACTCTGTACCTGTATGTTTTTTTAAATCAAGAATTTAAAAGTATTTTTGTTAATTAGCAGAGGTGTGGACTCAAGTTGCATGACGTGGACTTGAATCAGACTCGAGTTACAAATTTAGACTTAAAACAAAAAAAAGACTTGCGACTCAACTTGAACTAAAATTCCAGTGACTCATTCCTTTACTTGGACTTGAGTGTTTTAACTTTAAAATACTTGATACCTTCCCCCAAGCCCAAAGATTAAGATTGTTACTATAATATCATAATATTCTACTATTCTGTTGTTAAAATGGCATTTAGAGTGCTTAATAACTTGTTCAGGATCCACAACACGAAATGTAGGAGTAGTTTGTCAGTCTTGACTTGGGGCTTAAGTGCAAAGACTTGAAACTTACTTTACAAGCATCTAATTAACATATATGGGAGCACTCGCATTTTTAAGCATAATATAAAAAACCTTAGAAATGCACTTTTAAGCACAATATAAAAACCTTATAAATGGATTATCACACATTGTAGTGTAATTGTAAGCATATATTAGTATATTTTATATGATAACTGATGTACAGTATTTCTAAACAATTATAACCTCTCCTATGAAGACAAATGTTACTATTGAACTTTGTTTTACTGAATTGTGATTCACTATCTCTTTATACGCACACCTCTACTTATGGCTTCCTCACAGGCAGAGCTATAGTTGTCAACAAATGATGATTATTCATCACTAAAAAAAAAAACAAATTCTGAAATGCCGATTTCAAATTAAAAAATTTCACAAAGAGTAAGTGCAAGATTTGTTTGTGTTGTGAACAAAACATAACAATAACTAGTATAACATGCTGTATGCATTTGGGACACAGTTTTCGACAGAGTTGGCCTAGCAGCACTTGGGGATCTCCCCATGAGGCACTGGGGAAAGTTACTGGGTAAAAGGCCATTTGGATAGTTTTGCTGATCATGATAAACAATTTGAAAGTGCTTAGTGTGCTTATAATGGACCAAGTGTTGGGCTCCTGGGGTTAAAGGGTAAAGTATGTTTCTGTGTGCAAGTGACTAACGGGAAGAACAATTTAAAAAAAAATCCAGTATTGAGCAAGAGACCTGCAGCTGGCAGCGGCAACACAAGCCGCAATGTAACCACTCGGAGCATGTCCACCCTCGGTGTCATCCACTAAAAGTGTTTCTTTTTGCTATTCACCAGCTCAAAATATTATTTTAAGTGTCCGATAGCGTTGTGAGATAGCCCTTTTTTGATAGAGTAAAACCCTTTTCGTTTGTCCAGTTTTAAGAATACCAATGCTACTCTTTCAATAGGGTCAGCACTTCTAAAGAGCTAAATACAGTATCTACACAGTAGAAGATGACATTTTGAGACTCCAGTGGTAACCACTGCAGCACAGTCGCTGATCATACTCACTCAGGATTTTTAGATTTGAGCCAGTTGAGCAGGGCATCCTTGTTGAAGGCAGCGGTGGCAGCACTGTTGCTGCTGTTGCGCTGGATGTTGGCGATGGTGTCAGAGTTCTTCACTACCTCAATGAGCCCCATCTTGTTCCCGGTGGACAAGCAGCCATATGGGATCATCCTGTGAGTGTTTGGTGAAATGAATAGTATCAGGTTGGTTTTCAGGAGCTCCTCGTGCAAAAGCATCACCAGCTGCAGCAAACAGCCGCTGCCACTGTACCTGAGATCCAGGCCTTCTCTCTTCCATAAATTCTCCATAAGCTGGATCATCTGGAGGGTCAACATGTCTTGTCGAAGATCTAAAGGGGGTGAGGAAAAAAAGGCGAAAGAATCATTATGTTGTCACGACTGATCAAATTTAAATGCAATGCTAACTTTCACCATGGTACTGTTCAGCTTCTAACCTTCCTCTTTTTGAATTTAGGGGACATCCCTTTCCAAACCTGCCTGTTAAATTTATCTTTCTGCTACATTTCAATGCACAGCCCTGTATGTGAACCCTTCAGCAAATTCCTTTTGGGCTAAATTGATGTAAACTACAACTTAAATTTTGACATTGTGTGGCTGGTGTAAGTTAATGTGTACTGAATGTGTTTGTATTGACATTTTCTTGTGTCTCACCATCTCCGTTCTTGAAAATGATTCCCACCAAGTCACCCTGAGCACAGGGGTTTTTATACATCAGCCAGAGCGGCTTCATCTTGGAGTCCATGAACCTGCACTTGTCTGCACTGCAACAACAAAAACACTCTATATTAACACATGATAATTATAATCCTGCCAGATACAAAAGGTTAAAAAAACGTTTCTTCAAACCCTAACACCATTTCAGTTTTGCCACCCTTGTAAAATTTTAAAATTGTACTATTATTTTTTTTACTTAAGTTCTTAAGAGAATACTTCACCCACAAAATTATCATTTCTCTATTACTAACTCCCCCTGTGTTGTGAAGAACACTTTATTTTTCTTGTATGCCCAGAGTGAAGGAAGAATCCAAAAAAGGAGAAAGTTCTTGATAAACTGAAGTGAAAAGGGTCCGGGTTCAAGGAGCACTGCTCGTCCCCGTGTTAGACTGTTTATGCAGAGGTGTTTTCAATAGTAAGGCTTTAGAAAACCTGTGTTTGGAAAGCACTAAGTATACAACTGGTTAAATGAGACTTGGATTACACTGAACGAGTTGTATGAGAGTTTGTGAATGGATGTCTTTGTATAGTTTTCTTTTTATTAAACACAGCCCCCTTTTACTCCAGTGTATCAAGAATATTCCCAGTTTTTTTATTCTTCATTCATCATGGAGGCATGTGGAAAAAACAAAGTTTTCTTTACAAAATTAACATATCACAGGGGGAGTAGCTGCTAAACAAATAATAATTTTGTGGATGAGGTATTCCTTTAAATATTGTATCTCTGACTATTGTCAATTGACAATTTGTCAATATGCGACATAAATGTATTATTTTATAATTCTGTAAATCTAGAGAGGGACCAAAACTGCCCCTGAAAATCCAATTAAGCTGTTTCTTTTGTGTGTGTGTGTGTGTGTGTGTGTGTGTGTGTGTGTGTGTGTGTGTGTGTGTGTGTGTGTGTGTGTCTGGCACTAACCAGATCTCAGTGAGGATGATGCTGGGGTTGAGCGGTGACAGCAGGTCTGACAGGGCCTCCAGGTACGACTCCTGCCTGATACACAGCTTCAGGTCATCTGCTGTCATCCTCTGGGAGCCCGACTTGACAAAGTCACTCAGGGCCTTCATTTTGCCCAAAGCCTCGATCTGGGAGGGAGAGGTAAGGGTGAAATTTGGAACAAAACGAAAACATTTCAGAGCTTGACGTCAGTGTGTATTAATGAGTGACATTACCTGTTTGGTTAAGAGCTTGATGTGGTGGATGTTTCCCCTGCAGTAGGCCTCTAGAATCAGGCCAAAACGCAAACTCACGGACGCCACATGAACCTCTGACCTACAGCAAAAACAAACTGTCAATCAAAAGGCTGCAGATGCATATAGTTGTGTGTTTTCCGCTGAACTGTGTCTCACCTGAGATGCCAAAACAGAAAGTGTCCTATCCTCCAGTTAGACAAAGCCCTTTCTAGCAGGAAAGTGGTGAGGTCACAGTCTAAGTAGGACTCGTACTTTAGGACCTGGACCAGCTGAATTAAGTACTGCAGCAGTTCATCATCACTGTGTGCAGAGAAAATGTTGCAAGCTATTAAAACTCAAAACATGTGATTCTTCATGAGCAAAACACGAGGGCAAGAAATATGTGTGTACCTGAGCTTCCTGAGGCACCTGATTGTGAAAGAACGGACCGCTGGGTCGGGAAAACTATAGTCTAAGAGCTCCAAGGCATGGATGGCAGGGAGGTCCGGCCAGTGCCTCAGTAAACTCACCATCTGAGGAGAAACACATTATTATTTTATACCATAATGAAAGCAATTAAAACTGTTTCTGTTTCTGTTTCTGTTTCTACAACAATGGAAACATTTTATTGTGATCACATCTTTCCTGGTTAAGTTGATTACTTCAAGCAGATGATCATTATCACAGATTTTTTATTCTTGACCTTCATTTCTCATGCAGATAACCATAAATCATGATAATTGACAGTTATTACATAAATATGTAGTAATGAAAAGGGCAGCTTGGCTATTTGCCTAATATTATTGACTGTTTCAAAATAACATACAGCTGCATTATCAATGCACTGGATCAGGGAGGTTTCAACCACAGGTGGTTTCCCCGTGCACATTAGTTTTCTGTCTCCATCACTCCCAGACATGACTGTTTCTTGCTTATTTCAATGTGCATGCAGCACCAGTCTCAGATAGCCAGCTGGAAAACAGACAGGTTACTGCTACAAAGTATTATGGGAGTAAAATAAAATTTTAAAAAGTAATTAATTAATAGAATTACCTTAGATTTTTATAAATCAGTAAAAAATTACAAAAATTACATAGCAAAACAAGAAGTTAGCTTCAAAAAGTGCTTCAAAATTATAAGAATTTTGTAACATAATTTTAAATATGTAATAATAATAATTATAATAATTATAAACACAGTTTTTTCCAGCTTTTTTTCCCCTGACATTTCCCCTAGCTTTTTAAAAACAAAAACAGTTTTCTAAATCTACTAATTTCCAGCAACATGTATTGCATTTGTGCCCTATGTTTTTGAAGGAAATTGCACCATTTTACTCAGAATTTAAAGGTTTAAATACTGGTAAAAAGTATTTGAAAGCAGCACAAGAAAAGTAATGCTGCTCCAGGTTTCAAAGGGTTAATGTGTATTATAAGAGGAACTGGGGAACATAGGACCCTGGGAACGTAGATGTGCTCCCCACTGTGAGGACCTAAACCTACTTTAGACATTCCCTCTTAAAATTCTCTGTTAATACCTGAACTACGTCCTCACGCCGATTCCACTTGGAAATGAGGAGCAGCTTGGACAGACTTTCAGGAAAACGGTCACGGACTTCTGTGCGGAATTTCCACAGGAGCTCCTTCTCGTCCTCGAAAAACTCGGTGTAGTTTTTGTTGTCCATGATTTCTTTTAGTTTCATGTACTGCAGAGAGTAAAATGACATAGGTGGTCAGCAAATGACAACTGCTGTTTTTTAGCTTTAACTGTGTGAGACCTGTAAACTGTGATATGTAGAGTCTTACCTCTTCTTTTGTGGCAATAGCTGCATCACCGTTCTTCTCCATGTCACTCACCTGAAAGTAGATGAGGATTTTGTAATACAAATTATTTCAGTATATACTCAAATACAGCCTTTGGAGAATAAGTACCTTGTCTAGTGGAGGGTAATAGAGAGGATGTGGCCGGATGTTTGGGAAACGAATGAGAAGCCCGGCAGCACTGTCAACATTTGGGTTCTTCTCGACCGTTCCCATCGGGTTCAACAGGTCGCTTTTGTCATCTGTGATTAAAAAAAAAAAAAAGTCATGACTGAAATGTGTCATTTGGTAGATGCTTTTATCTACTTAGTGAGTACATTTTCATTCAAATCTCTAAAAGTGACAGCACGTGTTAAACTCACTGCCCTTCCCAAACCACTAAGAAAGATCATTTTGGTAAATAAAGATGAAGTCATAATTAGCGAACAGAAAACTGTCATTTTCACATTTCAAAAAGGCTGTCATGGGCATCAGTCAACGTGTAATGTGTAAATATGTGGGGTTTTAATGGCACCAAACGTCATTTTCACGGTGGTGCTGCTATGCGCTCTGAAGGAGGCTGTCAACATGTGAGGTGTTTTTGAAGAGGATGAAATGTCAGAAAAGGTAGGGTCTGAAAGTACCAGGAACAGATGGCCATGTGGACAAGAGGAACTCCCCAGTCTTCAGCTGGTCCTTGTAGTCGAACACCATGGTGTTCACCCAGGCTATCGGACAATCCTGAGGAGAGGGACAGGGAGGATTAGAATTTGTTGACTGGCTTTAAAGACCATCTGCAAGCAGTGAAATTGGGCAAAACAGAGCAGAAGAGCAACAGAGAGTACTCTCATTTTCAATCAAAGCTATATTAAGATTTCATCATCTGATCAAAAAAAGATGAAATTATTTTTAATCAAAATACAGGAGCTTGTAGTGATTTGTCTCTAAATTATATTCTAACATCTATATGCTCTTTTCCTGTCAAAAAGTTGAAAACAAGTTCAACAGCCAATTGATTTTGCAACATTCAAAAGACATATTTACATATGAATGATTTTTATCTATTAATCTAAAGGGCATTGAATCTCTCTATGACATCTACTTTATTTTAGACGGTTGTTTGAATTCAAATCAAATAGCACTACAAAAAACTGAAATATTTTAATGGCCATAAATAACTTTAAAAAGTATTCATGACATCTTTTATTTTCTAACTCATCACGTTAAATTATAAAACGTGTAGCAAAAGACTTTGCAGCTGTTGTTAAAAAATGCATGACAGCGATGCCACATTTATATGGTCGAAAGTTGAAATGTAAAGTAGCAAAAATGGAAATAAGAGGAAGAGATCTGCAGAAAAATAACTTCCAATGTGTCAAAAACAAGACAAACACATTCAAGCTGAATGCGTCCAGCTAAAAAAAGAGATGCACATATACACGACGGACTAAAATAGCTCAACTTCTGCCTGTCTGCAGGACTTCTCTTCCGGGCAAAAGAAGAGAGAAGTTGCAAAGAAAGCAGAAGTGGCCTTGATGCCTATAAACACACCTGGGTGCCATGTTTGGGCCGACCTTTGAAACAGGTTGCCCACAGCCACTGCAATGCTTCAAAACAAGAGAGGCTGTGACCACAGCCGCAAAAAAAAAGGGGAAATTGTTGTTTACTGTACGTCCCACTGTACAGTGAGTAGGTGTGAGGAGTCGGTGTCTCAGTTTAATACTACTGTTGGTGTAGTTTGATGCATAAAACAGGGTTTTAAAAATAAGCTAACGGCAAGAGGACTCCGCTGGCATATTATAAATGTTACTTTTGTGATACTGGAGTAGCATATCCGTTTGAAATGTCTGAATGTACCCATACTGAAATGTAATATGTGTACATATGCTGAATTCCAGATATGAAATACATGTACATGGGAGTAAAAACAAGTACACTCACAAATCACTTAGAAATTGGAACAGTTTCATATATTGACATATATGTCTAGGCCATACAAATATGTATGTTTACATATGTTTGATACATTTACTGCCATATATATCACATACATTATGATTTATACATATAACATAAATGTGTACGGGTTTCAGCATGAAGGTCAGTGTTCTTGCCTGCAAAGCCATCTAACTTTTTCATACACCACTAATAACTAACTACTACTAGATTAATAAAAAAAAAACATATATAAGCATAAAGATTTTTGGTATGTACTTTGTTTTCAAAAACTTGCATTCATAAATTAAATATATATCGTTAACAGATGTGGTTGCAACAAATAATGTTGTATAAAAATAGATCTTATAGGTATTCTTAATATACTGTATATGGTATGCATATAAATATAAATATAAATATATATATATCTCCATCCTAAAGCCCATCAAGATAAGGTTTTATTATTTATGTACATATTAAAGACAGATATTTTTCAAAAACATATATAAGCATACAGAATTTTTGCATATATATATATATATATATATATATTGTTTTACAAAAATTATCAATTCAATACAGATTGTTAATATATATGGTGATATATAACATGGTATAGAAATTAATCATAATGATATTTTTAATATGCACATCTACTAATTTTACTGTGGGTATATTTTATATCATAAATATTTATTTTTATATATCCAGAGGATGCATGTATGTGATGATAATATATCATAACTAACATATACTGCTACATCTCTTGATATAAGGGCATTTGTGTCATTTTCGTATGGGTAATAGAGCGGCAGTTAATAGTAGAACTTTATTGTTGCTTAATCTGCTGATTATTTTCTATGAAATGTCAAAAAACATGTTAAATCCAAAAACATTTATTAACAATTTTATGAAACTGAGTAAAAAGGTGTTTGGCATTTTGCCTTAAAAAATGAAGATACGTTTTATATCTAAAACAGCTGCACAGTTTTTAAACCTCTGCTCTAACCTGTCCCAAACACAGGCCTAAAAGATGAAAAGTAAATTAAAAAGTGAAATGCTCAATGGGTGAAGGGGAGAACTGCAACTACGAACGACGACTGCAAAGATGAATTTAGAATTCCTTGAAAATGTTTGTCAATTCCTTCCTTCCTTGGAGTGATGTACAGATAAAAGAACTGAAGCGGATGAAATGCTAACCGCAGCCTTGCCACTGAACATACTTGCACAACCAGACGCAGCAGCAAAACACACCCACACAGCAAACACACACTGACTACACGCACCACACAATAGAGAGGAAACAGATCTGTTTGTGCTTGTTAACAAACTCACACCCACCAACCCAAAACACTCGCCCCCTCCATCACAAGTTGTACACTGAGGACCCAAAAAACTGTGTGAGTTTCTGATAAACTTACCGCTTTCTTATTCTTCTTTTTAGTGCCGCGGGGTTTCTTGGTTTTCTCAATGACAGCGTAGAGCGCGAAGCACAGGCGGCTCATGCGAGGCAGGTCAGCCACGTTTATGTCAAACTCCAGCTTCTGATCCCACAGTGGCTCAGAGCTGACTGCCACCTCTGAGGTTGTCACCACCTTGCAGAGGAGTTCGCTGCCATGGAACAGACCGGCCTGCACCACAAGCTGGAGAGGAAACACACATACACAGTGGTGATTAGGTGGAGGCATGACATGTGGTTTGGATGCCGAATAGTTTGTTAAAGGGAGATTGTTTGTGGAAGATTAACAGACTTCACGAGATGATTCAGAGTTTCCTGTGTCACTCAGGCTATGAGTCAAAGGGTCTACACATTCATAACGTAAGCAGGCCGCGACGCCTTTCAATGTTATGTAGAGTCTGTCCAAAATGACAAACAGCCACCAGAGTCAAAATTCAATATTGTACAGCCATTAAGCTCCTGCCTTTTGCCAAATCAAGATAGTCCTAAATCTATATTTACAAAATATATGAGTGGCTGTTCTCCCCCAGGGTGTTTTCAAACCTCAGCCTGCCAACTGCAGACATGACTGATAATTATGTGACAGAACAAATTTGCCATGAGTCATGCTCTGAGGCAGCAGCCGGAAGTGCACTTACACTTAATAAGCCATCTAAACAGTAACATAGTTAGTTATGAAACTGAATCATAAGCACAGACACACATTAACAGAGTTCCCTACTTGTCTTTTCGCTCTTTTTCTTGTGTGTCAAATTGGATGAGTAAAAAATAAATAAATAAATAAAAACACAAAGAAGTGAATATGGAGTGTTATAACTGGATGTTTTTAACACTGGATATTTTTAAGCACTCGTTTGCAGGGGAACAGGCTTTAACAAACACTTCAGCAAACACTGAAGCTTAGGTCAGGGCCTTTCTGCAATAGTAACAAGATGCATGCATCGCCTTCAAAAAAAGAAGTGCATTGAAAGCGAGAGAGGGAGAGACAGCCTGCAGTCTGTCTTTTTTCTTAGAATCTAGGCCTCAGAATGAGATGTAAAAAGCAGATAGGCCCTCCCCACTTCCTGTTTTGAAGTTTCAGCCAACCGCCTTGATGAATTATGGGAAACGTGTGGTCTGGACCATGTGACCCCCCTGTCATTTACATGTCAACCTCGCTGTTTCTACAACTGAAATTGAGATATTGGTAAACAAGTGACTGCCACATTTCATTGAGTGTCAAACCCACGCAAAACCACACCAACCTTCATTCCTTCGTCTGCATTGACTCGGCTGCCCTGCAGCAGGTGAATGTAGAAAGGCTCATTGATGGACCACAGAGAGGACGTATTCTGCTGTAAGAAGGAGTCAGAGGAGGGGAAATGTTAATTTTTCACTTCCATTCTTTAAATTAAGTGGAAAAAGACAACTAAGGTTGCTTATTGTATAGTCTTTTTGATGACTGCTGGAGGGCGACCTTACAGATATTTTTTTGTTTTTATGTCATTTTGTTGATTGTTCAGAGCTTGACGATGCACGTCAAATGTCTGTGAGAATGGACAATAAAGTATCATCTTATCTTAAGATATCCTACCAAAATGCACACACAAGAGTTCACATGATTTCCTATGAATTAGCGACCTGCGAGTGTTGCTATGTCTTCAACGTAGAGTTATGTAAATGATGTTCAGTTTAAGAGATCAGGTTTGGGGAAGTAAAGTTAATGTGGTTAAGTTTACTTGGAGTTCCCACAATTCTGAACACTGATCTTAGGGTAAAGTCTTGTATTTTGTGACTCACCTGCAAATTTGCATTTCCTAAGATGACAAAAACATGCCAATGAAGGCAACGAGCACGAGCCAATCAGAGGGAGAGAAGGGCAGGTCATTCCTTGCTATCCTATGATTTGCAAATTTGTGACCCATCCGCCGCTCAAGACCTCTTTTTTCTGTACTCTCCTTCTTTTCTTACATGATTTCAGCCTTCAAAAATACATGGGTTATGCACGAATTACTAACTCATCATTAAGTGGGATATGTACGAATTATGGATCATGGCTTTTTATAGGAAAATGTGCAGTGCATGAGAACAGCCTGTTTCAAGCGGTATCATCATTGTTAACGCTGTTGTCGCACAGACAGCCGGATTGCTTTTTGTGTTCCTCAGAGCCTTACAACAGATCTCAGTTTTCACAGACACTCTGTTTGTTTCAATGCCCACTATTTCCACTACTGGGGATAGTAACTGCAAATAACTTTCACTGGTACTCTCTAGTAACTGGAACTATCGCTACAAACAAAAGCGCTATCTTCTTCCTTCTCTGGTTGCGCAATAGCATTTCCTTCGTGCCGTAAATTGAGCCTTCATTTGCCTGGGAGATTGTACTCTATGACAGATAGGACTGCAGTGACAGTGACGCTTACAGGGAACCACTCTTAGCACTTATGATGTCGTTATTCTGAAGCCGTTACATTGTGCATACATTTACATCATACTATGTTATAGCAAAAAACGTTCACTTTATCCAATTTAAAACAGCATTTGTAGCAATGGCTGAAGTCTAAAATCAAGAGACTGTTGCTACAATGTCCTGTTTGGCAACACATCAGAAGATGGAAACACAACAACGTACACTTCTTAAAAGTGAAAAAGAGGAACCAACTTCGAAACCTGGAAAAAACTGACAAAAGTACTTTGATTAAGTGTTAAAAACATGTAATGTCATTGTTCTTTAGCACTCATATTTCAAGATTTCAAAGATAAAAGCTTAAAAAAGCAGAACAGCTTTCATTTTTTCAGTGCAGTTCAGGGACAGTATTAGATGCTCTATGTGAAACTACAGTAAATGCAAGCACAGGTGTAAATTATCAACAATTGTATTGCACTGCATGTTTCAAAGTGTGCCAAAGTCCACAGTCCGGTTGAGGAACGACTGTGATGAGGACAGAGAAAAAAAGAGTCACAGCTCTGTTAATGAAAGATGACAGCCGTCAGCTGACCTCTTACCTTCTTCAGGGGCAGCGGAGGAGGTCTGGACAAGGAGCGACTCTTGTATGCCTGGCTGCACATTCTGCCCTGCTCCTCCTGATATTTGCTGATGGTGGTGTGGTGCACCATGGTGAGGTGAGGGTTTTGGCCATTTCTCAAACACAAGAATATGTACTGGGAGATAAAGAGAGACAGAAGGGGACAGAAGATTTGTTTACTGGTACAACCATCAGTCAGCTCACCCACAGATATTTCCCAGTGTTCTGATAGCGCTGGTTAACTCCTGGAGGCTGTTCATTTGCTGTAGGTTAATGCAACCGAAATCTCATTATGTGTGGATGGATGCAGTTCCTTTCTGCAGGGCTGCTAGACAGATATGAGTCACCCCTGCAGGTAGCTGGAGTTTCAAAGTCAACAGTGGAGTCTCCTGCCACCAAAACCTTGACTCACCCCACTCCTGATCTGACAATCATTTCAGATATTATGGACCAACCGCACAGGGCATAAAAGAAAATCACCCACGTCCTCTGAGAAAATAACAGCTCTTGTGACGATACAAAGTGTTTGTAATAATTTGGCATTTTGACACAGATCAACAGAAAAGTGCTCTTTGGGGTGAAAATGAATAAAATCGCTATAAATGTATCAAAATCCAGCACAATTAACCAGTTTGATTGCACAAGTATTCACCCGCTTACTATGAGACGCTTTAAAAAGCAAAAACTACATGATGATTATTACTAAATTTTACACAAATCTAAAGTCAGATTATTTAAAAACATCAATCAGAAGGACGACAGTTGAAAATGTCCAACATACTGAGTATTTAACAGTTATGTAAATCACAAAAATATGGCCCAGTTGGGTCCTCTAAAAGTATCAGCTCGTCAAGCTGACTGATTGCTTATCAAGTCACAATCGTACGGCAAAAAGTAGGGCTGGGTATCGTTTAAAAATTACAATACTAATGTCCTTAAATTGACATCAAAACCAGTAGAGCACTTCATTTGATGGCTTTTTTTGTTCTACTTCATTTGATTCCCATCAAGTGAACACAGGCATTCAGTTACATAAAATACCATCAGCCACTGATTATTACACAATAATATTTTGAGTGTTCAAATTATTAGAGTATTTATTAAATAATTGTACAGACAGTCACATCGCACTCTACTTCATCACACAGCAGACTGTACTGGTTATAGCTGCTGCGGCTAAGACGCAATCATTTGTTACATTCAATCGAAGAACGATTGTGGTTTTTGGCTAAGAGCAAAACCATACGAATAGTCTTTCGTTTTTCTAGATCTAGGTAAAAAATGATCAAACACAGGTATCATTTGATTGGAGAAATTCCCCTTCTACTTAGTACTGGGTCATTTCAGTTGATACGATAAAGGTATCAAGTACTGACTCCCATCTTTAGTGAAAGAACCGAAAAAAAGGCATAACATCTAGACTAATGTTTTCCTTGAGGCATGTGGGAGCCTCTGAAACAAAGTGGAGAAAGATTTTATGAATTAATGAGAAAACTGAGCTTTTTTACTCATTATACTGATGGCCGTTTGACATAATCAAAAACCAAACATCCGCAAAAAAACGGCATAAGTTTGAATGAGAACAGGGAGAAAATAAAATATGATTAAAACACAGAAAAACTCAAAAACACTGCTGCTGCAGTCACTCACTTTGAACTGGCACAAAGGATGTTTCCCATAGATGAACTCCCACCTCCCATTGACCTGTAAGGTGTAGTCCTCAGGCTCCTGGCGTACTGAGCGAAAGACGGTGGCCTTCTTCTTCAGGGCGCTCTTCATCAGAACCACTGGGGGGTCCTGAGGGTCCTGCTGCAGCATGAAGCTCTCCTGAAAGAGAGACATTGATGCAAATATAGGCGCCAGGCTCATCAAAAATCACACAAAATGTAGCTTTCATGACGGTGGATGTTGCTCCCGGGTGATGTTTTGTAGTGTGGGAGCGGGATTTCCAAAGCTGCTCACATTTACCTGAAATCATCCTCTGATTTGTCCCAACACCCTTTGCAAATATGACTCATGAAAAGTCATAAAGATCAACTCACATCACAAGCCTCAAACTTGACATTGATGAAAATCTTCTTGGTGTTTTTTGACTTCATGCTACCACTCTGCTGCAGAGAGCAGCATGGCTCCAGCTCGCACGGAAAGCTGTATTCCAACCACTGCTGCCATGGTAACATCTGCCGCTCCTGAGCCTTTTCTTCACAAAACGTACGCATCTTCGTCCGAAACTCATTCACCTCGTGGTTCTTCTGGGCCTCAAACTCATGCAGACCTGGAAAAATCACAATGAAATCATCACAAAAAACAAGTATTGTACAGTGAGAGAAACACTCTGCTAGTTGTGAAAGATTTCTATACACAAACATTTAGTTTGTGTATAGAAAGTTAAATATGTCACTGGAAATGGTAAATGGAATTATTATAAGTAAGCGTAGCTGCACTGCATTTTCAGTTAGCTACATTAGTTCAAACCTCTCTAACTTGTTGACCTTCAAAGATAGAAATGAAAGCTTTTTTCATACCTTCTTGTCCATACAATTTATTTTGCTAACTTTACTAACTGCTCAAAAAACTGTGGTAATCTTTTCCGACTGACTGAACTGAAGCTTCGTGAAGATGACAAAAGAGAATAAGCTCCATTTTCAAGTTAGCTACAAGTTAGCTTACTCACAGCTAGCCAGTACCTTTTTCCCTCCCAAGATTATGAACCACAAATGTAAAGCAAACTAAGACAGAATTTATTTTTTTTAACTTTGTTATTTAAGTGCTAGTTTGCTAACTTTGCTAGTGGCTCCAAATTAGTGGTAATTTAGTTGTGCCCATAATTAAGGTTTTCAGTTAGTCAATGGGATTCGTCTCTGGGACTACTCGGCTTGCAGCTCCAAACTATCCACGTAGTCCCGCACTCTGAATCATGGTCACATCCTCATTTTCATCCAATAATTGTGCTGTTGCTATTCAGACTTTTCTGTGCAACAGAGGTAGGACTCAGTCATTGTTTTGCAAGTTACAAATAAGTCTCAAGACTTTGCATTGAAGTCCGAAGTGTGGTCCCAAGTCCCGTGTGATTTTTGAGTCCTAAACACGTCACTGACCAAATGAAATGCCACTTAAACAACAGAGTAATAATATATGACACTTGCAAAAATCACAAATGCTTTATAAATTTGCTCTCTGTAATTTTCGACCAGCATCGCAACATCGCAATTCCTTTTAAGTAAAACGCAATTAAAGTGCGTGAATAAAATTATCTTTAGTATAGTTTTTTCTAACTGGTGCTCAGTAACGTAACATCAGTTCTTCATGGCTCTTGCTGCAACTTGATTGGATACATTTTTTTTTGGTTCAAACAAAGTGCATCATCTTTTTTTTTACATTTATATTTAACCAGGTAAGTCCCGTTTAAATCAATAATCTCTTTTTCAAAGGAGACCAGGCCAAGACAGCAGCATAAAAATGTTACAAACAACAATAACCATAATAAAAAAATCAGAGAATACTCAGTAACATCTAGAAATGTCAAGTACCAACACGATTCATACACCTGGGCTTATGAGGGGGCTTTAAAATCAGGCAGTTCTCTTAGTTTGAAATCTTTCCGAAGGCTGTTCCAAGAGTGGGAAGCAAGAACATAAAAGCTTTCTCTCCCCGCTCAGTCTGTACACTAGGAACAGACAACAAAACTAACTCTTGAAATAGCAGACTAGAGCTAGAGTCAGATTTCTGTTCGATCATCTTGGGAATAAAATGTTGACATGCTGGGAATGAAAAGGATTAACATTAGTTGACTTATTTAATTGATTAGTGGCACACTTTATAAATGATGTATTTTAAAATCTTTGAGCTTAGGGGAAGGTATCAAGTGTTTTCAAGTCAAAACGCTTGAGTCCAAGCCAAGTCAAGAGTCACTGGTCTTTTTTTAATTTTGTCCATATTCATTAAAACTGTGACGTGAGTCCACACCTCTGCCATGCAAGATTAAGAATAGGATTGTCATCTTCATCTGCCACAACCTGAAAAATTGTGACGAAAAAAATTCCAACAGAAATGGCGAGAAGTGACATGAGACCAGACCTCAGAACAGGCTGTCATCAGTAAACTTACAAAAGTAATAATTCTCAAAACAAAATATTTATTCAATCAATTTGAAAAGCGCTAAATGCTCTAGCAGCCGCCACCAAAGCTTCCCTCATGATGAGGACGTGTCACTGTATGACTGGGACGGTGATTGTCAGTAACTACTAACTGATTAGTGTCAGAGTGAAACAACATGGCAATTCAATATGAAATTTCCAGAGGTGTGGACGGTGATTCAGAGAACTTAAAACATGCTAGAAGATGTATGTTACACTTAGTAAGTGTACAACAATCCCAACAACCAGCAAAAACCTCTATATAGCATGTCAGCTCTATCAGAGGAGGATGCTGCTGACCTTTGCCAATTAACAAGCTGATCTGGGTGTTAGTGAGTTTCTCCACTCGGTCGCCCTCCCTCGCCACCAGCCTCAGAACACACATGAAGGGCCGCACGTCGCTTATGCGCCTCGATTCTTCCTCCAGTTCTTCCCTCTCAGCTGTCTGGTTGATGCAAGTGAAGACGTATGCGTCGGGATCACCCAGTGCGCTGAACAGGGCTTCGCTTCTGGCATTTTTCCAAACCATCTGAAACAAGAGACACCAGCAACACATGATATTGAGAGCATGGCGTTTATAACCTGAAGTGTACAGTGTGTTCTTTGGGGCTGTGAAATTTATGCTTGAGGGGTCGTGTTAAACAAACTTTATCCATACCTCGACCAGTGCCCTAACTATTTTCAAAACTACTGTCAACTAAAGTGATGTTGAAGAAAATCATGTTTGCCACCACTCTGATTTCTCTAATTTGCTCAAATGATACCCGATTGTACAAAAAATTACCCCGGCAGTTTTTGAACATTTTCTAAAATTCCTTGTGAATAACCCCCCAATAGGAAAGACATTTAATCTCTTAATCATCTTAACAGCTTCCAAGAGTATCATTACTTAACACAGCTAAATCAAACAGCCTGAAGTGGCAGAACTGTTGGCATAGAAACTGGCACATTCACATTTAACAGCAGATCCGCCTCAGTAGAGAACTGGCCGTGTATACCAAGGAGGAAAGCTGTGGCTCCTTCACCAACAGTTGCATCAAAACTTCAAGATGAATCAAAAGCACACAAGGGCATTGTTCGGATTGTGTCATGTTTTAATTAGTTTAATGTCTGAAGGAAATATTAAGCCAATTTGCTTAAAAGCGTATTGAGTAAATATTGTAAATAACATTTTGGAAACAGTGGAGACCAGAGCTGCAATGTTGTGCTGCAGTCTTTCCATTGCACCAGAAATACAGTGTTATCTTCTGACAAGCATTATGACATCACACATTATTTTTAGACGAAAAAATTTTTCTGTCAGAGATCTCTGATCTCTAAATGCAGCTGCTGATAAGGAATTACAAGGGGATGTGAGGGGACGTACTTTTTTGATGCTTTTGATGGTGTCGTTTGGAGACACAGGGAATTTGAGGAAGATCCCAGTCGGCAGCAGGAAGTCCATCTCCAGGTCCCCCTCCTTCTCCCATTCCTCCTGCATCCCATACTTCCCCGGGGGCATGGTGACGGCCTCTCATTTACCGTCAGCTCCTCTGCTGCACACTGGAAAACAAGCCGGCCGTCCACACAAAGGAAACACACAGCCAGGGTTAATACGTCCACTATTAACACGTGTAACTGTGCAGTGTTTATAAAACCCCGAACCATCTAACTGTCCGGGGTTGTTTCTGGGATCAGAACATATGCAGAGTGTGTATGACATCCATATGAATCCTGCAGTTGATGGGACTTGTTTGCACCTGACCATTCCTCCATCTCTTCAATGTTTAATACATATAAAAACGTGGATATAAGATACAAACTGGTAAACAGAGGCAGTAGCATTTGGATTCTTTTTGTTTTTGGAGTGCTGCTATCCGTTTGTATCAATCCCTTTAATATACAGTTCAGTTACATACATTGAACTGTACATAATTGAACTGTATACTAAAGGCAGTTCAATTACATACATTTTAAACCTCAAAGACTGAATGTAAAAAAAGGTGCTCGGGGGTCAAATATGGTAAAGACACACTACTAAGAAACTCCAATCCACTGAATCATACACACTACAAAAAATACAGATATTTTTTAATGTGATATCCTGCTTCCCGCAAATGTACCATACTGAATGTGCAGACAGTAAACACTGTATCTTGAGCGTAATTTCAATAGTTCGCCATAAAGTAATTCTACACTACTGATTTCGTTAAGAGGAACTGCGTGAGCTGCATTGCCTGTTTCTTAGTGCCAGATGTATGCTGACTTGTATATCAAAATGTAATATAATGAATTTACAGTATTATTTCAACACATTATAAAGGTCTCTAAAATCAGCAATGGGAGAGAGATCAGCAGGTGCACATACAACTAGAGTCCGATATAAAACGTGACATTTTGCTGTGTGAGTTAAACTTGTACAACAGATGTATGATAGCGAAAGCCTTGCCAACCTGTTAGCGCAGACACTTGCCTGTCAGCTCTACAAGCCGGTCATCTCTTCATTGTTTTTTTTCCCAGCGATGATGGAGGCTGTAACATCACGGTGACATGTCTCGGTCAGGCGGCTGCGGGTGTATCCGTTAAGTTGTAGAGAGGTGATGTGTTGTAAATCCAGCTCAAACGGACGAAGCGCTCGCACACGGCTCGTGTGAAGCGTCGGAGAGCTCCCCTGCGTCGGTCAAGTGCGCCGTCATTCATGCAGTGATGTTGATGCGCTGAGCGGCTGCGCTCTGCCTCTGCAGCTCCCTGCGGACCAAGGGACCGTCCAACAAAACTTTAGTTCGCGCGAAGTGAAAGTAGATATGACTCTCTCTTACTCCCGCCCTCCATCCCTTAGATGTTTTTCTTTCCTTCTTTTCTTTATTTTCTGTCAAGTTTCAGTCAAGCTTATTAACTGAAATTAATAAGTAAATTGGAAACAATTTTAATAATTGTCATTACAGTAAATTTTTCAGAGCAAAAATGTCAAATATTTGCCAGTTTCAGCATCTATTTTTTTTTTTTTCTATTTTTGTCAAAAACTCTTTACTTAACATTTATTTTATTTTTGTAAATTTATTTTAGTCATCCATTTTAATTATTATTTTGTTTCCTCACAAATTCAGCAAATGATTCATATTGCTCTTTATAAGACTGTTACCTGAAAAGATTTCTTTTGGGCTTTCAGATCCTGTGAGTAAAAGTAGCCTACCACAATAAATGTGTTTACACGGACATGAATAACCCCTTTACGATTGGGTATTTGTTTTATTCTGTTTATGTGTTGGAATATGTAAATAGCATATTTTGTTGATGAGAAACCTGAATATGCTAGCCAGAATACTCTAATAGAAACTGCGCGTATACATGTAATGTGAATGCGCATTATGTCCCGAATATGATCATAACCAAGATAAGACTCATAAATGGATTAGTCATGTCCATGTTACCGTAGTCAATTTTTTTAAATAGAAGGAATAATAATAATAATAATAATAATAATAATAATAATAATAATAATAATAATAATAAGTAAAAGTCACTTTTTGAAAATATATTAGTAAAAGAACATAAGTGTTATGGGGAAAATGCACTTAAAATATCCAAAGAAAAGGGACTCAGTGCAAAAAACAAGTCCCTGTTATGTGTTATATTATTATATATTACATTTTTGCATTATTATTACTAAAACATTCATGTGTAAGTTGCATTTACTGCTGTGTGGTCTAGGTAGAGCTTTGTTTTTAGATAAATAGATATTTCACAAACAGATGTTATTATTTATTTATATTTTAAAGCTCATCAGATGTTTCAGTTCTAAAACCTTTATCTGTATCCAATATCAGTATCCAATAGCTGATAAATAAATACATGTAACTGAGTAGAAACTAAAGTATTTCCCTCTGAAATGCAGATGAATAGAAGTGTTAAGTGGCACCAAGAAGAAAGACTCAAATTAAGTACAACATACCACATCAAATTTCAAGAACAGTACCAGAGTAAATGTACATTGTTTGAATCCTCCACTGGATTTGGACTGTTGGTCGGACAAAACAAGTAATTTGAATATTCACCTTGGACATATTGAAATTGTAACTTATAACATAGACTAATCGATTAATCAAGAAATAAATGAGCTTATTATTTAAAATAAAAACAGTATTTTGCAGCACTAAACCATGTTGTCGCTTTAATCTCTACAACGTTCATAGTGATCAAATTAAATTTGTCAAATAAGCCATAGAAGGCATTACAAGTCTAATGCGCATTCAGCCAAAGCAGACCCAAGGTGTCTCCTGGTTTTCAAAATTCTTGTAAGTCAGATGGCTTTTAAGTTTATTTCCAGGTACTTTAGAAAAATCCAGCCCCCTTCAAGTTGACTGTTTGTTAAAAAGGAGGTTAAATTGTTAATGTCCGTTTAAGAATAAGCAGCCATCATAAAACAGAGAGAATATTTCCTAATATATATATTATATATATATATATATATATATACACACACACACACACACACACACACACACACACATATACATATACATATATACATTGAGGAAATATTCTCTTTGTTTTATGATGGTTGCATATTTATGACATATATATATATATATATATATATATATATATATATATATATATATATATATATATATATATATATATATATATAGTAAAAGTGTAAGATAAGAGTTTATGGGTGCTTAAATGTAAATTCATAAAAATAAATAAATACAACATTTTGTGAATAATTAAACTGTTTCTCTGCACTTTGTGAGTTAAAGTATTCAGACGCTTATAGCCAACCACAGTATAATTTACTTTTAAGCCATTTGTTCATCTGTAGATTTCAAATAACAATGAAACTCCTCAATCAGACACCTGCTTTCCATTTTTATATTTCCATCTGGTAACCATAAGACCAGAGACAAGTTAAGTTTTGCAGCAAATAGCGAGCAGTGTCACCACTCTCATGGAAGTGGATCATAAACCACAGTAGTACTACCGTAAAAGGGGGAAATGCAGGGGCCAACATCAAAAGCATGACATTACAACTATTCACTCTCAGCTATTTGATACACAAAGTACAGCACTCTTTGTCTTCATATCCAGGCCAGACCGCATAAATAAAAAACATGATATTTGTCAGTTTGGTTTGCAGGTGTTAATCCTTCGTGTGCTCTGAGTCTTGGTGGTCTAGTAGTTCTGGTGAAAACAGGAAGTGATTGTACAGAAGAGAAACTTTTGGCCCGAGCTACAGACTGAAAGTACGAACCTGCTTCCCACCAATCAGCTGGTGCACTATTTTCAGCTATAAAACCCTGTCAGTAAACAAGAGTTGAACCTTTCGTGCATTGTGTCTGACAAAAGGATCAACTCCACCTGCTTTCATAGGAACTCTGGAGCCATAGTGCTGTATGCAGAGGGGTCACAGAGTTCAGATGATTTGTGCTGCTGGGATTTAAATTAAACTGTCGGTGTAACTACAGTTTCTAAATAACACAACCTCACTGTGCTGTTTTAATTTCACACACAGCAATAAAGCCATTACCAGCACTTTAACAGTGCAGGAAAAAAATATTTAAGACAATATATTTACCCTGATAATAAGCAAACAAACTATTAGTCATGTGATACTCAGATGTGTGACCTGTTTACAGTCTTACCCGCAGTGCTGTGGTGGGACTGAGAAGAGGGTCTTGACTTCCTGGAAAGGTGCTGTTCTGGCCCTAACAAACAAAACAAAAAGTAGCCACGTCTTTAAAAAAAAAATTGCTTTTCTTTTTGTAATGCGTATTCGTCTTTTCATTATTCCTTTCTTGACTCACTTGGTGGGTTATGTAATATAACAATAATGTCACTTTGAAGAAAATGCTTGAGAAAAAGATTTGTTGATTTAAAAAAACAGAAAGAACACAAAAGGGGTTTGATAAACAAATAAAACGGCAAACACAATGCTAGAAAATGAAGTATGCAATTACAATACATCATAAAGGTGACAGTGCTGGGGAGTAACAAGTTACATTAAACAGATTTACGTAACCTAATAAAACTTCAAAATAAACATCATTGTAATCAGTTATAGTTACTAAGAAAAAAAGTTGTTTGTCTTTTCCATAAAAAATTGTTTGTATATTATCACACTTATTCTGTCGCTGTGTAGGAATGCCTTCTTTTGGCATGTATTTGACAATGCAGGTCAGTAAAGCCTTTGGGATAAACTTGAGTACAACATATACACTTAAGTTTTTTTTGTAATTTTCAGCTTTTTTAGCCTGTTTAAAGTATTTGTTATAGAAGTACCTATTACATTCCCCACAATGACATTGAATGACAAATGCACAAAAAATAATTTTTACATGTTAGTTTTTGTATGGATTTAACAAATGAGACAGAGAGTATTTATTGGTGAGTTTTAGAGGTGATGGTGGGTGGATTTTGACAGAGCCAGGCTAGCTGTTTCCATCTGTTTTCAGTCTAAATGCTAAGCTAAGCCAACTGGCTGCAGATTTCAGCCACAAATTGATAACTGATATTAAACACTGATATTTGACCCAGAAGAAAGTGGATAAGCTTGTTTGCTAACCCCTCTGCGATTCTCGTCTGACCAGGATAGAAAAGGAAGGGCTTGAAAATTATCCTCAGTTGAATGAAGCTCGACCTGACTGCTAGTTATCCATCTTTATCCAAGCAATCGTCAGAATCGATTAAAAGATTACTAGCTAACAGATTTTCACTCATTGAGTTTTACACAGCTATCCAACTTCTGAGACAACCCCAGGGGTCTTTGAATTATAGTTTAGTTTTAGAATGAGATATAACAGCATCAATACTAACAGTAAATACATGTAATTCTGAAAGATTTGACAAAGAGGAAGTGTGCTGTAAAGAGAGAAAATGATAGCACCTAACATGAACCCTTGAGAAAGCCAACAAAGGAAACTAGCAAAGGATGAGAAACTGCCCATTACTCAGAAAGTTCTGTCTGTAGGGTAGCAGGTAAAGCCGTCCAGCAGTGTCCCGTCAATACATTTCATTTTGAAAGAGCACATCCCATCGTGTCAAAAAGAGAGGTCAAAGAAGAGAAAAAATAGCAGTATTAAAAACTAAAATTAGACTATTTAAGAATTTCAGATGCGCTGATCCGCAGATGTTGAATCGCTAAATCCATACTGAAATGTATCACAGATTACTGGGACTTAAATAACTGGAACATTCTCCAAAAATGAGAGATTAAGGGATCAAGTGTCAAATGAGGTGTGTTTTTAGTCAGGCAGTGTGGCTCCAGCAATGACAATATTGGTCTGATGGCCAGGGACTACAAAAATATCTCAATAAATGAATAAAGGACAAATGGTCATCAGATTTTGTACAGCCTTTTTTCAAAACTATAATTCTTCCAATACTTTGGTTTATGACCGACACCTGAAAGCTGATGACATTCAGCTTCATGTTAAGTGCTAATTAGCACGTTAGCATGCTAACATGCTAAGCCTAAAATGGTGACAATGGTAAACATCAGCATTTTAACATCATCATTGAAAACATGTCTGCATTTAGCTCAAAGCACCAATGAGCCACTGAACATCCTCCCAGAGCTGCTTTTATGACTGCAGACTCCAGTCAAGTCGACCATTTTTAAATAGCCCAAGCTTTAGTATCTGTCCGACACCCTCCGCCTTTAGATCTCACTTCCTCTTGATCTTCTTAAACCATGGTGGCAGCACTAATTATTTTAAACAAAGTCAGAGTAGAGCGATACAGCACAGAGAATACTGGAGTCTAATGTGTCTAAAGCTTGTTTGAACAATATGGAGAGCACTGTAACTTGTCAGTTTTATTATTATTATCATTTTATCTATATCTTTACACATTTAGTCTTTATTTACCTGTTGTTTATATTATTTTATTTATTTTCTTCATAGGTTTATTCTGCTTCTGGTGTTTCCTCACTTATGCTAGCGCTTCCTCAGTTCTGCAATTTCTGGTTTAAATGAGTACGTCAATGCTTTATTTAATCACAAGGTCTCGTTGTTATTTATGCGTGTGTGTATGTGTGTGTGGGCGGGGGGGTTACTTTCACTGTGTGAAGCACTTTGTGTTACAATCCGTTTGTATGAAAGGTGATATACAAATACAGTCTGATTGATTGATCGATTGATTATAAAAAAAACATTTAAAAATTAATAAATACTGATTTCAGGTTATCTTTGCAGTCAAAGTTCAGTGCTTGAGATTGAGAACATTAATTAAAATACCTGTGCTTTATCTACTATGACCTGTTAAAATTTCTGTTGTGAAGAAAGACAGAGGGAAAAAAAACGTTCTCTGAAGGTAACACAGAGAAACGGAAGCTCTAATTGAACAAACAAAAGAGGATGTAAGAGGAAGTGACTCAGGGTTAAGAAAAGGCGATGGAGTATTGAACAACTGACCTGTGAGAAGATAAGAAAAAACAGCCACTTCAATTTTTTTTAAGAAAAAAATTATTTAAGTTATACTTAAGTATTTAAGTATATAAGTTAACCTATTTCACACCTCATCAAACCTTCTGTTGGTGGCATCCAACTATTAGCAAAAGGTTTGAAAAGGTGGGTTGACTGATAAACTCATGAATAAGCTCTTTAAAATTTAAAATCCTCAGGTCTGGGGAAAATAGCCTATTCATGGGCCTTAATCTGTGACAAAATGTGTAGGTGCGGGGAACTCACCTGGTAAATCGGGCGCCCCATATACGAAGGTTATGTCCTAGGTTTGACTCCAATCCCAGCCATTTGTGGCATGTCATCTTCTCTCTCTCCCCTTTCAAATAAAGGTGAAAAGCCAAGAAAATATTGTTAAAAAATATGAGTGCATCTCAAAAGTTTTAAACTCAAAATAATTGAGTTATTTATCTAAAATCCACAGAAGTCTTATATTTGTCAGAAATGCACTTATACCTTCATATCCACCGTGTCAAATTCAGTCTACCATTGCTATGGCAATGTTTTAGGTGTCTGACTTCCCTCAAGCGTTCAATGCAAGCTCAATGATGCAAACTTTCAGTTTACTGAACGACTGCAGTGTTCAACAAAGACACTCATCACAAGGACTAAACACAAGTGTGAAGGGAAAGAAGCTGATGATTGCAAAGAGGGAAACTAAACAAAACCTGCCAGCATCAATTTATTTTACACACATTATGACAAAATTGCCAGAATAAATGTTGACATTGTACATTCCTGCAAACTATGGATAAGTTGGCAGTCAAGTCAGCCCTAATAGATATCCAAAAATGTTCCATTTCAATTTAGTTTTATGTTATAACAACACTATGTTAATATGGGGTTAGGTTTGGGGTCCTGAACTCTTATTTAAAAATACCTGCTTTTGTTGGTCTCAAATACTAGTCTGTTGATGTCTGTTGCTCTGCAGGCATCCCACTTTAATGTGTCACGCCATCCAACACCTCGCCCTCTTCCTGATGACAAACGCTGCTCATACATGACATCTGAAACACATCATACATAAGAAAACATACAAATGTAACACATCCATGGTTTGCAGAAATGTACAACACTAGCTGGGCTGTAATAGCAGATTTATGTAGCTGGATAAACAGGAGAAACGCAACACATATTTAACAATAATTAGGAAAAACACTTTATTAAAAAAGTATGGGTCCACATGAAACACATCAGTGTTGTTCAGTACATTCACACAGACCAGCAGATGCTGCAGACAAGCATTTGCTGAACAAAGTGACATAACAACCCTTCAAACCCTTTTAGTGCGAGTACATAAATAAACCTTTGATTTAACTTAATGAAGAAGTGAAGTCCAGAAAAAAAACACACAACATACTTTCATAACACTTTAAATACAAACTCAAAAATAAATTCATTTTTTCATTAACTACGAAATTAGGTTTGTCTCATCAGGAAAATTCAAAACAGTTGATTTACATTTCAACCTGTACATGATCTTTCACTGAAAGAGCATTCTTCAGAGAAGAAATAAACATACACCAAGGTACACATCAAGTACAACTACACGAGTCTGTATACAGTATGGCGAAAGGTTCTAATACCTTTTAGCAACTTTTATTCATTATAAGGTTGGGTAACACTTTATTCGGGATAGTCGAGTTTTTAGTATTATATTTCTAACATTTCAACAGCCTATTCAGTTAAGTGAATTGTTCAAAAAAATATTCAGAGAATATTTAGTGAATTGTCATAGAAATAAACATCTACAAAGTGAAACCGCTGAATTATTGAATCTCATTCACTAAAACAATGAGATGTTATAAATACTCTGCTGGCGGAATATCCAAATAAAGTATTACCTAAGGGTGTCTAACGATAGTTTTTCTGAACTTATCATTAGAGAATTCCCAGTCATTTAGTGACTTTCAGTAGCAAGTTTATTTTTCTCAGAAACTTAATTTCACATAAGTTTCTTTAATTATGATTCTGGCTCAAGATAAACAAACTCATTTCAGTCATCACAGATTCAAATTGTAGTAAGTAAGCAGTAAGTGTCTGAGAAAAACACATAACCCAGTAATTCTTCAAAGAAGATAAAATGTTTCCCCTCAAAAAATCAAGTGTGGCCATTTAACAACATTCTTCCAAGTGAAAACAAACACCCAAAAGCCTACCATAAGTTGTGTTTTTACATGTGAAGCAAAATAAGTGAACTAACCTGTTTATATACATCTTACACATGTCCAAAATGTACAACTATTTTTTATGTTCAATACACACACACACACACACACACACACACACACACACAATAATAAAACATCTTCATCTCTAATAGAATAATTTCAAACATTCAAAATACAACACAACCAAACATAAAGAGTGAACAGATTCAGAAAAAAAAACACGTGCAAACTCCTTCCAATTTAATATGTAGATGTTTGACAACAAGTTAAATATAACTTATGTATTACTTTACAGCTCAGTTGTAAGTAGGGCTGGGCAATATGTTGATATCATATCAATATTGTGATATAAGACTAGTTACCGTCTAAGAATTTAAATATCGTATAATAAGTGTTCTCTTTTCCTGGTTTTAAAGGCTGCATTACTGTAAATGCAGTACATTTTCTGAACTTACCAGACTGTTCCATTATTTGCCTTTTCCTTCCACATTAATCATTATTAATCAAAAATCTCAGTGTAAAATTATTGTGATATTTGATGTTCTTCATATCGCGCAGCCCTAGTGAGGAGTAAAAGTCACTGGGGGCCTACATCTGAATCTTTGTGCCATTTTTAAGCAAACATCATGTAAATGTGAACATGATTTCATTTTATAGATTGGGAAATAAAAAAAATATATATTAACATTGCACTTGAGCTTAGGAGCATTGCCCTCTTCAAACCAACCTGTGAAACGGAGATAACGGTGAAAAAAACATTTAGGTGAAAGAGAACCATTTCTATAGTGACCGATTGTGACATGTCACCGTGGTATGAGATATAAATAAGCATAATATTACAAATGGTGACTGTAAACTGTATAACAAAACATCATTACAGGATAGAGTTTGACACACCACTCTTTCCCAGATGAATATACAAAGAAACACAATGGAAAACGCGTGCAGTGAGATTATGACATTACAAAGTGAAAGTTTGTACAAATTTCCAAAATGGAAAAACTTAATTATACACCACAAATGTTACATGCTGCTTAATGTTTTGTTTTTTTTTTAAATAATCGTTTGGCTGTTGTAGAGAAGCAAAAGTGTTTATCCACTGGGGGAGGTAATGCACTCATCACCATCAGTATTAGACATGAACCTCTGTGTCCGAGGATCAACTTAACAGTACATGTTTATTGCACATTTCACAGCATCAGTGCAAGAATTGAGCCTTTTAAATCAATTACACATGCACCTGCGTTCATGTAAGAGGAGCAGTGATGCCAAAACAAGGCCAGATCAAAAAGGAGAAAAAAAAACATTAACCACAAATCACAAAGAAAACCACCGTTTTCTCGTAACTCCAATCACATGGGAGGTATGCTGTTGAAAATCTATCAGTTGACATCTGTATTTTCACTAAGCACCAGTGAGCAACAAGTAGCCTGAAATGTGATGATCTCTGGCATTGCTGAATAACTGCCAGGTCCACAGACATGACAGGGATGTCAGAGGTCAGAGGCCAGAGGCCGACTCACTCTGTGCAGGTCACAAGAGAACAGCAGCAGAATCACCAGCAGTTCATCTCCAGTTATGGTACATGTAGAGGCCGGCGAAGAACAGGTTGGAAGTCAGGCTCACCAACAAAAGTCCTGGCCAGAGAAGACTCTTAACAAATCCTGGAGATGTCAACGCAGAAGAAAATTAGTATCATAAGAATTGTCATTGTGCATCACCTATCTGACATGAAGGTTTTCTATTTTGCATAAAAGGATAGATGCAGGGAAGGTTACAAAAAGTCTGCTGTGTTAAAGGTTTCCAAAAAGCAGAGTGGCCGATGAAGATTGGTAAGAGAGGTGATGAGGAACTTGATGTTGACTCTGGCTGAGCAAAAGAAAGGCTGCATGGGGAAACTTCCAGAAAGACAACCATCACAGCAACAATAGGATTTATAGCAGAGTGGCCAGACAGAAGCTTCTCCTCAGTGAAAGACATAGAAAAGCACCTAAAGGACTCTCAGACTGTGATGAACGAGATTTTCTGCACTGATGAGCCAAGATTAAACTGTTTGACATCGCCATCTGCCCAAGACCATCCCAATGGTGAGGCATGGTGGTGGTAGCATCATGCTGTGCGGGTGGTTTTCAGCTGCAGGGGTTGGGGAACTGGCCAGAGCTGAGGGAAATCTCAACATAAGTATAGAGATGTCGTTAAACGAAAACCTGCCGCCAAGTACTCAGGACCTCAGACAGGGCCGAAGGTTCATCTTCCAACAGAACACTGACCCTAAATGTCTTAGAGACGACTCTGTGAACGCCCCTGAGTGACCCAGTCAAAGCCCTGACTTGAAAATTGAACATCTCTGGAGAGACCTGAAAATAGCCATCCACTCGAGGTCACCATCAGGCAGAAAATCCTCAAATACAGGTGTGCAGAGCTCATACCCAAGAAGATTCAAGGCTGGAATCACTGACAAACTTCTTTCATGCAAAAATTATGGAGGCCACAGTGCTTTTGGTAACATTTAATGCAGCAAACATTTTTTTTAGTCATCCTCCACAAAAGCCTGTCTCTGAGATCTGCAGGCAGTTTCTTGACCTCATAGTTTGGTTTTTGCTCTGATATTCACTGTCAGCTTTGAGACCTTTTATATAAAAGGCTGTGAATTTATCACAGGTGTACTCCAATCAAGGTGTAGACACATCCTGACTAGAAAGAGAAAAAGGAGGCACCTGGGATATAATTCAAGTGTAATAGTAAAGGGTCTGAATACTTATGTCAGTGTGATATTTCAGTTTTTCCCTTTTTAACACATTTGCAAAAATTCTAAAATCCTGTATTCGCTTCATCATTTTGGGGTATTAAGTGTGGATGGACAAGGAGAAGAAATAATGTAAACTGCTTGAGCATAAGACTGCAACTTAAAAAAAGAAATGTAAAAAAGAAGAAGTGATAGGTGAATTCTGGATGAACGCTTTGCTTCTAAACCAGGGCTGTAATGGTTCATGTAGCAGGACCATCCCTGGGGTACTGGGCTCATGTTCTGGTGCATGCAGCCGTAAACAAAACACACAGTGTGTAGACTGACTCATGTTATGAGGAACAAAAATTGAGAATTCAGACCGGAAATTAAGCCGTACGCCGTTAGCAACACATGTTATTGTTAGCACAACAGGATTGGTTTGTGAGTCAGTCTAACAGGCTGATCACCCAAATGATTCATGTTTGGCTGCTTTGAATGTTTAAATATAGGCAATGTGAACTGAAACTAGTCAAGGTAATCGTAATGCAAAAGTTTTATTTTTTAATTATTTAATGGATTTTGATATTAGCAGTTATATAGCCCAAGTAATGCTTTTCAGTTTCATAGCCTATTTTGACCTGTTGCCTTTTGGGAAAGTGGTTGTTCAGTGTTATACAGAAGTGTTTGAAACACTCCTTATTCTCATAGATATATAGATAGATATGAAGGAATATTTTTGTTTTTGTTCCTATTTTTGCCTATTTTAAATGTAATTACAAAGACTTTTTTTATGTGTACCCATGAAACTTACTTCTCTAAAATTTTGTGTACATATCTGTTCAAAACCACACTTCTCCTTTGCCAAAATAATCCATCCACGTGACAGGTGTTGCTTATCAAAATGCTGATTTCACAGCATGATTATGTCACAGGTGTGCCTTGGGCTAGCCACTTTTTTTAATCTATAGTGCTCTAAATGTACATAAACATGTGAGTATTGTTTTAAGACAGACTTGACTGAATGTGAGCCGATCCTTTAAAATGTCAAACAAGGCCTACCATTTTATTTATAAAGGTCTAAGGTCATGACACTGTTTAGCATCCAGTGAAAAAAAAGGAGTGGGACCAAAATTAAATGTGATTTCTGACACAACATCCATCTCCCTGTCATGTTTAAATCATACTGGTTACCTTCTGGAGGAGGGGTGTTCTCAGGTCCCTGCGTAGTGGTGCCAACCATGCATGCGGAGGACTCAGAGGAGCTGCCTTGCTTCTCTTCCTCTTCAATCACACTGCCGTCCCTTAACAAAGAACTCAAATCTGCACAGCAATGGAACCACTTAAATCAACTTGGATTTATTGATGAACATTGATGAATATGTCTCTCTGTCAAGCCGCCATATGTAGGATTTGAGAAAGATTGCCATCTGGTGGTGATATCACAAATGACACTAAGGTGTACTGCAGTGCACGTTGTTAATAACCCAAAAATTCAACTTTTTACTTTGCACAATTTAACCTCAGCTGTACTTACCATTTTGGCTTTGGAAGGGTGATATGTCAGGTGAAAAGCAGCTGCTGTAAATGGAGGAGGTTGACTTTACATTGAAGTGGGATGAAGACACAGATGGGGACATGAGCGCGGGTTCTGGCTCCGTGGAGAAAAGCCGCAGTTTCCTGCCGCTGATGTTGAGGCGAGCAGGGCTGATGAGGGGCCGCCGTCTGGCAGAACTTGAACTGGATGTAACTGACCCAGCTACTGAAGGGGTTGGAGAGGGACCCGGGGATGATGGGCGGCTCCCAGAAATCAGTGAAAAATAGTCTGTGGCACAAAAGAGAAAAAAAAATGTAATTCAATCAAGTGCTTTTAAAGGGTTAAGACCTGTTTAAAATAGAGTGTTGAGTTGAGATCACAAAATCACTACAAGTTTAAATACCTGAGGGCGGAGAGTCTTTGTATTGTGATGCTGGTCTGCTTCCACTGAACAGGTAACCAGAGTCTGAAAATAAACACATAATAGTCCACCATTAACTACAACCATGAACCAGGGCTCTCCTCAGACCTGCAGAGAGACAGCTCTAAATAAAAGCTAATGTGTTGTGTCTGATAAACCTTGAATTAGGTAACTTCACATGGACACATTTGATTTTAGAAGTTTCTGGTATATGGTTGGGATCTGTCATGTTAATCTATTAATTTCTGCCCCCTAGTGAGAAAAAATATAAATACATCTAGGGCTGCAACAATCCATTTTCACTATTGATTTATCTGGTAATCTAAATTTTCTCAAATAATCCTTTGTCAATAAAAAGGTCAGAGTGGCTTAAAAAAAAAGTTGATTACAATTATTAATACCTAAGGTGACATCTTCCCATATCTTGTTTTGTTGAGATAACAGTCCAAAATCTATGAATACTTGGTTTACTATTACATAAGACAAAGAAAAGCAGCAAATCCCCATGACTGATAAGCTGGAACTAGATGATGTTAGCTATTTTTTGCTTGACATGTGACAAATGAGTGATAGATTTTTCAAAACTGTTGCCGATTAATTTCCTATCGATAATTTGATTAGTTGAGCAAACATTTCAGCGCTGAATGCAGCTTTAAATTATTGATTTTAAAGCTGCATTTAGAACAGCTTTAAAGTAAGTGGATAGTAGGTGTAGCATCATATTACAAAATGTTAAATACACATTACGTGATTTCATCACACAATATAAAAAAAACCCCAGCTAAACTAATCAGCCAATATTACCTTATTAGAGATATATTTGTATCTGCATGCATGTTTGCCAGTAAGTACAAACAGTACTGAAAGGCCAATAAGAAACAATGTTTCCATTACATAGTTTGCCCTGCAGAGAGAACTGGCAAGGTTTTATTAATCTGCACAATGTTCCTTCAGACAAATCTTTTCTAGAAAACCTACTGAGGCTTCTGTATCATATCGAATATAAATCTGTTTTGCATGCAAAGCAAGAAGCAACTCAAGATCGAACACATTAGACGGCTAAGGAAAGCCATGCAACAATATCTGTTGGCTGAAGTAGGTTGTATATTCCTGTTTGACCCAGTTTAAATAAGTGACCAAGTACTTGAAAAATAATTCGCACAACACCAAGTTTTTTTTTAGCTATTAAACCACAAGTAAATTACATGGCACCAAATGTGATCAGCGCCCCATGTTAAGATTGAGCCAAATTGGGTTTTTTTTTCAATTCTTACGGAATATACAGAATTAATCATTTTAATGTTACCTGTCCTTGTAAGGGAGGGGATGGTGCCAAGACAGAGAGCTCTGTTGAGGCGCCCGGGCAGAGAGGAGGGGGAAGCCTTGCGCTCGCGAGGACTCTGCTGGCGGTTGATGAGCATGGAGAGGTTGGGCGGCGGGGTGGGGACAAAGGAGTCTGCCAGGTCCGGAGAGAGCAAAGGAGGCTGGCTGCAGAAGGGGGGGACTGCAGAGCTGCCTGCAAGGTATCTGCAACACAAGAGCAATGGAACGGTCTACTACCTGAAATCAAAGTTATAACAAGACTGTCAAAATGTTTAAATACTGAAAAAAAAGCATCATGTGTTTTTGTGCAAAATGGTAGCGTTCAAGGAGATGACTCCACACACAGAGCATTACAACAGAGCTTTAAGAACTCTGGATTTTCAAAAAAGAAAGTGGTCTTCCAATATGATTTCTCTGTTCCACAATGTCAATATACACCATACATGACATTAAAAAATAATCTCTGAAATACATATAAAGGCACAAGGAATGTCTGAATCCAAAAGGTGCACAAACTTTGTACCATAGAGCCCTGATATCCAATTAATATGAGCACTATTAATGGCAGCTGTCACCGAAATGCTGCTGCAGCTGTTGGACAACATGCAGCAGCTGACAGCTCGGACAGAACAAAAGCTGCATCAGAAAAGCTGCTCTCCGATACAGCTCAACTCTCTCACATTTCCACAACATGCAGTCAGTGGCCCATCATTATTTCTCAAAGAGGTTTATATTCCATTGCAGATAAGCTTCTTATTAAACAAGTGAGGAGAAACATACACAAGTCGGAAATACGATGTTTGTGTTGAAAACAAACAGAGAAGGCAGATCCATTCAGCAGTTGTTTATTACAGATCATGTACAGTAAAGCATTCCTACAAAGTCTGCAAACTGGAGCCTGACATTAAAAGAAAGACACCCGATTTCAACATGTGAGCACCCAAAACGCAGTACGTTTTATTGGGTACCGTATGTATGTTTGTTGCAGGAAACCTTTCAACATGGACGGAGCTCAAATTTTGAGCCTACAGCACAATATATAAAACACATGGTAAATGATCAAATAGAGATATAGTTCATTAGCTTATTTATAGTATATCTTGAAATAGCAAATTATTGCTTCAATTGTGTATAAAGTATCAAGATTTGGCATGTTAACCTTTAAATTTTTATGCCTTTAGTGTTTCTGCAACAGACACGCGCACGCACACACATTTAGTTATGACACAATCTTGCTACAAACTGAATATCCATACAGTGCGGTAAAAACATTAACATTCATAACTACATTAGTAAAAAAGGAGTAGACCTACATCTATCACTGTTAAAACACCACAAAATGTATTTGTGGCAATGGTACGATGCTACAGTTGAATTTGGCAGTTTAAATTAGCAAAAAGTACCAAAGTACCATAGAAGTTTAACTGTAGTGCTTCTAGAGTTACATGCGTGACACCATTGGAGGTTAACAGTCATACAGCTTAAAAGGTAGAAACAGGTATTCTTTAACAAAACACACACATACACACAAATAACCAAATACTCAGGCTCGATATTACTCATACATTATAGTGTAACAAACATGCACACAAACATAAATATTTTAGCACAGCATGTAAAAGTTTGGCAAAAGATAACACATTATTAGATATACCTAACGTATGCAAAAAAATATGGTAGAGATGACTGGAATATTATATTTAAGAATGCACATACAACAAGGTTCAGACCAGTTTCCGTGCAAGCCCATAAAAATTTGAACATGTTGCAAAATCCTTCTCTAGCACACTAAGGTTTTTGGCTATCATTATTTCATCAGGGTGGAGAACAGTTTTGCAATGGGCTTTAATTCTGATAAAATATTTTCTTCGTCAAAAGCCTAAAATGCTGCTTGTCACATGATTCAGCTTATTAAAAAAGGTATAAAAAAAAAACCCAGTCCCTCTATGTAATTACTTGTAGATTCTCTGGCACGATGACTCAATATCGATCTCAAATCCCACGCTAGAGCACTATATAGCACTGAATTATTTCCATTACATTTTTTCAGAGGCAAATCGCAGCTTTAAAGCATGGAAATTACCCTGAATGAGTTGCAGTTAATACTTTCCTCATAAGCTAAAAAACAACGTCTTTAACATGCGACATGCTACTTAAATTCCACAGTTACAGTACTCTATCAAATACAGTCTACAAACACTCTACAGCTAATAGTTTGTAATACCTTTTCACATCACCGTCAAATAGCTATACCCCCATACATTCCAAAAAAGTAAAATAAAATGGGTTGGCTAAAATAAATTCACAAGGAGGTAAAATGTTAGCGCATGCAACTAGAACGTCCATCAGTGTTTTCAATAAATCAACATGTTAGGATGTTGGTAAGTTGAGTAAGTGACTAGAGGCCTGTTTACACCAACATGCATGTTGGCAGATTTGGTCACAAGAGAACTGTTCTAAATACAAGTGTAAATGAGCACTAAGATGCGTCGTGATCCAATCACTCAAACCACTTGCCAAGGTTTTCTGGGATGTATTTGACCACATATTTTTTGTAGTGTTAATGCTAATACCTCCTGATGCATCGCCAATAAGAACTTCAGAGCAGGATGTGATGGTTGTTTTGATGATTGCGGGCTAACACTATACAACTTGTACATTCAAGGATAAGTCAGATAAAGTGTTGCGTGACAGTCCATCGTTTTGTCCTATGGAAGGAGACGGTTGAATTCTGCTTACAGATGTCTCCAGCTGTACTGACACTACTACAGACTTGACTGGCAAGCATGCTAGCATGCAGCTCAAAAGAGTGTGGACGAAATAACTGAATGGGGCTTTGTGACCTTCTAGTTTAAGTGATACAGGTAGTTATCAAAAGTGGTCAGCTGGAGACTCATGACAGACACAGGGGGGAGCGGCGATGTGTCTTGATGGTCCACTTATATTCAGATCAACGAAATGCATGTTTATACTAGGTATGAACAGGCTCTAAGGCAAACAGGTAAGTGCTGAGAAAATCTAATATTTTCAGCTGCACATATTAATGCATTGTGTTCTTTCTTCTTGCTTGTTTTATTGAAATTTGGAATATGAAAAAAAAAAGAGTCTTAACACCTCACTTGAGCCGGACTTGAAACTAATTTCTTAAACTTACTTTACAAATCAAACCATAACTTTGATTTTTACGTTGTGCAGAGAACTTGCTCGCTGTTGTAGTCTTATTTCACACTTGAAAGATTTACTGCCATGTAGTTGTGCACTGATACAACAAGGCCATCACAAACTACTACTCAGACATGATAACCTCACACAAATGTCGAGACAAGCATCTGCCGGGTAGGCACTATTTTAAAGCGTCAGCTTTCGACTTGGCAGAGAGTAACAAAAAAATAATTAAAATGTGTTATACAAGGCAGAATGTTCTGCAGGGATTACTGGTTTACAGTGAAGAAAATGCTTAATTTCAAGGGAGAGGAAAAAAACTGAAGCATGATCAAAATGGAAATCACAGAGGCACAAGATCACAACAATGCAGACGGTAAAAGAGCAGCAAAAGGCAAGTTTTTTGGACTAATAACAGAATTTTTGGAATGCATATATGAATTAGTGACTGCTATTCCCAGGCAAGGGTTGACATTCTCAAATTAGCACATTAACGTCTACTGTTACATCGATCAAGAGTCAAAAAATTTGTACGCAGCGGCTGTCAGGATGAAAATGCAGCAGCAGCCACTTCACTACAAAAACATCACACAAACGGAAAAACACCCAGCTCTGCCTTGAAAACTGACGACTTGCTTTAGCGCTGATGTTGTTTTCCTAAGAGATTCCTCACAGACATCAGTTATACATTAACAGTGGCTTCAAAAGGACTTGCGATGAACACTTAATAATATCCAAGGACATTGTTTGTTCAGAAATTGTAGATGACGGGGCACACCATAGGAGGGATGCAATCAGAAGAAAGCCGCATCTTGAGAATGGCCTGTAGTGTCTTCATGTTAGTACTTGATGCAATGAGCTGGAGTTAGTCAATGATTATCAGCCCACAGCTACACCAGTGTTAATAAATAAGTACATTCAAAATGCTTTTAAACATTCTAGCATAGTGTAGAATACATAGATTAGTTTAGTACTAGTTCGGTAGTTAAATGTAAAAATCACATTATTGGCACAAAAACAGTTAGTCTATCACACGTTATAGTTAAAAAGGAATTATCAGTGTAATCAAAGATTATTAAAAAAGGATGGAATTGAGAGGCACAATATCCCACGAAACACTTTCGGTAAAGTCTTATTGTAAAGAGTTTTGGTGACTAATGATATTCAATTGTATTCTCAATCTTTCCTTTTAGATTACATGATTCCTGAGAGACTCCCTTGTCAATTTCTCTCATTGAAGTATCCCAAAAATAAGAAATCTATCTTTAAGTCATAGAGAGATCTGTTACTAATCACAGAGATTATCATCTTATTTTTGTGTATAAATACAGTTTACCACCTAAAGATTTTTTTTACACATTACAGATGTTGATGTGTGCTTGAAGGTGAAATTTTAGTGTTTTTGTCACATCATGGGCCACACACACAATCCTACGTTCCACGTGTCATATACTCGCAATCATTCACACACAGCAGTAAAAGAGCAGGGTTATGAGTAAAAAAACTGAATTAAAAACAGCTTGTTCGTTGCCCTTTTTCATGGAACACTTATAGATTATGTTCTGAACGGCTTCTAATGAGAACAAACCTCTAACGGAAAAAGGACTCTTTACGAACTCCCATGTTTCAAACACAATTTGAATATTACTGCTCAGATTCTGACCTTCGATATCTGGCTCTTCTTGGCCCCAGTGGTTTGCGAGTTGCCACAGCAGCGGCAAAGCTGACTAGGCAACAGAGGGAGACGGTACTGAGCTTGGCTATGTCCATCCAACCCAAGGTATCAGTCAAGTAGCTCTCAGCGAGGAAGAGGCACAGGATGAAGAACCACAGGACAGAGGACACGGCATCAATTCTCCTCAACCTGGAATTGTAGCAAAATATAAGCATGCAGATTGTTTTTGCTTAAAGTTCTCCTGGATTTCCAAAGGCAATTAGAGAGGCTGCTTACCTCGCAGGTCCTGCTAAGAAGACAGCAGAGAGACAAGTCAACAGGCCAACAGAGACTATAACCAGCTGGTTGTCCTTTCCATGCTGCCACACCAGCTTGGCATTTTCTATGGCCTTGTCTGGCACCAGCTCCAGCAGACCCTGCCACACAGGAACACCTCCGCTGCTTTCGTTGTTGGAGGTGGATTCATTCTGGGGTTTGGGCTTTGGAGGAATGACTCCACCACTTAGTGTCTGTGGGCCACTAAGCGAAGCAGGCTGATTTGGCAAGTCACACAAAGATGTAGCAACTAGGAAAGCACATATCAGGAAGGCAAGGGCCCGTAACAGAATGACACCCGTGGGAGAAGACACAGAATAGGAGCTCTGTGGGAGAGAGAGGATGCTTTCAGTGTGAATCCTGACATTTTCACAACATGTGGAAATCAATAAGCCACGCAAAGACTAATGTGGACATATTAAAATGAGATCAGGCAACAGAAGGCCAATTAAATGAAACCAATTGAAAACACCTCTTTTGGCATCAAAATGTAAATGTTCTGAGGGCTTAAATTGTCAAAATGTGTCAAAAACACATTATGTATTTAGGACTATAATTACTACTGGCGTTGCAGAAGAAAACAAAACCCCTCTGCACTCCATAGGCCATATTGTTTTTTTAATAAAAAATTGGCAATGTCAGCATCAAGTTTGAGTTAGTAATTAGAAACCAGATACATGCAGTATAAACAGACCAGATCGATGGGGGTAGTTTTTATTATGTTATAAGATGAAATTGGTAACACTTTTACTATATTTAATTGAGGTGGCTTAAAGTCATGTACAATAAAATAAAAACATACACCAGTATAAATAACAAACTAGAGTAGGAATGACAGACCAGGTATTAAAAAGTAATAAGTTATAACAACTGTGGACTTTTCTTTTTGGTTCTGAAACATGTTAAGTAGTTGAAAGGAATTATAACAAGCAAGAACTTAATGACATTTTTGCTCTTATATCTCAAGATAAACAAATTACTTTGATTATAAGTAAGAAATAACAGACCATCATAATCGAGTTTAAATTTGGGCAGCTTCCTTTTCCCAAGCTCGGGGAGGAACTTCATAAATACATACTTGATTAGGTCTCTCTGCTGAAAATGTGTGTGATTTACAAGCTGCTATGATACTAAACAATGTGAGATTATCTTTTCTTAAAAAAAAACTATAGTTTGTGTAGATTTTAACTATGATGATCACCTCAGTGAGTATATAATGATTATGAAGATTTTGTACTCAAATCTCCCACTGAGCAACAGTGACAGATTCATTATTTTAATTATCTGACAAAATACAACAGAACTTTAATGCAATTTATGTACATGTTGTTCATTGTTATGTGTAATACACTGCTCTTAAAAATCATGTATAATCATTTGATTTACTTTTTGGCTGAAACGTAAACACTCCACAGCATGTTGTTACCCATCAAGCCTTACTGTGTTCTAGGTAAATTCATTCATTCACACACTCTGCTTGCCAGTTTTGGAGTTTTGATAGCACTGACCTTTACGAAGCCCTTGTCTGATTCTCGGCTGCGTCGAAGCTGATGGTTTAGGAGCACAGTTCGCAGTTGACGGTTTTGATATTTGAGGTAGTACTCCACTGCTGTCTGACACGGCCGGCATAACTTATAGGTCTGCTCTAAGTGATGCTTGTAGGCATCAATTTCCTCATCGTAGTTCTCCTACAAATGAGACAAAAATAATAAATGTAGTGTTTACACTGGTTAGTCATGATAACAATGACGACAGCATTGTAGTGAATAGAAAAGAACGAAGTACATACATCATCCCTTGGGATAAATGTGCCCAGCTGCTTGATCTTTACAGTTTGGTTGTTGTTGCACCTCCTGCAAAGCAGCATCTGACAGTTGACCCACTGCTGTGTCTTGGGCGTCTCAGATGAGGGAAGGCTACCAGACACTCCATGGTTCAGATGCTCCATGTACTGAGCTGGAATAGGTTTGTTGTAATCCCCATTCTGAAAACAAGTTCAACACCAATAAACATATATTTTATACATTTTACAGCACAGGCAAAAATAAAATAAGAAATTAATTCACTGCAATTTCCTGACATGTTAAAATAATTCACGTGTCATTCACTTTTGGCACCTACCTCTTGAAATCCATTGTACTGGTCACAGTTAGGGCAGTCCCAACAGTTCCTGTTCCCATAAGGCACCACTGTATTCTCATTACAGAACCAGCAGTTCACGTTTGCATGGGTGGGCTTCTTTCTGTAAATAAGACATAATGCAACATGATTCTATCAATGACACCTAGTAATGTATTTCTAAGGTCTGTTTGCCAGCAGTGGGATACAGTACTACATCAGTCTCCAAGTATAAATTGAGTAAATGGAGTACAAAGTCAATTGAGTCAAAGATCATGTCAATCTGCAGTGTCAATTTGCACATCTTTTTCTTGCACATGGCTTATTTGCACATTTTATTCTTCCACTCAACCTCACTGCATTCTGAAAAATATAACTTAAGCAAATTTGATTAATGTATACGGGCAGTAGTATGTTCTTATGGACCTATTTACTATTTTAGTATTAGTGTATTATAGTATATTCATTACACTGTGTAGACTAGCTACTATACATATGTCTATCTAATACTTACAGACTATGCTAAGATTTATTATTTTTTAATTTGTTATTTTGATACTACATAAACAAAATCAAAACAATCACGCTGAATCAATATTTTATAGACTTATGCACACAGTGGCTTCCAAAAACAAAAACTACAAAGTGTGTGCATTCAAGTAGTTAAACTTACTAACTTTATCTTAACGGTAAAAGTTTGAAAAACAAAAAAAAAAAAAAAACTAAACGCTAATAAGTTAGTTAGCACTACGGCTAGCACAGTTAGCGCTCCTGCTAGGGTAGCTAAACAGACGACTCTTGAGAAATAGGAAACATATTAAGACATTTTTGTTGGCAATGCTATAATTGTTGGACTGCATCAATTTTGAAAAAAAATGCAAGTTTTAACATTGTTTGCTAACTTGTACCGACGTGAATCTAGCTAAAAACATACGCCGCAGTGCAAAACCTTGAAGTTACCTGTTAGCAATTTTGTATATCAGCGCTCCACCGGCGACAACCGCCGTAGCTCCGACTCCACTGTACATTAGCTCAGGATATTCCAACAGAAGCTGATTAAACGCCTCCATTTCCAATGACACTGACGACAGGTGAGCTAATAACATGAGAAATATAATGTTGTTACGGTGCCGCAAAACACGGCGCGAGAGCGCACGCGGTAAAAGATCCCCTTTTGTTCACGCCCATATAACGGAAACGGAACATGCGTAACTTCCCGGACGCGTTCCAATATTAGTTATTCATACCTTCTTTTCGACTGTACTATTCACTTAAACCAACCGTGGTTAAACTATTGCACGGATATAAAACGTTTTCTCAATATGTTGATTGTTTTTGGTGGAAGTATTTTTTAAAATAGAAATGAACCAAACCTTTGTTTGATTCCAAGCACCGTGCAGTGTAGTAGTAGGAGAGCACGATAGTGTTGGAATGCGGGAGGGTACCATTTCATTTTTATTTTCCCTGGCATGGTTTATTGTTGAAGAAGTTGGCCTTTAACCTTTCACACAGAGTACATGTATGTATATGCTGTCAAGAAAAATGATCATCTGAAACATGAGTTTCTGATTTAGCTGAATCCTATAACCTAAACTATCATGCCTAATTCAATTATTATGGCTATTGCTGGAAAGATAATTGTATTTGAGTATTTCCATTATTTGCTACTTTATACAGTTGCTCTGGTGCAATTCAGTAAAAAATGTACATTTTTTCCTCTACTACACTTATTTTACAACCAGTAACATTGCATAGTCAGATTAATATTACAATAATAATTATAATCTATAAATAAATGCATGATTATAGGTTAAAATCTAATTTTTTTAAAAAGTAGATTACTTAAAATCACCTTCACCATGCTGCATTAATGTGACATAACCACTAATACATCAATAATTCTATTCCAATAACATACTATTATTCTAAAATGGACCATATTGCATGATGAGTAATTTTTCTTCTGGTATTTTAAGTTGCCCGAATTCTAATATTTCTGTACTTTTACTTAAGTAGAATTTTTGAATGCATGACTTTTAATAGAGTGCCTTGTTTCTGGTAGGAGATGAGTAACCTATCTTATCCACCAGTGATCATGGAGGGAGACTGATATACGCAGGTTTTGAGGACAGTCCATCTGATCATTTCAACAAAGCTTATATAGAGAGATAAACTACGTGTAAGCTCTATGCATCAGTTACAATCATCATTAAAGTTTACATAACAGGCCAACCCCTAAAACTTTGACTAAACTTAAAAGTAATAACTTTTGCATTGGCTTAAAATGAAGTAATAGATAGAAACATCAATAATAAATAGGCTAGTAGAGGAGTAAGAAAACTAATGAAAATATTTGATGCAAAAATAACATTTTATTTTAACAAACATGATGTATTTTACATCGGGTAAACATTCACAACAGAATAAGAAAACTGATCAGTGCTTCTGTGTCACCAACTGTTGCATAGTAGCTCAGAGAATTAGATCTAAAAGATAAAATAAATAAATAACATAGTTGCAATATTACAGGCATTTTCAATAATAATAATAATAATATTGAAACAAAAAAGCAATACAAATGTAAAAATGTAAAAAAAAAAAAAAAAAAAAAAATAAAAATTTTTTTTTAAAAAAACACTTAAAAAAAATAACAAAAAAAACACAAGTTTGTTTAGTTGCAAAAAAGCCTAATTCTCAAACAGAATGGATATAAATTAAATGTTTGCATTGCACCTGTAACTTAAACAGCTTGTTTAACAATTAATCAACAACTTTACACCTTATTAAACTCCCAAACAACTGGACCAACAAAGTATGACAGCCTGTAATGGTGAAACAGATGAACCTTGAGTCAGTGAACTGGCCGTCAGTGGTTGTAATAACTCCTAATGGTCAAATGAATAAGCAAGCGGCGCCTCCGCCTGCCGTGAGTAGGTGCTGAGCGGCGGGTAGTTACACGCCACTGACACGGTGCCTCCGCTGGGGCTCATGGGCTGGGTCACTCCGCCGTAGGGGCAGCCGTTGTGGGGCACCAGCACGGACGGGTGTCGGTGGTAAGCGCCGTATGGCGAGTGACGGAAGTGGGAAGGCGAGCAGTACGAACTCACCGGGCCGCTGGGGGACACGCTGCGGGGGTGTCCACTGATGACCTGTGTTGGGTATCCGGTCGGCTGGGACAGACTCCAGGAGTTTGGACTCACATAAGGCTGAAGGTAGAGGGGCTCGGGATAGTCCACGGAGTTCCCGGTCAGGTACTGCACACTCGGGGGTCTGTAGGGTCTCCTCACCCTTCTCCGCCGCCGGTAGTTACCCTTGTCAAACATGTCCTCAAAGGCGGGATCCAGCATCCAGTAGTTGCCCTTCCTGTCCACTCCGGTCTCCCTTGGCACCTTAATGAAACACTCATTCAGAGACAAATTGTGTCTTATACTATTTTGCCATCCTTTCTTGTTCTTCTCATAGTAGGGGAACTTGGAGATGATGTAGTCGTATATTCCGCTGAGCGTTTGTCTCTTGTCGCGGCTGTCCTTAATGGCCATGGCTATGAGAGCCACGTATGAATACGGTGGCTTCACCTGCTGGTCTGTCGCCTGTGCACCTTCGGGCTCAGACGGGGGCGAGCTGGAGCTGATATTTTGCAGCTTTGCTGCATGTTCGGTGGGGGACTCCTCCGATGCATCCATGGCTCAGGTGTCCGCTGCTGCGTCCTGCTGAGGCTAAAAGCTGCAATTGCGTCTGACAGAGTTAGCGCTGTGTGATTTTCCGCAGGTGCAAACACTCCTCCCACAGGTACGGAGCGCTGCACTTATTCCCTTCTTTCATCTCGCCGTGTTTCTCACACTGTTTAAGTCACAGTATGGGAAACAGCGCAGTTTTTTGGGGGGGGGTCACAGGGTTCACAGGACTGTGATCAGAAAGAAAGTATCAAAATGTTATCACTCCGGAGCAGGACGATCAAAGCCTATGTGTCCCATGTCTGTCCATATATTGTATTTGATGTTCAGTCTATTTCTTTTTTTTTTTTTTAATCTTTTTCATTTACAACAGATGACTTTACCATTGTAAAGCATTTTTATATATTTATTTAACATGTGACATATTATGCACATAACAGAAATTACTAGAAATTAACGAAATTACTAGAAATTAACTGAGGATAGAAGAACTGACTTAAAATGCACCATGATGTTTCTTTCTTACTTTCTTGCAGCATCTTGAAAGTGAATGTTTTGATCATATCTTTATTATTATTATTATTTTTCTTTCTTTTTTATTAAGGACTTTTGGGGCTCTGTTACTGACATGATGATAAGGCACTTTGCACAAGAAATGCAAAGTCAGTAACAGAGACTTCTTGCAGAGAATTTTGGTTTAGGGCCCCCCTGAGCCCTTGGGTCCCTGGGCTTGGACACGGTTGGGCTGTTCGGTAATACACCCATGAGTTTAACCACTTATTAAGGTACAGTACCTGACCCGTAAGTTTGCAAATGACGAAAACAAAGACCTTATATTAAAAATTGTGAAATTAGATTAATTAAATTTCATGTTGTGAACATGCAAAATATTGTTTTTTTTCTTTATTTATTTTTGATGACATAATAATTTATTTGTTGATTATCTTTTTTTATGATTAATCTGAATCTGCCAAGTTATTGTCAACTGAAGGTATGAATGCAGTGAAGTAAAAAGTACAATATTTGTCTCAGCACTGTAACAGAGTAAAATCATAAAGTTGCAGAAAATGAAAATACTCAAGCAAAGTACAATTACTTTAAAATTGCACTTGCACAAGTGCTTTATTTAACAGCTTTATACACATCAACTCAGAGGCACACGATAGTTGGGTATTTCCAGCACTTTGTATACGACAGAGGAGTATTGAGACCTGCAGGTATCAGAGCACCAGCATACCACCCACATACAGTGAAGCATGAACAGCAGGCCTGTCTGTCCACCGAGCATGGTAGATAATGATCACCTGCTCTCCGCAGACAGTCTGTCTCCCCTGACTGATAGGGAAATACAGATCTAAAAAAGTGAGCAAGCAGTGGAAAGGCAGCTTTGGCAAAAATTAGAGGGCATTTAGGGTTAACCATTGTTATCACTGTCAGGGTATTAATTGAAGTTACACTGAATAACTATCTCTCTTAAACAATGCATAATTAATTTTTTGAAAATTAGTAAGATCAGGGGCTCTGTGAAAACCCGGCTCCAGGTTGTCAGTCATTACTTACTTATTTTTTATTGAGGAATCATCACGTACACACTGAGAAATGTGTTGTAAACTTGAAGATCCCACCATATCCAGCGACATGAAACTTGCCATGCTGACATTAAAAATAAATGCATATAATAATACACAAGAGTTTTCTGCTTGCTTTAATAGTGCAGTCATAAAGAATGTCTATTAAACAATCCCCACGTTTAAGCCAAAGTAAAAACTGCTTCTTTTATGAAATCAGTGTAGAAATATTGAAAAACAGTCTATCACTGGATGTTCTTTGTGATGTTAAGAACCTTTTCTTTTTGGAAAAAAAAATCTGAAGTTCCTTCTCTGATTTTTCAGGGTTTTTTTTGATAAGTAATGAAAGTGAGCAAAAGAAACTAGACAGCCCTATGTCCTATTTCTCACAGAGAAAGCTAGATTTAGCTTCTGATATCATATGAGTGAAGGTAGGCGCCAGGCTAAACACAATCTGTGCAGTTGTAGCCGTATGAGACTGGAGAAGAATGCAGCAAAACAGCCAAAAACAAAGATTGTGAATGCTGGGTTTAGACATCAGGAGAAATGAAGAGCCACAGTCCTCGAGCATCCTCAAACAGCTCTCAAGTCCGAACCAGAGCAAGAAAAAAGGTTTCAAGGATGTGTTTGAGAACTGCAGCTATTTTTTTCAAGTGATGCCTGGCCTTCACACTTAAACTGATTCACTGAAGTTGACTATAAAATATCACGGCTGCACTGATCTAAAGCATCACGTTTTTAAAAGATCTTTCTTTTATATTTCAATACAGTGCATTCGTTTTATTAATCACATAAAGCCTTCTCTCTCTTTATTACTTCATCAGTTGAAGCCCTTGAAGCTCAACTCTAAACTCAAAGGATTATCAAGGTTCAGGGACAAGTTTGTGTTCTCTGCTTAACTCTTTCTAATGGAGAGCTATTGCAAAGATGCTACTCCATTGCTTTTCCTGAGGAGGACGGCAGACCATAATGTCAGTGCAAAATGTAATTTAATAACTTGTGTTTGACTAACAAAATAATCATCTGAAAATGTGCAAATGTTAGTAACTGGTCAGAAAGAAAAATTATATATAGGAACTTGAAAAAGCCGATGTGTGCAGCTCCTTAAGAGCTGTTTCAGGCTGTTTATTGCAAAATATCTCTATGTGGTGATATGTGTAATGACATGATGATATCAACATGTCATTATTTAAATTGCCTGTAAAAAAAATAATGCCATACTGTTAATCAGTTCAGTAACCTTTGATGTAGATGAGAATTTCCAATAAACTATGTAAAGTATTAATCACTAACACTTTGCATTTGTGCAAGCAATTCACATTTATGCATTTCATGCAGATATATAGACTTATATGCCATGAATATAACATTTGACAGGAACACTGATAGGTATGTCAAGATAATCTGCAACTTTGATACTGTTAAATATATCACGTTGGAGGATAATTGAAAATGAAAATGTTTGATGGTCACTTCCAAAATGTGTAATTCTTTGCTAATGTCCTGTAACCCAATAACATAAAAATCACCTTTTGAGCAGGAATAATGTTACTTTCTTCAGATGAATAGGAAATGTACTGCTTTATCTTTATTATGATGCAATTAAAGGCAGATTGTACTGATATTTTATTGAGGGAGATCATCTGCATTCTTGATTAGTGTTTAACAAAAGCATATTCACTGCTGATTTCTGGCATTATGTATCCCAGGAATTATTAGTATTAGAAATATGTTTGTTACTAAAGGGGACAGTTAATTCATCTTGTGTGATAAATAGCACCACACTTAAGAGGAAAAATATATCATTTTGATTTTGCTGGTTTTACTGTCCCTTTAAGTATAGTTTTGAAATACTGGTACTTGAATATTTCATTATGTTGTGACACTTTATGCTCCACTTACTTTTGCATGGGAAATATTTTACTTCCCTATTACATCTGAAAGATCACTTGCAAAACAGATGATAAGTTCAAAAATGCTGTTATGTTGTGAAAGTAGCAAACACCACCCTCACCAACAATGCACCCAATGACATTTATTCCTGAACACGGCAACACTGGGTTATTCTTTCTGATGTTTATTTCTTAGTATGTATTTTACAGAAAAAAAAGGTTGTTGCTTATTTGTTGTGTTTTTTCTTCTAATGCAGCATTTTGACATTGAAGTTTTGCTTGAGTTACCAACAGTCCGGATGAGCACTTAAAGAAAAAGCAAGGACTTTCGACCTGCAACAATCAGGAATTTCCCTGCAGTCATACTACAAATACCTTTTATGCACAGATGGTGACTGCACAGCTGCAGAACTCCTCTTAACAGATCAGGTGGCTCAACACCTTTGCTTCTCTTCTTCCTGTGCACTGACATAGGTGTGTGTGCTGCTGAAGTTGAGGCAACAGGATACTCTGATGTTTGTAAGGGAGATGAGTGACGTCCGGCTGCAGACATTTTCTCAGCTCCTTGCTTTAAAATGTTTACACTTCTGGCCTCACAATTTAAAGTTTATTATTTTATTTTATTTTACCCTTATTTAAGTCCAGTTGAGATTAACGATTCCTTTTTTAAGGGAGACCTGGCCAAGACAGCAGCATAAAAAAGTGAAAGACGAACAAAAATAACCACAATATAAACAATTTAAATATTTAATATGTTGAAATATTAAAATATCAATGCACAATGACAAGTACCAGCTGATTGATTCACTCTTGTACTTATGAAAGCTTTAAAATCAGGCAGAGAGACCAATTCTCTCAGTTACAGTCCTAGCACTAAAACAGACAAAACTAACCCTTGAGATCTCAGACTATAGTGACGGTTAAATCTCTGTCCATTCAAAGTGTAAATGTATGATTGGAGTTTACCCGAAAAATACCGTTGCTTTGTCAGTGATTTCAGACAAAGGGCGATATGTGACGATTTTAGGTAAGAACGTGTTGCAATATGCAACACCGATGACTGAGCCTATGAAAGGTCAAAGACCTCCGACCAGCCCTGGAGTAAAGCATGTAGTTATGAGTGAGGGCTTTACAATTTGTGACAAATCTCAATGCATTATGATATGCAGTATCTAACATGTACAAGCAATGTGCCAATGTATTGAATACAAAGATCACTGGGTAGATTAAGGTCCTGATCATGTTTATTACTAGTGACTTTTAAAAGTACATTTGGTGTAAATCAAACAAAGTAGTGACTTCTCTTGAGAGAGAGATAGTTTGGAATAATATGATGTATTATATCAATTAAACATTTACAGTAGGTCTTTTTCCACAGCAAACATTTTGACTTGTCATACAAGGAAATGCACAGGTGTTACTAATAACAATAACTGTGGCTCTGTGTTATTCAGTGTCCCACTGAGCCGTGACAGTTAGACAGTGAGCCAGCATGCACAAGGCAGTGACCTCATTGTTTACAACTGTGCTTTTGTAATGTGTAAAAAGAACTGTAAAATCTGTTTTACTACCTCTCATCTGCTCAAAAAAGACAACAAATACTAGTGAGATATGGTGAATGATGTAAACGTGGCAGGTTATTAATGATTACATTGTAAAGATAAAATATTTAATTTTGATGAAAACAAATAAGAAGCTGTAATATTAAAGCAGAATTTCAAATAGTGATGTGTGACCAGTTACAATGGCTGGGACAAAAACATGTCATGTAAAATTGATGGATTATACTTCAACCTGCCACACTTTATTTTGTCATAATAAACACGTGTCCTTTGACTTTTAGAGCGAGCATGTATGAAACATGACTCCCAGAGGCACCTGCAAAGCTGCAATCAGTGATAAAAGGAAATGACTGTATGTGTTGTGGGTTCTGTCTAAACAGAAGTGCATGTTGCGACCACAGCTGACTCCTCAAATGACAGTAGTCATTTTAGGCACCACTCCCAGACCTTGCTAATCCACAGATTACAAGAAACCTGACTTCCCTCTGTTAGTGACAGACAGAACAACACGCTGGATCTGAAGAGGTGCACACTCAGACTGACAAAAAGTCAACACCAGAGTCAAACACAAGAAGGGCTGACTAAAAAACTTATAGGTGTGAATGTTTGCCACATTTCACGTGTCGACCCACTAGCCTGAACATTTTATAAAATGGCTACATGTATTAGCATTTCACAGATGATACTTGTGATTGTTTCTTTCACTCCTTCGAATCTTTTTGTTGGCTGACGTCCTACTCTAGGTGTGGCTGTCTCTTAGGTCATGAGATGTTCTAGTTCCCTGTTCAGTTCATGATGCCATTGATCCGTTCCTTCTCCCACAATGCATCTCTTTGTAGGGTTCCACATGACGGCATGTCAGCCAGCCCTGTGCCAATCTGGCCCTGCAGCCCACATCTCAAGTAAACCTCTGCCAACTCCAACATCCACCTCTCTACTGTCTGCAAGCTGCCAAAATTGAACTCATCACACCGATAAAGACTCAAAACTCACAGAATATGATAAATGTTAGTTTGTGTGACTACCACTTGTTTGACATACACCCTGGTTTGTCAGATTTGCTCTCTTGAAATAGCCATTATCAATCATTGACTGATTATTCCTTCATGGTGGAGATGGAATGTCTTAGTCTCAGGTTCAACGCAAAAATAACTTTGTAGCACTCTACTGTTTATTACGAAAATAAGATCACTGCCAAGATAAAGTCAGCAAGGATTCCTCAGTGACAGATTGCATGCTGACAGCGTCAACTGGAATGATCACTGTTCACACAAAACCTCAGAGGATGGGAAATATCCTCACAATGACAGAGTGTTTTATCACATAGCCAAATATTGATTTAACTCAATATTTTAAGCACTTTGCTGGTATTGCCATCTTGAGAGACTTTTCAGCATCTTATTGAATGATTACTGGGCAGAATCAAACCGAAGATCTTCCTGTTTGACTTGTTTCCTCATTACAGATAAACCTGTTGCCACATGTGTTTATTTGATGCTTTTATGCAAAGTTTTTCTACTGTATGCTCTTGCCCCTTTCCAGAGAACTACTGGGAGAGCGGAGAGGTTGTGACATCTCACTGACAAAAGATTTCTATCTTACTGCAGCCTCTCCCATTTAGCATGAGTTACGTGACGGAGCACAGATCACATTGATCTGATAATGACACTGCCAAATACCGGCCTTGCCTGAATAATCACTGCATGTTGCCACATGGGAATATTTACTTATTTTTTACTTAGAATAACCCATTTTAGGCTCCCTCATACATTGGGATATATTGTTGAATTTTTAAAAATGGATAACTTTTGTTTAAAGAACTTTGGATATAATTTCACTGACTTGGTTCAGTTCCCCAGATGGTAAAACCTTAATTGAAAACGAAAGGCTTTTTGCGCGCTGAATTTTTTAACTGATGCAATGTTTCCATCTACAAAGTCTTCATCAGGCAAATATCCACGTAAAAAGATTAGGTAATACAGTAAATACACAAACAAAAAAAAAGACCATCTTCTTCAGCTACAATGACAATATCACACGATACAAGATAACACAATTTACATTTCCACACCAAGAGAAAAATGGTTTACAGTCCTCTCTGTGCTCAGTTGAGTTTGATGTGCACACTTTTCACCAGCATGCATTCAGAAAATGTCCACTTTTTACTCTCCGGTGCCATCTTGTGGAAGTAAATGGAAAAAAACAATTATCGTTCTGTTGAGGTTAAGGAAGGTCAGTCAAAGAAAGTTTATTTATTTATCACCATTCAGACACATGGCAACTCAAAGTGCTTTACAGAGAATACATTATTCTAATACATTACATACAATAATACATTATTAAGACGACATCAAATTTGCATTCAAAAGACAATGAATAGATTAATTAATAGATCATCCCCCCGCATCTCCAATCTGGATATTACCAAAATTGATAAGTGATGCATAAAAAACAGATCATAAAATACAATAAATATAATAGAAATGACATTGTAAATTTACTAATAACATCAGGGAAGATGAGATTGCAGCAGCAGTAAGACAGAGAAGGAGGTACAACAATAAATAATAAAAACAACAACAACAACAAAACAAATAGATAAATCAGAGGTAAGGTCCAATAATATAATAATTAAACATAAAAACAGAAACAAAAAAGTATATTAAGTCTAAATTAGTTGTACAAGGCAAGCAATATATACACAGCGTGAACCTTAAACCAATAGTGTAGCATCATCTCTAATAAAGTGACATAGTTAAGTGTATAATAGCAGCAAAGTCAGCAAAGTATAGTATATTTGATGCTTGATACTTCAGATATTATTTTCCATTTGTTATATATCTTGAGGTAAAAACAATATTCTTTGTATTACTGTAATATTACATGCAAAAATATACTTTTATGCAATGAAAAATAATAGTTTTGTGTCGATACAAAGCAAACTAAGGTTTAACATGTCGATGGAGTAATATTCTGCTTGAATTTCTATATTTCTGCAGCAGAGGGCAGCAGACTGACACTCCTCAAGGCTGCAGACTGACTGCGTGAATCTTCTCAATTTTTGTGGAACCTGTTGTTATTGAATGCGAGGGTGCTTTGGCACACTCATGCGTTTAGTATATTTGAACTGTAGTGTAAAATGCCTGTTGTAGAGTAATGCATGAAGTTTGTTCTGAAGCACAGTGCACACAATCTCCCCAAATTAATCAAGAACGATGATCATACACAGCTAATTAAACCATTCAGGAACCTAAAATTCATCCACGTCATAATGCATTTTGTGATTAAAGGTCCTTTATATCTTGTGGTATCTTACCAGTAAATGCAGCATGACAGACATACTTTTAAGTTTTTTAACATATGTGTAGAAATGCTGCAGCTTTACGCCTTCTGAATGACCTCGAACATTAAAAAAAACAAGGACCAAAAATGTAGGCTGGGTCATCCTTCACATGTTGATACACTGTGTGGTGGTACCCATGAATAAAAAGATCATCAAAACAAAGCTGCCGTCTTTTAATGCAAAAGAAAGAATGTTTTGCCCATTACATGGATTCAGCCGTGAAAAAACGTCAATGCCTGAAAAATGTCTTCAGTTATGCCCCATGGTGACTCCATAGTCTTAATGTTCCTTGACTTGGTGAGAGGATTGGTAAACAACATCCAGTACTGGACCTGGTGACCCCCCCTGGTTTTGTCATTCCAACACGTCCCGTTCCAGATAACTTTGAAGTCAAAGACAAAAAGAGGAAAATGTATCCCCGGGGTGTTTGGAATTCATGTGAGGAACCACAAAAACAACACTTCATCAGGGGCACCATTCAGAATGGTGATCAGCAATATATGGGGGAATTCAAATGAGAAGCATTGTGTGAGGGGAAAAAGCCAAAGAGATTTGTCTCGTCCCTGGCCCCTTCCTCCTTTTTACCATCCTCTCATGAGTGACTTTGATGTGGACAAGATGATTGAAAAACAAAGCGCCATGGTTCGATTTAATTCCAGTGGAGAATAGGTTAGTGGGATGAGTGGGTGGGACGGGGAAGCAAGGGGGACAACGCAGTTTCATAAGAGAGAGACACAAGAAAATCACATTTCAGTGCGTATATCAATCTGCCATGTAAAGGAGGGGAGCACAGAGGAAGGAGGGAGGGCGAGGAGGAGATACAGAGCAGGGTAAAGTGAGCGGGGTGTGAGAAAAGGAGCTCCAGTTGATCGCTCTTTAGAAAAGGCCCCCCACTCTCCTGCTGGGTCCTGCTCAGCTCTTGTCCTCCTGGTACAATGCTGGTGGAGCGGCTGCCCCCACCACCACCACCATCCCCCGGAGCCCCCACCTCGTGTGCCCCCCAGCTGCCCTCCATGTGCTGGAGCTGCGCTGACAGCCTGGACCCCAGACCCCAGCATATGGAGGCCAGACCAAAAGGCCTGCTCTGCAATGTGCTCCACAGCTGGGGCTCTGCTGGAGTGGGCAGCAGAGCTTCATGCAGCCACATGCTCTCTTCACCCACAATACTAAACTGATTGGTGTCGACAAGCTGAAAATTGGCAGACTCATGGGGTCAGTTAACCCAAATGGTGAAATGAAAAACATATTTTCTCACTTACGTCCAGTGATATCAGGCCATGCAGATGTTGGTTTTATTTGAGAATGTTTGGAGATATCTTTTTTTTCTGCCCCTTCCCCCAAAATAAAAGTTTTTTTTTTACATCAGACATTTCATCTTGTCATAGTAGATCACTGGATGAATGACACTCCCTGTAGTTCATTGTTTAACCCAAGAACCTGGATTGACATCAGTTTTGTTCTGCATTCAGATACCTTTAACAAGCATCGAAACATGTGGAACCTGAGAAAATTGGTTTGATTATTTTTGAAAACGTATTATATTATCATATATTAACCAAAAAAGGAAAAAAAATGTTCAGAAAAACATGTTTATAATTCTGATAATTCTATATTTTATATATATATATATATATATATATATATATATATATATATATATATATATATATATATTACAAAATTAAAAGGTAGAAGGACAACGACATAATAATCTTTTCAAAAATGAGAGAATTATGAGATTCTTATCAAGTAACTAGGAAGAAACATCAAGAAAACAATATTTCTGATTATTTTTTATCATACATTTAAAATTAGTTCATAGAAACAAATATATGTATTATTAATATTTGTATTTATTAACTTTTCCTGTATTTTTTGCTCTAACTTTTCAATCATTTGTTGTTAGGTTGCACATTGCATTCTTTACATGTTCTTGAAAGAAATCAAGCGAAATTGCTCAGGTTTCAAAGGGTAAATATTATTTATTATATCAAGAAAAGTTACAATAAGCTCCTTTTACAGCACTTTGAATTGTCATGTTGAGAAAAGCACAGGTATTACTACTAACATTAACAATGACTCTGTTCTGTTTAAGTGTCTCAGTGAGCCATGCAGTGTGCCAGTGAGCCGGCATGAAACAGCAGCAGCTAAATGGAATTAAGCCATCATTAACTTAATGATTTACACCTGTGCTTTTCCTACTGTGACATGTCAAAGTTGCTTCTGAGAGAAAAGCCTTGCGGAGCACAAAACAATTTAAAAAATATATTTTCTTTTACTTTCCACAAAACACAAAACCACGAGGATATTTCTTTGATTGAAAGTTTACCTTTAACTCCACTGTATAATTATTAAGAATTTAAATTCTGCTTTCAGTGTAGGAGATGAGTTTCCAAAGGTACCAGTATTTCCATTCTCCACCAGAAGTAGATATAATCTGTCAGAGCTATGTTTTAGTCGAAATCTTGAGAAAGCAAGTCTCAAGTCCAGTCAAAAGTGTCCATGAGTATGTTCAGAAATAGAATCAACTATAGTGGCCACATACAAGTAATGAGAATCAGAAAACTGCACTTATTTGTATGTATGTGCATGTTTTATGTATGCATATTCTTGTTGTTTTTTTTGTTTTGTTTTTGTCTTTTATTCAGTGCAATTTTGGCTCTGTTTTCTTTTAACTGATCTTTTATCCCCTCTGTAGGATTTCAAACATTAACTCTAAATAAATGTAGGATATTTGTGTGACTGGCTGGCTCTGGAGTTAGGTGAACAAGATGATGCGTTGAAGCAGCTCAGGAGGCAGAATTTTTTTTTTTTTTTTAAGGCAGTGATTTATTAACAGAAAATCACAATTGAAACAGAAGAGAAGAACAAAAGTCCTGGGAAAAATGAACAAAAAGCAACTGACGTAAGAAACAAGTGAAATAAAAAAAATCAGCCTCACAGCAAACTGCCACTGATAATCACTTCCCCACTGTCCATGCCCTGGTAGCTTTATATAACCCCTCGTGGCCCCACCCTGATTAGACTCATCCACTGCATGGGAGTAGGGTAAACCAAAACAGGGGAATAAATCTTAAACCTGATTCTAACAGGTCAACATCAACATTAAACTGGCAAAATATTTTCAGATAAACCGGAAGGAATATATCCGTCTCTCTAGGATGACTTATGCTCCTAAATCTTCAATCTGTCAGTTGGAAGTGTCCGATCACACAACCAAAGAGTGAAGATTAGACGCCTGATTAATAGCTTCCCTCTGACTAACAAGGCACAGGCAGACTAATCAAGTCTGCTGACAGTGACTGCTGTTGGGGATGTGAGCATGTGAGAGGGTATTGAAAGAACCATTTCACACCATTTTATAATGAATCATTTGATCCTTCATTGAAAATGCATGCATCGCATGAAATGTTGTTATGTTTTGGGCCCAATGTAGGCATGCTTAAGCAAGAATGCCTTCCTGTCTCTGTGATCTCAGGGCATATCTTTGCTCTGTATGTTTTTTTAAAATTATAATAAAATTTGATAACAAAATATACAAAACAAATGTTACTTAATTGATCCCTGGGGTGACATTGGGGAATGTTAAACTTGCTCTTTCTAAAAGCCTAGAGAATTATAAGAAAATAGAAAATAAGAAGTATATAAAAATAGTAAAATTTGACTCCTGTTTTGGGCCGCTCCCAATATATTTACACGCAGTGCAGAGGACAATACACATACAGCTGTACAATTAAACAAACATTATAAGCTAAACAAATGCAAGAAAACTTAAATATGCTGTAATCATATACAACAAGAACTGGGCAATTATATACTTAATGTAAAGGGGCATGGATCAGGTAGAGCAGTGGATGGCAGAGATAAAAAAACAAATTAAAAAAAAAAAAAAAAACGCTCTAAGAAATTCACCAGTAAGGTTTTCAGGTTTCTAGATGCCGATCATTAAAATGAGCATTTGAGCATTTTATTCTTTCGAAGCTTTACTTAAGCTTTACTTATCTGAAGCAATGTCACCATCACTGATGCAACCACAGATTGAACCGACCCTTACATTTTGCTCCAGCGACCCTCTTATTTACACTTTACATATTTACAAATCATCCAGACCCCCTAAATCAAACTATGAACTGAGTACACTTGTCAGTTGCAGTGAGAGCTTTAATTTTTGTCCTCATCCCCTCAGTCCTGACACAAAATAATGTTGGTCCATGGCAGGAATATTTGGCCATTCTGATGCTAATGGCAGCTTTAACCACCTACTTAACCACATAGCCCTCGCTCTGGATACAGCTCCCAGTGTGTGTGTGAGTGTGTGTGTGTGAGAGAGAGAGAGACAGAAACAAATGGTAAATTGACAAGATGGCTATGTGGCATGAAGTGCGTGTTAACTTTTGCTGGATCAGTATGAGAATAACGCTACAGTACGATCAGAGGTGGAGAAAGTATTCAGATCCTTAACTTAAAGAACTAATAACACACCATGAATACTCTAAGTAAAAGCCCCGCATTTACAATGTTACTCAAGTAAAAGTAAGTATAACTGAGAAAATTTAGCCATCTTAAAGTATTAGTTTAAGTGTGTGATTTTACCTTGTGGTTTTATTGCACTTTTTCTAAAGTTTTTTTTATGTCCTGTTTTATGTTATTTATGCTATTTTTTTTATCGATTTATATTTTAAATGTGCTTCATAAATACGTTTGGATTGGATTGGATAATAACAGTAAAATAACCCAATAAATAAAAATAATAATAATAGAAAATAGAAAAAATATTCACAATAAATTACAAAATGACCTGAATTGTTAACAAAAATGTTGCATATTGACTAGTCATTTCAGTTGTGCTTTATAAATAATTTATAAACTCATATTATGTTTTTTATGCAAAAACCTTTATTTGTAAAGTAACTGGTAACTGGATCTTTTAGATTAATGCAGTGAAGTTAAAAGTACAATATTTTCCTCTGGAATGTAGTGGAGTAGAAATATAAAGTCGCTTGAAAAGAATAGACTCAAGTAAAAAGCCGTACTTAAGTGCAGTACTTCAGTAAATGTACTTATTTATATTCCACTACTGAGCACAATAATGCAACGTTTCATAAAAAAACAAGCATGTTGAATCCACGTTTGCTGTGCATGTTAAAGCTGTGTTTTTGTGACACACAGGACTGCAGTGATTGTGCTCGTTACCTGTCTGGGTGGCTTTGGCCGTCAGCCTTGTGTTGTTGGAGACAAGGGTCACCAGTCAGCAACATGACCCTTTAATACCACGCGGATGCTTGCTGCTTGGCCTGGCATGGCACAATACAGTGCTGGAGCAAGGACAGGTGGTCATTAAAACTGCTGTAATCCCCTCTATGAATAGCTCATGGGCAAGAAGACAGAGAGAGAGAGCAAAGGAGGGAGAGATAGGAAGAGAAAGACAAAGAGAAAGAGACAGACAGGGCAACAGGGAGAGGGAGAGGTGAGGGTGGGGAGCGTTTGATGCCTGGACCGTGGGGCTCTTTAGCACAGTCTGCGGGCCGTGCTTCAGAGCGGATGTGTTAACAGTTTCAGGCTCAATGGAGGGAGAAATCCCCACAAAGGGAGGTGTACAAATATTGTGGGAAATCCGTCCGCTCTTTAATATTTCATGAAGGCCCACAATCTATTCATGGGACTCCATTCCTTTGGAGGGGCCCACATTCAGGCTCACTCCGCAGGCTCAATGGGCAGCCCTTAATTGAGTGCCCGCTCATTCTTCATCTCCCTGGCAGATTGTTCTCCATGAAAGCCCCTGCCTCTTCATCCTCCTCTTCTTCTCCCCGAGAGTGGCCAAAGAAAAGGGGGCATGCCTTGCTGGTGGTGCATGTGGGGGGGTGAAATACGTAAGGGGGGTGCTGGTTGTGGATCAAATATGATAATAGGGCAAGAGGGGATGGTAGTGCACAGAGAGCTGGGGGTAGGGGGCTAATCCTCAGGGTGGGTGATGGAGAGGAGGGGGCTGCATTCCCCTAGATGGCAGGAGTACGTGCGGTAGCGTGTCTGTAGGTGTGTGTGTGTCTCGGGAGAGGTTGTGTGTTTGTGTGGGTGTGTGTATGTGGTGGGCAGGGCCTGATTAGGTTTTAGAGGGACCTATTGGCAGAAATTTAATATTCATAACTATGCTTTCATTAGCATATAATCTCCTGAAATTAAGAGCCAATCTTTAGTTTCTGTGCTAAAGCCTGAGCCATGTTGCACCGCCATGCTTCTACAGTAGCCCAAAATGGACACCCAAACACTGGCTCTAGAGGGGGCCTTTAACCGTTTTTGCATAACCTAAAGGTCATCATAGGTTCTTTTCCATGCTTGGAAAGGGAGGGGTGAGTAGATGGGTATTCAGTTGGCCTGCTACATGCTATTAAAGTCCCTGTAAAGCAGAAGTTGGAGTGTCTTTAGCATTATGGATGTGTAATATTAAATTTCTAGAGTATCCCTTCAATTTAATAAAAGAAAAATGCAAGAACACAATGTGTGAGCACTCAGCCCAAGTGTTCATGAATTCAGTGCTGATTTATCGGGAAAAAATCTCGACCCCCCCAGGTGGTGGAGCTTTCAGCATTTCATTCTCTTCATTTTAACATCTCATCACTGCAACGCATCCAACCGTCTTGGCGCCATCTTCAGTCATGATAACAATAAAACCGAGTTCACCCAAAAGTTATCCCCCAAATCATCGCCAGAACATTTGATGTATTGCTTTTGATCTTCTATTGAGAATCAGATCTGTGGCAGATCAAAACTTGCGTCCGTGGACTGTGTGGATGAAGATCTTGCTGATGAATGTTAAGTCTCCATCATAAATGTACACCTCATGCCTGCACTGAGCGCTTCATCCGGCCTTAGGCTGCCTCAGTGTCCTGGCTCAAGGTGGATAGCCAGCTGGGAGTGTGACCTGGGGGCTCCGGCATAATTGTGGTTCCCGTGAGCCTCCAGCTGCAGCCCGGGCTCCTGATCCCTGATTAAAGGTCATCCTGCTCCTTCTAAGGGCCTGTAAGACCTTGGGAGCCTGGCTTGCTCCCAGTGACTCCTCTTCACCCGTCCAGTGTGTGTCCAACAGGCTTATGCTAGCTCATGAGAGAAGGAGAGGACCTGCAGAGAGGAGTCCCAGAGGGAGGAAAATCCTCTACATCCACAACACAGACTCACATTCACACACACAGAAAATTCAACTAAGGATACACACACACACAAACACCAGATGCATAATTTATCCCTGTGGTACCACGCCTGGTATCCAGCCCCAGCACCCCCCTGGTGGAGTGTGGCAGAGCCATGCTAAATGGATTCTGCAGAGGAAGAGATTTAAAGCTTTCATAGTGCTCAGTGTGTTCCAGGCGACTGCATCTCAGGGCTTTGATGGATTGTTCTCAGGTTCATTTCTGGATTTTGGGAGAGATTTTGTAGTAGTGGCCTGGCTGTGACTCGGTGCTGCCAGGGTTTACTGCAATTTGTATGAACGCGTGATTCAATTCTGTTGAAAAAGTGGATGTTCTTTATGTAATTTTAAATGGGTCCCGCCTCATGTGCACTGAGCACTCTGAGTTTTGACCCTTTAAAGCTGTTTTTATTTCTCCATGCACCATCTTGCAGAGGGAGCAAGGAGAGCATAAAGTTGTGTCAAACCCCCCACTCTACTGCACTTAATTTTTAATCAAAATAATGACAAAATTAATGTAAAGTAGCTGATCTTCCCTGCTAAACACACGCTTGCCTAATTACGATTGAGAAGTTCAGCTGTAAACTATAATGCTGTGAATCCAGGACCAAGACCGTGTCTACACATATACGGATATGTTTCAATATTTTTCCATTTCATATAAAAATGAATAATTCTGTCCACACAACCTTTGTTTTACAAAATATCTCTGTCCACACTAGAAAGCAAAAAACACTCTAAACACTGCCCGTCCTTAGCTGTCTTCAACAGTCTCCCCTTATCACAAAGATAGTAAAATTTACCTACTGGAGATCGCAACACTGTTGATTCCCAGTCAATGTAAGAATGAAGGAGCTCACTTAAACATAAGAGTAATGGTCTGGATATGCTAAAGTTTTCCTTCCTTTCCTCATTAACAACAACCCCACCCAAGAAAATGTCCCACCATCCGCTGGGTTGACTGGTCCTGATCCAAAACCTTTGTTCCTGGCTGACTTTAACCCTCTGAAACCTGGATCATATCAGTCTTCTTGTGCTGCAGTCAGACACCTCTCACAAGCTATCTGACCCTTTGAAACCTGAGCAGATTGGTTTGACTTCTCTCAAAAACATGGGGAACAAGGCAATGACCAACTTGGCAATGAATGTCCTACATATTGCAAGGAATTAGTGAACGAAAATTACCAAAAAAAGGGAAAATTTTCAGAAAACTATATTGATAACTGTCGTAATATTACATGAAAAATTGTTTTAGAAAAACGTAAAATTAAACATACACATTAGATACAGCTTTATTTTATTTTCAGCACTTTTTAAGAGTCTGTTGTTTTCGTATGCCTTTACAAAACGAAATCTGTTTATATGTAGTCAGGGCCTGAGTCTGGAGCTTGCTGCCATGGAAAAGCCTTGAAAAAGAAAGGACTCTGGCTGAATCTTGTAATTTGATTGTACTTTGCTTGTTAACCTAACAAGTGCAGATGATTAAATTCACTGACATAATCCCTGGCGGCCCATGGGCTCAGAAGGAAGTGGTTCAGTCTAATCCAGCCATGTCCGGATATGGGACACTCTCACCATGGGCCGCTCCGCTGGGCCTTTGTATCAGCAGGTATTAACACCACAAGTGCCGCCTTGAGACTGAGATGGGCACATGATTAGAAAAACTACTGACCGGCTTGGCTGAAAGCTCTGTGAAGGGGGAAGCTGAAGGTGACTTTCATTCATCAGCGCATAACTTTGCACAACTTTTGCTTTCCATGACTAGATCTCAGAATACAGCAGAATTAAACTTATTTTATTCATTTTGCCCTTTAACAACACTATGAATACTTGTGTGTTGTGTTAAAAAGTTTGACCTGCTGCAGCCCTGGTCTATAAATTAATTCTGCTAAGTGGCAGCACACAAGCCCCCAAATTATTTATACTTTTACTATTGGTCAGGGTGTCACTTAAATAAACACAGCGGAGGTTCATCTCATCCGAGCCACAAAAAGCCAGAGTGTGCCGCTACCAATGGCTCCGCTGAACTTTGACCCCAATGGGTCACAGAGAGCATTTGTCCCTCGGTAATTGGACAGAAGGGCCCTTTCGCTCTTCATTTAACCTTTGGGGTCCAAATCTTTCTTCCCCGACTACCATAAAGCTCCTGGTCCTGACCCAGTGTTTTCAGGCCTATCTTTCCACCCCCATCACAGGCCATTGAAAGCTGGAGAAAAGCTGGAGTGTGCTTGCCCTGTCAGAGACAATGGCAGAGTTAGTGACCCCTGACCCCACAGGCTGAGGCCTTTCTTCCTGGATCAGGCACTGCCTTTCGCTACGGTAGGTTATTGCTCCACAGCTTGGCAACAGAAAGAGGGTAAACACTTGTTAAGATTCTTCTTCTCTCAGCTCGCCCCCAGCTTCTTTTCACTCTCGGTTGCTTGGCTAATATTTTTTTCTCTTTTGGGGGTTTTGTGGGTCTGTTTAAGGATGGACAGGAGTTAAGGCTGTTTGAAATTCAGGCAGCAGCTTCATAATCCATCATTCTGACAGGTCTTTGTCACCGGTCCAAATTGGACCTAAGTCACAGTTGCTGCGAGCATGGAGGAAAATGCACTAGCTAAAGTAATGTGAATGGTTTAGACATGCATCTGCTTGTGTTTAAAATAATTTTTCTTGAAAAAAAGTGTTTTGGACAAAAGCTTTTGTAAAAGTATGTGTATGGCAGGTTGTCCAATATTGACATACAAGTCCGTGAAAAAAATCAGTAATAGTGGACATCAAATGACTTGTTAGTTAACCTACTTTCTTGTTTGGTAGTATTCTTCAGTCCTTCCGGCTTGTGGGTAATGAGTGGGTCACAGTTTCTCTTTTTTTTATCGTCTTTAATTCCCACCAAAACACCAAGACAGCGGACATCCAGCTTCTCTGTTTACTCAGCTGCAGCACATGTTAACTTAAGTCTGCTACACTCTCACCTGTCCCCTGCAAACAACAGCATGTAGGAATTAAAGTTACTCCTACTCTCAATTAAGGCTAAGGGGACATAGAATAGCAACTTAAAGGTGCATGTGAAAATATATAAATTAATTGTTTAAGTGCTATTATATTTCCTGTATGTAATAATACAAATTAACTAACACAAATCAAATAACAGTGTGGAATTATTCCTTCTAAAATATTCACCTTTCCACAGTATTCTATGACAAATAAATTAGATGATGACTTTTAGTGACTAAAATAACCCAAAATACAGTGTTGTGTACATTAACTAATGTTACAGTTAGTAATAGGAACTTTATTGTTAAAATATCACAACATTAACTTTTGACGTGTAACATTCAAAGTCATACAGGAGCTATTTTTGTTGAGACAATAAAAAAACTTTCTCCAGAGGTTTTATTGGATGCATTGGTGAGCTTCTTTTGAGTAACCCAAGCTTGTTATCCACATGGAGTTAATTCTGGTCCCAGTTTTTCAGCCCTGTTGGAACTTTAAATCCAACAAAATTGGGATTTCACTCAATCCACAAGTACTTCCTTTCCTTAATCTCTTGAGTGCTGCCCTGAATCCTTGCGTATCACTGCAGGGTAACCACGGAGACCCTGTTGCCCTCCCTAAACCTGCAGCGGTCACTGAGCAGAGATGGTGGACCTTGTGTGTCCAGATGCTGAGCATGCGGCCGCAGCGAGAGGAGCATCCTGTGAGGTGGCTGCAACCATATGGGCTGAAAAGGAGGACTCCTCTGGAGCTGCTGGCCTTCTCCTCGGGGACAGAAGCCTATTGTCCCGGCCCTGCCCTCCATGCCACTTAATGGTGCAGAACAGCGCTGTACAGTATTGTAAGCTGCTCTCTGCTCCTTTTGCCCTGTCGGGCCCTCAATAGCAGGGCCCTCTCCCTCTTTCCCTCTCACTCCCTCTCACTCAGTGGGTGTTTTAGTGCCCTCTTCTTTTATCCCTTTCTTCAGCTGCCGCCTCCCTTTGCTACTTTTGCTGGGTTGCTCAATGTTCGCTTGAGTGATGGTCTAATTGTCAAGGAACAATTAAGCCATCTGATTTCTCCCCTCTCCTCTTGTCATGTCCACTTTGTTTTAGAATGAGGCCGCCTGAGTACAGGAAAGGGCTAGAGGTCACTTCAATATCTGTCTGGGCTTCGATGTAAATCCCCCACCATGTGGTCTACAGTTAAACGTCCCAGATAGAGTTCCATCGAAAATACGAAAGATAATATCTTCCTGCTATAAATAATCTGCTCATGAGCCCCCTGCACTTATGATGGACTTACAACTCCCATTCATATCTGTTCTGACTTATCAACAACCTTGTGGAGAATCAGATCTCCCCAAAACAAGAGGAAAAGTGATTTATTGATCCTTGTCTAATAATCAATCCACTTTAAGGCCTCTCCCTTGTAGTCCCCAATAAATCTGTCTCCCTTTCTGTAGACACCAAGAAATACGCTCCCTTTTAATAGACAGGTGATCCAAACAGCTGGGAGACAGCTTAGCCCAAGATGGGATGTCTGCACACTTTTACCCCCATCGCTCCTATTGTTAATGTAATGTCACATCTGTGACCCTGTCTGCTGCCCTCTCCCGCTTTTTCTTTCATCCTCTTCTCTGCTCATACCTTCCGCTCCATTTCATACTGTCTGGGTTCCTCCCTACGCGTGGAGGCACCGTAGTACTGCAATAAGACGACCGGACCCTCACGTTGAATCCTTATTTAATTAGATCCCCTACCACACACATGCAGTTGCTTTTCACATTGAAAAAAGGGAAATGTAAACTACATTTTCAGACATTTGATTTGCAACTGCATGTGTTCTGTCTGGATAACGTTTTCTTATGATGTTTTGATCCCACAGCTTCAGTTACACATTCTCAAAGCTACGGATTTTACAATTACAGCATTAGGCAGAATTTCTCAATGGATTCATCATTACACTAGTGCCAAGTGGCCACAGAAAACACTTTCTGTCGAACTTTGTTACTTCACTTTAGTTTGGTGACATATCTCCAAGGAACAATGATGACAGCAACAGAAGAACACAAATAACAGAGAGGGGAAATTATGTGAATGCAGATGCTTCTATGCAGGAGGTGAAAGATCACTAAAAACTGAAAACCAATAAGGGAACATCTTTGGGAAGATTGGGGTTAATTCCTTCAGTAAAGAGCTCCAGGGACCTAATATCTGCCAAGGAGAAAAGGGTTTTACATTCTGCAGTCACATTTCAGCTCTGCACTTTCGGTTGGACTCTTGTGGAAGAAAAGGGGCGATTTCCCAGTTCACTGTAAGCATATCTTAAAGTAAATCAAAACCTTGTTCAACATGTGTTTCATGGTTCTGACAATATCCAACATATGATTTTGCTCAAATCCAATTCATGTAAATATTTTGCAGATATGGTATAATATTGCATTCTGTCTTAAAGTGGTAGTGGAAAGAGAGTTTTTTATAGAGAAAAAATGAGTAAACTAGGGAATCTTTTTTGGTGGGATTTTTTTTGTGTGTGTGTTTAACTCTTCTTTTGCTTAAAACAACAACAACAAAGTAATGGATTGGAAAGTGTACATTTCCCCCTTTATCATCTGGATTACTCCTACAGATGCAGAACAGCTGACTTTTATTTCTTCCACCAGCTTTCTAACTTTCTTACTTGCTGTTTACTGTTATCGTGCTTCCACTGCAAACCCACATGTCTGATCCAAAAGTCCTTTTATCTGCTGGTGAAATTCATCAAAATATCACAGAGTTTTTTAACTGGCTCAGTCTTAAAAGTTTCTTTGGGATAGAGTATCAGCCAACTGCCTACAAACATGGCTGTTCCTCTCTGTTTTCAGTGATTACAACATTCCTGTAACGGCATCCTAAATCATGCAGATAATGTCTTCACTGGTGTATTATGGGAGTAAACTCACTCTACCTTTACAATCATAACAAGAAAATAGAGTGCAGTTGAACATCCAGAAAAATATATAGGTTATGGTATTCCTGTTGTTCTAGAGAATGATGTTTATTGTCATGTCTCCAGGGCCTCAGTGCCTTGCTCGGGGGCACTGGGCAGAGATAATGTGTGAAGTAAATGTAATGTTCTTTTCTATAATCCACATTCAAAGATGAAGCGATCCTAACACAACAACGCTTTATATTCTCTGTATTTTGCTTCTATATGCAGCATTTCAGACCCAGGCCTGATCACGTTTGTTGCTTAATGGCTGAGAATACCCATTTTTTCAATTGTCAGAGTATTTTTCACATCCCAGCTAGTGGTTAATGATCTGCCTGTGAGGGCTCACTGTGTGACAGCAGTGCAGGGCACTGTGGTGCTAATGAGAGAAGAGGACGGCCAGGCCTCTCCTACCACACATACAGCCCTTTGTCTCTCCCTCTGCCCCCCATCATTAGCTTAATGTGGCCCTCTCCCTCAACCAAAAAGGCCACTGCCAGTTTGGCAATGGGTTCACAGATGCAAATCTCTGCCCAGTGCTAATGGAGGTAAATGAAAATTAATTGATTCTCATTCAAAGGCCTTTTCAGTTGCCTGTTCTCCCTCCGTGTTTTCTTAATATGCAGACCTTGCCTCTTCAACAATACGCACTCGCCCCTCCACCTCAACAATTCAAACATATTGCAATGTGCTTGCCATTGCTATGCAGAGTGGAAGACACAAAAGCGAGCAAGGGAGCACGTCGTCCTGACACCTAGGTATGCATGAGATGTGTACCTCTTTGACCCATAACAGCCTGGGGTGCGGCCTATGTGTTAAACAGCTAAGAGTGAAATTCACTGACCTGCAAAGGGACACAGGTGGATTCGTATGAATTATTTTCCCCAGCCAAAATAAATAATGTACTGCATGCAGTCCTCCCATATTTCAGTGCTATTTCATCATACTGAACTGAAGGTTGCTTTTTGCAAATACGTTTGTTTAAAGCCAAGACTTTGACATTTCATCTTCTCCACAATTGAATGTGACTGGCGGCTGTTACTGATTTATCTACCAAAAACAACTTTAACTGACATTTGGGAATTGGCAAATACTAATTTCAGACACTTTAATCATGCAGAATCTACTAATACCATACATATTACTGACTTGTAACAGCAGAGTTAAGCAGCAGAGACAGGCTAAACTCTCAGACTCTAAAACAGGTTAAACAAGCCTTTACATCAGAGCCTGTCATGGTCACAGGCTTACCAAAGTTAACCAGGTATAACCAAGGTTTTAAAAAAAAGTTGCACAAGTTGCTGGATCCTTCAGCGAGACAAGTCTATATTCCACCAATTTTATGCATAAAGCTCAATTTTCTCATCACGAGTATTTTTCAGCTTTCCAAAGTTTGATAGAAAAACACTGACAATGTCATCAAAGTAAGGGTTAGGGTGCATTTCAACCATAAGTGTGAGGTTTAAAAGAAATTACCATGTAAGCATGGACTGTCTAATTAAAGATGCTATCCAGTTGTATTACTAGAAATAGGATCCATATTTAGTTGTGCTTCTACCAAATGGGAACCTCTGGGACTGAAAAATTAAGCCGGCACCCCAGTGCCAAAAACTGCAGTTCCTCAAATGGCCACTTGATGCTGGCTTGTCAATCCCCACTGAGCCCCATGCTAAAATGCCCAACTTTAGAGCAGAAATAAACATGTTTACAGCCTGGTACAAAATGACAACAACATGACGATTGTACAGGGGGTGAATTTTTATGTAAATTACCCATTTACATGTTATTAAGGCTTAAAGTTACACATAATTAAGGGCAGGATGACTTGAGTGTCAGGCTGTCTGCTGAGTGTCCTCTGCTCCACAGCCTCAGTTTGAATATTGTCATTTCTGTCTCTGAAAAAACAAGATGGTAATGGCCAAAATGCTGAACTTGATTCTTCACAGTGTGAGTCTACAAACCAGTAGCTGATGTCAGCAGCTACGATCATTATTTTTACAGTCTATGGTTTCCGCCAAACAATTTTGTTATAATACCCCACCAAAGATGCAGAGGAACATCTGCACCTCACTGATCGCCTGTAGAACAAGGCTAAGCCACATTTTCAGGACAAAAAAGAGCAGGCTCGAGTGTTTACAGGCCCTGTTGCCATCAAAGGGATATTCAGTGATATAATGGCAAGTTTGTGTTTTGTGCATTTAGTCCTTGTCCCCGAGAGTGTCCATTCTCTTTTGAGCAATCAAAGGACTGCAGTGTTTCTTTATACACTTTTTAGTATCAAATCAGTGTGTTAGGTACCTCAACAGAGGGCTGACTAAAGGTTAAAATAAACTGGCGCCTTTGCTGCTCTGATTTTGACTGTTCTATTTTTTAAATCTGTCTCTTGTGAATCCCCTAAAACTTCCTCCTTGTTTTGTAACATCTTGAGATTTGATAGCAGGCAGACAATCAGCTCCATCAACACCTCTTGATACAGCTACGATAATGAGCTGTGATGGATGGAGGTGTCACATGTGGAAGATAAGGAAGCTCGGCTCACTGGGTCCCTTCTGCTCTGCCGCCGCCTGTCCAACCTGTTTGTTTACCAATCAATCGATCACCCTCTGTTTTCCTTTTGTGATTAACCAAGCCTCCTTTTCCTTCTTTCTCTCACTTTTGCAGACCTAGGTACAAAAAGTAGAGGAGTAGTGAAACATTAACCAGACGGAGGAGAAGTGACAATGATGAAATGAGCCTGGAGGGATGATGCTGTTGTTATCTACCAATGGGACGATTGTTCCAGGGCCTGTAAAGTGCTGCTTGGGGTCAGCTGAGGGGTCAAAGTGGGCTTCAGCCAGGCTTTATCTTCTGGATGAGACAGGGGCTCATTATGCTGATATACAAGAGCATATTAGACAAATATACGACTTAGGTACTGAAGAGACAAAAGCAAATGCATGGGATTTTGTGCCTTTTCTGGACAAACAGGATGTCACTTGCAGCAGTGACGCAGTTTAAGGAAGTCTTTAGGAGCATCTGAGCTGACAAGAAAGGATATATAGCTGTGTGAACGTCTCATTGCTGTGTTTCTGGTTGAATTTATGGAAAGCAGTGAAAATTGCACACATGGTGTTTATCTCACCGAGTGAAAAACATCACGACCTCCCAGGAAGTGCTATTCATATAAAACTGAATCACATTCACTGGCTTTGGCCAGTGACAGATAGCTTTACATCATTCCACAGACCATACCGTGAGACCACAGCGCCCATCAATTTAACAAGCAAAAATGTACAAAAATACTCCCCTTCTAAACACCACACACACACACACACACACACATATGCATGCACACACACACACACACACAGACACACACACACACAGACACACACACATTGCCCTACTCCAAAGTTCACACATACAAAATAACACAAAAACCAACACGTTTCAGAATCTCAAACCAATCAAACCCAATAAAACTAACAAAGCTGGGCAAGTTTTTTGAGTAGGCCGTGAAAGAAAACCAGAGATGGCCCTACAATGAAAGCCAGTGAAAGGAGGGCCATTTGCTAAGCTATCATTCATGAGGTATGGGTCCCATGCCTGTACAAGCTTGCTCCCAGCTCTACACACTTGTTGCCATTGTGACACACTGGCAGAGAGAAGCCTCTGTAGTCCCGGGGATCAATTCAAACCCTGACAACACCACACTAAACCAGGGTGCCATTTGTTCAGAGGAACCCCCCGAAACCCCTCTCCCCATCTGTCAGGGGGCCTCCGAGCCACTTTGTGTCCATGTGTATGTGTGAATGTGAGTGGGTGGGAAAGGGGGAGTGGGAGAGGAGGTTAATCAAGATTTGGATGCGGACGGGAGTAGGAGGAGGGCCTGTGCGGAGAAGGAGTGTGTGTATGTGTGCGTGAGAGAGTGAATGTGTGGTAGGGGAGCACGGTCATTATGCTGATTTCCCTTTTTCTTTCAAGACATTAGAAGAATACTTTCTTTTACATCCCTTTTTCCTTCAGCCAGGCAGTCCTCTGCCACCTATGCTGCCCACTTTTATGCTACGGCAAGGGTGGTCAGAGGGACAGAAATCTGGGAATCAGGTCAATTATGGATGGTGGCTTGCTGATAAGAGAGAAAGAAAGCGAGCAAGAGAAAGAGGGAGTTGCAGGGACAGGGAGCGAGACTGCTGTTTTTTCAATCATTTGGTTGAATGCTGCTGGGTCGCAGCAGCAAGCCTGGCCTGACCTGGCCGCCTGTTTTGTCAGATCTGTTGTGACGCTCCTAACTAGATCTGTTCTCACACAGACCTCCCCCTTGAGTGCCACATCAACTTGATTTTTTTTTCTTGCGTGGCGGTGCTCCTTCCAGTGGCTTCACACGCATCCGTGCACACCTGCAAATTCTCCAACCACTGCTTTGTTTTCTATTTGTGTCCTTGCCATTGATGATGCAGAAAAGACGCGACAAAGCAGGACAACTATTTGTTCTGTACTTAATTAAGTAACCGTAAGAGTCCCTTTCAAACGCTTCCGTGCGGCAAGCTGCCTCAAAGCACAACTCCTGTTCAGTTCACACATCCGTGGCCCTAAAAACTAACCGGGCACTGTTTCCCGCTGACCGCAGTGTTCGGATGGGGTTCATGTTGGTTCTTGTTCACAATGGGACAAGTGCTGACCTCTGGCCTTGGTGCTGACCCTCTCTCTTCCAGGGGTTAGGTGCTGAGACAGATGTGGGTAAACTTCCCCATGTGAACAAGAGTGGGGCCCACTTGTTAAAGGACTCTGTTTTCTTCCTCGTCTTGGAGAGAGTAAACCTCAGAGAGGAAGGTGGGTCTAATTGGGAAAGGTCTGGATGTGAGGGTTCAAATAGCAGAAGACGGGCTGAAGAGTACAATGGATATCAGTGAGGAAATGAGAGACTCATGAAAGGGTTTTGGTGCATCCGTGCTCCTAATTGGAAGTGTGAAGGTGTAATGAGCATCAAAAGAGGTTTTTACTAATAGGTGCTACTAATTACACCGTTCTACTGTGCAAAAAAAGAGGAGCATTTGGAGCTGAAATTCTCAACTAGAAAATTACATATAAAAACATAAAGTGCACTTATTCAGTCAGCATTACATATATATTAATAGTGCATAACTGCCTATCTTTTCCAGAAGCCAAAGTCTTAAACTGAAACCAAAAGAAATCAACATTCTTATGATTGCCAACACTGTTCTTCATATTAACATCAGCACCTCACAGTTTCCCTGCTTTTCTGATGTCGCACCAGTAGGTGGCACTCCAGGTCTGAAGGCAGCACAGAGCTGCCAGCTGTAGGGGCCCACAAACATGATCAGTTAATGAAATTTATCACCCAGAATATACAAACTAACAATAATTATGCTTAAAATCGTCTCCAGCTTGAGGTTTACCATATAAAGTGTCTTTCTTGTGAGTAAATTGTGTCAGTCAGTATTTTGTAATACTTTATGCATAACACTGTATATTTGATCACAAAGCATTTGCATTTATTGTCAGTAATTTGAAAGTATGGGCTGCACAGCATTTGGAATTGATAAGATTTTGTTGATACCAATGCTATTATCAATTCTGCTTATTGCTCCAATTCTATATCAATTCCTTTATTGGTATGGGTTGTAATTGTTGTAGTTATTTGTTAAAATTGTTTTTAATTTCTTATTATCATCTGTCATCCCTCTAATTCATTTTTGCCTCAGGTGTCTTGTGTAATTCTCTTAAATCTCGTCTACTTTAGTTCGGCATCATTGTTTGGCTCTTTAAGTTATATTGCCTCTGCAAGAAATCCTTCTTGCTTCTGCTTTGCCCTGTTTGTGCATGTTTCTCTCTGTTTAAATAACCTGACTACTTTGCCTTTGATGTTGGAATTTGATTAAATTTAGCTTGTGATGTTGGGAGTGAAAAATTCAGGACAATATAAAATGCCAACATTATTTTGAGGTAAAATTGTCACAGGGGTGTTAGGAAGACCCGAATGCAGAACAGAAAATGAACAACCAGTTATACAAACAAAAAGCAAGCCCTTAATGCTGATGAAAATTCAAAAAAGTCCAAAAATACAAAAAGGTAACCAAAAAACAGATAAAAAAGTACAGATAAAATAGGAATCAAAAAGCAAACTGAAACAAACCAGGATCACTGGAAGAATTCAGGTGAAGACATGAGGAAAGACGAAGGATCACCGGAAGGATACAGAAAGGAACAACAACGTAAACAGACAAACTGACAATGAACGAAGGGAAACACACAGAGGGCACTAATCATGGCAATGACACTCAGGTGAGGTAGGTGGTCACGGTGAACAGGAGGGAAACACAGGGATCGGCCAACAAATGAAGGTGTGGCAGGAACACAAGGGTGGAGAAAACGAGACTAAAACAGAACAGGTGTGCAGAGAAGACAAATGAGACTGAACCAAGACAAGTGAAACTAATCAGGGAAATGCAAAGACAGGAGGTAAAACCAGACATGACGCATGATGAGTGACACAAAATAAAACAGGAAAGAGAACATGAGCAACAAGAAACAATTAAAACACAAATCAGAAAACCCCAAAAACACACACTATAACACAAACCTCAAATCATGACAAAAATACTGACGACAGATGATGATGTTTTGTTGGTGTTGAGTCGTGATGTTAAGTAACCAAAATCCAACATCTTTCCAACATCCACTGCAAATGACATCTTGATGTAAAATAACTACATTTAGTTGCAAGGTATAGAGAACAAAAGTGAACATCATAATGTTGACGTCCACACAATGTGACAGTCTAACATCATTAGACTTTTGAAATATCAATAACCCAATTTAATGTCGTTCAGACAAAAAAGTTTAATGTCTTTCTGACTAACGGTGCCAGCTGGGAACAATATAGATCAAATACATACAAGTCAGGTTATCAATAAACAGACTGACACTGATCATTCCAACATTACAATGTTTTAGTTTTGATATGCACTTTGATAATACTTTTACTTTTCTCACATAGATTGTTTTGTGAAAGTAACTTTGGTACCCTCCCAACATTGCTTCATACCCTTAAAATGTTGAGGATTTTGTTTCATAATTGTGTTCTGTCAACAATTGCAGGAGGTAACACAGAAGTAAAATAACACTTATACTCAGAAGCCTGATTATTACATCTTTCCTCTCCACTTTCTATTTTTTAGTAAGTAAATTTCTCCCTTCGGTTGCCGGGGTTATCGCTAGTTATTTATAAATGCCAGTGAAATACCATGTCTGTATTCTGCTGGCTCCTGTCTGATGGTCAAACTAATAATTAAAAGCATCATATGACTGGGATACCAGTAGAGAGACAATGTCTGAGAAAGGTAATAACAGGGCATTTATATCACCCCAAATGGGACAGCCTGGTTGGATTCAGGGGAGACCTTTTCTTCAGCCTTTCAGACACGGCCCAAAAATGCGAGGGGCGTCTGTCCGGAGCAGCATCTCTCACAGTGTGTCAGTGGGAGTAAGAGAGCCGAGAGTGTCCCGAATGTGAACTTTCCATTTATTCCGTGGCCGAAGAGTCATAAATGTCTTGTTCCTATTGTGTGGGAACTCATCGTGGACATTGTCCCCGTGGCTCTTCCCACCAGTAGCCAATAAGTGGAACATGGTCTCCTATCGAGCAGCAGTCTAGCATTCCTGGCATTTCCAGTCGGCTGTCTGGCATAAGGTCGGAAGAGACACTGTCAAGCCGAGAAACCTTGTTTTGGTCGCTTTTCCTGGTGAGGAAGTTTTGGTTGTCTCCAGACTGGAATGTCATTGTCTCCTGCATGTTTTTCAGTGCAAAAGCAAAACATCATTTTGACATGATGCAAAAGACCAATCAAGGACACAACCAGCAGTGTAGTACAAGGACAAGTCAGGCATAACTTTCTGCTTACTTTTGTAACACTTTATGATTTCATCATCATGACTTCATGATATATTATAATCTGTCTTTTTTGAAGGGAAAATGGCAACCTTAAGTGATACAACACATGGCTGTTGTTTGGATCACATTAAGGGGGTAATAGTTTCTCCCAAAACTAGTAAAAAAATACAAGGCTTGAAGTTTTGGTGTTCCAGCTAGCCACCAACGTTGTTAGATGATATTTGGTTGAATTTTGGTTGTGACATCTGGTCACCAAAATTCAATATCAGGACAACGTTTAAAGTAAACAATTTAATGTATCATACTGACAACAGATGATATTTATATTTTGCTGGGTTTATGTTGTATTGTTAGGCTAACAAAGCTCAACCCCAGAGTTAAATTGTTGTTACTGTTGTTGTTATTTACCTTTGGGAAGAGCCAGGTTGGCTAAAATAAGCTAAGCTAATCACCTTCTATTTAGCATTAGCATATAGACACTAAAATCTGACAAGTTAATCTTATTTCAGATAATCGTGGACACAGATTGCCTTTAAAAAGATAAGTAAATATAACTAATACGTCTTACTTTATGTTTACTTTACATATAAATGATATGTTTACTTGAAATTTAGCTTCATTTACTTAATTTTGTGAAGTTATTGCAACCTAAAAATGAAAAGTGGATTAGCCTGTTCTTTATCAGTGTTAGCAACTTCAGTAAACCATGTTAGTCTGACTTAACTTGATCACCAAAAAGAGGATTGTGCCAGTGACAAAGTTAGGAGATCTGGGAGCTCTGTTTTCTTAAACATTTTAAGAATACACAAATATGATTGATTGCTAAAATTTTGAAAGATTGATTGAATTAACCTTTTCATTTTAAGTTGTAACAACTTCACAAAATAAGATCAATATTACAAAATCTTGACTAAATGTAACAATTGACGTTATCATAAATTGTATAGGGTTTACATAGATTAAGATTAATAGTTATGTTTAGTTACATTTTTGGTTTCCCAGATTTTTAAAAGTGAAATCAACTTGTCAGGCCAGAGAATGGTATAGTCTAATGATACCACTGTTTTCCAAAATGTCATACTATTCCCCTAAGAACAGTTTGCAAGTTAAATCCTTTTTTAACGTAGTGGTTCTCAATTTGTGAGCAGGGGCCCTACAAAGGAGTTACAAGATAAATCTGATAGATTATGAGAAGATTAACATGAGAGAATAAGATATCCTACATTAAAGTCGGCCTATGTTTATTTTTTCTGAATATTGAATAATTCATTTTCTGTGTAAGAAACCGCTTTAGCCCTTCAAGCCTCTGATTAAAATTGTTAAAATGAAACACATTGCAAAGGGAGAGTCACTCTTTAGTTCAACTGTTCAAGGACTCATAGAAATATTAAACTTAAGGGGACATTTGCCAAAATTTATCAAAAAGGTTGATAACCAGTGCTCTTCGTCAAAATGCTATGAGGTTATTGCCAGTGAAGCAATTCCAGAGAGAAGTATGCCCTCGACAAATTTCTAGAGATCAGTTTTTAGGCTGGATTTCCTCTTTGAGGCCGCTCCTCACAGTCTAATATCTTCCATCGCTGGGGTTCCTTCCTGTCTCCACTACTCCAACTCCAAATTAAATAAGTAGAGAGGAAAGAGAGTGCAGAGTCCCGGGCTGTGTCAGGGTCAGCCATGAATTACAGTGAATGAATGAATGAGTCCCTGGAGGGCTGGAGACGGTCCTGACGCTCAGTCTTGTAGCTCAGTGAAGGCATCTGCCTAATCAACACTCCGGTGGGAGTCCTTGCTTCATTATGAACTCAACAGTAACTCCCAAGAAAGGTAACCAGGGGTTTTCATGTCCTTCTGTCAGTATGAGTGGAGGAATGACAACATTTTGCCTTGCCGCTTTTAATGAAAAGTACTCATGAGAACAAGACGTTGCTTTTGTCCTTGACAGTGTAATTCATATGATAAACATTACAAAAAAAACATATAAGTTACAGAAAAGGTTACAAAATGTTTTTCTTTTGGAGTTTATTGTTTCATCAGTTTAGTGCCCATCATATCAATTATATTAAATTTTGTTTTGTCCTTCCATCATGGGATGTGGACTTTGCTTGCTTAAAGGAATACTTAACCCACAAAATGACCACTTATTTCCTTTTTGTCATTATTGTAAATGAATTGTTATTTACAACATCTATTGCACGTCTGTCCATCCTGGAAGAGGGATCCCTCCTCAGCTGCTCTTCCTGAGGTTTTTTCCATTTTTTTTCCCCGTCACAGGTTTTTTTATTGGGAGTTTTTCCTTAGGCAATGTGAGGGTCTAAGGACAGAGGGATGTCGTATGCTGTAAAGCCCTCTGTGCAAACTATGTTTTGTGATAATGGGCTTTATAAATAAAATTGAAGTGAAATTTTTCAATTATTTATCAATTATTCACACCATGTAACACTGGATTCTCAAAGAAAATTTTGTTTTTCTCACATGCATCTGGTGAATGAAAAATCAAAATAATATAATAATATATATAATAATAATTAATTGAATTTATTAATTGAAGTTTAACAACAGCAAATCTATATCAAAACATCGTTTACAAACTCAAACAAAACTGCAGTATAATCCAAGTCTGAGTCATAGACTCAGTATTTTCTAAATATGTTGCATTGCCTTCAGCCCTTTCTGACTGGAACTAAAAATGAAAGCATGTGCATATTTCACTTTCAGTGCCAGTCAGAAAGGTCTGAAGGCAAGGCAATGCAACGTATTTGGTGAGTATTGAACAAATGAATAAATGAGACTCGGATTATACATCACGAGTTGTGTAAGAGTTGCTAACTGCAGAGCATCATTATGCTGATGACAGCTCATGAAGATGTTTGTGAAAATAATCTTGCTGAACAAAACATATAAGTATCATAAATGTTTCTTTGCTACTAAGCTTATTTTCTACAGTAATTCAAATCCAATGGAAAAATCCTAAAGGCTTTTTAACGAGGGAACCTGGTCAACACTGGCCCATAACTGTAATCCCTGCAGCAATCTATAGCTGTCGAGATGTTTCTCTCAAAACCAAAACATGACAACCTGCTCAACCAACGTGGCAACACCACGAAAGAAAAGTCTATTTGCAGGTTGACTTTATGGTCCAGAGTTTAACGCACCTCAAATTTTTCAGTCACAGTCTTATCTGCATATAAAGTGGTTTAGACAATAGGTTTAAACTGTTTGTTGTTTTCAACCAAGGATTGCAGTCGTTGTTTGTGATGTTACCAGTGATAACGTTGGTATCTTATTACTACCATTACAAATGATATGTTAAACTGATAGAGTCTGACTCAAGTTGTACTAAACAGGAATTTTACTGTAATCACACCTTCCCATAAATGTAGACTCAGAAGGTTGGTCCTGTAACACCAACCATCACATGTTAACTTTTTTTGTGATACCATACGGATTCAAGTTACCACATTTGGGGAATCTCTACCTGCTATCAAGAAATCTTCGTTTCAGCTCGTAGATAAGGGGAAAGTTGATGAGGAGCATAAACTCTTACTTGTAGCCATAAAATAAAGAGTTAAAGGGAAAACAGCATGTACTGCATGTAAAGTAAACCCCGAGGCCCAGTGTTTTACCGCTCTGGATTTAAAGTCTCGTTACTGGGAGATTATTAGACTTAATCTAGTAAAGAGGAGCGTGAAGTTCCAATCACCCTGAAGGCCTCCGAGAGTCTTCGAAACAGTAGGGGAATTCATCCGAGTCTGCCATATGTTGCCTCCTCTGTGCCTACTCTCTGAGGGGGGAGAGGTGTGGCTAATTCTCAAGTGAAGCCCTTTCAAACATCACCTGAGGCTCTTAGCTGGCAGGTAGCGCCTCAGCCAGCCGTCGGAGCAATCCCATGTTCTGTGAATGGGCTGAGATGTTGATGATGGAGCACTGGGTCACCCGCGGTGTGGAGGAGGGTGAGCTTTGCCTCGGGGCAGGTGGTGGCTGGATGGCAGTGGAGCGGTGAGGTGCAGAGGGTGACCATCATGGGAGCCCTTTGAACTGCAGGCTGCAGGTGGAATGTGCTTAGTCAGCAGGTCACTTTTTCATCCTGCTTAAGGGGTGAGCCTGGAGAGTCAAGCTAATGCTAATTGTCCTTGATGTGGCGGACTGTGACTGAGATTTACCAGTCATCATGACCAATCTATTGTCCATTTTCACCAGCAGCAACCCAGACTATTCTTCTTTGATCCTATAAACCAGTGGTGTCCAAACTGCTTTGAATGGGGCCCAGATTAGATAATGTGAAAATACCTGGGGGGCAGCTGCTTCTCGCTTCATACAGGTTATTGAAAATAAAAAAAAATCACATACAAATGACACAAACACAACTGTTTATGTTAAAATCTTCCCACCGCTCTTCAAAGCACTTCACACTTCTTTGCTGCAGCCATGTCTGTTACTTCACAGGAACAATACAGTGTTAGGTCATCCATAGTTTATCTGTGAAAACATGTTGGTTTCACCTATGTAGTTCCTAATTAGTGCATGTCTACAAACCAAGTAATTGTCTTGCCATGGTAAATTGAATGACATTAAATGCAAAGTGATCTTGCTATTGCTTAATCAGTATTGTGTTAATCATATTGTATTTTTCAAAAGACAAGCTGCTGACTCTGCATATCTGTTCTAGTGTTAGATTTAGGGTATTAAATTCAATGCCCCAGTGATGATCCTCTGGGACGGCTGACACAGTGAATGCCCATGGACCAAGGATTTGAGGGAGGAGCGAGCCTCGGGGCCACAGCTGCTGTTTTTTTTAACTGAATAAAATCATGATGCCATCCCTGCCGTTTTAATCGAATCCTCAATGGAAACCACATTTGCAAAGCAAATAAATGATAAATGAGCGGACAAAGCCACCCTGCCTTCAGGCATTTTTCCTCAACATTTCTCATTCAACGGTTTGTATGCTATCTAACAAATTAGCTCCCCACGAAAGATGTCATCACGTAACCACAACTTTACAACTTTACCTTTGCATAAAGTTAGTTTAGGTTAAGTTGCATTGGTTAGGTTATTTCTGTGCTGTTGATGTACCTGTCTGTGTGCTCTCTCTTTGCAGGCAGGTGATCCTTAGGTCAACTGGGAACACCTGAGAGTGCTCCAGTTATTTAAGCAGCTGGTACATCAGGCTCTGGCTGCACTTCAACTTTGGTGTTGTGTCTCCCTGCCGCTCTTCGGTTTGGTTTTGTCGCTTTAGTTCTTGTTCTGTTTTTTAAAATAACCCCATTATCATTGTATATGTTTATATTGGGTGAGTTTTAGAGGTTACTTCACACATTCTTGCAATTGCAAAACCAGGTCAGTTGACTCTCAGCATGGCAGCAGAGTTTACTCTCCGAACAACTTCATGTGAAACTATTCAAAAACTTCGCTACAAATATGGCACCTCCAAAGCCAAATTCCATTGGAAAGGCTGTTTAGATACTGTGTTGTGAAACAGTGACGTGAATCCCTGGATGCAGTCGGCTTGACTGGAGCCACATGACTCAGGAGACTTGCTGTTTCATCAGTGGAATCTCTTTGTGTGTCCCCAGACCCAGGACATTTGACCACAGGGGCTCCAACCATTGGAGTATTGCACAGAGACATACCAGCATACCTCGGCCTCAGCCCCATGAGTAAATACTGACTCACAGCAAACGTTGTTAGTCCGAATGAAGAGATGTTAAATTTGCATAAGGTGGTTAGACTTCAAAGACAGAGTGCATAAAAGGAGCTTATTTCCATAATTGTTTTACAGACTTTTGAAGATACCATCAACACAAACATTATAAACTTTCTGACTTTTATGAGAGGGAATTGGTGAAAGGGAGCTTGTTGTGGATTAACACAGAGAGGTGTGCACTGTAACAAACTGCTGTGATACAGCCAATTGAGTAACAACAAGTAATGAACAGTTTTTCAAAAGTGTAAAGTGAAGTGTAAATCTTAATGCTTTTTGGAACCAATATTACACTGTAACGGTCTACTGTAAAATACTATCATAAATTTAACAGTAGTATACTGTTGAAGTAAGTTAAGGTATTGACAGTGTAAAATAACCATGGCATTCTGGCAACTACATGTAATACAGCAAAAAATTGTAACAAACTGTTGTAAAAATACAGCCAATTTAACAGTTGTGTCCTTTTTTCCCCCAAAATACAGTAAAACAGTGTAATTCTTTTTGCTTTTTGGAGCTAATAATACTCTGTACATATTTCAATTTGTACTGTAAAATTCTGTAATAAATCTAAAGGTAATATACTGAAGCAGTTTATCACTGTAAACTACAGCTGCCAGTATACTGTAATTTTACAGGAAAATTTGCTCCAATTTCTAAAAGAACAATTACACAGATTAAGCGTGATCATCTCAGGATTGTTGGAGCATGTACTGTATATCTGATGCTGTATACTGTGCTGCAGTGGTCCTGTCCCTGCTGAGTGTCACACTGCTGCTCACAGCCAACAGATCAAGGCCTTGGCCCCCATAGTCCCCGGTTAGCCCCCAGCCAGCCTCCAGGTGGGCGCTGCTAATGAGCCCCAGTCGTAGCTCCGGCATGGGCCTCTTCTTCCCAGGGTTGGAGGGGGCCAAAGAGGGGGCAGAGGGAGTCTGCTGGCTGGGTCAGTACCAGGCAGGGGGCTGGGGATGGGACAAGGATGAGAAACACAAGCGGGAGAGCTAAAAATCACACTTTTCAGACCTTATTAATGGTGAGTTTGTATATGAGTGTGGGAAGATCCAGTATGAGGGCCTTGTAAGGAAAAAGATGGTGCCACATGGTGCATTATGAAGTCCATTTTTATGCTCTTTGATCTGTGTTTATTGTAATTGACCACACAGTAGTCCGCTTGTTTCCGTGCTTGTTGAATGGGCCAGGCGGTAGGTTCTCTTTGCCCTTACAGTGGGAGATATTCCAGAGTAAACAACCCCTCCTTAGTCCGCAATGCGATACACGTGAAAGAGGCTGCAGTGACTAATGGGAGTGTTTGTCTGATGCTGCCAGCCTCTGCTTTTGTTTCCTGGGCTTTTGATGTGATTGATACATGGTGTTTGTAGAGACACAAATCGTCTCCTCCGCAATGTTTTCCCCAAAATAAAACTTAAAGGGAGGGTACGCGCTGTGGAGTGTGTGAATCTCTACATCAGAGGGAAAAGGAAGGCGACAGTGTTTGGAGTTTAGAGGAGACTTTGATGATGGCATGATGCTGACCACAAACATGGAAATGCCGGGAACCCTTAGCCCTCGGTTCAATGTATGTGGGTCATCTCTACATTCAGGTGATTCTAGCAATGACCGACAGACTCAGTTCACTCTAGTTGCCATTTTACTCTAGACATAAAAGAATCCAAACAACTTGTCCTGCAAGTCTGTGTCCTTTGTTTTACCTCTGGCTTTGTGCAGGAATGTGCTGAGCTCAGCCTCAGCAAGAAAACTGTGACATAAAGGATCGAGTCAGGGAACGTCACTCCAGCAGCGTCTTGCAAAGTCAGCATCTCTTGCCCTCAAAGTGGCGGAAAGTGATTTGTCTCTAGCTAGTCAGTGCTGTCTTTTTCATGGTAAAGTCTGTTCCCATGATAAGGAGGAAAATTGTATTGGTTGTTTTCTAAAAACTAGCTTTAAATCAATCTGATGTGAAGTGAGGGCTGTTCCAGAGCTCAAGAACCAACAAGGTCAAAGTCTCCTCTCATGTTTAACGTGGAGATTTAAAGGCTCTGATGATACTTCCGATTTAAAAGTTCAAAATTTCAATCGAAACTTGTGAAACACACTCTCTCAACAGTGCAAAAGATTTAAAAAGTTATGTCTAAGCACGAAAAACTACTAACAATTAAACCTTTAAAATTAATGGAAGTCTCACGCCAGACCAGACAAGTCTATATGTAAGAAAGTCCTACATGTAAGTAAAAATACTTATTGATAGTACTTATTCTTTAAGAGCTTTTGAGATTTGTCACCCAGGGCAATGACACCAAGATTGGGCTGATTTGTGTTTTGGTTAGTAGTCCGACTTCAGAATTTGGCACAGTTTTGAAGCTGTGTAATGTAAGAAGAGAATCAAAATTGATGGAGCAGGACTGACGATGTTTTCATTTTAGGCAACTGGACAAAATCTTAGAATCAGATGTGTTCTGGTTTCTATTCGTAGTCCATTTGTAATCTGAGTACTATTTGCCAATCATATTTGAGAGGCAGAACACATTGGCCAAAATGCAACCTTGGAACCCATCAGCTATGTCTGTATTCTTATGCAGACATCTGTTTATAGAGATTTGCCAAAATGACTAGCACACAGAGGAGGAATTCTTGGGCCAAATATCCACTAGCTACACTGGATCTGTGAAAATATTGATTGTTGCCCCCAGAGGATTATGGCGTAAGATAGATAACCATTGGGTTGTGGAATTGCAGCTACTGTATCCTGGAGCCTCTTGCATCAAGCATAGATGAGGAGCGAGCTACAAATGTCACAAGATCACTTTTTTAACCTACATACCGACAGATTTTTTCATTTTAAACTTTTCCTCTTTTACCCCAGATATTATGAGATTCCACACAGCCACAAAATGCTTCATATCATATTCAAGTTTTTTTCACATATGCAGAACTCCTCAAGACTACAAACAGACTTTAAAGTTTAAAATCATTGGAGTTCTGTGTAAAGGCAAGTTAGCCATACATTACTTATAATCTAGACACAGAAACCCATATTTTATTATATGAAGGAATATAATCACTTTTTATACATATATTACTCTACTGATGATAAATAGTGAATTTGTCAATGTCACTGACAGCCTGCAGCCTGTCCTTCTGTCACCTCGGCACTCAAGAATGGGCAATGAGTATGGCTTTTCTTCGGTTCCCTGATCTCCATTATGGGTGTAAAAAGAGTTGGTTTTACTGGGGCACCATTTTTGCACGTGTTGGATCTCCTGCAGTGCTGGTCAGTCAAAGTATTCCACTTTGCGTCATGGGTTCACACCAGTGCCATAAAGGAGTCTTTGTAATGGCTGAGCGGGGTCATCTCTCTCCTCCACTGGCCAATAAACGTTCACATTCTCCACTTTTCTTATGATTTTGTTTAGCTCACGGGCCCCAGACAAAAGTGCAAAGACTTGAATTATTCACAGGGAAATGGATAAAGGATTAATTTGCATTGATTTCGCTCCTCCACAAAAGGAATCATTTTTTAGCCTAGAAGAAGCCCAAAGCAAAGCATTTCTTCAACCAACAAACTGAACAAAAAGATCAATGGTATCCTTTAACATGGCTATCAAGGAGGGAAATCTTAAAATTGTGTTATATAAGTTTGAGGGATTTTCCACTTGGTCTGCAGACATAGACTGACTCTGACTTTTGTGCAGCGTTTACGCTTTTAGGCACAAATCGAGAAACCATCAATCTAAATTTGAATAATCTGTCTTGTGAAGGTTCGGAGAGGTTCTTTATAAATCAAAACTGACTGAGGAGTCGGTGTGTTAATGTGGCGACAAATGTGCCTTTTTCTGCTCTGTGTTCCCCTGTTCTACTCATTCAGCGGCATTCACCACAGCCTGTGAAAAATCTTGTTCTCCCTTTACATGTGTTTGGTTTGGCTGGAATGGATTAGACACAAGTTCAGTTTAAACCAAAAGCTGATTTTCTGCCTGATTTTCTGTGTGTAAGTTGGTTATTTGCAACCACAGTGACATTTGGTATGAGGGAAAGACTTGAAAAAAGCAAGAAATTGTCTTTAAAAATGCTTTTATACTACTAATAATACTTTATAGGCTGCAAAGACAGAAAGATGGTTTCAGCCAACAGAAAATAAAGGAAGCACACAGACATGGGTTTTGGAGGGGGATATAGGGGGAACATCCCTGTCAATATTTAAACAAATCTCCATTTGTCCCCCAAAATCAAAACATAAAAGTACCGACTTTTATTTCTGATGAAATTAGAGTCATTTGCACCCTAAATTCATCCATAAAATCCACACAGTTGTGTGTAAATATTCACTAGAATGCAGGAATTGAGTGTTTGACACTAAATCTTTCCTATGGGAGGACCCCCAACTTCCCCCATTTCAATGCTGAAATGAGGTCTACACCCTTGCACACAGAGTTGATGTTTTTGACAGACTAACTTAATCTAGTCTAAATCATGCAAAACATTCATATTTGCCCTGCATGTCTTTATAAAAACTATATTTTTGGCACCATGATATCATATGCAAAATATAAACATCTTCACCTTATAAACTGCATAATCTGAAGTGTATCATGTGGAAAGCTGCCAATAAGAAAAATGAACAGGACAAATTAAGGTTAACAGGAAAAATATGCATATTGTTGCACTCAAACGTCATTTCTTTGACACTAAGTCGATTTATAGATTTTTTTCTTTGCCCTCCACGTTTGATCCTTTGTCTTTGCAGTGCCCACCCTCTGTTTTAAATCCAAGCGCTTGTATGCATGGGTATGAGGGGGTTGCCCGTCCCGTGGAGCGCAACCTCGTTCCAGAGTGCCCAAGAGGGCCATATCTGTCATAGCACATTCCACTGTGGAGCTATGATATGAATGAAGTGCTGTGGTGTGCCCAAGCTGCAAGTGTGGAGCTCAAAGGGCTGCTGAAATGCTGTAATGTAATTATGTGGACAGTCTCTCAGATCCATTAGCTTGAAATGGTTCTACAGCCCCCATTCAGTCGGTGGGCTGCCATGTCTTTTCTCAGGGGGGGTGCTGCAAAGTCATCTGAAAAGACCTCCTCTGTACTCATTGTGCTCATTGTCTTTGTAAGCCTGTTATTAGTGGGGGAATCAAGTTACGGCACACCACTGATGAGAACTTCAGAGATTTTACGGTTATAGGTGGGGGTGTATTCTTAACTGGGCATCTGTGCCTACAATCAAATCAGATTTGAAGAAAAAGAATTGATTTCACTGTACGGGTCAAGAGATTTCCAAACTTTTGCCTCCTTTAATGACTCTCACCAATTATTGAATCTGTTTTAAAGTACATTCTTTTAAGTTCTCTCTGAAGAAGTATAATTGAATGTAATTTGAGTCATTGATGTTACTGTATTGTTTTTGATCAACTGAATTATCTGTTTGTCTATGTGTCTATTTATTTTCATCATGTAGGAATAGGTTCAATGATGTGAATAGGTCAAAACCACAGAATCAAACTCCCGGGAAACACATGAAAACCTTTCTTCCAATGTAATAATATATATTTATATATATTTTTATGTTTTAATGCCACGATCTCTGGATATTCTTTCAAAAATAGTTTGTTGCAAACAGAAACAGCAACATGTGATTTTTTTTTTTTTTTTTTTTACATTTGACAGATTTGGAGATTTTTAAGATTTTTTAAAGAAAAACAACAAAATGGATATCGTGATGTAACTGGATAATTGCCATTTTTTTAATCCACTGTGTGTACCAGTCCCATCTTGTAAAATCTAAACAATAAAAGTGTATTTATTTCAGTTAAAAACTATTTAACAAGTCGGCCATGAAAACTCCACTCTCGTCCAAGTGTCTAGAATAAAAGTGTAGATTGCATTACAGCCTTGTAGTTTACAAAACTTCCCTCAAACCGTCATTTAGGAATCAAATTAAAGGTTCCAGCAATTTCCAAAATTTGATTTAGAGCTTTGTGTTTACCTAATCTCTGGCATTCGCTCAGACACCAGTGGAAATGTCCAAATGCGTCACTGCACAACTTTAAAGGCCTTTCCCGTGCATAGCAGTTTAGTGACCCATTCTAAATAACCTATATCATTGTGGAACTGCGGTTTATAAAGGAGTCCATTGGGACCTCTGCTGAAAGGGGTTTTTTGGGTGGAAGCCTGGATGAAAAGTGCAAAGAGGAGGATAAAGAAAAAGTATAGGAGATGTCAGGACGCCTTTGGAAGGAAAACAAACTGCAGAGACCAATGTGAGTTGACTTAATCTGATTAGACTAACCTCATCAACAGCCCACTTAAAAGGGAGAAGAATGCCTTGAATTGGGGCGAGAAGCAAGAGAAAAGGGTCCCTCTCTGTTCAGAAAGCCAAAGGGGCTCACTGAATGCACCACATTGTACTGGACATGCTGGTCTGCAGATGGCAAAATGACAACAAGCCGCATGAAAAGTGAGGCAAATATAATTGATCTCAGGGTTTTCTTCTGCAGGTATGAAAAACAGCCAAGGGAGTAATGAGATTAAGGAAGAATAAAGTGAAAGTGCATGAAAAATACCACTTTCCCTCACGTTTGTGGTGCAAACATGCAGCTTTGAAGCTTTTGACTGAATGCACTCAGCCCAGTAATGCCATGAGAAATATTCCCAAATTCATATTAATTTATTTAAATTCAGACCTCTTATAAAGCACCCTGCAGTCCGGGTAATACATCAAACACAGAATAGTTGAACAAGAAAATAGCTGTTTTAATACCAGCACAATTGATGGGTGTTTAAAAAAACTTTTTAATACATCTGGCCACTCCCAAATTTAAGAAATCCCTGGCAACAATGAGCATGAAATATCTCGTCCTGGCAGGGGAAAATCCCTTCAGATCTTTTGCCAATGTCTGTGAGGAAAATATTTTTACACAAATATTTGTTAATATTTAGTTTAATTAGATTCCATAATGAATCATCAGCCGTGTGTTTGTGGTATTCTGCAAATCCCTCGACTTAAAGTGGGAGGTGAATGCAGCAGCCACAGGTGTCCTTTCACTCAGGAGCTTTAGATCTGCTGGTGTTGGGTTTCTGGCTTTACTTGTTTCAGAAACCTCACAGCACTAACTGCTACCAACAGGAGCTTTGAAGTCCTGCTGTCATCTCTGATGTGGAAACAGAGCATCACTCAGTTGTGTCCTGATCGTCATCATGTATCTGACGTTTACTTTGTGTCACCAGTGCTGGAGAAAGTAATAAGATCCTGTACTTGCAGTTTTACTACCTCATTGTATAATTACTCATTACGGGTTAAAGTCCTGCATTGAAACTGTCTCTTAGGTAAAAGTATGTAAATTAGGGTAAGGTACCCTTCACCAAGGAAATTTCGACCATCAAACACTTTATTTTCAACATTTTGGTGATTTTTTATGCACAGATTTGTGCATTTTCTGCATTAATTATAGTGTAGGCTAAATGTCTAATTTTTTTTTTTTCAAATCAAGGTCCTCTACTGCTTTCATGTTTTTATTAGTGGGGACAAATTCACATGTTCATGATATTGAGAGGGACGTGTACCCTGCATCTCTCCCGAAAAATCCACACCTGTGAGTCAGCTAAAACAAAAATGATTCAGCATTTTCATTCACCAGAATTGCGGGCTTGATATTACCACTTAGATCTTAATGTTGCGAATAAAAGTTACATAATAATAATTGGACTTAATATACAAAATCCAAAAAATGTAAAAATGTTTACAGATGGAGGTGTGGGTCTAGTGAGCTCAGTATTTCTAAAATCCATGACTACTGAACTCTACTATTGCATTATATTGGAAAACTATTAATAACAAATCAATCGGCTAAGCAGCATTTTACAGTATTTTGGCCAAAGCAATTTATTTATTTTTATCTACAATCTTAATCTGCAAGGTACCAAGTAACTAAAGCTGTAAAATAAATGTAGTGAAAATAATACAATATTTCCTGTTAAAATAAGCAAAAAAAAATATGAAGTAACATTGAAATATTCAAGTAAAGTACAGGCAGCACAAATATGTACTTGAATGTACTTAAGGATGGACAAAAGGATGGATTACTAGACGGGCATCAAGGTCACAGGCCCAGGGACACAAAGTGACAGGAGGCTATCTGGCCTTCACCTGCAAAATTTCACTCAAAATAAAAGTACAAGAGAATCAAGAATACCAAAAAGAGACACAAAAAAGGGGTAAAACATCCACAAGGAGACAGAAAATTACCCAAGAGAGACACAAAAACTACGAAATGATGCATAACAACAACAAATAAGCAACACCACCGCAAAGTCTGTGCGTCTTGTTCCTGTGAGGGAGAAGTGGAGGAGCCTTTTGCATATCCGTGCCCATGCAGGGGCCCATTGTCTCACAATCATAATTGTGCATGTGCATAGTTACAAAGTTTATCACTGAGTGTAACAAACATTTTAATGCTCTTTAACAGCACTCAGTAGGATGAAGGTTTCTTATAAGTTTTATGCACCAAAGTTTTCCCAGGTTTTTGCAGTATCGGGTCACTTTTCTGCACTGCCTTCCTAAAATAGCCACAGTATCTGAAACAAAGCAAAAGCCACCCAAACAGGCATTGTGACCCAGTGTTGGGGATTCATTGTGGTAAACACATCTACCAGCACTTGATTGGGGAGTGTGTATAAAGGGATTGTCCAGCCGACACCAACTAATACAGATATAATTGACTCTCCTTCTGCATTCTGCACATGGATTTGGAGAAGTGCACAGGCTCATTGTACAACAACAAATTAAACAGGCGGCAGTCAAAAGGAGCGGCTGAGCATTCACTGGATCTGCACAACAGACTACTGAACTCTGCTAAGTCTGCAAACACAGCTTCTCCCTCCTTTCGGGCCCTTTCATCTCCCCCGACATCTCCTACTGCAGAGACCCGCCTCATAAAGCTAAGTCAAAAAGCAAGTGCTTTTGGCTCTTGTCTGGTGAATGTTGATCGTCTCTTATAAAACAGCAGTGATTTCTGTTCTCTACATTCCTCAGGCCGGCGATGTCGGCATCAGCTTTAATGATGCTCTAATGATGGAGTCACTCAAAAAGTCTCTTTCAGTTGAAGGGGAATTCCTGCACTCTTTGTTGTCTGAGATCTTTGAAATGCAAGAATGAAGAGGGGGAATTATTGATGGATAGGGTTCGGAAATACCAAGAGTCGTCAGACTTGTTCTAACTTCAGATCAGGTTCAACAGGTGTTGCTTCACCTATACAGAATTACTAAAACCAAAATCGCATTAACCCCACTGCTGCAGGGAACAGTTGTGTAATCTGTGCAGGGCTCTGTAGAATTAGATCTGCATCATTTGGGCCGATCCGAAGGCAAATAAAGGCGTTGTGAGCCCGAGCACACACAGCTGGCCCTTGAGACTCAGGATCCTGGGTAAACAAGGGTCCAGCATGCCTCAGCACAGCTCACCCTTGGGGAGGCATGAGCCAGTGAACAAAGCCTGATAGTCTACTACAGACTGGACTGAAGCAGGGCTTAGCAAAATTTTATTACATTTGGGCTGTTTCAATAGACTGCTGACCAAAAGAGGATCACAGACTTTGTCATCAGTTTTAAGATTACTATGACATCTATGCCTCCTTAGACTTTATAATGCTCCTATTGTCGCAGTACACCCACTGATTTAACAAGGAAATCTGCTGCTCATTCACAGAGAGTCTGCATTTATGTCACTCTTGCAGACTTATGAAGGAGGGGCAGAAGCTGTCACATTATCTGTGTTTTGTCATGAGCATAACTGGTATCAGCAACTTCAGGTGTTGCTTTTCATTCTTTTTATTCAATTTAGTATTTTTGTCTGAGTAACACAAACTTCACATGAGATTTTTTCAAAGCTCTTGTTTTTTAAAGATGCATTAAAAAGACATGCAACATTGCAAGTCTTTGCATGTAAGCTTGTGATATATTTTCTAATTTAACTGATAGATATGTGTATGTACGTTTACAAAGATTACACAAGCATATGCAGGTCATACTGTGTATGGGTGCATATGCATGTTTGCACACATATGCAATAACTGCATGATATATGTATAAATAATACATGTATATAAAAACATGTGTTTTCTTTTCTCACTTTCTGATGTACACCCTATAAAACATACTTTTGTGATTAAAAAGAAAATACACTGAATATGCAGCTATTTCTGTACGTGGTGTCCTCCACAGAACTTCTTCTCCGGTAGATACAAGTTGAAAGATAAATCAACTAGATTATTATAATATTCTTATTAGGTGTATATAACAAAATAGCATTTGCATTGTGGTTCATTTTATTGTTTATTACTAGTTTTTTAGATTCATTTGGACACAGATGTGCCACCTTGTGGTCATCTTGATACAAACTCATAAAACCTTTCCTTGTCCTCCTGCAGGAGCTTCATCTCTTTCTTGCTAGTTTCTTTATCATAGCAAACAAAGAAACAACTCAAAAGATGTTTTAGAATTTGACATTCATTTGATGTGAATAAGTAATAATTATAACTAGGTGTTAGTTATTGTTTGCAGAGCAAGTACACAACAATCATTTACATCGTGTAAAACATCCATAAACCCCAATTCCATTAGGTTACAATTAATATAGGATTAATTTAATTTACTTTCTGAAAACTTAGAGCTTGAATGCATGAGTTGCTTTACTTGGTGATTTTTACTTGACTTTGTTTACTTTGCCCTCAGTTGGTTTACTTTTTATAAATCAGACGCTAGATGGTGCTCTTCTCCTTCAAACACTGTGGCACCTAGTGTCAAACGATCGCACATAGAGCTGATGAAAAAGATTTTAAGTGAGGGTCTTTGTGTGTTTGGATGGTTCAGCATCAAAATTTTGTTTCCTAAATAAACTTCCTGTGGGACGCTTTGACAAAAAAGCCTTACACGGTATTTTATATTGACATTGTTGTTTTTTATATATATATATATTTAAATTATTATTATTCGAATCCTGCAAGTATCTCTATTGAAAGTTCAGTGGTTTTCCTAAAAAGACAAAAACATGGTTTTATGTATTTAGACAATAAGGTTACTGAGTTACATCATTTTCCTCGAAAGAAATGAGATCCTGCAGCCCAGATATATTTCTAATGCAGCCTTAATGCCATCCAGCTCACATGTGCCTATATTCTATTTTAATGTCTACTCTACTCTACTCTACTCCACTCAACTCTACTCTATTTTACTCTATTATACTCTATTCCCTTTATATATAATGTTTCCAGATTCTCGGGTTTGACATTTAATGCTACTTGGTCTCCAGGCTGTAATCTGCAGGTTTTGGCACGTGCTCCACATAGACCGGAGAAGACTTTGCGCGAACGGCACGCGGACAGATGTGCCTCCCTCTCCTCCTCCTCCTCCTCCTCCTCCTCTTCCCCTTTGAGCGGCTCCCGCGTCGGGATGATTGACATAGAGCTGTTCACACAGCCAATCAGAGTGCGCCCTGCTGTATTTGCATAAAGTGGCCGCATGCCATTGGCTTGGTGCGTGCTACTGCAAACCGCCTCGCGTGCCATTACAGATGTCTTCTCCTTGGAGGCGCAAGAGGAGCCTTAAAAATAGATGAAATGTGTATTTGTTCTCACGTAGGGCCAAGATAATGTTTATGCTTGAAATAAATAAACTTGGTCGCTATTAAACGCAGCAGCCATTCCCTTACTTCCTTAACTGGACGTTAAAGAAAATATAAATATTATTCGGTTTTATTGGCACTTGTCACGCGCCGTACACATATCAAACACCAAAATCTGTTAAAAGAAGTATGAAAGCATCTGCAGACAGAAAACTATGTAGTAATTTATCTTAATAAGTACACATTTATTTAGTAATCTACACACACCGTGAAAAGTAGGTTACTGGCTGCACCTTCAGCACACTCTACATTCTTCCCGTACACACACACACACAGACACACTCAAACATTTGTGACGAGCACGGAGCAAAGTTGGAAGCAAACATCCAGCGCATTCCCCTCCCTTATCACTTCACAGCCCGGCCCGGCCGCTGCTGCTCGCTCCGCTTTGTTGTTTGTCCCTGCAGGGCTGATTGAGCAGCGCGTGACTGACGGCCCGCAGGGGTGTTGTCCAATCAGCGGTCTGCCCCGCGCCCAATGGGTGAGTCCTCTCTGCCATTGGCTGAGGCGAGTGTGGGAAAGAATGCAGAGAGGGTTTCACACGAACTGGGAGCACGCGAGCCGTGTATAAGTACCGCTGCGGCGTGTGTCGGCGGCAGAAGCGGAGAGTCGCCCCGCGCGGTGCAACGCACGCTCCTATACTCAGATGACAGCTCAGTGATAACAAGCGACAAAGTGATCGGTGGGACTGTCAGGCATCTCTCATACGAGCTGCAGCGGCAAAACGTGAACTTTCAGCGTTTTTATTTCCCCGGAGCTTCCACATAGGATTTACTTATTGACGCATTTACCTGGTTTTGATCAACGATGCCAGCTGACACTATGGAAAAGCAGACGGCATCCCCGATTGCCGGTGCCCCTGCGAACGGAACACACACACCGGACAAACCGAAAAATGCCAGCGAGCACAGAAAAGTAAGATTTTTTTTTTTTTTTAATTACTAATTGGGGATTACAGTTTGTGATCAGTTTAACAAGTTTGTTATAGTAGTGTGAAACGACGCGCAGTGTGCAAATGTATGTGTAAATAATGAACAAGAAATTTATTTTCAATTGTTTACTCTTTGCAGTCATCCAAACCGATCATGGAAAAACGCCGGAGAGCGAGAATAAACGAAAGCCTTGGGCAACTGAAGACTCTCATCCTGGACGCACTTAAAAAAGATGTAAGTTGAGGTCATTTTGATGCCTTCATTTTCTCTTTTATGTTCATAGATGATGTAATTGTGCCCTGAATACGGTGTTAACTTATCATGTTTATCTTGCAGAGCTCCAGACACTCTAAATTGGAGAAAGCAGACATCCTGGAGATGACAGTGAAGCACTTGCGGAACCTGCAGCGCGTCCAGATGAGCGGTAAGTTTATTTAATCAAAGGTGGATAGAAAACATAATCAAGTCGTTAGGCAGCAGTTGAAGGAGTGACAAACCTCTAATATCTGCTCTCTTTATTCCCCTCAGCAGCACTCTCGGCAGATGCCACCGTCTTGAGCAAATACAGAGCGGGCTTCAACGAGTGCATGAATGAGGTCACGCGCTTCTTGTCCACCTCTGAGGGGGTGAACACGGAGGTGAGGTCGAGGCTCCTCAGCCACCTATCCAGCTGCATGGGCCAGATGATGTCAATGAACTACCCGCAGCAGGCCGCGTCCCAACAGGCGCACCTGGCGCAGCCTCTCCACGTGCAGCTCCCATCCACTCTCCCCATCAACGCCGCTGCTATGGGCTCCAAACTCAGCCCTGCCGAGGCCGTCTCCCCGAAGGTGTTTGGAGGCTTCCAGTTGGTGCCCGCAACCGATGGACAGTTCGCGTTTTTGATCCCTAACCCGGCCTTCACCTCCACCACAGCTCCCGTCATCCCTCTTTACGCAAACGCAGGAGTGCCTGTTGCGGTGAACGCCAGCCCGGTGCACGGCAGCTCGGCGCCGACGGCAGCTTCTCCAGTCCACGGCATGACGTCCTTCTCCGGGGGGTCCCAGGCGGTCAGCCCAGTGGGAGTCAGCACCGGATCAGAGAGCAACGAGCCTGTGTGGAGGCCTTGGTAGCGCTAGGCCAAAGACTCACATTAAACCAGTTTGCATTAATTTTCCAGTTTAGACATTAAACTGACTGCACAGACAACTGTTACGGGGGTTGAACCTGTGACTTTTCCGCTACGGGACGCTAACTCTAACCACTTAATGCCCCCGGTAGTTATAAGTGTTTCGTTTCATGGAACAAGGTTTGCCTTACTTGGCAGATGTTTTTGTTTTTTATTGTCTGATTCCAACATTTGGATGTCGGTGATAAATATGCTGTACATGTGGAAGATTTATAGGAAATTTTTGTTATGAAGTACTTTTTATGAAAAGGTTTTAGTTTTGTACAGATTTGTTATTGATTGTTATACCAAAGCTGTGTTTTATATCTTTGTTGTTTTGTGTTAAAAAGAAAAAGTGAAGTTGGGTGATGACCCGTTGTTTTAATAAATTACTTCAGAAATTCATTTCTTGTCTGCACCCAATTTCTTTGACGTGCATTTCGCATTATTTCTCTTTATTTTAGGGTATTAAGGGTCATTTGTAGCTTTAGACGCCATGCCTAAAAGTCACATTAGGAAATAAACAGACTCACAGCAGTCATGAGGCCAAATCGAAGCTGCAACCTATCGATTACGTTCCTGATCTGACCCCCAGTATCAATTAATCTACTAAATTTTAAGAGGCCACCTTGTCACCAGTTTGGCGGTAACTCTTTACATCTTGTCCCGCAGGAGAATGGTCCCGGGGACAATGGGGGTGTATTTTTCTATTGCTATAAAGGTAATTAAAAGTTTGAAAAGGGTCTCATCCTGTATGCAGCGGGAGCTTTAAGAAGTCTTAAAACCCATTCATGAGCCTGGGAAATGCGCTCAGGGGTTAATGTCACTAACAGATTGCCTCAGTGAAAGGGGAATATGGAAGGATCCTCGCTTCCTTTTGTGCATCAATTGTTCAATTCCACTCCCAGGGGGACTACACCTCAATAAAGGAGAAAACGAGGGGACTTGGTCAGACTTGGGAAAGTCGAGGCAGATAAAGAAACATATTTGGAGCTTGAATATTGCTCGAAAAAAGTCTGTCTCACACTCACTGACAACATCATTTGAATCGGCCTTTTATTTATATACAGTCCGTGGCCTACATCTGGCCGGCTGCGTTCTTCTCTCACTTTCAAACCCTTTTCTGTGTATAAAAGTTCTCCTTCTTGATCTCTCCCCCGTCTCTGTTTATCTCTGCGTGTAAACTTATCTTCTTCCGGTGCGTGGAGCCCGGAACTGAGTGTTTCTGCGCCAGGTGGCGTGGCGCTAGCCGTGTGTCAGCCACTTGCAGTCAGCGGGCCCCTTTACTTGGGATTAGGTTTCAGCCTGGTGACCGCCGGTCAAAACCCCTCAACATTTAATACCGCACCGGCGCGCCGTTGGTGCGCATGGCTGGCACAGGCCAGGAGTCAGTCGGTTTTTAAGTGTTTCTCAGCCCTGACCACCAGCAGACACAAGATAAACATTCTCACTGCTTTCTCCCTTTCAAAATATCCAGGGGGTGAACTTTAAATTATGTGCACATCTCGTGCGTAAACATATCCCCAGAACTATCCATATTTAGTCTTATATTCAGTCCTGAAGTCCCGTCTCTTAGCGCATTTACTTCCATCACTACAGTCACATTATCTTTCTTTTAAAAAACCTCTGTAGAGGTCTCAAATTTGCAGACTCGTGGCACTTCATTGGTTCATTTGTAATCCCTTTAAATTTATGAATACAACCTTTTTGTCATTTGCACATTTTTTATCAGCTTTGTATGAATATTATATTAATATTATATATATTGAATAATATTATATCTGAATTTATTTTCTTCGCTGTAACTTGGCCTACGTCATTTGTGATTGATTTTTGAACTGAGAACTCACACGACTCCTGATATTGATCTTCAACCGTTGGACTGTCTTATTTCGTGCAGTTGCGCTCTCACTTTCTCCCTGCTGAGTGCCAGTGCCCTGCAGATGACACCGTCGGTAAGAGGCATAATGAAACCCCCTCCTGTCTGTGATGCTAAGGCAGCTTCCCTCTGCAAGGAGGCATACTGAAACACCAGTTGGCAGCGTGTGTGGGTTCTGTGGTTGCTCCTACTGCCTTCGTGTCTGAGTTAATAGTTCAGAGATGCCTTTGTGGAGCTGAGGTCGTGAGAACGCAGCGAACTAGGCTGCCTGCGGCCGGGCACAGCGCCAGTCAGTAAATCCCCGCTGGCAGGCCGGGTCGTGCAGTCGCTCTGCGGAGGTGAGGAGGCGAACACACACACGCGTGGCCGCCAAGAAGCGATCCTGGTCCGGTGTAAACACGAGGGATCGTCGGGGGGACTCGGATCCAGCAGTGTGCATTCCCAGGAGGAGTTGACTGAGTGCATCCTATTTTTTATATGACAACATTGCTGGCTATTTGCAAATCAGGTTAAAGCTGCGGTTTCTGGTGTTGGGAAATATGAAGGAAGATAAAGAAATCCCATATTTATAGCTCACTTCTGGCACTGAAGAAATCAGGTAACCAAGCAACAACAGCGTTTTGTTAAGTAAAGAAAAGTAATAAAGAAAGTGCTGTAGGAGGAGAAATAGTCATTTAAAGATAAATGTAACACATATTGGAAATAATGTAAAAACACCACCACATACAATAATACAGATAGCAACATGAATTGAAATGTCTGTCATTATGCAGCTGTTCTGTGTCCAGATGTGGGCTGGTTAGATGCTCAGTCCTGCTGTTGGTGCTCCACTTGCTGCAGATGCAGGGCCAACAATAATGAAATAACAAATTATTTGCGAAATTTGAGTTATCAACCATATATATAGCCTACATATATAACGAAACAGGCGGGAACCCCACTCTCGTGATGAAAAGGATTCCTTTACAGGGCTGCATGTCCCTCGGGGATATGCGCCATCGTGTCCCTTGGGAGACGTCGCTATTGAAGGGGGTAGGGGTCGTCAGAGGAGCCACAAATTATCATTCTCATTAGCGACTGAATGGAGGAACGCGCGCACCATGTTGCCGCCAAACTTTAAACATCACTTTTCCCTCCAAATTCACAATTGCCATTGTTGCAATGGGCCCTGTTTAAGCACAAGTTTCTACCAGTTACAGTGAGTGTTGCATATTTCATGCAGGACTACAAAACTTAAAGGGGAACTACACCCATTTTCAAAATGTATGCATGTAGCCTAATTCATCTGGTGTGACACTGTCCCAAAAGGTTCCATAATATGGAAACATTCTCTGTGTCAGATCTTAAACAATAAAATAAAGCTCATTTGGGTATAAAAGACTTTGCCAGACTTGTATCAATTTTAACAGAATTGAGGACAACCTGCTTCGCATGCTGAGCCACAGTCACCATGAGTTAACCAAAAGTTGAGAGTTTTGTTTCGCTTGTCTTGAAGTAGGTTTATTGTTTTGTTTAACTGTCTCTCTTTGTATTTTTTACTCGACAGATATAGCATACATTTCACCCAGTTCATGAAAAATAGAAACTTGGAAGTTAAAGTTGCTGGTTTGACAACAGTATTTTCTGTATGAACCCTATGAGAGAGAGCTGTCCTACACTGTTGGGGCTTGTTAATGTTTAAACCTGGGTTAGGCAACCATCATGTGCCATGAACTGCCAAAAATGTTTTCATTGCAACCAAAATCATGTGACTTCGCTCGTTAGTTCTTTCTGGCTGGCTGAAGTCTAAAATGTCCCTGTTTTGCAGATTAAATCTTGCAGCAGTTATATACATGCTACATTGATTTATGACCATTCTCAACATTTCTCGAGCACAAAGAGCCTTTTTGCTTGCAGTGCAAACAGTTGTGCTCTATTCTGAACATAGGAAATAGGCTGCCCCTGGGATTGTTTGAGAGCTCCACTGCTCTCACTTTCACATGGATGACGAGCTATATTTGCTCCTCAATTTGAAGACGCTGCAGCTATGAGGACAGAGGGAAATGTTCTGCATGCTTTGGCCACAGGTTCTGCTGAGGGGAGAGAAGGGGATGGAGCATGCATCAAGCTTTAAGTGTTTTTATGGTATGTGTGTGAACTGGACACTCCTCCTTGCACCTGTTTTCTTAAGAATCAAGAAAGGGAGTGATAGGGAGAGGCAGATGAAGAGACAGACAGACAGGCTGAGAGGGGCGAGGACATGATAAAAAGAAGGTGTTGAAACTTAATATGTATCCCTGAAGTGTGTGATTCAGCAGTGACGTGTGCAGGTGTTTGTTTTGAAGGGCGTTGGAGACTGGAGATTTAGTCGACACATTATGATCTTATTTTTTCGTGTCACTTCACATTTGACTCCTTGACACCTTATTAACAGGTGTCCACTTTTTAGCCACACACGCCTTCCTCCTCCCACCACCCGCTCTTTTTTGGCTCCCCTCAAGCTTCCATCCTGTCTCTGTATTTATAGCCCAGGGACCACTTATCCCAGGGACTGGGTGAGAGGTGTTGGGTGTATGCAGACAGAGGAGGTGAGGCAGGGTGGCTCAGACGCAACGGGACGCGTCAAGCCTGATCAAATATCACAGGGTCTGGGTGGTGCACGGGCTCCGTTGATCCTCACCGCTTGTCTACAGAACGTATTTCTGAGGCCAGGTTTGGCTTTTCAGCAGCTTCTCCAGTTTCAAGGCATGAGGCCTGTGGCTTACAGCCTTTGCAACTGATGCAGATTCCACAAGAGAAAGTAAAGGGTCCTCTTGACAGGGCTAGAGGTCATCCTACAGACTCCTAGGTGGCCTTGGAGGAGTGCTGTCTTTGAATGTAGACACTTTTTATTTATGTATTTATCTACTGAGGGGGTCATCACTGGCTATCCCCTGCACATTTGGCAGCTCTATTTTAGCTCCGCTTCAGAGTTCAGCACCACAAGTCTCAGAGGTAAATAATAGTATCCTCATGGTAGGGATGTGGAGATAAGACAGTTTAGACTTGTAATGACATTGTGGGGAAAAAAAACTACAAGAGACACAAAACAACCAAAACCGACACAAACTCAATTCATTTTTATACACAAAGCCTGATATCACAATTTGCTCAAGAGGGCTTTGCAACATATGACATCCCTCTGTCCTTGGGCCATCATAGTGGATAAGTAAAAATTCCCCCCAACAAAACATTAAACAGGGAAAAAATGGAAGAAACCTTAGGGAGAGCAACTGAGAAGGGGCCTATCTTCCAGGATGGACAGCTGTCTATCTATCTATCTATCTATCTATCTATCTATAACTCAATAAGGTAAATAACTCAATATCACCACCTAGTGTATGAAACCCCCTAAGACTTCATGTGTGCTAGTGTGTGTGCGTACGAGTGTGTGTGTGTGTGTGTGAGTCACTCTGTCTCACCACATGCCCAGACTTGTCCCTAATTTGACACTTGAGAACATCATCTTACTCATTTGTCTTTTCAAAGATGCCACCGTGTGAGTCTGTTGTTTTTGCGTGTGAGTGTATTTCGTTCTCTTCCTGTCTGTGTGCGTGTGTGTGCGCGCGCGCGCGTGTAGTGGGTAAAAGCAGTGTATTTCATAGTACACATTTGTACTGTGTGGTTGAGGGACAGTGTGAGAAAGAGCCACTGACCTATTTAACATGTTATATCATGGTAAGTCAACTGTCAACCATCATACACAATATCAAGAACTGATAAATCTAAACGGAATAATAATAATAATAATAATAATAACAACAAAGGCAGACAGTGCAGGTAACGTGACTGAACTGAGTACCATGGCAACCAAATGGCAACAGGGTCCTTGACACAACCTGATTTACTATTATAGCAAAAAGGTAAAATAATCCAAAATTATTTTCTCTAAATTTAAAGGAGTAATTAAATTCATATTTATACCCTCAAATTTCTAAATCCAACATTATCATGGTATAAACAACAGTCAGTATCAACCAAAGTAATATTAGATTATAGGCTTACTCAACATATACTATAAAATATATATATATATATATTAAAAACTTTTCAATCAAAAGAATATTTTCTCATTTTCTTTGGCATGTATACCACATGCAATGACAATGTATGTTGTTGTCCAATCATAAGTCTTCATTTGATCATGTGACAAGACAGTAAAACGGTAAGATTCCGGCTAGGTGCGCAAAATCTGTCAACACTGATAAACTGAACAGACGTAGGCAAGCCCAGCGAGCGGTCAGGCCATTTAAACACAAAAACAGTTGCCAAAAACAGGAGGAGAAGGTTTCAAAGTTTCCAGAATTGGATTCCTTTTTTACAAACAGTTGTCAGCTCACAGACAAGCCCCTCGCGCTGCCCTCAGTGTATGTCAACAAACATAGCAGGTAAGCTAACGTTAGCAGCAAGCTAGATAACGTCGGTCCAAATAATTGTAAATGTTAAGCTGTTTGTATGTGAATTTTAATACAAGGCATACATGTATTATGTAGGCTAAGCTGTAGTTACTAGCAGGTGGATAGCCAGCCTATGAATTATTATTGAAAGCTATCTATTAGCCTAGAGGCTACTAGCTATTCATAGCATTAGATAATCGTTATATGTACATATTTTTGGTTGTAGGTCTAACCAGTCAGGGACAGAGGCATTCAAATAGGTGAGTACAAGTTTTTTTTCCAAGGGGATTCCGGGTATGTGTTTGTCTGTCGTGCCTCTGTTTAAAAGGTTATTATTATTTCAGTTTCAAGTTGCTGCCAAGCACCTGTTTCATTATGTGTTTTCTACTTTTGTGGGTAAACTGTGTGCGTGCCACTGTAGCTGGCAAGTTTTCAGGGCACAGTGTTGTTTGTTGATGAGAATTGCAGCTCTCTTCTCTCTCTTATTCTCTGGCCTTTATATCGAGGAGTACAGTTGTTGCGAGGTTGTTTTACTAAAAATGCCAGTAAAAGTCTGCAGTCATTTCAGCAGGCAGTGAAATGGACAGCTCCTCTGCTCTCAGGTGCTTGTTGTTACGTTTGTTAACTCTGTCACAACACTACCCATGCTTCTGATCACTTTCTCTTTGACCTCTGTACTCTGCAAATACAATAGCCAAGGTAAAACACTGCCAATGTAAAATCCAACACATGGTTGGTACTATAGACGCACCTAATTGTGTGTGCATATTTGTGTGTCTATGTGTGTGCATGTGCTTCATAATCAACGATCATTATAGCCTGCACTGGGGTCCATCATTACTAACTTATGCCACCACCTATGGGTTTCCTGGTATATTACATAAGGCCCACCATGGAAAGGTCTATTAGCATCTTTGCTCAAACAGTTACAATTGATCCAAATTTCACAGCAAAAAGCAAGTATAAAAATGCCTATAGACGCAATTCAAATCACCCACAAACAGCAACCTTTATCTAATCAGGTAACAAAAGGTCAAAATTATACAGCAAACATAACCAGACCAAATAAAAAGAAAAAAAAATCATCAAGAGAACAAGCAGCACAGGACTTTTGTTCATCTGTGTGATCCAGTGCACACACGCTGAAATATGGCTAAATACACTATATTTCTGTTTGTTGATAGCACAGTGGATTTATAGTCATTTGCTATATAACAAAAGTCAAATTCATGTAAATGACAAAAAATCCAGTTTCATTTTATCTCTCCATTTTTCTGAGTCTCTCTTTGTGTTACAAAAAAATGCAGAGTTAGCATCGAACACATTTTCCTGTCTGATTATTACTGGAAGATGAGGGAAGCTCTCAGTCCCTGTCTTATATTTAGCAATTGAAATACAAGCAGATTTGACAGAAGGATATTCTACTCTGGGAGGTGCTGAAAAGCTGTATTTCCTGTCCAGCTATCCCACGGTGCTGAGACTGATGGTCCTCTCTGGACCCCGGCTTAGCTAGGTGGTGACAGCCACACTGCTGCAAGAGCATTATCACTTTAGCACAGTAGAGAGGGGGCATTGTCCCCTAAACAGGATGTCCTGGTGTCTGGTCCCGTCTCATATGGGCCATCCTTTGTGTGTGTCTCTGTCTGTGGACACTGGGGCAAATCCTTAAAGCAGATGTGACCGGGATTTGAAAAGGTTCCATTACCTTTATAAAATGTCAGGCCCTTCCTTTCCTCACCATGTTGTTTATTTTCCCTTTATCGTTAAGTTTTCCTTCATATGGATTTTGACGGAAAATGTCAAGCAGACATTGAAACGTAAGCGCAGAGAGTATACAGTATGTGTGTCACAATGTCTTTGCACTGCGTGTGGTAGGGAGTTGGAGTTATGAGATGAGCCCTTGTATTTTTTTCTTCTTTTCTTTCTTCTCCTCTCTCTGCCTCTTTTCATGCCCTGGGAAGGTAAACACTCATTCTCTTTGCTCTTGTTTTTCTTATGGTAACTGTTGAACAGTGTGTGCTCCACTCGTGGTTTTATTGCCTGGATTGTCATGCAAGAGGCTGGGGAGACAAGTGTCAATAAGTGGATGGGCTCATTCCAAACAAATGCGCCAAGAGAATGGGCAAAGAGAGCTGAGAATGCAGCTGGGTACACATAAGCACACACACACACACACACACAAACACACACTCAAAACGGATGGTTTCTTCGTGCCCAGCTCCCTGGAGACATTAGTCAAATGTCATTCAAAGAAGATAAAGTAACTGCTCCGATCCAGAAGCTATAATTTCCCTTTTTTTGTTTTTAAATCCCTTTGGGACATAATGCTGTAGTTAAATGTGTCCCTTGTTGCATGAACCATAACATCATTACAGAATTCAGGTTTTAAAAGTAAAACTACCTTGATCTCTTTAAACTACTCTGATGTCTTTCAGCTTTTCTTTACATATTTCTCATAAACCAGACCTGCAGATGAGAAACTCTAAAACACAAAAGCCCACAGCCTACAATACAAACAACACACATTTTCATTTGATTTAAACTGTGCCTTCCTTGCTACAGATTGGTGTAAATTTGAGATTTTTATGTATCCAAACTGGCAATAGTAGTGGCCGGAGGCATTATGTTTTCGGGTTGTCTGTCCATCCCGTTCTTGTAAATGAGACATCTTAAGAATGCTTTGAGGGTATTTCCTCCCGACAGAGGAAATATAAGTCAAACTGTAACTGCATGTTTACTGGTTGGTGGAGGCATACAGTAATTAAGTAATTATAGTTTTCTGCCTATGAAAAAACAAGAAATGATTCATAAATGCTTGTCATTGTTCATTATTGTTCACTAGGGCACAGTAAATGTTCTTTGTTCTTTCAACATCAAGTTGTGTTATTAATGTCCTACCTAGTGTCTTGAACCCATCCTGTCGGTCTTCAGGTTTCCCTTTTTTTAATGATGAATACAGACTACTGCGGCCTGCTGTTATAAAATTATTGTTCGTCATGCTAATGCTTAACACAGTGCTGTTTGATCGGTGACTTGTAGTCTTTGCGGTTTGTTCAAGTGCAACTTTTTGGCCGAAACACAGGTGACATGAGGTGAAGCAACAGTCTTCGTCACCACTAGTTCTTTGATATCAGTTTAGTGTGTCTGGTCTTTGGCAGTAGAGGATGCACAAGAGGTTGATCATACACCATCATGTCCAAATACTAAAGAAAAATACTGCTGAGAAATCATGTGTTAGTTTGGAAATTACAACAGACATAACAGGAAATGTTAAAACACATAATCTATCACCGCTTTGATACTCCCTTGCACACATCAGTCACCCCACTGTCACACTGTTATCTGTATAACAAACAACTTCTTAGTGGTGCTCAGCAAGGACTGACAGAAGGTAAACAGTGCCCCTGCTTGTGTCTTTTTCTTGTTGGTGGTGATCGCTCCGGGATGGATTGCCCATCCGACTCTTATCTCCAACCATGTTCTGCTCTCAAGAGCTGAAGTAACCGGGCCTCATGATGGATACATGGAGTCTTGATAAGAGTAGCATGGGCCAAACACACACACGGGGCACTGTCTGGCATGTTATTCTCAGTCGTAGCCTATTCATGAGGGAGTCCATTCTTCTGTGAGTGTCTGGCTGTGTCTTTCAATGACGCTCTTCATGTCTCTTACTTTATTTGTCTGAGATGTCTGAGAGCGATGCTGCATTTTCTTTTCCAGTTCGTATGTGTCTGGTTGATGTCCTTTCTACTAAATAAAGTAGTGATACTTAAGATTAAGTCTTGTTTTGAGAATCAACACGCATCAAAGGACACACAAATCCATCTCACCATGCAGAGCAGCAAATATATTGAAACTTTATATTTCAGTTTTGATTTTGTGTTGTGACAGCAGCACTGTGATTAGTGTGTGATTCGATTTAGGCATACCTGGTTTGGTTGCTGCAGATGCCACAATCAACATCTGCCATCCCCTCCTCCCAATAAGAAACTTAGCTCATATGTATATGTAATCGGAGCTAAGTCACACTCTTGAAACTATAACATGTATGTGGTTTGCAGAAACAAACAATGTCATTTTTATTTTGATGACGGGGCTGCATGAAAACTTCTTTTGGCGCATGCACTCTTTGTTTTTTGACAGCTATTGTTAACATGCAAACAGCGACCACCTCCTTTACCATTAAAAACTGTCTTGATCTTTACTGTAACTAATGTGCGTAGTGGTAGTCAGAGGATTGGCAGTTTGATCCTCAGCTTTTCCAGTCTGCTTGTCAAGGTGTCCAAAGTTAGACCCTGATAGTGAGATTGACACCATGCATGGCGGCCTCTGCCATCAGTGTGTTTATGTGAATGGGTGAGTGTGGCATGAGGTGTGAGGCACTTTGAGTGGTCAGGGGAGTTTGGGGGCACTATACAAATGCAAGTCCATCCTTTTGCCAGTTTACCAAACTACTGAGTCTTGACAGCAGGCCTTAAGTATTCACAGCATGTTCTGTTCATCTGGAGCAACCCTTTTTTTTTAAAAAAAAAAACAAAACCCAAAAACAACAAAAAAAAACACTCTTTTATTAAATGTAAATTTTAAGCACCACAAGCAAAATGATCTCTTATTCATATGTGGCAAATGTTTCTGTGCATCTCAATAATTATGAATTACAAAATCGCTGGGGAAAACATTTCATTTTTTGTCATTTTTGATGAACTGACCCTTTAAAATAAAGCCAGAAGTGACTGAATTTACCACACAATTGCTCAGAAGAAATTGTGAATTGTTTTCTGCATGATAAAAAAGATAAACATGTCTGTTTTAGAAATCTAGTACCTCATAACACACTGTAAGGTCTGGGGACAGTCTGAGCCTTGTGTGTGTGTGTGTGTGTGTGTGTGTGTGTGTGTGTGTGTGTGTGTGTGTGTGTGTGTGTGTGTGTGTGTGTGTGTGTGTCCGGCTACCCCCTGCTGTGTCGCCCTGCGTTGACTGACAGCACCAGTGCGGATGCACAATAGCTGATCTTTGCTCTGTGTCTGACTGTATAAACACTGAGCAGGATGGCTCCCTCATGCAGAACTCCAGTATTGATCACTTCGGCGAGATCCCACAGCCATACTTATTGTCCTCCTACCCTTTCTGTCCTGCCAATCAATAGCTCTTTGTGTTGATTTTTACCCATTGACAAATCACTCTGCCCCATTGCCTTTGTTAAGCTGTCAGTCAAGCGTAAGGTATTGCCTTATTTGATCCTCATTGAGTCCAGAGTTTCAAATTTCCAGCGGGAGGAGTACAAATCAGAAATAAATAGCAGGAATCATCTGATCCCAACTGAGTAGAGTGAATCTTATAAAATGTGTGGAGCTTTTTTATTTCTAGAAAAATTGGACTTGGCAAAATAATCAGAGCAACATGTGAGTTAATCATTCAGAAGAATAAAAACTTAAACTTGATAAACAGATATTTAGGCTGTAAACATTATACAATTTAGAATGCATGTGTCTTGAATAACATAAACTACAAGTATTTTATTAATCAGACGTATCTTGTACTGTTTTAAAATGCCTACATTCTGCACATACTGGTCTACAAGAACCAAACATCCCTTAACAAAGCTGAATGCAAAATAATAGCTTGTATCATTACTTTCATCCTGTCTGTCTGACAATGGTAGCGCCCGTCAGCAAATAAAAAGTCTTGTGTGTCATTAAACCTCATTGTCTAAATGAGGGATCTCTGTTTCTGAGTATGTGACCTGAGGCTGAGCCTTGCTGAAGTTGGTGACAGTGAGATCTGATCCTTAGCTTTCAGTAACTGATGTTAGCAAACTGCTGAGCCTCATAGACTCACAGGGTATACATGAGTCATGAGTGTCAGTGGTATACATATGTAGTTTGCAGGATTTTCTTCCAAAGTAATAATTCTTTAGTGCTTCCCAGCACAAGCAAACATTTTGTTGTGATGACACAAATGATAAAAACACACAATGTCCATCATTTGCAAAACATATTAGTGTAATGTTTCAAAAATTCAAAAACGTTGGACCAAATGCAGACTATGATCTTGGTTTAGTATCTTACATTATAATCATATCTGCTCAAACACAGATGGACTATCTTCCATAAATATCATTTATAGACTATTCATTTGTTTTCTCAGTTATGTTTTCCAAAGAGAAGTAGCCGAGTTATATTCTCTGGTGTTTTTCAAGTGTAAGAAGTCCTGTTTTTTATTTAACTGAACAGGGGTCTATGGGGTAGTTGTTGGGCATCCTGCTTCTTGTGCATTCTGCATCAAAAGCCGTTCGATTATTTTTTTGGTAAATATTATAGTTGTGGTTAAATATAGATAAAGTGAATTCATCCTGTCTTGTGCTTCAAGTCATTGTTGTCTTTTTCAAGATTTAACCAAGACCGTGATCTTTTTCTTACCTTAACCAAGTACTGTGAGTGCCTGAGCAACCATTAAAAGATAAGTCATTAATTTGTTACAAGTGGATTTTTAATTGCAAGAGCAAATTTTAAGGAAACACAAATGAAATAGTCAGTCACTTGACCACAGTTTAATAAAATATCTCTAATCACAAAACACAAATTCAAGTGCTTACTATGTCACTGTGATTGTTTAGTTCTTTTATTATACGCTAGGTGATTAAATATTAAGGGCTTGGAGCCAAAATGATGTCAGTGCCAAGTTGTCTGAATATGAGTATTATATATCAAATGAAAGTTCTCAGGAAGATACAGTATTTTCAGTGCCAAAAGAACATAACAAGAATAATGACCCATATGTTGTTATTGTCACAGTCTGCTGTGTCCTGATGCTTTCAGATATTTGGGAAGACTGGACTGAATGTCTGTAAAAGACTCATTTATGTTGCCTTTATTAGTGTCTTAGTTTTCACTCAATTGGTTTGTAATTAAGAAAACTGGGTTTTCTTGGCTTTTGGGTTTCTGTTTACAGTGTTTTTCCCTCCTGGGTTCCTGTGCTGCCTTTCCCTCATTTGCTCATCAACACACCTGCCCTACATCAGTTCCTCAGTTTTTTTTTCCAGCCAATCAGCTTCCTGCATGTTTGTCTGCCTAATAATCTTATTCCCCTTCATCTGAGCCTCTCAACCTCTTTTTCTCCACCTGCACTTCATCCCCTCATCAGAATAGTTTGCATTTAAGTCCTGGTTTTCAGTCCAGTCTTTGTTGGATCCTTGGTTTGTTGTGTTATTTTTTTCTGCTGTGTTCCTGCTCTGACCTGCATTTAAGACTTATGTATTTGAGTTCCAGTTGTCTGCCATCTCCTGCATTTCAGAACCACTTACCACAGAACCACAGAAATTAAAAGTGAGCTTACACCCGTTTGGCACTGAGTAAAGCATCGTGGGTAGAGCATGCCACAGTGTTTTGTTCACTGCAAAAAGGGTGTTAACTTACCACAGCAAAGGAGGCTTTAATGAGTTTTATTAAAGATGAAATAGATTATTTTAATATCGACTTAGAGCCAGAAGGTAAATTGGGGAAAGAGAACAGATACTGAGAACTGAAAAAAAACCTCACTGAGAAGTGAGGCCAAATTTGTGTCAACACAGTTTCATCAAAATGATAGTTTACCTTTTCATTACTTCTATAATACACACAATACTTGCAACAAACTGAAATGTTTGTTAACCATTTATATGGCATCGACACAGCTGAGAAGCAGTGCTGTTCATATCCACGATCCCATCTGAACAAAGCTTTAATAACAAAAACTGATTATTATTATTAAAACTTATTATCGACCTGGTGTTAACATAAAACTTCATCACATTATAGTCAGGTTTGTGTCGTGCTTGTGACCATGGCCATTGTTTGATGAGTCAGAATGATCACTGAGTCATGAAGTAACTCTTTGAAACCTGGAGCAACATCACTGCTGCTTTCAGACTCCTTTCACAAGTGTTTAAACCTCTGAACGTTGAGCAAATTGGTATTCATTCTTTCAAAAACAGAGGGGAAAAAGGCAATGAGCAACTTGTAAAAGAAATGTAAAACAAAAAATACAAGAAAGATTTAGTAGATTTAGAAAAAATAAATAAAAAATAAAATAAAATACATAAATACTTTATATATAAGCTTTTGAAAAATGTCTAGGGAGAAATGTCTACGTAAACAAGAAAATCTAGGAAAATTGATTTTTTATTATTATCATAATCAAATATTTTAAATTGTGTTACAGCATTATTATCATTTTTAAGCACTTATCTGAGTCTTGTTTGCCCTTTTTTAAAAACTAATTTCAGGTCCTTTTTTTCTCTTTTTTTCCCAAACGTTTTGGTTACTTTTTCTTGCATTGCTCATTGCCTTCTGTTTTTGAAGAAAAAAAAGCCAATTTGCTCTGGTTTCAAAGGGTTACCCACCTGCTGAATATCTGTTTTTTGCTGTCATGAGCTGGTTTCCGTTCATTAAACTAAAGCTCAGTAGCAGGTGTGACCTGTAGCTACAAGAAACCTCTCACTGCCCTAACATTCATGCCTTTACCATCTTTTGCCCCTCTATGGATAATTCTGTGCCCTTTTTTGTTTCCACATATGTGTTTATTTCATTGTGCAGCCCATTCTTTCACATATGGCCAGTTGCCATGAGTCAGCCGTGGTGGTCAGAGGTTTCCACTCCTAGACACAACAGTCTGTCCGGGAAAAACAGCTCTCTGATGGCTCAGTCTTCCTATATTGTCTGGGATGATTCCGAGTTGAGAGAGGCTTATTGTTTGGATGTCTTTGTAGTGCAGGTCCATTGCTGCGGAATGTGGGGATTTCCTCCCTTGCGGGTATTTTTAGATCTCTGTGTGATTTCAAGGGAGCTCTGCATAATACTGTGCAGTGTGGGGTCTAAGGGTGGGGTCTGTACACCCGTGCACATGTGTGGGAATCTCTGTGTCTGCTCATGTGATCACAGAGAAGATGTTTGTGTGTGTGTGTGTGTGTGTGTTGGGAGCTGTGCAGAATCATATCCATGTGATACAGGATCAGCATCATCAGTGCTCTGCCAAGACAAGATTGGAGCATCATATTCAAAGCCTTGTTGATTGAGATGCCTGTGCTTCATTTGAAATTTCACGGTGTATTTACCCTCTGTTTCCAGTTTGACAGCTTGTTGGCCCACAAAGTGACGGTTGAAAACAGGTCTGGTCTGGACACTGCTTGTCCGCTGAAGTGTTTCGAGGGGGCTTCACCGGGTCACCTGGGGGTCTTTGACCTCTCAGGGTAATGTTCTCCTCCAGGTCCCTCTCTTTGACAGCGGTCAATGGAGGCGTCCATGCAGGGGACAGGCAGGCGGATGGCTGGGGTGAAATTAGGGAATAGACAGGTCATATCCAGAAGGACCTGTCACCTCCAACTCAAAACGAGTGAGATCTTCTTCCGGGTCTCACTCACAAGTCGTCACCTCAGCTGACATCCAATGACACCTTGGCTTGACCTATCTAGTATATGGGAATGTGTGTGTGCGTGCGTGTGTGCTTGGACATTTGTGACAACCTCCCCAGTACTCTGTAAAGTGAATTTTCAACAAGAAAAGCCAACGCATTTTAATCCCAAGTCGTACCATATTGTAGCTTTATCAGTCAACTCCGGTCTAAATATTACGTCTTAAACAACAGTAAGTTTTGACCAAGCAATTTTATTGGTTGAGAGGTACTCCACGAGTGCTAATATATAGATAGTACAATATCATTGGGACTTTTAACTTTGCATGTATAACAGGTGTTCTAAACCGAATAGACACTTAGTGCGTCATTTGACACCTATAAATGATTGATCATGTGCTAACTGCTTCCACCTTTGAAGAATATTAAAATGTAATTCAGTGCAAAGCAACGCTGTTGCTTCAGTTAAGGCAAGGACTGACAGAAAATTATGTATAGTGAATGCAGTTAATATAGGCTTATCTACTTAGGCTATCACTCTGTTATTTCCAACATGACAGCTGCACTTTCTGCAGCTCTGAAACTTAAAACTTGATGCAGCAGATTCAAATATTATAATCAAGAACTAAATTTAGGTCTTACACTGTCCTGTAATGAAGCAAACGTATAAATCGGTTTAGTTTTTGGAAAGATCAAAGTGAAATGAATTTTAGGTATTGAATAATATCTGTGATAAATGCCAACAGACTAATCTATCAGCTGTAATATAACAGCACTGTAAAAACAGACTTTGGAAAATCAGAACTACGCATATAAACATAATAAGTGGTAATGGTATGGCATGATTTGAAGGAAATATTTTGCATTTAATGTGAAACTAACATCACCCTGATTAAAAATATATAGTGACTTGTTCATTTATAATAATAATCTTGCTCAGGTTTTCTGCATCACTGATAAACTGTAGGTTCCTGTGAAAAAAACCCAAAGCACTTTGCGATGGATATAGCGATACTGTAAATGCACGGCTTGGTTAGGTGGCATTTATGTCACATAAAGGCTCAACAAGTTGTATAAAGTGTATTTGTAATGTTTTCTCTCAGCTGATAATTTGTATGGCTCACATACTGACACTGATTATAGAGTGATGCTTCTCAAAGAAGCTGTGAAAGATGCTTTTCAGCTGATTTCAAGCTGAAACTCAGAATATAACCTGCTCTGGACCAGTTGAAATTCACCTCATAAATTACCATCGTGATCTGGCCAAGTTAGAAGAGAGCCACCTTCATAGTATAGGAAACACTGGCTTAAGGCTCAATATACCTCGCTAAGGCACTGATCTAGATCTGTGGTACACCCCTCAGGACAGATCGTGACATCAATCCGTGATTTCAAGCCTGCCCAAAAAATACTAGACAGAAATTGTGAAAAACCATGTACCCTTTAAACTACGAAATTAAGTACTACACAGTTCACAGTTATTTGCATGTTTCAAAGAAGTATTTTCTAACATGTATAATGTGTTTGGATCGGACTTTAAATAGATTTCCTGCTAATACACTGAAACCAGTATAACTAGACTAAGAATCTGTCGCCGTGCTTACAGCTCTGTGAGGCTGCACTCACATTACAGTAGTACTTTGAGCTAAATACTAACATCAGCATGCTGACATGCTCACAATGACCACAATGTTTTACCATGTTAACCATATGTTAGTACATTGACATTTGCTAAACATAAGTAGAGACTAATTGAACAAATAAAAAAAGGGATTGAGGATAGTAAATTAAACTTTACAGATAGAAGAATTTAGGTCTGCGACAAACAATCCTGACTATTCAGTTACAGTTATTTAATAATAAGTCTAAAAATGTTTTGACCTCAGTGTGTTGTCATCAGATTGTTTGTGTGACCAACACTCAAAATCCAAGTAAAAATCAATTCACAATATTAAAGAATATCAGAGAAAATCAGAAGCTTTGAGAAGCTGAAGCCCTGTGTTTGAAAGTATTGTTTTATAAGTTACTTAAGTTTAACCATTAGCAAACTGGTTGTGATTTTTATTCTTGTGAAACGTCTCATCGAGTAATTGACTTTTCATTTATACACTGATACTGTTAATATTGAGCTCTCAGTTTCTTGGTTATTATGTTTTTAATAGTATTTGACCTGAACGTCTAATACCTATATAGAAGATGTAATTTTTTCACTGCCTCAAATGAGAGGAATCACCTCTATGTTTCTCTAGTGGCAGTTTAGAGTTTAGCATCTGCACCGCCTTAAGTGAATGGTTGACCCCATGCAGCCCTCCCACCGTACAAAGCCTGTATGACATCATCACATATTTCGGTGGTGAGTAATGAAACAGGTCAACTCTTAAATGTCTTGTTCACACACTGCTTATCTTCCCTAATGGAGGTAGGCCCCTGCTACCCACATGCCTGTTCTCTGGGGGGGTTTTCCCCTCAAACAGTTGGCAGGTCTGTGCCGATGTCTCAGTGGTCATTATCTCTATCGTTTCTCTTAGAACTACCAGATACTCATTAGATCAGAATGGACATCTCGCCACTTTGACAAGAAACCCAGAAACCTATTTAAAATTATATACATTAGTAGAAATAGATAAAATGTTGTACTTGAAAACACACTTTATGTTCTTTTTCTCACCTTATTTCAGCCATGTCGAATCAGTATGACATGGAAACTATACAAAGAACCGATTCTTGAATAACTGAATGTTATGGTGGGGCAGTGGATAGAGCAGGCACCCCATGTATAGAGGCTGTGTCCTCGCTGCAGCGGCCGCAGGTTTGATTCCAGCTTTGGCCCTTTGCTGCATGTCACCCCCTTTCACACTTGTGCAGTCCTATCAATTAAAAGCAAATAGCCTGTATTTGCAAGAAAATGTTTGACAAAAAACCCACTGTACTGTTTAAACTTATGCAAAGCATACAAATTATGCAACACAATGGAAGACTAAGCTTATGATAAGTAATTACTTTTAAAATCGGACAGACCAGATTTTGAAATTCTGGTACAAACATATAGGAAAAAAATTCTTGACAATGGATATCTTGTTTTAAATGTTCCAAATTCTATATCTGACAATTACAATGCATGTGTTTTACATGATAAAAATAAATTCAAAACATGCTTGAAGAGAAAGAATTAATTACAGTGGAAATAGTAATATAAATCCAGTAGCAACAGAAACAATAACACATATGCACATAAAGAGATTTTGGGTCAGAAGATGTTGACATATGCTTCATTCTTTTATGTCTTCAAGTTAATGCTTTTTTCTCCATCTCTTCTCTTTCACCTTAAACAAAAAGAGGGGCCTTTAACGTGCGTATTAATGTAGAAGCAGGTGGTAAAGAAGCCTTTGTTAATCACTTAATGATGAATTCCCCCCGCTTTACATGGTGGCTTTTTCACCAGCCGTTTACTTCTTGTGCATGGGCTATGGAAACTTTATAAAAAGTTTATTTTACCATGAAATGAGTAGGCACGGATAAATGGCTAACGTGGGGTTTTGTCCATCAATGCAGTCTGCCTATTGGGGGTCCACCGACTGGGCAGGTTTGGACCATATGTCATCATTCCGACCCTTTGTGTGGGCGTGTCTCTGTGGCAACCGCATCAGCTGTGGCCATTGTGTGCCGGGATTCAATGGCCCATATATTCATTGCGGGGCTAGTGTGGGCCCCGCAACAGAAACAAATTGATACATACAAGCCCCAGCCCCATTTGGCTCGCATGACACATTTCAAATGGACAAAAAAAGGACATTTTAGTCTGTTGAAAATCTTGAGAAAAGCTTGGTCGCCATAGTGACTGTGCAGTAAAAGCAGCCATGGGCCATTAAACTCCAATCAGATGTAAATTTGGGCTGCCCCCAGGCCCACGGACGGAAAGCCCCCTTCACACAGCAGACACAAATTAAACAGTTTGTTTGCCAATTCACATGTCATCTTAATGGGTTTTTATTCGTTTGCCCTTTGTTTAAATGAAGAGAATTACAAACCGTCATTGATTTATAATACAGGACCACTTCAGCTGTCTACATATCTATTCATTACAGACTCTGAGTCAGATGTTTAAGAAGATAAAGGACACTTTAAAAACTTGTTAAACGTTGAGCCAATAACAAAATCAGTTTATCTAGGAGATTTTAAGTGTTCACACAACATTATCAAGTATAACAATACTGTTGTGTAACAGTGGTGCACAGTTAATTGCATTTCTATTTTATCTTTGCTTACCGTGCTTCTTTATAACTTAGATTTTTGGCAGCACATACCATTTTAGAATCAATAGTATATTTACGACAGGCCAGTTGGTAGAAAAATGTTGCCATTGTAAGTTTTTGCAAACCATAGATATGCTATATTTGTATGTTATTATGTAGCGGACATGTTGAAACTTTATGTTTGAGCAACGCTGCATATAATATGGTTGAGTTTAGGCACAGAAACCATTTGGTTTTGGTTAAGAAAAAAGATCATGTTTTGTCTTAAAATAATTGCTTTTGTCTCACAATCTTGGCAGGAAACGCAGCAATGTGTCGGTAAAAACCAACCACTTTTCATCACACTATTTGGCAGAAAACACAGCGATGTCTCTGTAAAAACAATAAAAACAATTGGTTGCCATCACACTATCTCAAGAAAATGCAGCGATGTCTTGGTAAAAAACAACAGGTTATCGTCACACTATCCCAGCATGAAATGCAGCGCAGTCTTGGTGAAAACAACCACTCTTCATTGCACTCTCTCAGAAGGAAATTTAGCGATGTGTCTGTAGAAACAACTGTTCTTCATGGATCTACCCTCGGTGGAAAAACAGCAACAGGGTACTAAAATACATGCACGTTTGGTGTCTAAAAAGCTGATAAAAAACAACCAGTTTTTAGTTTGTTGGTCTCGAACACTGGTCTGCACTTGGCAGACATCTCAACTTAGCAACACACCATCCACCAACCCCTCCACCTTTATGTGCAGCTCATGAACAAAAATGTCGATTTGATACGTATGAATTGGATTTGTGGTTGGCAGAAATGTACAATGCCAACATTTCCCTCTGGCCAGTGGGCTGCTAAATCCTGATCTCTTTTTGTGCTTTTTATCAATATGTCAGTATGAGCGTGTGCCAAAGATGACCCTCCAGATCTTTAGAAAACTGTCAAATTTCCAGTAATCGCATTTCAACATCAAAGCTACACCAATGTTCTCTGCTCTGTCAGCCTTTTTAAATACCATAAACATGGCATGAGTGAGGCCCTCATTTGAGCGTGTATTATTTTTTTCTCCATAAAAATGCCCTCTAACACAGGAAACATGGTTTGTGAAAAACAAGGAACCGCTTGGTGACACTGCCTCCAGGACAGGAAGCAATGTGCCCCTGTGATTGGGCAGAGAAAATATTTTGCTTGTCTTGATAGCTGGAGATTTGTCCGAGCCTGTCATGCCATTGGATTCTGCTCGAGGTCTCGTGCGGTGTTTGATGTTATTGTAATAATCAGGATTATTATGTTCCACAATGCCTGGCCTCTGTCAAAGTACAGGCCAACAAAAGGGGAAAACGGCTGCAGGTTAAGTGTCCAGAACGAACGCCGCTACTGATTGCGGCACAACCTGTCAACACACACATTCAGGCTCAACTTTTTATTTTCACATTAACAATCATTAAGAGGGGCGGATTCCTGTATGCTGTAATTATCATTAAAGACATATAGCCGTAAGAGATATGGAGAGAACAAAAAAGGAACCATGATTCATATCAGTAGACAACAGTAATTATGTGCAACAATGCACATAATTACTGGCAATTTTTTTGCAATCTGTTTTAGGAAAACAAGTTGAGGAGTTGCAGCCTTACAGAGAATCAAAGGACAAGGGATTACTTTGACTTTAACTTACTGAGATTATCTTAACCAAGTTATCATAAATATGACTGATTGATACATTTACAAAAATGATACAAGCAAGTTATGTGTAATATGCAACCAATTACTTTTCAGAAATAATTCCCTAGCCCCTCTGGCAGTCTTTAACCCTCTGAAATCTGGAAGGACATCAGTTTTTCTTGTGCTGCATTCAGATGCCCTTCACAAGTATTACAACTTGAGCAAAAAGATTTAATTCTCTATATGGGAAATATGGGAAAATGCAAAAATTGCAAGAACTTGGTAAAAGGTGACAAGAAAACAACCTGAAAATTAAAATGATTTCTTTTTTAAAAGATAATTTCTTATTAAATTTCTCATTGCCCTCCTCCCATGTTTTTGAAAGATATCAAGCTGACTTGTTTAGGTTTCAAAGGGTTAAAGTAACACACTTCTTTCTGTTACACCTAGTAGGTCTGTGTCAGAACATGTGAAAGGAAGGGGAAGAACAAAACCACGACTGTTGCTGACGTTAATGAGAAAAGAGTGTGTGGTCCTGTTGTTCTGTCTGTCTTCAGCAGCTCTTGTCCTCCCTCTTGCCTCATACAGTAAAACAGCTCTGTTATGACAACAGCGGACAGGCAAAGCGCAGCATGGGCTTCCACTGGCTCTGGACCAAGCTGACCTGGGACCTGACATTACCAGTATAGCTGCAGCCTCCCCGTTGCTCGCCCTTTGTTGCACAGGGTGGCTAACGATGCCCTGTCTATCTGCTGTGGTGTCTTCCATGCAGGGCGGGGGAGATGCTAATTTGACAGAAGGATGATTAACTACAGCATTCACAGTAGCAAAGAGCCTCATTTTCATGTGTTATTGTTTCCAGTGTCCCACCTCCTAGAGAGATTTGACTGCTCTATTAACGAGTTATCTGGTGTCTCGAGGGGATATTCATGTGGCACGGCAGCGCGACAGTTTGTCAGAAACTCCTTCTGTGCCACCCAGGACCATCTGATGTAAAAAAATCTCTTTTTTTTAAAAAAAAAAGTTTTTCTCAATCAGTTGAACCCATTTTCTAAAACTATAGCTCAATCTCTTGAAACTCTAAACACAAAATGGAAGAGAGTTGTTTTTTAACTTGTCCAAATTTAAAGAGTGCGCTCAAAATTGTGTTCCCTCTTCTCAAAACTGATTCTGTCCACCAACAATACACACTGCTCTCATGTGAATATCTTGTACGGAGCGTCAATTAAACAGTGGTGTGATAAACTTACAACAACACCAAAATATAGTTTATATGTGTCCTGGCGTCATGAGGCCATGCTACATGTTCAAATATATAGAAATTGTGCACACACAGTGTGCAAAATAATGCAATATGTGCTTAGAGTTTTGCCAAAATGTGATTTAGAATCCTATTTAGGAGAAAACACTGAAATTGTGCTCAGAGTTTAGCAGTCTGGAGTCCTGTCGTTGTACATGAGCTTCAAGTTTTTTTGTATGCATACAATGAAGGAAAACTGCAAATTCACGATCTTTTCCTTAATATTTGGTTTAAAATATATTCCTTTCAAATGAAAGCCATCAAGTAAAGAAATCACAGTCAAATTACGTGAAAATCAAATGAAGTGCTTATACAAATGTTGTTCCCCACACTTTGCCAGGATAAAGCGGCCGTGAGGCCACGAGAGAGGCAAAGAGAAAGACTGAAAAGGAGGCAGGATGGCGTACTGTCTGGCCGTCTGGTGTCCGCACAGAGCTGTGTCTTGTCCACTGGTGGCTGTGGAGGATTCATTAAGCTCCACATTCACTCCCCCTGCACGTGAGTGACAGGTCCCTACAGCCAGTGTCATCCCTCTCTCTAAAGTGCCACAGATCATCCCACTCCTCTCTCGCCCATCTGGCTGCCTGGATCTAACAAGGGGTGTCCTCCGGTTGTAAGAGGGTATAGAGAGAGGGAGAAAAAGTTTAAGACTGGAAGATCCCATCAGATTCTCCGTGGTCTGTGGGCTCCAATTATTCAGAGCTTATCTTTTCAGCTTGGCTGATCTCCAAATGAATAAAGTGCGGGCCGTATTACTGCCGGCCGGGTGCACCTCTAAAGAGGCTGAAGGAGGATCAGGGCTGTGGGTTATGGTGTCAATCTGGCTCTGACCCCTGGGGTTAGGGAGGTGACGTTATGTAGTGACAGCGCCCAGGCATCCCCTTGTAGCGCCTCCATTTAGACTCAGTCTGGATAAATGGAAGAGGGCAATCACATTAGAGGAGGTTTCTTTCCAATTTAAAGCAAAAAAGAAAAAAAAAGAGAAAAAGTTTCTAACGACAAAGTGACTGACTTTTGACTTTAAAGTCAGCAGCAAGACTGGGGCTGGAAAAGGTAGAAGTCAGAGGGTTAAGCTGGCACAGTGAGTGCTGTCGCTGGTGTGGAGAGCTGCATAGAAGAGTTTCAGAAGAAGCCTATAAGCACCACAACAGATGGCTGATGTGCACTATTTTAATATCAAAACGCACTGCAAATGCTATGTTGTTGTAACTTTCAATTTTCAGAAAATGCGCGCAAGACAGATTAGTTTATGCTAAACATAATATAACACCCCATCAATCAAATCTGCATCTTCAAATTCCTAATTCCGAACCCTTTTGTGCTGCAGGCCTTTATGCCTTTATCCTTATGAAATTTTTCCATAGGTTTTAAGTCAAAGTTCCTCTGCGGGCTTTGATGAAACCCCTAAACCCCTCTTCTGTTTTGTTTCTAATTGTATCTCTTGTAGTATATGGCACTCACCATATGGGTATGTTAACAAGGGTAAAAACTGATTTGCCTATGGAGGGACGTTTTAAAAAGTAAACCAGACTTGAGGCTGGGTCTAATATTGTAGTAACATTTATTACTGGTGTTCATTTCGACTAACCCACTGATCCTGTCGCACCAAATCTGCAATCCAAACATCCAATTTTAAAGCGGAAAAAAGGGTCAAAGGCATATCTAAATATGAACCACATTGGCGCCGCAAGTCAGGATGAATATTCCCCCTTAAGTATGTACTGGCCAGCATCAAATAAGTATTCCAATTGTAGTAATAATACATCACCACAAACTTTTACAAGAGTTTCAGAGTTTTTCTGGGATTTTGCCACACCTCAGGGTTAAATATAGTGACACCCATGGATGAGTCCCATTCTGCACTTGGCACTGAGCTTGGGCACAATGGGAGGCTGGTGGTCCTTAGTTTCGCGGCGGCCTTTCCATCCTTGAGAATCTCCAACTCTCAGATCTTGCCGATGAAGTGTTGCCGATGCCTCTCTTTTCTTCTGGCTTCATGGAGAAGGCTGGGAGATTCTCATGCCACCACACAATGCCTAAACAAGCGGGTATGTCTAATTCAATTAAGTCCACAAGGCTGTGCCAAGTGGGCCCTGGTCCCGTGTGACAAGGATAATGAGCGGGCAGAGAGGAGGAGGAGGTGTAGGGTCGGTTGTAGGGGGGCTGAAGAGGGAGACTTGCACTCATTCAAATGTTCATACTTCGTTCTTTTTATTTTGTACTCTGGGCTTTAATGTGTCCAGGATGACCCGGCTCATTTAGTATCAAATGGAATATTTTGCATTCCAACGCTGCTGTTCAAACAGGCTTGATGAGGGACACTGAGAGTTTGGGAATTATAAGTAGCGCGACCTCTGAATTCCTACAATTCAGCACTTAGAAATGTTTCCAAATCTGGATTCTTTCCCACTGCTGAGAACAGTGTGTCACACAAAAGGTGTGTGGGAGAAGGAAATCTGACTCAACGAGTGACTCAACAAACAGTGCAGACACCTGGAGAGAGAAGCAGACTGTCTTTGTGATTTCTAAAGCCTATTATCGCCTCAGAGTTTAGCGTGTTTTACTCCATGCTTCAGGATCGGCTGTCTCTAAACTTTATTGTTAATGTTGTTAACTTGATTGAATATTCTAAGATTAAGCAGGTAAAGTCGATCAATTTTCAGCTTCAGTTATGTTTACTTCAAAATTTCCCTCCAAAAAACAATGACAGCATAAGCAGTCCTATTGTAAATACATCAAATGTTTACATTCAAGTGATGAAGTCCTCTAGTGGTTGTTGGACTTTGGGTGCACTGTGGTAGCTCTCCAGGTAGAGTGCGTAATGTTAGCGATTAGTTCTTACTGGAATAGCGCAGATTTGAGTCCAGCCTGGGCCCTTTGCTGTCTTTCTCTCTATCAAAAGTAAGCAGAAATGCCAAGAAAATATTCCTCAAATAAACAGAATTATGACTTTTAACCTTTTGGAATAAATAAGAAATCCGATGTTGTTATTGTCGAGTGACTTAAACACTGAAGACTGCTGTTCATTTCCTGTTTCCTACTAACAGTCGAAAACATTCCCTAACATTAAAGGTTCTGTATGCAACATTTGCATCAAAAAAGATACAGTGAAGTAACGGCATACTAAGCAGAGAATAAATACACACTCTGTCTGTGTGTATTGTAATCTGAGCTTGTCTTCTATTTATTGTGATAGATGGTCCATTGTCATGTGCATGTTAGTGCATGTGAGTCTCTTTGTGTGTATCCCACTGGCTAGCTAATCGCCGCCGCTCATAGATATGCTATGAATTTTTGTATAGCGCTCATTTATGTGGTTATTATTCAAAACCTGTTGATAAATGCCCCCTATCTTTAGCAAAATCATTTTAAACCACAGTCTTTACCTATTCCTTATAAACATTTTTGTGACAGTAACCATAGTTTATTGGTGGTTCTAGGACGCACAGACAATTGATGTTGTCCTAAGAAGTAGCTCCCCACAAATGACTTAAGGTACTAAACATAAAGCGACGTAGTTAATGTAACGTTACAAAGTTTAGGTTTTGGCAACTAAAATTACTGTGGTTAGGTTTAGAAAAAATAAAAACGGTGATTATGTACCTTAAAATTATTTAAAGTTAACTCAAAACTGACACAGTTCCACACTCCGGTCTTCAAGGGAAAGTCCTGCAGGAAAGTCCTGGGTTTTCTGACCCAAAACTATCTATCTATCTCCCGTGCTGCTGCTTTTTTTTTTTAGTCCTGTCAGCGCATTGGTCACGTGATTGAAGCCTCCCCAAATATATGTGTTATACACAAATTACTTGGTCATGATTACGTGGGATATGTACAATTTTTGGTACATTACATTTTGTAGGAAAATGAATGAATAGTGCATGAGAAGAGCCATGTTTCATTCTAGAGGGCAATGACAAATCATTTATTTTGTTGTTTATTTGGAGGACTTGTCACATGTTGTTTGCTGCAGTTATATTTTCCCGTACAGCAAGAAGATTTTATGGAATAAAATGAAAATCATTTGTATTTGTGTGTCTGGACAGACATGTTTGAGGGTTATTGACATCCACTTATCTAGTGTCTGAGAAGAAAGTTGCTAAGTAGCGCAGCAGTCATGGTTGACAGGGAGTTAGACATTGTTAAGAAAACCTGCTTTTCTGCATTTTCAACACTTTTGACTTCAGCTGGGAAGTATCTCAGACCTGAGAGGCCTTTATAGTTTCACTGAAGTTTCCAAAGGACTCCTGCTGCTCCTCTGGGACCCTTGTTCTCAACCGGCACAAAAAAGCCCCTTAAACGTTTGACTTTCTCACAGAAACAGCTTGCTAAATGGCATTTCTGTAATGGACTCCTGCTAGGGTTCATATGCGTTGTATAGCCACATTGCACAAAGTTGAGTCAACATGATTACCATGAGAATGCTCCCAAAGAAAGGCCCAAAAAGGGTTTTTTTGAATAAAAATCTGAAACTATAGAATTCTTTGTTTTCCCAGGAAAAAAAAGATGAAAATCAAAGACATCGATGGTCATTTTTTTCTATCGGAAAAGTGCTGCCGAATGAATGTCTTATTTACATGCCAATGGGAAGGTCTGTGGTTTTAAAAGGATGGGAAAGCAGGGGCCTCTATTATGGTGGTGCTGGTCGCAGAGGCCGTGGCTACTCTTGCAGCCTCCCTGCCAGGCAGCGGTTAACAAGGCCTTGGCTGAATTAAAGAATGGCAATGAGTTTTTAATTGGTGACACATTATATTTATCAAGCTGACAGCGGAGTGACTGCGCTGCAGCCTTCTTGTTTTGTCCTTGTGTGCGCATTACTTCCCCCTATGTGCCCCTGCATGATACCCCCTATCCGTCGGGGTCCCTCACGTGTGAAGAGAGAAGAAAAACATAATAATCGAGCATCAAGTGGAATGATAACACTGAATTATTCATTAGGGTCCCTTAAAGTGTTGGATAAATCAACCCCCCCCCCCACACACACACACCCTCTTCTTTTTTCAACAAAAGCTTCTCTTTGTCACTCTGTCCAATCACGCCAGTTTAAGGCTTAGCATAAAGACAAGTCCTTTTTAGCCCTTTTTATCCATCGTGACAGAAGTTCTGCTGCAGGGCCGGAAAAGTTATTAACAAGTGTTTAATATTTGGATGGGAGTGTTTGGTCACCTCTTCTACACATGGCATTTATGTGTGGCCCTCCTATACACCAAGCAGCTTGTGACTTTAACACTTAATAATGGCACTCAATGTTGCTAATGTGACCATATGTCATGAATATATTTGAATTTCAACAAAGTTCCCTCATTCAGCTTTTATTATCACGTTGAATGTACTCAAACACTCTTTAAAAATGTTAATTTACTTCACTAGAACCGTCTACTGCTGTTGCTTTAACCATTACACTGTTGCATATGAAATCAGAATTCTGGGGATTGACTTCATCATCCATTATTTTAACCAGATATGTGTCTGTACTAAGAAAGTATACATCTCATGACCTGCATTTTAGTGTAAATCACAATAGCATTTATAAGCAATAGCACATTAAATGATCAATTTTCATCCAAGGATGTTATACAAGTACAAGACTAAAGTTCAGTTTGGAGGGAGCACCCAAATCATAATTTTTGGGTAAATGTAAGTTTTTGATAAAATGTTACACGAAACATAAAAGCATCAAGAAAATAGATAAAACAGGAATGCAATGAAATATTTGAATGTGTTCAAATAAATTAGTGAGCAAAAAGATAATAATAATAATAATAATAATAATAATAATAATAATAATAATACAATTTATGTTAATTATTTTATACAATATTTTTTTATTTTAGGGTCAAGGTCACTTTGGGGAGGATAAAAATAAAATCAAGTAGCAACAAGTAAAAAACATACAGCACAAGACACACAGTAACAGTAAAACTGTATGAGACAAGACATACATGTAAACATACTTATGCTCACATTTACAAATTAGCAATAAAAATTGTATGTTTATGTGATGTTATTAAGGTGCTGAATGTTTGGAAGCTGCAAAGTCAGAAAACACTTTATTGCTTAATGCTTTTTCTAAGATATAAGGTATAGCTGCTGAATAAGCATGCTTTTCCTCTGTTTAATGTAAAATACTGATTGTTTTTGAGTAACAGTTTTGAGAGTTTTGGATGAAATCCTTCGTTGTGTTCAGTGTGTTATTAAAGTGAAGAGGGAGTAAAGAGTAGAGGTCCTGACGATGCTCTTCAAAATGGTAGCGAAAGAAAGGGAGCAGGGCGAAGGAGGCCTAATGAAATATTTAAGATTTAGGCCAAAAAAAGAACTCTTTGCAACAAAGGGGTCTGCCAAGGGCCTCCATTGTTCAGGGGCCTGGCGGAAGCAGGGGCCAAGTTGCTACAGATATGAGGAGGGCCCATATTGAGCAGGGATGTGTAGGCTCTGCTCACAGCTGTGTCGCTGCACTCCCGCCCCAGCCACCAGCCCCCTGCCTTTGTGAGCCTTTGTGAGGGCCACAGAGCGGCGATTTTACACCGAGCTGATTGCACAGCAACGGCTTTGTGTCGCCAACAAGAAGACCTCGCCCATTCCTGACCATCGCCGCTCACCCCCTCTGCATCACATACACACACATTCATCCCAATCCTATCAGCCTACGCCGACATTCAGCCTCATAGGTTTTCATTATTTAAAGATGACAAGGTGATGAATCCTCTTTCAGTGGGCTGATATGAACTGTGGCGGTTGGTTGAGTGGGGGGGGTCCCTCATCTTGGCTCCTCATCCAGGATCTGCCTATTTAGAGCCTAACTGCTTCTGATTAATGGAGAGCCCATTCTGTGTAACATATGCCGTTTTTAGCACCCTAAAGGAGGACCACGTTGGCTGATGTTGTTGAATAATGATGTCACAAGGTCACAGTGAGCTGTTTAGACACAGAATGAGTGAAATGAAGGAAGAAATTTAGCTTTTTCATTTGTAAAAAAAAAGCAGTCAGTCTAACATCTGGTGGGAAGTAAATGTGTTTAAGTCGCTGGTTATGTGTTTAAGGTGAAGAGATGAGAATAAGCCTCAATACGCCAATTTTACTGAGCAAACAAGTTGGATCTTGTTCAGACCAGCTCCGAAATTAATTTGAAAAACAATGTGTGTCTGCCCCGTGATTGGGATCCACTCCAGTTTTTAATGGATTCCTCCTTGGCCCATTTTACACCATTCCACCAAGCTTCATGAAAACTGGGCCAGTAGTTTTTTGTGATCCTGCTGGCAAACCAACCAACCAACCTACCAAACAATGAATAAAATTAAAAAAATAAAATAAATACAACATCCTTACTAAGTTATTTGCTTTTTATTTATTTGAGTTATTTGAGTTTTAGTCCAACATTGTATTGAACAGCAATTACCCTCGGTATAATATAAGTTCTATATTGTCTTATCTCAGTCTTGAATCTGTAAAGACTTTTATGCATCTGGCCCTTGGTCTTTGATTGTACTCATCTGCCAAATATAACTGCTTAGCCTCAGCGATGACTTGACCCCTCTAATAAGAGCGAAACCTTCCTGATTGCTCGGCCATTCCCTCTAAATCCCCTTGTGTCACTCTGAGCTACGAGGCGAGTTCAGGCCTGACTGCAACAAGGGCGCAGCAGCTTAACACCAACCTTAACACATGGCTCACTCCATCCAAGCTCATAAAGTCTTCTTAATGGGGCTAATTCGATGGACAATATGGCAGTGCCCTCGAGTACGACTGGGTCAGAGACCTTGAATAATACAACTCACTTCTAACGGAGCAAAGAAATATCTTTCAGAATGATCTGCAAAGACTTGACTGAATTTAAGTATGGCATCATGTTACAGTGGCCTTAATTGTATATGAGCTCATAGAAATGTTAAGTAGACAATATAACTGCGTAGGCATGTGATGGAAAACATACATGCATACAACAAAATGACACCGTAAATTACAAGCTGCATTCAAAACTGTCAACAAAACACAAAAACATTTTATACAAAAATATTGTTCGTGTTCTACATGTGTTGATATATTTTCCATTAGTCAATAAGCAGGTTAAAGGGTCAGTTCACCAATATTATGAAAAAACTATTTACTCACTTACCACTAGTAGTATTTACTCCCTATCCGAGGAACCTAGGTTAGTAAAGTCAGTACCTTCTTTTAAATCACTCATCAAAACCTGCTTTTTTAGGAAGGCGTTTTTACAGTAAGTCTGTCTTCTAATTTCCATCGCTCTTTTATCACTTTTATTAGTTTTTTTTACATTATTACACACTGTTTTTTGCTGCTCTTATATTCTATGTTTTTATTCATTTTATTTATGTTTTTTTCTGTTTTTATCTTGACGGTGTATACTTTTTAAAATCTTGTTCTGTAAACACTTTGTAGCTATTGATCATTATTATGATTTAGCCATGGTAGTGGCTTAATAATCTAACAAATTAGTATATCTTTAATCTGTCCATTATTTGAGATGTCTGTCTCTGAGAGTAACTGCGACATTACCAGATTAGGAGAAGTTTTTTGTGTCTTTTTGTGATGGACTATTGATTTTTTTTTTTTAATGTTTGGTGATTTCACCACAAGTGAAATTTCATTCATCTCCATTATTTTGGGTTAGCAGCAGAGACAAGTAAAATTGAACAAAAAGGTTATTTTTTTCTTGTAGTTTGGTTGAAATTGCCCTTTAACACATAGAACGAAGCAATGGGAGCATTACTTTGTTACTGAAGGTGTTTCCCACCAAATGAGATATGTTGCACTTCCAGCTGAAGGATGTAGTTTTGCAGCAATGACATCAGTGATGCTGGAAAGTCTTACCTCTAATGATCCTGCTATATTGTGTCTGTTTGGATCTGCTCTGCCAGAGTTATGGCTAGCAGTATAGACTCACTCCACTGGGATGCTTAATAGCCTCTAATAGATGTAAGACTGTTGGAGGGAATCAGGCAGCACGGAGAGCTTGATACAAACCAGACGCAAGACTAGCTAACCTGTTAGTCTCCCATTTATTTAAACAGGGGTTTGCTAGCTGCACCTTCCTGGGAGTCTGCCTCTGTGTTCTCCACAAAGACCTGTCACGTTTAATGGCCTGTTGGCTGAGTGGGCCGCTGTAGCCCTCTCTTAAAGAATGCCCCACGAAGAAAGGCTCATGGTCAGCTAATGCAGCTTAATATTCTTTAAAAGGGTTCGGTGGACAATTAAGAGTGTTTCCCATGGCTCTCCCCCCAGCGGTGTGCCTGTGCCTGTGCAGCAGCTCGTCTGTTTGATGGACTCTGAATGCATCTTATTGATGGGGGTCAGAGATTAGAAGCAGCCGTGCGAGGGGAAGAGAGTGAAAAGAGAGTCCCACATGGTGGCCTCAGTGTGGCTCATATACACAGACACACACACACACACACACACACACACACACACACACACACACACACACACACAAAACCTCTAACAGCTCTTCCACTTGTCTGTCCGTTAATGGTATTCATCGACGCTCAATGAGTGATTGAGTGTTACATGCAATGGAGATTTACAAAAGTATCTCTAATTTTCTTCTTCTTCTTCACATCTTTCATCGCGCTCCTCATAAGCAAAGTTGCTACAAGCTGTCAAAATAAATTTACTAATAACCAACAGTCTCCTCAAGAAGACCCTAAAAGTCGGCCACCTGATGCGTGGATATCATGCTGTTTAATCGCCCTTTTCTGTCTGCACATGTCCTGTTGGTCGTCTTACTGGCGGAGCAGTGCTCTGGTATGCGGCCACTGTGCAGATACCATATGTGTAACCGTGTGCTGGGTCATGACCCCGACAGCAGACGCAGGAAGCCAGAGAAACTGTAATGTGCAGAGAAACCACACATTTCTGACTGCATGCATGGAGAGAAAATGGAGGACAGACGAGGACAGAGACCATGGCTTACTGTACATTTAGTAGACTGGGATGCATGTGAATTACACTGACATATGCTTTGCAGTAAATTTGTTGTTGTGAAATTTTCAGAGCATAGCCAGTCCAAGATAGTAAATGGAAAAACATACCTGCTAGCAGAACCACAAGCATCAGGGAAGTGGTTTGACTCACACGAAAGCATACCCACCACCTTCCTGTTATCTGACTCTTTGTGCAAACGTTGGCAAATGTGACACATGAAGAAGTATTGTGTAGCTGGAAAGATGGTCTTTTTTTTAAAAACTGGGCTGTCCATGCAATAGATACTTTTTAAATTGGTGCTATGTGACCAGAGAAAACAAAAAAAAGGCCTGTGGCATTTGCTTTTGCTCAAGAGGCAGAAAACCTACAACCATCAGAATGCCCCAATGCTGCACCGGACCAATAAATGCTCCCACTAGGTGACATTTTACAAACTTGTACGTTTTTCCACAGAAAATAATGAGATCACATCCTAGTTTTACTGTTTGATCTCATTTTTTTCAGGCTGTTTTCACAATACTGGAAACAGTGTGGCATCCACTTCCTATTTATACATTTTCATAAAGCAGCCAAACAGCGCACTAAAATATGTTTCTGAAGACATTTTAGATGTGCAATAGACAAGAGGCTACTATAACAGAATTTTGGTTAATATTTGTTTAGTACTGGCCAGTTCTACTGTTTCATCTGAGTTTGGTCTGAGTTTTACAGAAACAGACGGCTTCACTTTTATATTCTTTGTGCTTGTGTCTTCACACTGTGGCGGGCAAATTAAAATGTAGAAATGCAATCAATACTTTGAGCCTGAGTGCCTGAAATCTGGGCGCCTCTAAGGTAGAGTACAGTTTACCACAGTTAACTTACATATACTACCCATATTGTAATGATAGAAAGTTGGTTGAAAATCAGCAAAGTATCCCTTAAAGTCTATACAAACTGGTAGCAAGCCTTAGGTAAGAAGCCTGTAATTGTAAAAGTATAGAAATAATCACCCCTCCCCCCTCAATACACCATTGAATGTTTATCTTATAGTGCTGTGTGGAGTTTTCGGGGGCTCTACTATAGGATAGTCCACCTACAGCTGTAGCTGACCATGCAGCGGCAATTAGAGGAGTGTTTTGGGTCAAGCAGGGAGCAAGGGTTTTGTTTGCCTCCATCTCATGATTGAATGGCCATGTATAGGGCCATGAAAGAAAAGAAGCCAATTAAGTGCAGGGCGGTTTGATTTTTTTGTCCCACGTTGTAATTAGGCCCAGGCTCCAAAAAACTTCCTCAAGTACCTTTTGGGTTGTTTTGTTGTCAGGCCATATCATTAGGGCCAAAATGATCCGCCCAGGTGCTCACTGCCTCAATATGTTGAGGGACTATGTAAAGAAAAACTGCCGTCCACAAGCTTTCTAGGCCCTGTAACACGCTCTCAGGCTCGTACACAGCCACAAGAGTGCAGTCCTTAAATTGTGCCAATCAAGCCGGTTCAAACAATGACCAACATGTTTCACATTCGGGTGATCAGAGAAAATAAATGGACTTCTAACATCTGTGATGTACATTCAGCCTGAGACTCCATACTGAGTGCATTCTCGAAAAGATGGCCTGAAAAAAATGAGAGTAATTATTTTTGTTCCTTGGACATTTCAAAGGCACTTCAGTGCTTCTGTTACCTTTGATGGTGCAGAGCCAGGAAGTGAATCACATGCAGCAGCTCTAAATGTCGTCTTTCATGCACAACCACAACCAGTCAATCAGAGGATTTTTTCTCTCCACAGCAAGTTTGTTCCTTTTTCCACAGTTTGTCCTTTCGGTGTCTTTAGTAAAATCTTTGTCTTAAGTACTCATTAATTCCTACATTTTTTTATCTTCATGTCTAAAATAATCAATTTAATAATTGATTGATTGGCGGTCTGCAGACACACTGTGCCCCAGACTGTTGATAATTGATAAAGTTTCCAGCGTTTTTCTCAGACATAAAGTCCCAGCTGCGTCAAGCGATTAGACAAATCAGCCTAAACTGTGACCGACAAAACAGGAACTGTTGGTATGCATATCTGACCAATTAATCAGATACCATGACCCCATAAAGTCCCCACCCAGAGACACATACACACCCACACACACATGCTGACACACTCCCTGCTCCCTGACTCTGGGAAATCCAGAGTCCGGCAGCTGCTGTCAGAGCGGGCGGTTAAGGGAGGGGGAGCCGAGGGGCATGGGAAGGATTTGAGTGTGCCACGTTAATAACTCACAAGTGGCCCGGGCCAGTGGTCGCTCTGTTATTAATGTGCCACCACACTTCTGGCATCTGACCCAAGGATACATTCCTGGTCTAATGGGCAGCAGCTGGACCGAGGTTTCCGGGAGGACAGCTGAGAACAAGCGTGGGCGACTGTGGGGAACACCCACCATTATCAACCCCCTGAGACCACAGCCTGCTCCCTCCCTGCTGACTGGTCCCTCCAGACCAGGAAATCATTTTAGATTTCCTGGTTATAGAGGAAGACAAGACAGAACAGTGGTTATTTGGAGTAACAGAGCTTATATCTTGTACTCAGTGCACACAGTTAATATTCTTGGAGAAATCTTAGCTCTGCCCTCCTGTGGTTGTTTTTTGCTGATTTCATTCAGCGTTCAGCCAAACAAGCATACGATGTCCACATATGTTGTTTTTCAAGCCAATTCAAGTCTGCCCATCATGGCCCCAGTATTTAAGGTATGCTTTAGCTCTCGAAACGACCATTTGAATGTCACTTGCTCACCCTGTGTTACCTTGAATCCCCGTGTTACAATCTCACGTCTCCACGATGAACAAAGAATCCAAAAAATTGAGAAAATTCTTGAAACAAAAAAAAAAAAACCCTTACTATTTCTAACTGAATTCAAAGTGACAATTGTCTGTGCTTTCTTCAAAGCCTTCATTGACATAACAGTAATTTTACCTCACTGAACACAGGAGCTGCTGGTCTACTACTACCTCGATCAGTGACTTTGGTGTCTTAAAGGTTTAGTTTGGATTCACCAAAACTGATCAAGGCAGTGATAAACCAGCTCCTCCTGTGTTCAGCGAGATGAGATTGCTCTTTTTCTGATTGAGGTCTAATTTCAAAGAGAACACAGATAAGTTTTGCTATTATTAATCACTGACCCCTTTGACTTCAGTTCATCAAGAATTTTCTCCCTTTTGGATTCATCATTCACTGAAGCATGTCAGAAAAATAAGGTTTTCTTTACAAGTTGAAATTTAGCCTTAATAAATAATTGCAATACCATTATATGGTATCTTTTATTTATATCTAGTTCTCATATTATGTTGTGTACATTTTACAAATTATGCTTATATTTAAGGCAGTTTGTGTGAAGTACGATTGCCTTCCACCAGTGTACTCATTTTGTTTCTGATGTCACTACAATTCCTCCCCTCTTAAATATGATAAAACTGTTTTAACACTTGCGTAATTTAGGAATAGGATAATATTTAGTAAAGTATAGAAATTATATAAAAAAATAGCTAAATGTTTTAATATGCATGTGTAAGCCAGAAGTACAGATCCACAGCAGGCTGAATATTTCAACAAGTCAAAAGCTGACAAAAGCTGTCAAAGATAAAAACATCGTCATTATCAGTTATAAGAACCACTTCAATTTGCTGTTATTTTGACACCCTCCCTCCCCCTGAAACCTCCGAGCTGCAGTTTGGAAAACTGACCCACAGAAAAAAAAGTCCACTGCGGTCTAACCTCGATTGCCAGGAATATGTTTTTTTCAAAAGCACCTTCATTCAGTGTTCATGTGTATACAAGAAGTGGGGGCTGACACACAGACCTCAGTCTTGGCTGACGACCAGCGGCCGGAGCAGCGTTGGCAGCAGGACCGTGAGAAACAGGGGGGCGACACCCAAATGTCATCACAGCTGCAAAACTGCTGAGCATAAAAGCCAAATTACAGAAATATGTACCCCGAGGCCTCCCGACAATGAAAACAGAGCCGCGTTTGAGTAGCTGCTGCCCGAGGAGTGCAGTGGAAGTTGTCCTGCGTTATGTTTCGTGGGATTTACTATGAGCAAGGAACTCCAGATTCCACAGCTGCTGGCAGACATCAGGGTGCACGTGTGGGTGGTTGTGTGGGAATTCATTCTGGGTCAGCTTTGTGATTATCGTGCCATGTTATTGCTCATCAAGCCTGATGGCCAATGAATGTGCTGTTCACATACTGTATGAGGGAGGACCTGGCTGACAGTCGGCTACACTATGCAGACATTTATCCTAATAACATGGATGTTTTGATTCACTGTAGCTTGAATGTCTTAATCACCAGCACATATTATGAAGACTTTTGGGAGGAAGCAGTCATGATTTCTTGTGTTATCAAGTATATTTTTGTTTTATGATTAGGAGTTCATCAAACCAAGCTTGGGACCTGCCATCATGTTCACAGCTCAACTCTTGCTCATTGGCCTGAACTTGGGTGCTCTTTTACTCCATTGTAACATATGTTCTCTATAGGACTACATACAGTATTCATATTTGCAATAGTTGAGTATTTAGCCTTAAACATTCCCCAAATTGTCATTACGTACTACAGACATTTTTTACAAAATTCGTTAAATTTACAAGAGTAGATGGAACTTTATCTTTACCTCTTTGACTGATGATGTTTCTCATTGGAATTTTTTTCCATGTACATTTTTTCAATTTGCAAAAGTTTAATGTAATAATTTCCTAAGTTTTATAAGATGATTTGCAGAGTACAATTGACCAATCCAAAGCCCTCTCTTAGTTAACATTCCTGATTCTGACAAGCTTGACAAAAATAAGCATGGCATTGTCGGTTCCACTTAGCTGGAGGCTGCAGTGTTTATTACATAGATTTTGAGTGTCAGGCAATATTGCTTTAAAAGGCAGACAGCAAGGACAACATTTTGCCAAATAAAGGCCTGTCTAAATTAGAAGCCTGGTCTGGTTGCATTGCAGTTCATTTTTATAGAGGTTCTTTGGACATATAAAAACCGGGTTGTTGGCTACCTGCTGGAGATAACGTTATTTATATTCACCTGATGTGTTATAAGGGGAAGTGACGTGGAAGAGGGTGAGGAGTCTGTGTTGGCATTTGTGAGTTCGGCGATAGTAGCTCCAGATTGCTTTTTTTTTTTTTTTCAACTGAAAATTGTGGTTTATTGTTGCTTATACATTTTGACTTGTTTTTGCAACCAGTGGAGTTGCTCCATGCAGACCATTAGAAAGAATGAATATTTAAGGACTTGTGCATTGGCTTCACTTTTCAGACACAGAGATAACTTACAGTTAGTAAAAGACGAAGATTGTTTGCAGGTCTGTTACAAGGTACAGACTCTGGTCTCCTGCATGAAAGCCAGACTTAGAACCTCCACACTCTTGCTTTTTGCCTTGCTGCATAAAGGGCACAGTACTTCCTGCATTGGCAGAAAACAGTGGAATATAACATAAATTATGGGGTGCAGAATAGGACTTTAATTTCTAGGAAACTGGGCTGAATCCTTCACAGTCTTCCCACTCTTGAGTAGTGCCAAATGCATCCAGCCAGGCTGGAACTCTGAGAGATGCTATAATCACATAAATATTCTAAACATGAGGCTATGAAGCAACGTTTCTGTTAGCTCAAAATGCATCTGAGGTCAATTATATGCATGTTATGAGGCATCTGTGAATAAATGCAGAATTTATTACAAAAACATATTTCTCCTATAGCTCTGTTTGTGTGTGTGAAGATAATCCGGCAAAGTTTAACCAGTTCCGGTCCTGCTTTCACAAAATAATAGGCGTGTGTGTATTTACATATACACAGGTGTGTGTCAGCATGTTTATATATGTAGGTGTACAATAGTAACACAGCACAGGTTGGTGTTTATTTTTGCATTAGAGTGAAGCTGGGAAAGTCTGCGAGTGGCAGTAGCCGGGCAGTGACTGCGGGGGAGGTAGATTTGTGGTTTGGTTGGGTTGGGGGTGTTAGCGATGTGAGCTTAAGGAGGCGGATGAAGAGAAGGGGTGTGCAGAGAGGGAGAGAGGGCCTGTGCTTGTGCCTTTCAAGGTGTGTTATTTGTTCAAGGCTGTCCAAACATTTACAGAGCGCTGGCAGCCCTGGAATGCAGAGGCAGGGCTGAGGCTGAGAGCAGCAGCCGTGGGAAACCGCTGCTCTCCTCAACCTCTGCAGACTCGTTCCCCTTCGGGCAGAGTGTCAACACAGACAGTGCCAGAGATGTGTGGGCCTGATAGTGACAGGTCCCGTCAGCAGCCTCGCACACACACGCACACACACGCAGACACACACACACCCACACGAACACACGCGCAGCTCTAGCAGGCACACAGCCGGGCTCATTGCCTCGCTTGCAGACTGACACACATTAACAGACAGAGGCAGAAGCCAGAGGCACCCGCCCTCCCACACACACACACACACACACACACGCACGCACGCACGCACACACACACACACACACACACGCACACACACACACAAACCAAACAAACACTAGAGTTCAATATTCCTCAACTGTGTAGAAGCTTTTCTATCATGCAAATGTACTTTAAACACACATACGGGCTTGAGTTTAGTTCCTTTCATGTCATGTACTAAAAAAAATTACTGGTGTAAACTCTCCACCTCAAACTCTTCAGCTTGTATACACTGAATCCAGGGAGTCTGAGGAATCTGTTGTATAGATTAAACGCATTGAGAAAAATATGTCCAGGAGAACAACCTAGTTAAGCTATAATTACACAACATATTTATTAATAGTGGGAAATGAGCAGCGACAGAACAGATGTTGTTGGCTGCATCTGTCACACACCTTACCAGAGGATGGCTGCAATGCAACGTTTTGTTTTTTGCAAAAGAATAACTGAATAAATTAATAAAATAAATAGAAATTTAGCTATTAGAAAACTTCAAAACCAAATTTACTGTGGAGTCGTTTTTGATGGATAGGTTAGGGAATATTTGAAATCACCCATGATGTTTCTTCTAATAAGGAAATCACTATTGTGTGTCAATTGTCTGTGAAGCTTTATAAATGGATATCTGCATATGTACACCTATGCTGGATATGTTGGATACGAGATAAGATTTTGGGATCAGAAGTGCTCTTGTATCCATTTGTAGTCTGAGAAGAATTGACCAATCATGTTTTTCAGGCATTGGCGGCCTGATAGGTAAATAGTCTGTGTGCAAAAGAGACGTAACACACTGGCTAAAATCTAATCTTGAAAGTGTTATGTTTAGCTTTTTATTAGTGTATTTTTTTTAAATCAATTTATCTGCATTTATATGCAGATAAGTGTTTGTTGAGATTAGCAGATACGACTCTTTGTGCAGCTATTTGCTGGCTTCACCAGATCCCCCAAAATATCCGCCTCTGCTCCCAGATGCTATTGGTCTGCTTGTCAGACCAATAGCCAATAGTGTGTTTTAATATTGACCAAACAGCCAGACTAAAATGGCCATAGTGAAAATATTGGGCTGGTGTTGTGAGGCTGCATCTTCTTAAAGAGTACAGTAAGGATGTAGGACTTCACTGTGATAACATAGTTGGACTCATGATGGACTGTTCAAAGAATAATTCAAAATCGATGCAACAGAGTCAGAGATACAGTCTTTTTTATCCCATTAATTCTTCTTCCTTGTCAAAACCTGGCGCCTTCATAACCAACAATGCAACCCGACTGTTGACAATTCTGTCAAAGATTTGAGTGTGTTGTGCTAGTAGCAACTAATGCGGCCTTTAGCTGCTAGCCTCAAGCAGAGATGCGAAACAGGCTACAGAGGTCTGGTAACACACACCGATTTCAAATATGAAGCCTTAGGCTCCAAATGACTCAAGTGACATCACTTGAAGCAAGTCATCTGTTTCCACGCAGCTCCCTCTGAGGCCACAAAATGCTTTGTGCAACATTTCTCGTATACGCAGCAGTACAGAGTAGCAGGGATAGTTAATGGTTAAACATTCAACTGTTAGTCCTTGTCATTCAGACTGAGGTGACAGTAAACATGTCTCCAGGTGGGGGACCTGTCGGTGCCAAGCATGAGAACCATGCCTTGTAGTAACCCACACCAGGAAGTCAGTTGTCACTCTGCATCGCTGAAATGATATCCTGTGATAAGAGCAGGCTTCAGGAAGCTACGCAGGAGTTCATCATGTTCCCAGGTGCAAAGTGAGTTCACTCATATCTTGGTATACCTGTTCTTCATTTAGAAAGAAACACCAGCCCTAACTGAGATAGTGCATGACTGACCTGTTGAACCTAGCACCTTGCCACACACACTTTTCTAGACAAATATAACTTGTCAATGCCACAGTCATGTACCATTTCACAGAGTGACAGGGTTCACCTGTATGAGTCAGCCTCTTTAAATTATCCTGATCAATACCAACAGTGAAACTTAAAAACAAAACCAAAAAAAAACAGATTCACATTTTATGATTTGAGTATTTGAACTCAGTTGTCAACCAAACTGAATGGTTTTCTCCCTTCCATACTTGACAAAAGTTTCCAACCACGCTGACATTTACAAATCATTTGTAAATATTTGCTGTCTGCACTGAAATGTCAAAGATGAAGAAAAACAGGGAAAAACTTCTTTGACTGCTATGTGTGAGGCAGTTTCTTACTGTTTTACAACTGTTTTGTTGTTTACAGAACAAATACATAGGAATAGATGACAAAGAAAGAATCAAATATGGGACAGTGAGCAGATCTGTATAGACATGAGACTTTTGACGTGGACTCGAGACAGATTTCGTAAGGTCGGACAGCCAAAATAAAGAAAGTACCTTTGAAAGTACCTGGGAAAGAAAACAGAATTTTCTTTCCCAGGTACTTTTAAAGGCAACAGTGATTGTGGCAAGATCCGTGGGAACCATCGTCATTTGATTTAGGAGGCTCATTTGCCTATGTATTGGCAAAATATCCACTGTTTGTGTACACCTTTCCTCAGGTTGGTGGAGCAGCTGCTGAACACAAAGGCAAGGGTGAGGTAAATGCTCCCAAACACAAGGTGCTCAACGTCGCCTCACACATGTGTAATACTTTGAGCGTCTAGAGGTATGACAAAGCATGGGTGAAACTTGCTCATCACCCTCCTCCTCCTCCTCGCACGTCTCTTTGTCCTCGTGTCTGGCACACACACTTAGCAGCACCTTCAGCCCCGCGGCTTCATACACCTGCCTGCACTGCTGGAGGAGTGTCATGTTTCAGCGATGAGGCAACATCCGACCAATGAGCTGCGGTGAGAACGGTTAGGGAGCGTGGTGGGAACTCTCCTCCCATCGCTCCTCTCTCTACCTGGGAACCGACGCAGCCTCAGGGAGGGGCCCCCAGCCGCCTGCTGTCTGAATGAACAGCAAACAAAAACTGTCACCCAACAGGTGAATTACACGAGTCAATGTTGGTTTTTCTGTAGTCTATTATTTTTCCCTCCCCCATCATTTATTTTCATTCATGGCTGGCACACTGCTTTACATTTTGGCAGGACTGAAAAAAAAGAAAGGACGCAGAGAGAGAAACAAAACAGTCAAAGTGTGGGAACTTTTCCTGGTTCCTTTTTTCTTTTTCCAAGAGCTTTTATCAGTATTAACTCTGCTTACACAGGTATTTGTGCACCTGTGGCACCGGATTAGTGGATCAGCTTCGTCTTTGTGTGCAAAAATAAGCACTGTGAGTTATTTTTAATTCCAGGTTTCTAACTGAAAACACATTTAATCCTGTGCTGAATTGCGATAAAGCTTAGATTTATAAGTGAACTTCTTGTTTCAGTTTAATAAACTGCTTTGCATTGAGATATGACCTAAAGAACTGCTGATTCAGGTCTTACGCAGTACTTACAAAGACTTGTTTCTCATTTTTAAACAAAATGAAAAGTTGTCATATGTCTGACAGCTGTTTAACAGGCTGAAATTACTCTCTGAGCTGAATAAGAAAATGCCTCCTGATGAGCCAACAGATCCAACAGTGCCTCCCTCAGTGCAGACACGAGCAATGCCTTAATGACATTACGTCCGGCTACTGTCCTGTGCATGTTCTGCTTGTTTCTAACTGAATGTGAAAAGGTCAAGAGGAACATGAGTTTTACATGTGATTTATTTAGCATCACACGCAAAACAAAACATTAATCATTCGTCATTGTTCTGCTGTCAGGTTTGAATGTAAATAAATGTTCCTCTTGAAGGATTAAGCAGTTAAACAGCAGGTACAGGCGAGTACAGGCTTTTCTGGCTTTTCTGTCAGGTTAGGCTGAGACACATAAAGGATTACTGGGCCTATCACAGTCTTATTGGTCAATCCCAACAATAAAGATGGGAAAATCTGCCTTCTTAGGAGCATTAGTCTGATTACCTGTTAGGTTTTAGATTTAGTCTCTAATCATGTGACAGACCTCAGCTGCACCTATCATATCAAACACGTTACATAAACAATATTCATTTCACCTTGACCACCAATATGCCCTCTAAGTCTACACTGAACTAAATTGAGAGGTAGCACATTCCTTCCAAACATCAATGAGGCAAAATCTACAATGCCCCTGTTTATCTGGATTTGAGGTCGCATCAGCTGATCAATTATCAACAGTTTCAATATTGCTCAGCAGTTTGTTTATGCACAGCCTGATCAGCTATCAGCTGACCAGTAACATCTAAGACATGAGCACCCAGGACTGTCTTTGTCTTTAAGGGAAAATTCACCGCTTTTTTGGAGGATATTCAATCAGTGTTGATGGTGAATGTAGTCAACTAAGGCAATAGATTTTTCAATGTGTGCTACACTGACTGAGAAAGCAGAGTTCGCGCAAGAAAAATCTGTTGTTATTTCTGTATAGTATAAATGCAGTAGAAAACAGCTGAGGCTGTGGCTGCCATGCAAAAGAACATGTTGGGCTTGCTGGGACCCTCCAGAACCTGAGGTGCAGAGAGCAAACAGCGACCAGTGGTGCCTTGGACTAAATTGGCCTCAGATTCCAACTGCTATAATTTCAGTATGGAGAAATTTTGTTGAATGCTATCGCTGACGCCAACCCCAACCCAAAGAGAGGCCTTGTGTGTGTTATAATGCATAAAATTATAACTTCCTACTTGGACAAAGGTGTTCTGAAGACCTTCCTAGGCATCCCAAAGATAAACTGAAAAAGATAGCCAAGACAAGCAGGGCTGAAAGCTCATATGACCATTTAGCAAGTACTTTTGTTACTTAACACTATGTGTCAGTGAACAAGGTAATAACTTTAGGAAAGGGTGGTGATATGTGGCAAAATTGCACCTAACACATCCTGGTACATGTAGGCACTGCCAGTATGACTCAATATAGAAAGCCCTGAGGAAACTGTTGTTTCCATTTTCTATATTTACCATCAACTTTGATTGGACACTCACTTAAAAGTTGGTAAATTTTCCCTTAAAATTATCACCATCACCCTGCAGATCTCCTCATGTTTCCTGCTACAGCTCCCTCCTGGATTGATTGATTGTTGAAATACACATGAAATGCATTACAGGATACACTCGTAGCCTGCCTTAGCCTCTTACAGGTACACAAAAAAATGTCAGCAAAAGAAACTTACCAGGGGTTTTCTACTTTCCTGGAAGCAACAATGTTTCTGGGTGGAAAACAGCAACTGTTGTGTGTTTTGTAATGTTTTGTATATCAAAGTTAGATATAAAACCCAAGGAAAACAACCAAATCTAAAGGTAACTTAACTGTTTTATATATATCATTACATAGTATATATAATAAATCCCCAAAATTATGGAGAAAAAAAAGTAATGTTCATTTTTCAGCTGATGGGCCAGTGAATAGATACAAGAGACCAGTAAAACTCTACTGCTCAAGTGGCCTAGAGAGGAAAAATGTTACGCTGGATACTTGAAGAAAAAAAGATAGTTTCCACACTTGACCTTTGTCAGAATATCCAAAGTGAGTCCTCTTGTGTGCGTAAGCTCTGTAAGCTCTCTCTCTATATGTCTGTGTGTTTGTACAAATGTGTTCATGGATCTTGTTTCTGCCGCCACTGGACACTTCCCTCATTATGAGTGGGCTTGATAACAGATTTGACACCTAAGTGTGAAAGAATCTTCTCTCCTCTTTTACTGCAGCCCCCAGCTAAGCTGCGCCATCCACTTGACTGCCCAATAAAAAACAAGTAAAAGGCTGACATTGCACTTCATTTAACACTGCATGCCCTTCACTCTGCCTCCTACTTAGACCATTGTCATCCGCAGGGACTTGGCTTTGTTGAGAGGTTCATGTTGTCCATAAACCAAAACACCAGACAACAATAGATAGGCAGCTGTTTCCTGGGCACACAGTGTGTTTTGTGTCAAGCAGGTGCTTTCTAATGATGTCATTTTGTGGGATAAGATACAAAGCTTAAATTTCCAGGTGACTAATGTCATCCAGTCTTTTCTATGTCCGTCTATTGCTGTTCTTGAGCTAAATTCAGCAGTGACTCTGTTTCCATTTTTATATTATGTTTTGGAAACACTATAAGGTCAATTTGTGAATCCAAAACCACGAGATGGATAATAAACTGTACATGCTATAATTATGAAGACTTTCATACATTCCTTTACACTGCACCCTCATAAGTCATTCTCTCGTCTAAATCTAGCCTAAATCTGACTTTAACCATACAGTCCAGACCAGAAACCCTGAAGTGAATTTCATTGAACTAACTTTACTTCATAATATAAAAAAACAACTCCAATTTGGGTCAATTTTGAGGTGCTATGCTGGATACAGTTCTCACAAGGATGGCAGAACAAGAGAGGATGAACCAGTCAAATCATCTCGGAGGGAGTTGAGTGTGTAAATGGCTCAGTTGATTTGGTCTGGGTGAGGAGGATGTGCGCTCTTTAGAGGATCGTTCACAGTGAGGTGTCAGGTGTTAGAGTCAGGTTTTGTCCAACAATTCCCCGGGGCGATGCTCACAGTGGGCCACGACCTCATCCCACATGCTAGCTGTCTTTTGACTCCTTTTTCAGTATGACTGAGGAGAGTCCTCAGAGGGGAAACACAGGAAGCTGATGAGCCACAAACCCACAATGATCATTATTTGGACACAGCTCAGTTATTCTTGCCCATAAAGAAAAGCTCTTTTATTGGGTGGAAAATTTTGACGGAGTTAGTGCCTTTCTCTTTGTGTTTGCGCTATTTTTGCAGTTTTCCTTGACTCTGCAGCTGGAAAAAGGTATATCAATGCTATCAGTAGCAGTGGAAACAAACACAGTCTGGTTTTTCTCTTTGTCTCAGCTTCGAAGTTTTCAAACTTCAGCCCAATTTTCTTTACCTTTCTGACTGCTCCTTTCCCCTCCTTTTGTTATGTGTCTTTCAGTCTTTGGTTTACAGCTGGTCCACAGGGGAGAGGGGCGTGTTTGCTCACTCTCTCACCAGAAGGGGCTGGCAAAAAGCTGGCAATCACAATGAGCAAATATGTTCATGCAAAGCGGCACCGACTGAAGGGAATTGTGGGTTGTTTGTTGGCGTATGCCGGGGCGAGATGGGGAGTTAGGAGCCGTGTTGTGACCGCACAGGCCCCCTTTTTACAACTGTTATATTTCTTTCACGTGTGCGTACTCACAGTGTTGACAGATGCCTTTCTCGTTGCTTGCACTGTAGCTTTTTTGTCCTCCTGAGTCAAACATGCAATGCTCACAGCCCTGGGTAGGAGGGTCTGTCCAGTGTCATGCAGAACATGAGTAGACCGAACCAATGCCACGGATCACTAAAGAAGAAAAAGAGCATACTGATGTACCGTTACGTCTTCAGAAAGTTCACTGTGTTGTATCAAAGTTGTGGACTTTAAAACTGTCCAGCTATTGCAAGACATCTTGCTTCAGTTCATTACTAAAGTTTGGACCACATGGTTAAATTCCAATATAACGGATGGTAAGATTCTAACTTGTGATCTTATAATTTACATCATGTTCACAAAGCATAGCAGCAAAGTCATGCTCTGTTTGCTGTTATTCTTTCACATCTTTTTATTGAACCTATTTTCCAAACATGTCCCAGACAGAACTCAGTTGTGACACATATGAGGTCCACGGGTCGTATTTTTCAGGGATCAGTTTCTGGAGACTGTCAAAATTAAAATATGCTGTATATAAGCAGAGCATATTTTAGAATGCAATCAGTGATATAAAACAACTTGGATAAAACATAAAACAAACTAAAACCTCTTAATTACTGTGATTTGATAGTCTTGATAATGTTTAATCTGTGGAAGTTGAGTGAAAAATGGCTTCCTGCTAGAATAAATAAAAAACACATTGATATCTTTGGTGCTCGCTGTGCATGCATCACCAAGAATGATGCAAAGCAATCAAGACAATCAGCACAAACAGGTACTCTGTCCTGACCAAGACTTCTGGGTGAAGATGTAACATTTTCCTGCCACTGCTGCTTGTGACTTACAGCACTTAAGTAACATCTTGTGCTCTGAAATATTGTTAGAGCTTTTGTTTACCTAACACTGCCTCAAGTGTGTTTCATTGTACATGAATTCAAGCCCAGTTTTGGGCAGGATCACAGACTGGACAGGACAGTCTGACTGGTTCTTTTGTCTCCTGTAGCCGCAGAGCAGGTCTGCTCCTGTCCAATAGGCTGTCCAGGTCTCCGGAGACTGAATAAACCTACTGGCTTAGCTAAAGCAAATGCTTTTGTACACAACAATGCACATATTCTGTAAATACATTTTGCTCTTCTCTTGTTTTCCCTGGAAAGACAAATATACAAAAATCAGACCTCATTAGCTGCAGCAATAGCATATCTGTGCATCGTAGACATGAGAACAACACTGAGGCCATCCCCACACTAGCACTACATTTTTATTGTAACTAATGCTTTGTTTACTCCTCGCATCTACACTACTGAGGTGTATTTGAAGCCCTAAAATGAGGACTTTTGAAAATGCTGCTGAATCCATTTTAGTTTGAAAACTCCTCAAACAAACGGTTGCTTCCCAGTTAGTTTTTTATCAGTTATGAATTGTCAAGCCAAAACATTATGGCTAATGACAGACCTACCGTTACATACCATCTGTGATTCTGTACTTTTTGTTTGTGTACTTCTCTCCCCTTGCCATGGCTTCCTCTGGCGATGGATAATGCTCTCAGCACTGCTCTGCTGTGTGGCTGTAATTGATTAGCAACGACTGCCAATCTATGTTCTCCGCTGCCCTGACCGCTTTAGACTCATGTATTACTTTCAATAACAGCTCCAACTCATCATTGGTCCAGACAAAGAAATCTGAAATCAATGTTACATTTAACCGTTGTTGTTTTCCTCCATATCATTTTCTGTAACTGAGCAACCAGCTGCAGAGTAGGCAATCTGATTCCCATTCACACCCAGTATTTCCAGTGTATGTGAATGGTCATGTGTTGTGCGTTTAATGGTGTTGGTATGGATGGAGAACATTTCTGAAAAAGTGCTAAAATACTGGTGTGTATGGAGATCATTTTCATGTAGCGCCATTTTTATAGTTGAAACGTATGACTGTGGATGTAGCCTGAGCAAGAGGAGGATCTTTATCTTTCCTTTACTTAAGCTCCTCATCAATTGAATCAAAGACTATGCCTATACTAACACCAACATGCAATGTTGCTGAAGATGTAGAGGGCCTAAGTGAACTTTCACTCTTTTACTGTCCAGTTTGTATGTCAGTGTCAGTAAGTAGGATGTATTATATACTTGTACAACCTTTGTTAGTCCTCTGGTGTTAAATGAGAGAAACATGTCGCTTTGCAGTAATGTGTGATTTCACACGCACGTATTGTTTCCAGTATGACCACATGCTAAGTAATCTATTAGCACTGATAGAACTAAATATGTGAGAGGCAGTGAGATACACATTACAAAAAGATAAATCAGTTTGGACCGAGGCATGGACTTCTATGCATTCGTCACCGAAACAATCAGCGTTTATAAAAACACAGTTTACAGTTCCAGTGAAAGAGTTGCCCCTTCAAGCCTTTATTTGCCTTTTCCTCAGTATTTCCATGTTCCCTCCCTGTCTGCCGGCGGAGGAAGTGACTTGTTGAAGCAGCACAAAAGCCTGCCACCTAATAAAGTTAGGGGGAAATAGGTAAAAGAAAGCAGGGAGGACCAGAGGAGAAAGCAAAGAGGATGAGGGTGTGAAAACACTCAGTGAGGAACCATTTTATGGCTCTGTGTTAATTGAAGCGATTTAAAAAAGAATCCCATATTCCTGGAGGGCTGAATGAGACAGGAGAGAGCTAAGGGCACGAGGAAGAGTACCGCTGTAAAACAGCTGCTTCTCACTTTTACCCCGTGGACCTCTGAAGAAAGACACAGCGGAAAAGTCATTACAGACATATTATTCTGAAAAGCAGGAAGAGATGATGTAAAACATTAATGACCCTTGTAAATATTCAATCAGATGCTACTAAAAGCCATATTATGTATTCTCTGGATATTTAGTTTTATGAAGAATAGTAATAATCAGCCCGATGCACTCACTCATTAGTGCAGATCTATCTATATGCCAGTAAAGCACTTACAACGGTTATTTTGCAAAGATGGCAGGCGGACTTCAGTCATGTCAGAGGGGATCAAAACAGTTTGCTTTCTGTATCTCTGTCTTTGTCATTTTAAGGTCTCTCTTCAGCCCCACAGCTCAGCCATTTCTAAGCCAGACCAGACCCTCTATCTCTGGGTTTTGTTCCACGAGCCTCCTGCTGGAAGCTGAGCCCTAAGACAAAGCCCTGTTTACACTAATGGCCCACTAGGCCTTTGGCCACAGAAACAAATAACAGTGGGGGGAAGTCAATAGAATTTAACATTTTGACATTTTTCCTCCAGCTCTCAAAACCAATATTGACCCAGCTCCCCTGCATGGCTGTCTTTAGTCCAGGACCTTGGCATACAAATCAAGCCAATGCAGCCAGAACCACAGGCAGCCAGTCGAGGGGTGAGGCCAACAATAGCCTGCCCAGGATGGGGCTCTCCCACTGGGCAGGCAGAGTGGCCACTGTCCCTGGCCTCAAGCTGGTCCACAGAGGCCTGATGTATGAAAGAACTCATGCTATCCCACCCGCTTTAATGATTCCATCTGAGAGGGACAATTGTGTCTGTACTCCAGATCCTGCTGGTGAGTGAGGTGGACAAGTAGAAGGGACAGTGGGGGCACTCACATGTGCAGAACAACCCCATAGCGGGCCAGTACTTCTCAAAGGCCAGATTACAATCAATTAGAGCCTAATGAGCGGGAAGCTGGACTTGTAACCTGTTGCAGCAGGGTAGTTGTTTAGAAAGCTCCCAGTTGGCGGACACATCAATAACCTCTGAAATAGCTCCAGACTGAAAGCAACACGCAGCAGGGCGCGCCTGAGTGCGTGGCCGTCTATATCTGAGTCCTGCCTCTGTCCCTTCACCCAACCCGACTGTGTTGGGCTGTGGCTGAGAGCAGAGACACAGCAACAAGTTACTCTGAAACATAATTTGTATTGTGCACTCTTCCACTACTTCCACGGATCCCTTTTTTAGTCATTTGGCCATGGTAAAATGTCTTATGATAGGAGGTGGGTGACCTAAGAGCTCATGCAGAGAGAGCAAACAAAAAACATCACAGGGATTCATAAACATGGCAATCAACAGGCTGTATTCTCTTTTTTAGCATGTGTGTGTGAGAATGCCTGCTGGCTTGCATATGTGCCTATGACGGTAAAGAAATCATAAAGGGAAAGGATACGCTCCCAGTTTTGGATGATATCTAGCTGTTGCTCCTACATGGTTTTAATGCACTTATTGCGAGTTGCTTTGGGCAATCTGCCAAATGAATGTAAAACAAAGATGTCAGCTTCCACCAGAGAAAGGGCAGAGTATGTGGGCTTGTGTCCTGGCCCAGCAGGAAAGCTTGTCCTCAGGCTGCTCTTACCTGTGGAGCCCCTCTTTCCACGGAGACGTTCTTTGCATGGCAGGTTGGCCCACAGCAGGGGAACATGGGATGGTCATATAAGAGAAGGTGAAACAGCAGGAGTAAAAGCGGCATTCTGGCCCGAGGTGAAATCAGGAGGGAGTTGAGTAGTGGGGTTAAATGAAAGCAAGTCTCAATGGTGGATTGTTTATGCAAGTAGACAAACTGTGTGTTTGCAGAAATACTAAATCAAGTCTCACAAGAGTAAGCCAGCAGGAATGATACATTGTAAAAATAACATCTACTATTTAGACACCATCTCACCTTTGTGTTATTTTGCAGGCTTTAAGACTTTAAGCATTGCTAGATTACTTGCCAGTCTTTCATGCTCTTTGCTTAGGTACAAGTTCAAATTGTTCACTTGTTGCATTCTAAAAACGCTGAGCATTCAGACTAAAAACAATACCGTGGTATTTTTTGAATGCAAAGGTTGGGAAGGGATGTGTTGCTCCAAATACTGTCGAGCTGATGAAATATGATTCATGAAGGCCAGTTTGAAGTGGAGATCCTATGTTGCTATAATGATAACATCCTTTTCACTGTACAGAGTAATATACTAGAAACAAACCAGCATCTGATTTGCCAAATTGCAGTGACGACGTTGGCATTGCAGTCACCAGGCTACCATCTAGTTCCATTATATTCAAGAGAAGGCACGAACGGTGTCGCCAACACCGTGCAACTCATACCAATAACATCTAGATTGATAAACAGCACGACAAATAAGAGGAAATATGTGTATATTGATTTTTGGGAGAGCTGTCCCTTTCAGCCATAGAGTTGTGAAATCAGAAAACAAGGTTCATTTTTTAACAGGGATTTGCAACCGTTGTGAAAGGCAGTGTCAAATGATGTGAGCCTGCTGATTTGGGCATCTCTATAATCATACCTCATTTTAGCACATTTGAGCAAGGAGACCGTCACAGCCAAACATCCTGTCAGACATAAACTGTCAAGTAATTCAGGTTTTAGTCTAGTAACTGTAAAATATGTAAATGTCTTAACTGAACTATAACTTTAAGTGGAGTATTTTAAGTAACCAAGCTATGAGCTCATAAATCTACTGAGAGCTGACAGAGACTGACTCAATCCTTTCAGTGGGACGATATTAAAAAGACCTCACCGCTTTAAATCTCCGTCTCCACATGCTCTCTGTCTCATGTTCTGATTGTTGTGGGAACACTCACAAGCCCCGACTGATCATTGTAATATACGATGCTGTTAGTTTCCTCATGGTAAGCAGTTGGGTACCACCGGTCACCACTGTGCTGAAACACTTTTAATCAACGAGAACCTACTGTGAAAGCCCGAGCCCCGCCCGGCTCCCCACCTGCCAAAACCGAGCTGTTCACCTCAGCAACCTCAAAGCGACAGCTAGTATTTAGTAATATCGTGTGGCAGTCCAGCAGCTTCGACTATAATGTACCCACTGACAGCACTAACCTCTCACAGCCCTGGTACCCCCTTCTAAGGTTATATTACAACACAGTGGGAGCTCGGAGAGAGGAGAGGAGGGGAAGGAGTGATTGTTTGGAAGTTCTCAAGACAAGTTGGCATTTTCCCAGGCTACAGTGGGGGTAGGCTCTCTCCCAGCATGCCATGTTCGGTGCAGTTTGATTAAAATTGTGAAGTACACAGATTTGCTCAAGTATATGGTCTTTGTTGCCTCACTACCCATCACCCCAGCTTTCTAAGTCAGAAGTGGCCACACTTAAAAACTTTGACCCTGGAGACACTTTACGGGTTTTCCCAGTGTGATTATACTTAGAAACACAGTGTAGGCGAGATTATTCACATCAGATCTCTTTATGTGGGGAAACATTACACCACATGGCAGAACTGACGCTATGTCAATGTAATTTGTTCCGCGATGAAATAACACAGAGCGAAAAAAGCCATGATTTGCAACAAAGTATTTCTGTCTGGATTCAACCAAGACAGCACATACATGTAAGATCACAGATTGCTGAAGAAGTGCAGACCAGAAGATTTTGCCTGGGTGCATAGGCGTCGACCAGTATTACAACACTGTTACGGTCCACTGTGGTCTAACAATCATACAAGAGTAGGTGAGAACTTGCAGTGAACCCAGGGAGGGTAATGACATCATCATCACCAGCGGCATGGCCAAAAGCTGGCAGGTGACTCTCTTTTTTCAGCCTTGAAGGAAATCACTGATGACAGGTGAAGTCTTACAACTCAGATATCTTTTTTTTCTAACTCACTTGGGAAGTGTGGTGAGTCAGTGATTGGCATTATTTCCTCAAAGTCCTGGGTTTCTGTCCTGGTCTAGGCTGGTGTGTAATGATGTAGTGCAATGCATGACTTGTGTATGATATGTTTGTTTGCTCTGTATCGTCCATATGTGTGTTGAATATGATGCAGTTTATGATTTTCCATGTAAAGACTTTTCAGTCATGCATGTGATGTACTCAATTGCATGTTTCACGAAACTTTCATGTTTATGAAACATAAAGAATTCAAAATCAGTTAAATAGACAGTTTGAAGAATAATAGTAATGTAGATAATATTATATTAATAAACCGTAGATATTTTAAGCCTATGCATAGAAACTGGAGCTAGATTAAGCTGGCGTTTCTAAGCCTTTGATTTATCTCCCCCCTCTCCCCTATTTGATGGTAGGTGAAGTTGCTCCAGAAACCCTCACCCTGCTCCCATAATTTAACATATTACAGGCAACCGAATGTATATGCAGTATACATGTTGAACATCTTCTTAAATATTATTAGCTTTTATCTCTTTTTAATATTTATCAGATGGCTTATTAAGAAGATTTATGTTAGTTGCAACACTGCCATACCATCATGCCTTTAAAATGATCGTCCATTGCGAAAATACTTTAAAAATACAAATTTTGATGTCCACTGTATATCACCCATGTGGTTAAAAAAAGAACTGCAAAGTGTAAACAGACCTCGGGCAACATGGCTGCAGTTCAATTTAATTTTAAAATTAAGTATTGACTCTTTATCTAATTAAAAATGAGCTATACAATGTTTGCAATATGCAACATAGTGACTTCATGTGGAGGGACTACCAGACTAGCAGTGGGTTAACCATCTTGAAGTTTTTGTGTTCTTCACATTCTGCTGACATTGTGCAAATGCAGCATGAGCCTGACTACACACTTTTTGACCATTCGAGCATACATTCCCTACAGTCTGCGTTGATTATTCTGCAGTGTGAAAGGGTTGTAGCTCTGAGAGATTTTAGGAGCTGAAAGCATTGGCAATGCTGACCTCTGACCATTTGCTTTTGTTGTGCCTCATTAAGCAGGGTGAACACATCAGCCAATACTACTTATTGCCCTCTCTGTTATGGCAACTACCAAGCAAATAAGCTTCGACTTGCCTCTTGTTACCTAAGCTCTCCGTTTGGCCTCTGGCATCATACAAGTGAAGAGTCTCTTCCTTGGAGAGCTGCACTCTCTGAGACCCAGACGAGCGCTGGAGCACTTGTCAGGGACCTGCAGTATTGTAGCGTGAATGGTGCGGCCTCAATGCAAATTCTTCCACACTCTTAGGCGGCAAAGGCTAGCATTGACTGACTGGTTGTGTTAATTTAGCTGCCTTTCAGTCCTACTTGATCCACAGTCTCCTGGACCTCAATGGCAAAAGAGTTAAAAACATCTGAAGTGTCAGAGCAAGAATGTGCCATTCAGGTCTCGAAGCGACACACTATTAACAAATGTCAGGCCACAAACAACCAGCTGTGGTTAAACAAACCAGGGAGGTATGCTCTACAGTTTACCTCGCTGTCGAGGCTCTGTTGTCAGCCATTGATAACCTTTTGCATTGAGTGGTTTCAGGGGAGAGACGTTTTAACACGGTGGGTGATCCACATGAACAGGAAGCAAAACAAGCTGCAGATTTCAGAGGCTGAATATGTGGCTGTCAAAACACAAATAGGTTGTGGAGTGGCTTCATCTTCACTTAGAGGCAGGGACACTCAGTCATTCTGCCCAGTGACGAGGCTGCTCAGGCTGAGGTTACACAGGGGAATGGCCCATGCCCTCAGCAGCAAAACGCCCACTCTCACTAGGCGGCTGACTCAGATCCAGAGGGCAGCAAGGGCACAGCACAGGCAAACAGGCATTTTGAGTCAGACATGTTGTGTGCAGACTCTAGGCCTGAGGGTGTGCACTGCAGGGCTGTGCACTCCAGCTGTGATTTACATGCTGCTTTTGACAAGGTTGCAACCTATGCAGTACGCCTTTTCCTTACTGGCGAGGAGACACCCTGAAAATGACTTCACGATCAAGTTACAGCCCAAAACTAAAGATAACACGTTTACAAGGGGCGAGGTGCTACTTAGAGACCCATTGCTTCACCTCGCTTAATCTGACTCCTGAAAAATGATATTGCAATCATTTTAAACCCAGAGCAGTGGCAGTTCTATACCATTTTAAATGTGAAGTGGGGCATATGCAATTTTAGCGGTATTAGAGATGTTAGGCACAACTGTTACAACCACAACTGTTGCAACTGTTTGGGTTGGTTCTCCAAAAAGATTAACAACACACAGACAACAGCAAACACTAGAATACTCCATCAGTATTAACAAACATTTTATTTATCACTGCCCATGAATAATCACTATTTCCCTGCTTTGTCTGCCATTTAGTGCTGAGCAGATTGTGTACAGTTGGTTTTTAGAACTTTTTCATGAAAACAGCTGCCTGCTGTGACTGAGAACAACATAATGAGAGCTATAAGAGTGAATCAAAACACTTCAGAAGTATTTCACTGTTGGAAAGATGGTCTTTTCATACAACTGGATGATCTTTGCAGTAGACTCACACAAATACTTTTGAAATTGGTGCATTATGACCAGAGGAAACAGAATAAAATGCTGAAGCATTTACGCTTGCTCAAGAGGTAGAAAGCCTACAACCACCAATAAATGCTCCCACTGGTGGGTGACGTAATATGAATTTGTTTACATTGATACAGGAAACAATATGACAGTCCAGTGGTTATAAACAATCTTAAATTACAATTAAATGTTTGTATGTTTTTGGGGTAAGTTTTGATGCATTTTTAATGTAAAATCTTGATAACCACAGTTTAGGTAAAAGTATTAATTAATTACGTATTAAAATGAACATAAAGTATCAAATTGCACATGGTTGTGCATTGATATACATATTATTAAATAATTATTGCTCATGCATTAATATTTAAGTAGCATTTGAGTATTGCATTTGAATGTTGTTGTTTCAATGACTGTCAAACATGAAAAGAATGGAGATATGTGTGAATATGCTTTGATTTTCTTTTCATTCCCTTTTCCTTCTTGCACTACTTTGACTTGTGTAATAGCTCTGTACATATTTTCAAGTCATCATTTTGACAGCAACCAGTAGTTTTGGACCTCTTTTGGTGGGTTGTGCACTCTGCACAGCTCACACCAGGCCATAGTTGTTTTCAGCCTCAGACAGTGAGCAGTAGTAATGAATTGTAGGTCAAAGGGCTGTTTCATAGTATGTGTGACACTCTGGCTAAAGTGGTGACAGCGCAGTGGCCTGGGTGTATCACATGTGATGAGTGCAGTAGACAGACAGCTCTCTTTCCCATGCAGCAGCACTGCGTGTGTGTGGAGGCATGCAGGACGTGAGTGACAGTGCTATGATGTGATTGGTCTCACCACTTCCTATTGTTCCCCTGTCACTGATAACCCCCGGTGACCCGGGCCAAAGGAAGGAAGGCCATTGCTCGGTTTGTGGTAGTGGGCTTGTCAGCTCTTTGTCCTCAGATAACTTATTAACCTGCAGAGTCCGCCAGGAGAAGAATGATTTCTCACATGGCTCGCTGTATGGTTAACTCAAGAGTAAACAGCTTTTCAGGATTACATCTGTGAAGAAGCAGAGATGGAGACAAGGAAGGAAAGGTATTATTTGATTTCCAAGAAAAGTGAACACAAACCTGCCAGGATGAAAGAAATTCATGACTTTATTAGATATACTAGAAATAAGAACACAAAAGCTCTTTTGACATAGAGCACGAACCATAGGGCCAATATGAAGTCCCTTAATTATGCTCCCTTTGACCAAATGGCAGCAGCATCATGCTGCTCCAGTGTGTGATTTTAGACAGCATGCATCACAAAAGCAAAAAAGGCGTAATGGGCATTGCGCTTAACACAACAGTATCAGCCTGTAGTGTAACATATAAAATTGCGTCAGTAGTGCTTTCTAAACAACAGCGATGGCATAACATGGCAATAACAATAATTTGCCGACTCTGTTATATAGCGGCCAGTCTCATCCGCTGCTTGGAGGGTAAGAGGCCCCCAGATCTCGTTGTTTTCCCAATTTGCGGACATTTTCGTATGCTGTTCTTCTGCTTTGAGTTAGCCTCTATCTGCTGCTAGCTGCTTTTTAAATCTCCCCAGGTGGGTCACATGCATAACACGCTGACAAAATGTCACAACAGTTGGACATAACTTTGATTCAGTTTATGCACACAGTCCATAGATATTTTTACTGCAGCATCACATGCTGTTGTTCAAAGCAGATGAATAGTACTGGCTGTCTTTCACTAATTAACCCAGCGGATGAGGCCTGCAGGGCTGTACGTGGTCTGGACAGAAGGAGACTACAGACAGACCAGAGTCAGCCAGGGTCACCTCACACCTCAGGCACATAGCTGATGTCACGCGTCTGCTGCCTTAATTGTGCACAGTTCAGCTTCGCTAATATGAAGGTCTCACTAGACTGTTCACTTCAGCTGTTTCACTTCAAGGGAAGAAGTGGTGAAAATGAGCTAAATTGTTTCATGTGCAAAGAGTCAGACTGCCTTCAGGCTGGAAACTGAAAGAAGAATTTGACCCTGTTTGTGGTCTCTTGTTGTCTAAAAATACCTTGACACCAGCTAATGTGTAATGATCTGGTTGGTTGTAAACATAATGGCGAGGGGGGAAGGAGAGATGGAACCAATAGACTCAAGTGTCCTCTTTTTGAATTGAGCTAAAGATGACTATGAAAAAATCCTTTGTGCAGCTTTAAGTTTTAATATATAAATCACAGAAAGTGTGGTCAGTTTCCTATTAGGTACAATTTGCAGAATACAATTCCTATATGCCTACACACTGCATTTTAGGACAATATCCTAATATTCCTTTTATTAAAAAATATTTAATGTAATGAACAGATTTTTCTTTATTCCTGAACATGTACCAGAAAGTCTACTTGAAATGTTGGCTGTAAAATGCCAATAAAAGGATTCAGGAATATTGTTTCAAGTTGCACTGATGACATTAAAATACATTACATCAGATTACATTACATTACAGCCTATATAATTTAATTCACTTCTTAAACAGTAAGTTTTATAGAAGGAAACAGGTTGTGATTTGTTAATCTGGGTGTTCTCTAACTTAAAATGTTGCTTTAAGAGAACAGTCTTTCTTTTTTTTTTTTTTTTTTAAAAAAGTTTTAATGCATAAAGTATTAAATGTAATCACGATCCCATTGGGTTCTGTTTGAACTGAACAATACATGCCTTTTATACAGGAATTGCAGCCTTTGGTTTTCTGAATTAACAATAGTGAAACGCAGGCCTTACTCATGCAAGTAGCTACTATACTTAACACGACTACTGCCATTTACGTCGAATAAATATTGTACTTTTCACTCCACTTCATTACCTGACATTTACAGATACTAACTTGGATTAGAAATCTTGGATGATTAGACCTCTGCTCAGGTGGTGGTGTAGTGGAGGGTATACACAGGTATACACAGGTATACCCTCTAATTTTTATGCCATTTAGTATACCCGCCTGTCACTTCATCAACCATCACACTGCTGAGCTCAGGTCCAAACTGGTGGGACCAAGTCATTGCATGTCACATGTAAGTCTCAAGTCTTGGCTCTCAGGTCCAAAGTCCCAAGTCATTTCGCAAATTAAAACGGAAAAGTCCCAAGTCAAGTCCCAAATCCTTAACTTTGAGTTTCGAGGCTTAAACAAGTCATAATGCCCCTCTTCAACAAATGTAGACCTAATGCTATTTGAACAGCTGAGAAATAATATATTACATTTACAAAAATAAGGAATGCATTTTAAAATTTATATTTATTTAGTAAAGCAAGTTTGTTTGTAGTTTTGGCATGCTAACAAAGTTATCTTTAATATCATTTTTTTCCAGCTGGCACTAAGTTGCGTAACTTTAGCTCTTCATTGATTTTCCCCTGCAACTCGATTGGACGCTGTTGAATCAGTTTCAAACAAAGTGGACCATCTGGGAAATGAAGTGTCGACTTAATGGGAATGAAAAGTGTTAACGTTAGTTGATTCAGGAAATGGATTTTATTGTGGCACACTTTTTAGATAACATAACTGTTTAATCTTGGGGCTATGGGAAAAGTCTTTCCAAGTAAAAAAGCTCAAGTCCAACTGAAGTCACAAGTCACTGATTTTAACACCCAAGTCAATTTTCAAGTCTCTTTTGATTTTGTCAAGACTAAAATCATGAAATACGCATCTAGACTTAAGAAAGTTGATCAAATTAAAATGATAAAGGCAATGCACAACTACAGTAAAAGAGACCTCAGCCAAATACTCTAAGTAGTAGCCTACTCTTCCACACACTAATTAGAAAAGGTCTAATCAGGCATATAAGTGAAAACACCTGAGACATGGCTTTCACTTGTAGTTAAGTAGGATTGTATTTCTTTATTTTTTAATTATTTTATTTTATTTTATTTTATATTTTTTATTTTACAGTGTTGAATTACTACTTCAACCGAACTGAGAGACTTGAGTTAGTTCTTTTAAAAATATTTGTTATCCTTAAAGCCATCAGATGAGCGTCATGTTGTATTTACTCAGTTTGGTTGGCGGTGATCGCTATCTTGTGGTTGACTGGAAGTACTGCAGTCCTGCATCAGCGATAACGAGGTGTCCACCCGTCAATAAGCACAGACAGAACTCAGTAAGTTTAAATATTTAAATATTTTAAGACAAAAGACGCGGCCCTTGGCATTAATTTGTCTAACGTGTTTGCTCTTTCTAGTCAAAACTAATGGCACATAGTGTTATAAAAGTCGCGTGAGACTGTTAATAACGATGCCTGTGGCAGTGATGAGGAAATTGAACCGGTTCTGTCCATTAAAAACAGGTGGCAGTCTCGGTACAGCAGCCCGGAGGTGCAGTCTAAATGCTGCAGAGTCGACTAGGAGGATTTTGACATGACCCCCAAACAGCTCGAGCACTGATACTGCTGTGTTGTCGGTGACATTTGAGGTGAGGACAAAAGCGTTTTGTTATCGCGCCTGATCAAATCTCACCATTGTCAGGGCACATAATCCTCCCGAGTGCCTGCAGGCGCCCGACGCTTCTCACAGAGGTGAGGAGAAACCAGAGGGCCACAGGTGCGGCCGTTTTAAATGTGGGACCAGACTAGTTCCTGGTATGTTGTACCAGTCGATTATCACATTGAAGAGCACTTTTTTCGTGCAGAAGTAGTCAGGCTGTGCATGCAGTGTTCTTAAAGGAAAAGGTTTTTTTTCATGTTTTAAATTTGCTTTAATTCAAATGCATTAATCTTATGTCAAACCGATAGAAATTTGATTAAAATGGGGCCCTGTGGGAGACCAACTTAACTGATCCTTCCCCTATAATGATTGATTGATTAATGAGTGGTTTTGTTAGGAGCCTATTTGCAGTGATGGAATGTAACTAAGTATTTTGAGGCACTTGTACTTTACTTGAATATTTCCGTGTTCTGCGACTTTCTAATCCCACTCAACTTTATTTTAGAGATAAATATTGCACTTTGTACTCCACTACCTCTATTTTAAAGCCTTGGTTACTAGTTACTTAGTTTATTTATATTTTGCATCAATAATCTAAATTTGCAAATAGGTTATCATATATTCCTATAAGTTAAGCCACCCAGCGGTAGAAACTATTTAAATTAGCTCCACCTTTATCAGCTTTAACTTTAAAGTGATGATACTTGGTACTTTGAGTATATTTTAAAGCTAATACTTGTGTACTTTTACTTGCGTAAGATTTTAAATGCAGGACTTTTACTTGTAAGCATTTCAGTACTGTAGTAACACTACTTTTACTCCACCACTGCCTATTTGTCTTTTAATTACCAACTTGAGGTTAAATCATGAGGTAACTTTTATTATTATTATTGTTATTATTTTGTTGTTATTATTGTTATTATTATTATTGATAATAATAATGATAATAATAATAATAGATGTGTAGGATTAAATTTGATCAGAAAACCAAAACAAGAGATTAGGAATTTATCCACATAATAAACTCTTATCCACACTAGAGCATCATAGCTTCAGTAAAAGCTAAATGTATTGTAGTATAATGTGCAGCAATTAATTTATCATATATAAAATAGGCAAATTAAGAGTGTCGTCCATTTTCAAATATTTGAATACAGGAAAAAAAAAACCCAAATGATTTGTTTTAATTACATTTCATGTGATAAACACACTTACCTCCATGTCACTCAATTTAGCGCCTCATTTTGCAGCACATTCTTACTGAAAAAGACTAAAACAATTACAGTAGCTGTGTCACATCCTGTTAAGTTTGCTTCTCAAACAGTGATCATAACTTGTTTTGTTAATTTTTAATTCTTGGCATTTAAGCTCTACATCAACCTGTGTGGCATTTGTAGATTGTTTCAAAGCCTGTAAGCTTTCTAAACAGTCCCCAAAGATCCAAAATAGGAATCTTTGTCCACTGTTTTCTGTTTTTCTACCCTTTGCTATAATTAAGACTTTGCACCCCTGTTGAACACACAAGATGCCAACAACTAAGGACGCTTGGTAACGGGACCATACACAGACTCCCCTCTGTTCAAACATCATGTAACTGAGCTGGTGCTGAAAGTGTCTGTTTACTGGGCTTTGTTTAATTGACGCTGAATTGCCGGGGCTGACATAGAAAACAATTTGGGTGCAACTCTGTCACTTTAGCCACTGTGAAACAGCCTAAACAGATTCCAATCTTAACCCCTGAGAACTGACTCACAAGAGCCTAATCCTGTTGATGGAAACAGAATCCCACCCATGTCAAAACGGCCCGCTGCCCCAGGTGCAGTACCCACAGGCCCTGGCCTGTCTCCCTTTATCACAGCTGATGAATTGAGAGAGCCCTCTTGGGCACACAGCCCAGGCTGTGGTTTGGCTAATTAGAGGGTCTGTTTTCTCATAAATATCTATAGTGATGAAAATCAGGCAAATAAAGGCCTGTGAAAGTGTTAGATGCAAATTCTGAATGTAGAGTGACAATGTGAAGGAAAATCTGGGTGATGCGTGTCTTTTCAAATGCAAGAATCTTCCAAGTTTTATCTTTTAAGTTGCGTGATTCTTCAATCTTAACGCAGGGATACTCAACTTGCTTTGCCCATGGGCCACTTTTATGCACTGTGGCATCTTAGCATTTAAAGTACCAAAAAAAAAAAATCTTGCTGTGAATCAGTTTATTTTCATTGTTAATAAGAAAATGGTCGGCGGGCCAACAGACACCCAGTCACAAGTTGAGTATCACTGGTTTAACTAAAGCAAAATTGAGACTTTTATTGCGAAAATTCTCAACTTTTTGACATAGCTAACCCACAAAACTGCACTGTCAGCATATAGTGAAATATATCGTGAGGCTTTTTTTTGTTCTGACATACCAATGTGACCCCATCATCTTAAACAATACATTCAACTGCAGTTTTGTCACATTAGGCATCGGTTAAGAACAGTTTAGCTGCTGATAATGTGATCAGGACTGATAGGTTATCTTGGTATCTTTTAGTGTCAGTGACATTTTAAAGGCAAAGATGGCCCTGTAATCACATTGTCTTTACTAAGTCTTATTGATAGCTGTAAACAAAGGCTCAAGCCCTCCTCAGATAAGCAGCCCTTCCTAATGGTAGATTTAACATTTAAGCTGAAAAAAGGCCCCAGTTTTAGCCATTTGACATCTGTTCCATGATTTTAGCTGCTCAAGAATTAAATTGTCTCCCAATTTTTGTCAGATGTATGTATGTTAAATTTAAGTTAGATGCACCAAAGATTTTGTCGATCCAGACACAGGTGACTAAGTCAAAACTTGCACGTACTCACAGTTTTAAAAAAATGAGTTTACACTTACTCAGTGTTTACACTTGACATTTTTGAAAAGTGTAGCTCAAACGTCCACATACTTTTTAGTGCTTTTAACCACATCTTACCAGCTCAAAATGAGAGCAAGAGAGATTTATGTATTTTGCTTCTTTCTAATAATGCATATTTTAAAATTGGTTTAGAGGCTGAATTAATAGCTTTGTTAGTTTATCATTTATTGATGCTTTTTGGATCATTAGAAGGCATTAATAGAGAAAATTTTTGGGTTGCCAGGTTTACAAAAAGACATTTGAGAAATGTTTATCCTCTGGCATAGCTTGTATTGTCTTTTTCTTAACTCTTAAAATTCATTAGGAAGACTTCTCAAATAGACCAGTCACCCTCTGGCAGGAGCTGCTGGACATCTGAGTCAGAATCCACTAATTAACAACTTCTTAACATTTCCAGTTCCAGTTTTGGCATCTATTGTGGTGGAAGACTGCTTTATTATTGACACTGATGTTTACAGATGAACACCAGATAGTTTACTATGAGAAACCCATGATTTCCAAAATCCATAAATAAATAAATAAATAAATAAATAAATAAATACGTTTTATTTCAAATGTATAATTGCTAGACAAGACACCTCCTGTTTCACTGATAAGTCAATTCATAAGACTTAAAGTCTCACACACTTATATCTCCAAACTAGTTGTGATGTCACAAAATTTTGTTCTTATGTAGAAGTATTAAACTGTTAAACAAGCCAGAAATTTGAGATGAGCAGACAGAAACAGATGAGTGTCAAATGCATAAACCATCATGCACACTGAAGCTCAAATATTTAAGTGAAGTCAGAATTTTAAAAACACACTTTTGACTGATGGAGGACTTTAACTATTAATGAAGCCATTAATTATTACTTATTCAAACCCATTATGAAAGGGTTTAGAAAGTCGAAACAATTTTCTTTTTGTTTTTTTTAATTAAGTAGATATTTTTTTTCTGTATTTCTGTCATTAAGATTTATGCGGGTCATATGAGTGATGCAGCTCCAGTCTCATTCCCCGATTATGGCTCCTGCAGTGTTTGGATACATTCGGATCCATTGTCACTCCATGAAGTCACAGCAGTGAGGTATCAGCTGACTGACACACACCTCACATGATCCACATATTTGCTAATGGCCTGACTTGCACTGTGCCAGTGACGCTGCTAAATGTACCTCTGGATTTTGAGCTTTTAATGAATCCATCAAAAATATTTTTAAAAAGGTATAAAACCAGACATAAATATTACCTAGACCAGATCACAGATTTCATATATATATATATATATATATATATATATATACATATATATATACACCAAATCAAACAATAGTAAAATCTAAAAAAATACATTGGATCCAGTCAAGCAGTTTGCTACTGGAGAGTCTATTTAAAGTTCTGAAACTGTATGCCTCTGTTGGAGATGGCTGCTGTAAGAACGTTGCGTGTATTACGTGATGAGAGGAGCCACTCTATATTTATCAAATCATGGGACCCACCAGAGGACGTACAACATGGTGCTGCTGAGACTCCAGACTTCCACACCTTCACCTCCTGCAGACCAGGGTAACTGCTGAAGCAGGACAGGTAGGAAACCTGCATGTATGTACAAAAACGTATGCAGACAGCTAGAATACATAGAAATGTAATACTTCCTGTTGTCATACTTCTAGATACTTACATTCTGTTCAAAAGTTTATTGATTCAGCTTACTGGCGAGTTTTCACATGCTCCTGTGAAGAGATTTCTGTTAGAGTTGATTAGTATTATTGCCAGAAATATCAGAAGTTGTTGCACTTTTAATGTATTTATATCTTTTACATACATTTTGCTTCAAATTAAAAAAAAAAAAAGAAAACACCACAGTTGTTTTTGTAATTGCAAAAATGGCTTTATTGGTCTGTTGATTTAGTTAATTTTGTGGCAGTTTTTATGCTTTTGGTATTCTTGCTTGGTTTTTTTGGCTTTTATTCTGAAAAGACATTTGATTGTATGATGCATAAATTACCCGAAATACTAGTGATTAATTTTGAAATGACGCTCTTTTGATTAATTTTACAGGTGAAACTACACCCTCAAAGTCAAAATGGAGGACTTTGAATACAGTGTGGAGATCTCTGACCGTGACTGGGAATGCTTCTTTGTGGAGTGTGAGGAGTGTAGCCTGCGTCCTCCTTCATTAGCAGGGTTGGATGACTCAGGGTTGAGTGACATTGATGATCCAGGGTCCATTCTTGCTAAGAGGGGTCAGAAAGTCGACCTAATGGCAGGCTTTTCAGAGCCTCGCCATCCCATCGATGGACCCCCTGACTGTGAGGGCTCTCCTGTGGAGCATTACCTCAGCGAACACGCCGTCGGCGGAATGGAGAGCGTGCTCTCAGGCAGTGAGGAGGATATACACCTGCAGTCTGTCAATATATTCTTTGAAAGGCTGAAAAACCTTACAGAGGCCGAGAGGCTTACTGAGCCAAGCCAAGTGAGAGCTGGAAAAAACAGAGAGGGGATACAGGAGGAGGAGTGGTGTAGTGATGGGCAACAAGCCAGCAGCAGTTCTTTGCCAAAAAACATCCCCAAGTTAAACTCTCTGCCTGCCAGCGGTGAAACAGCAGTTGGCAAAGAGACCGCAGAGCCTTTCGACACCATCAGCAACATAAACACAATGAAAAAAGATGTGCTCGGTTCCAACATTTCCCCTGAACCTGCAGCCAATAACTTGGTGCTCCAGACTAACAAATCAGCTTGCCCTGAAACAAGGTTATTCATCAGAGAGGAAGCCTGCAGAGAAACCAGTGCAAATGAGGCTACACAGCTGAATCAGTCTCATGACTCACCAGAGGGGGTTGACTGCTCAGAAACAACACCTCACACTGACACAGTGGTGAAGGTGGAAATTTGCACACCTCAGGATGTTGAGCAGAAAGACTTGTTGATAAGTCAGTTAACTCTTGGTAAAAGGTCTAGCACTGATCCATCAAGTTATCTAGATATTGTGACAAATGTTACAAGGAAGGAAAAGCAAATTCCTGATGTTTTACAGTCACACGCAACACTGGCGTACAAAACAGCAAGCCAGGAATTGTCTCCGTCCGCCTCTATCAAAAGAAAGAGAAGGAAGAAAAAACGACTTAGTGTTGATCCAGCTGAGAGTGGATCTGAGAGGCAGATTTCAGTCAAGCAGAGTGACTCAGAGGAAGAACAGTATGCATGGAGAGGAGGAATCAGTCACAGTTTATCTGACGATACTAATTTATCTTTCTTAAACGAACCACAAAAATATGGCATGCCTTCTTTAACTGCAATTTCAGATACCAGCAATCTCCCAGTAAAGATATCTGCACTTGAAATCAAAGTCAGTGATCTTCCTCATTCCAGGTCTTCATGTGACAGTCAATACCAGTATTTACCAAAGAACACAGTCAGAGAGGGAAGGTGTAAAGCAACAGGCTTGACTGAAAATAATGCAGCTAATGACAGGCCACCAATCCCATTGAGTCAAACTAATAACAGGGTAATGTCAAGACCAGACAACAGTGGCAATATGGCAACAAATTTGCAGCCATGCAGCAAATTACATACTGAAGGATCAACTGGGTTGCTAGTTTCAATTGCCAATGGTGAAACTGATAAATCAGGCCTGTTTAAAGAAACAGCAAACTGTAGAGGAAGGGACATTTATGCAGGGAGTCTCCAGCAGTCTGACAAAATGCATGATTCTGTCGTTTGTTGTAAATATGAACAAAATCCAGAATCTTGCACAGCGGAGGTCAAATCAATGAGTATTTTACCAAGCACAGAGTCAAATGATCCTGCAGTGGAAGTCAGCCAACATGACAAACTATCTGCTGCTAAGTCAGTCCTGGCTGTAGAGGCTGGAAATTCTGGCAGAGACAACCATACACTATGTCAAAGAGAGGGTGAGCCCAAACAACAGCTGGAAATTGACTGTCAGGACAGAGACCAAGATAGATCTACGCTGGAAAAGACTCACTTTCCGCTGTCTGCAAGCAGTTCTGCCGCTCATAACACAAAACCCAAGCAGTTCAACACCGCAAGCTATCCATTCTTGGAGATTTCCAGTAAAGTGGACAGTGCTAAATTAACATTAGATACCAGCAATGCATTGCCTGATAAATGTTCATCCTGTTCAGATGTAAATACTACGGCACAGCAAACAGAACATCCTCTGGCACTTAACACCTTATCCAATTTTGATGTTTTGTCAAAGAAAAACACAACAGAGAGATCTGAATTAGCAGCATCACAAATCATGGATTTTCAAAGTGGGAATCCCCTTCTGTCTGCTGAAATTAAGAGGGAAACCAAAGTGTCCATGTCTGAAGACTGTCTCACAAGTCTTTCAGATTTTACATCAATATCATCCTACTGTACTCTGGACACAGAATCTGTCATGTCACTCTCAAATGAAAACATCACAGACATGTCAGCAAGTTCCTGTTTATCTGTCAATCAAAATGACCTCGAAGGAGAAAAGACTTCATTAATGTTGGTAAAACATGAGGAAGTTCATGGCACATCTGAATCCAAAAGCCGATCAAATGCTGCAACAGATTCAAAATGTGATTTAGTGGTAAAAGCAGAAGATGTCATCACTGTATCTAAAGCAGAATGTGAACCTGAGAAAGCTCCAGATTCAAGGCATTCAGTGTTTGCTATGTCATCTTTTTGGAATGAGATGGAGAAGCTTACAATCAATGATATTCTGGGTTTAAGAATGATCAGCAAAGCTGCCCCACCCAGCCTTCTCTCACCTTTACAGGAAATTGAGGAAACTGGCATGTTGGCTATGACAGATTCAGGTGTTTTTTCTCAGCTGGATGAGTCCAAGCCTGAACCGAACGAAGACATATCCAGTGATCCTAACTCTGTAGAATCAAGTTCTATCATGGCAGCCGAGTTTTCGTCTTCAGCGGATGTTATGTGGGAGAGTCTAGGTGCTGATATTTACCCTGAGAGTATGATGTTGACATCTGTTAGTGACATTTCTCAACCGGTCCTCCCTGGAGGTCCTGAAACGTGCCTCAGAAAGATTTCTAAAAACATAAGTGTGCACAATCTACATGCCCTGGCATCTGATTCTTTCAGCTACACAAGGAAAGACCAAACTCTACAAACCTTAGATGAAGGAGAATTTTCAAAAGGAGAGTATTTCGCTGAAGGACACATGCCAAAGCAAGACACAGACGTGGACTCTTCAGCTTCATTTTCAGACAGCTACAGAATCTCTCTCACAGATATATTTCAGTATCTCTTCAGTGGAAAGCAATCCGTCTCCAGCCAATCAGCCACGGATAACATAACCACGTACTACACTGATGGAAATTCTGTCCCTGAAACTTATGATCATTTCTTCTCAGAGTTTGATACAGAAAGCTTCTTCTATCCTCTCATCACGTCAGAAGATCAGTCCAAAGACGAGCTGGTTCCTATCTTCTCCTACTCTCGCTCAGCTAATAGAAATCTGCAGTTCCCTGAGGCTTATGATCACTTCTTTGCATCCTCGTCTTCTGATGATTCTTCTGTGGAGTCTGATGAAGAAGACACCTGCAGTCCTGTGAGGGTGTTGACCAGATTCAGCCATACACCAAGCACATCTGAGAGTTCTACAGACATATATGATAATTTCTTCACAGACAGCGACCTTAAACAGAATTTCTTTTGGAAACCCACATTCTCCTTCAGGAAGATTAGTTTTACTGGATCTACAGTCCAGAAGAAGACTCTCTTAAAACCTCTATCTCGAGTGCAAAGTGTCCAATCCTTTCGAAGGACAGTTCATTCTATAAATGCTCTGGGAAATCAAGATGGGAAGTTTCCTGATCCACTTCTCTACCACCTGGAGGACAGGATGTACACACAACTAGCACGGCAGCCTTTCAGATATGAGGACTTGCAGACGGCTGTTTCGAATCCAAGTAAGTCCAGTTTCATGCAGTGATCACAATGATGTGTCATTATAGATAGGGATAACATAATACAGCCAACTGCAGAAAAATCTTTAATGGAGTTTATGTGAAAATATCAGAGTATAATTCAGATCCCAGTCAATTCATTTATTGTCCATCACAAAGTAGGGATGTTGGTATGTTTGTACAATACAAAACACAGATTCCGTTAGGAGCAAACTATCAACAATGAGGCTCAGTGATGCTATCTGCTAATTAAAACTTTAATGCATTTTTATACCACTAATCCTGATTAAGCCTTTCCCAGTACTCACAAGGCAAGATAAGAAAAACCCCCAGGGTCAGATTTTACAAAGAAAGTTAGACTTCTGAGAGATTTCTTAATTCATCAAATTCCAAACTTTTGCACATACCTGAATAGTTCTCAAAAGAATACTTCACCCCCAAAATGACCATTTGTACGTTAATTATTTATCACATGCTACCTGGTGGTGAAGGTAGAATCCAAAAAAGATTATTCTTCATGAACTTAGGTAAGTTGGGACCACATTTAACAAACTGCAAAACTATATAATAAAAATCCATCTCTTTACAAACTCACACAACTCATGCAGAATATTTCAAGTCTCAGTTATCCAGCCAAATGCTCAGCACTTTCCAACACAAGCATTTTCATAAAAACCTTACTTATGTAAAACACTTCCACCTACAAGCAGTTCACTCTTCACGTGCCTGAGTACACACCTGTACCAAACGTGTGCCAAGGCATGTTACTTGTCAGTGCAAGAGACTGTTTGTACTGTCGTGTTTTAAAATGAACTTTAGTTTGGGAAGTACTGAGTATATGACTGAATAAACGAGACTTGGATTATACTGCACAAATTGTCTGAGAGTTTGTAAACGGATGTTCTGATATAGTTTTGCTGTTAAATGTGGTCCCCTATAACATCAATTCATGAATATTTGCCTTTTTTGATTTTCAGTTTGCTGTGGATGCATGCAAGAAAAAACATTTTCTTCGCTAATTAAAGGTAACATGCAGTGAGAAATTGATAAACAAATGGTCATTTTGTGGGTGAAGTATTCCTTTAACTATCTTCAATAGCGCTTTGCTAAGATTGAGATTTATTGGTGCTGTTGAAAAAAATAAACATGTATGCAGTTATAAGTAGAAGAATATTAGCTATCTAAATGTTTTTAAACAGTGTTAGTGAACAACAAATTATTTTTTTTACCAGTCGTCAACAGGTAATGATTGTTACCAAGGAAACTTCGAGTTCAATTAAGTTTTTAGGCTTTAAAAACAGCAATACCATTAAAAAACTCAAAAACAAAGACAAAACCTCTGACACACTGTTCTACTTACTGCTGACATATTTATTGAGTAAAACTCAATAAGCATGTCAGCAGGACAGTGTACAGGAGTTTCTCTCTTTGTTTTTAGATTGCTCTCTCCTCTGAGGCACCTGTCACACATTCAGGTGTGCAGAGATTTTCTTCAGCAATTTGGATGATTCTAAGAATAGTATAACTATGGACCAGTTTAGCAGTTCATTTGTAAAACCAGAGAGGCCTCCAGTCTATCACAGATAGCTCTGATTCTTCATGCTTAAAAACTTTATTTAATCAAACCTGTTCATATTTTACTGCAACCCCTTTAAGTTATACTTGTTCTGCGTGTTCTTCTCACACATGGACTATTGTAATGTAGGATATGTCATCCATTGAGTCAGCTGTTGCAGCCCAGGACGGACTGTAACTGGCATCATCTGTCCAGGACATTCTCTCTTACCTCAGCTGTCAGAGGACACTGACTGGACTGCAGGCACGTAGTGTTGAAAACCAAGCGGAGTTGTTGTATGCGATAACTTGACTTCCCTCAATGAGTGTCATCTCTAAGCTCCCAGTCTAGTGCTCTAGTTTATATTTGGCTGTAAAGGAAAATACTCAACTCGAGGAGTATATGTACATGTAAATCCTTCTTCTTAGACAACCTCTTAGCTGTAATAAGATAATAACTCACAAGTTACTGATACAGCATCTAATAATCAGCAGTTGTGCATAAGAATTATCATTAAGGTCACTCGAGTCATAAATACAAACATCAGTGGCTTCAAGCAGGCTTGTTTGTTTGCATCATGGTAATCTGTGCAGGTGCTGGGGTTTGACCGGGTCACAGTGTGACAGAACAGGAAGTCTCAACATATTACTGGAGGCTTGTGCACAGCTGTTGCTGTGTTAGTGCCAATTAGGATACCTTTGACCTCTCACTGGACTTCTCTGTGGATGGTTGTCACTAAATGTGTCACACTTCATGATTCAATATGTTTTCTGTAATACTCTGTCACTTTCTTTGAAGGGTTGGATGCCTCTCTTCTGCCTCTCAGACAGTCAGACATGTGTCTCGTTTGTATTGCATTTGCTTCATGGGTGCTGAAGACTGCAAATCCGCAAGTTGGAGATGCCTGGAAGGCTGGTATGTTTGTTAATGAGCAGCAGTAGTAGTCTTTAATATGACAGAAAAACTGCAAATGTTGCTTTTTAAAAAAATATTTTAAGACTGGAATTACAAAACAGTTGCTTATTTGGTCATGTTACATTTGACTTTTGTTAAATCAGTTAATCTCGGCTTTTTAAGGATTTAACGGACTGGCTGTTAATGAGACTGTAAAATGTATCTCAGTATGTAGTTAAATCAACAAAACACTAAAAAACAAAGAAAAAAGAACTTTGAGAGAAAGTAAATTTTTATATGAATAGATAAATCCAATGTTAGGTTGTTAAGTCTCATGAGTCACATGATAACTTTGCTTAATGTTTACTTTCACACAGTTCTGCTGGCGAATGTAAGTGCCCTGTCAGCAATCAGATATCTGCGTAAATACGTCAAGACGATGGCGACCAGTGAGAAGAAATCGGATTACACTGCCCTATCTGATTCTTGATGTCTCTGCCTCTGAATACGTCAAGCTTAAAATTTAACATTTTTCCATGAAAACCTGATGTGAACCAGTGCTAGACCTCAGTAGGAATTTGTTGAGGAATTTGTCAAATGTTTGATGTGCTGTTAGATGTCCTTACTATATATTTGCACTTTAATGGCTCGAAGTTTTATTGAAGTATTCTCTCCATTGAATGGAAACATGTTGGTTTGTTTATTGGTAGATTAATTTTGCAAAAAATTTGAATTCTGAAAGGTTTCATATGAAATGACCAAAGGCAAGACTAAAGCAGTATATTTAAAAGAAAGAAGGCTGTGGATATTTGTAATTAAGGTTTCAGTATGTGTGTGTTGAAGAGAGATGAGAGGCAGGCTTATTCAGAACTGTACAGAGTTGAGATGTTAGATGGACATGAGATAAATGGATTAACCTGAGCCACCTGAGGATTTTAAGATGTTTTGTTTCCATTCCATTCATTTTGCAGATGATTTTATCCAAAGTGACTGTTATGTAATATTTCCAATGGCGATAATTGAAAGGATTTTACAAAATAAGATAATATGAGGCAACCTCTATTGTAATATTTTCCAAAATGGCAATTTAGCAAAACACCCTTACAGAAGTTGAATTTATGTGCCAGTTATTTTTCAATTGATGAAGGGCATTTCATTTTCATCATAGATGATTTATAGATGACTGTACAGTATTTTGTGATATGGGTTGCTCTGTGAGTTGTTGATGTCTTTCAGTTTAACTACAGTAAACAACATCTCTGAGATGTGTGCTGTGTCTCCTGTTTTTCCACAAGTGCTCAGACCCAAAGATGAAACTTTACAAACACTAGAGGGCAGTGTAGGTTCATGTAAGAACCTGGACTATCACAGCTGAGTGAGCTGCAGTTTTCAAGGTATTTACAATACTTGATTTTCAGTATGAATGCAAACTATGAGTGGATGCAAACTATGAGTATTAAATAACATAATAAATCATATTCAAAAGAGGTCCTGTCCTCCTCAATATTCATACATAATATTCTCAGGCAGGTGGCAGTGCTGAGCTATATAGTATGAAGTTTACTTCTTATGAGAACAGCCCATGAAGTTGTTGAAGTATTCTCGCACCACTAATACTTAACTGACTAGACGTGATGCAAATTTGGAAAATAGTGCATGTCACAACTGCGTTCTGCCTTCGAAAGCTAAGTGATTTAGCCATTAGGGGCTCTGCAACAATACTACAATTGTTTAATGTATCTCCTCTATTTCATAGTACCATTATAATATGTAGTGGTACTCAAGGGCAGGGGGATGTCATATGCTGTAAACCCCTCTGAGGCAAACATTGTTTTGTGATAATGAGCTTTATAAATAAGATTGACCTGACTTGACAATTTATATGCTATATATTCCATTTGAACTGGGAAGTGAGAATTTCAAGTTCCAATATTTGTGACTAAAAGTCACAAGACGGCTGCTCAGTGCATCAACAGTAGTGGAAACTGTAGTTGTTTTCTGTTTATTAGCACTTATCTGATTTGTGAGTCATTAAATCTTTTATGCACACAGTACTGTCCAACACCTCTCTTTGGACATGTTGTTAAGGTGTTTTTATGAGAGTACAATGTAATGCTTTGTTAATCGACTAGTCTTGCTAACTATGGCTAACCTGGCTTGAACTGGCATGTCTTGCTTTTTTTCAACTTGCTTTATTGCAATGTGGAAACTTGGGTGTGACCTCATTCCCATCTCCAACTTTTGAGGTAAATTGAACGCAGCATCAGAGCTCTTGTTAAAAACAGCAGCCCGATGCAGAGCTTCAGATTAAGGTGATAATTCTCTGTACATTCATAACTATGGGTGACCTTTGCATTGTTTTCACAGTCATTTGACACACTAACATAATGAAAATATTGATTGTTGCCGCTTTAAGAGTATCATTATTGTAAGACGAAATAGAAATACACTTGTCAATTAATTTTTCCAGTTTTATTTCCAAATATAAATAAACACCTCAAACAAAAATGAAAAAAAGGAAGCCACACAGGTGTCAGTACAGCACTGTCTTAGTGATAGTATTATTAGCACCTTAAAGGCAGTCAGTTAAAGCCACATCTATTTGCCTTGATAATGTAGCATAATAAAATAATAAATGTACAACATTTACAAAAATATACATCCTTTACTATAACAAGCCCTGATGGAATGCTTTTTATAGCTTTAAATATAACAATAAGTAAACTGGACAGCATGTTAAAAAATACTTTAAATATTAAAAAAAAAACTTGGTTTTTGCACTACATATTGAACTTTTAGTGCAATTATATAATATGTTAAAAAATAATATTAAAGCTACACAGTATATACACTCTCTCTCTGTCTTCTCTCCCAAATGCTACATGTCATACAGTTGAAGTCTGTTCACTTTCATCATGCTTTGTTTTAAGCCTGTTCCTCTTGATTCCTGCACTCATCGTTCCTCTGCGTGACTACCCAACATCTAACAGTGCCGTTGGTGGGATTTGCTGGTTCATACTGAATGCAGCAGGACCAACACAGGCTGTGCTAGTTGGCTTTTATTATCCCGCTGATAGAGATCTGTTGTTTGCACACGTCCAGACGAGTGCCGGGCTATTGTTTTGTTTTATGACCATCTCTGCTGGGTTGCCATGGCACCAAGGCCTCTGGCCCCAAAGTCTAATCCTGTCCAGTGTGTCGAAATTCCAGACGTTGGCTGAATCATTCTAGTATCACAGTCGTACTCCCAAATGTTGTCATAGTCCATTTCCTGGTCATCTGGTTCTGTGGGTTCGAGGTACGAGTGGTGATCTATAGGAGCGAGAGAAGATTCCCAGGCTTTTAGTTTCAGACAATGAAAGACAAACCTCGCCCTGTCTGTATAAACGTGGACACAGTGCCGACAGAGTTATAGTGTGATTGGCCTAGTATCAACATATAACCTTACTGTAAAACCGGTAGCGTTACATGCCACTACTGCACCACCCTCATTTGTTATCCATGTTCTCTTTGTAATGTTGTGGAAGCATGCAACATGTGAGATGAAATAATTTTGTCACGTTAGAATTAAGCTGTGAGTTGAAGTGAAATGCAATTACCAGGTAAAATTGTCGTGTTTTCACTTGTGATAAAAGAGGCCGTTAATACGTGTGTAAGCCTGCACAGTTGTGTGCTGTCAATCACAGTGGAGGAGTAAACCCTGTCTGTGAACCAGTGTTCTCTTACACTGGGCTTTCCCCCGCATGGGACATCCGCACAAATGGCATTTAGAGCTGCACTAAGCTCCATTTCATTGGCACATTCGCCCATTTCCTACACTTTCACTTCTTTAACCTTTAGCCTTCTGTCAGACACAAGAGTTCAATCAATCCAAAGTGCATGCAGTGTTTAATTTAAGGTGTGATGGAGTGTGAGCAATGTTCTGTGTCCTTGGTGGTATTTAGGAAGGCGGCTGCTTGTGATGATGTTCATAACTCACACTTGTGAGGAAATACGATGCTGCAGTTTTATAGTTGTGATTTGAAACAGTGCCCATTGTTTCTCAATTGAAGTCTACATTTTATTTAGCCATGTGATGAAAAGGCCTGTTTTTGTTTGACAAAATTAAAGATCTTTCATTGATTTTTTTTCCCCAAGGCTGGAAGGATACAACTGTCAAACATACTTGAACTACACACACAGATGCACTACACACAAACAAAGTAATGTTTATCTGAATGTTTGTCAGGTTTATGTTTGCATGCTTTCCATTCTTACCTGGTGAGTAACCATATGGCATCTGAGAGGTGTTCCTCACAGAGCTTGACGAGAGGAGGATCTATAAAAAGAAAACAAAAGAAAGTTACTTCCCGTGAACAGCTATAACAAACATTCTCACGCTCACAAAAATATGTTTCATCTGTGCCACCTGTTCAAATATCACCTGCAGAACAAGTATATACACACATGCTTTGCTACCTACAGCGCATTAATGCTGCTCTTTGTGCTGCAGCATTACAGAAACCAGAGCGTCCTGGGAGACAAGTATCTCTGTGTTTCTCACCTGGTCTTGCACTTGGCCCGGCGCGGGCAGTAGCTTTAGCCTCGACACAGCCTCAGCTCTCTGCTCTTCTTGGCTTTGAGGAATCTCCATCTCCAGGCCCAAAGCTTTTCCATGGGAGTTGGTCAGGACCAGGCTTTTCCTGCAGCGCCTGCCCATGGGAGGGGTACGGAGCTGGAAGGGGGGCAGGATCTGGGGAGCCTGCTGATGGTGGTGGTGGTGCTGAATTGGCTCTTGCCAGCTCTGCTGCTAAAGGACAGAGGGAGACGTGTCAAAGTAGGGCAGCAAAAAGTATGTAAAACAGGAGTTTACATTAACTTAAAGGATGATTTCACTTGGTAGTCAAATAGATCTTCAAATCTGCACTGAATACATTTTGGTTTAAATAATTCCTGTTTTCCTGTGTAATCAAATGTAACTGTGCTAGTCTGAGGTGATTTAACCTTGTATAGAAGAAACAAGTCATTATGGATTTAGATGTAGTTATGTTTAAATCTCTGCGTGTGAGTGACCATCCCTGCTCTACCTCCTAGTCTCTGCATTAACTGCTTTCTTATTTTTTTCACTGAACATGTGCATTTGTCTGTGCACTCATAGATATCCGACAGTGTACGCAGGTGTAATTGAACCTATGGATCCAGTATCCTTGACCCACTTACCACTGGCCTTGCTTCTTCCAGGGAGTAGATCTCTGGGCTGCAGGGCTCATCATACAGAGGCGACAAGGGCTGCCGGGGGGCGCACATGTCCGAGTGGCGCTGGGGCACGTTCAGGGAGTAGTTCAGGGATGTCTGAGGGGTGCTCCAGCTGTTTGACTGATCATAATAGATTCACAGAGTTAGTTTTAAACACCAGGCAACTAGAGGAAAATCAGTTTTCCCTCTGTCTCTGTGTCTCTCTCTCTCTCATTTGGGTTCACAGAAGGCAATCATATAAGTCACTCTGTAGGATCAGATTACCAGATAAAGGTGTTGGACTAATGCCAGTCATGATCTGCAGATGTGACAACAATCTGTTGTCCCACAAATCTGCTTTCAGCTGTTAGCGTTGTGTATAAAAACTGCAGTCCTGACTGCCATAGTAACGTGGGGATACCCAATAAGTATAGTTAACATTTTCTGATTGGTGGCTAAGTTTTGTTTATGAACTATAATAGAGCTTTCATCCCTTGCACTATCAAGAAGATTGATCTTTCAACCTCAGTTCTGCACAAATGCTGCTATTAAGCCATTTGTTAACACCATATACATGATCGCTCTCAGCCGTCTGCTTGGTGTGTCTATATTAGTCACTGCTCACATGACATGTAAAATAAGTCAACAGTCTCGAGGGGAATATTTGGTTATCAAGTTAGACACCAGACTGAATTACCTTGACAAGCGGGGTTTTCTCCAGCCGTGGTGGGCTGGCACGATGCAGGGCAGAGTAGGGTGTGCTGTAGACCTGAGAGTGCATCGAGCTCTCGGCAGGCTGGAGGTAGGAGCTGCGCTGGGGGGAGGAGTAGCGCAGTGACAAAGGTCGTAGGTCGCGCTCGGGCCTGGTGTGAGAAGACACGCTGTTGGTCCTGCTGCCAAGGCGGGCAGTCTCTGTCGAGGAGGGACGACTGGAGCTGTACTATAGGGACAATAAACACACCAAGGGCGAAAGTCAGCCTAGAGTTTTGGCTTTTCCGGTTGGCATCAGGTGTTTAAACCACAGAGTCTTTGTATAACACACATAAACTGTTTCTCCTCTCTACATAGTTGGTTTTCAGCATTATCTTGGGGGTTTTTTGTAAACTCAGTGTGAGAGAAAAAAGGTTTCCATCAGATTAATTGGGAAGGTGGTGGTTCAGGTCACGAGCTGAACATCAACATGTCTTCTGGGCACTGAGCCCTCTCCACTCAAAGTTAATTGGATGGTGATCGGCCTACATAGGCCCTCCCTCGCGGGAGTTTGGTCAAAAATCCTGATAGTGCAGAGTGCTTCAGTACTTCTTTAAGAGACTGAAGTTTAAAAGCAAACTTTTCACTGCTGAATCAAAGTTGGCTGTGAGAGGCTCTTATTTTCTTACATCCAAAAGGTGTTTCGGGGAAAGATCAGTTTGTTGTGATTGTTTTTACCGGAAGGCCTGAAGATCATCACCTGAACCTTTGTAACTGGAGTAGTTTGGTCCTCAGACCTCACTTAATAATTAACTTTGTAAAGTAAAGGTGCTGCTGCTCAGCTCCACCAAAACAAACACAACCAACCAACTCCGACCTCATTTATATCTCTGTAAATATTGTCATGTTGCTGTGCTTGCTTGAGTTTTATTTGTTTGATAACACTTGAACTTTTAAGGTAGCACACAGCCGACTTACACAGAGGGGTTCGGCGTATCCTGGGGAGAGAGGGTCGTCTTCATGAATGGGTAACTGAAGGTTGTGGGACCCACATCCACTTGATGACTGGCTGACTTTAAGAGACTCAGATCGTCCATGGCTGTTTCCACTCCACCTGTCAAACTGTGGGGCCTGGAGATTACAGGACAATTGCAGAAATTAAAATATTTGACTTTGAAGAACTAATGAGCAAAGTGTTCAGAAAATTGTTGCTTTTATACTTCTGTTGCACTGTTGACTTAGTAGCAGTAGTAAATCACAAATCAGTCATGCAGAATTTACAAAAGGCAGGGCCATGATGTCTCTCTTTATCATTTTTCCTCATACATGAATAGTGTTTTTGTTGAAAAGAAGGAGGGCGGGCCTTACCTCTCTCTGCGTCGGGGTGTAGATGATGTCATACACAGGGGGCGGGGGACTGAGAACGGGCACATCAGCAGCTTTGAAATGCTGGATCCAGTCGCAAAACTCAGCCCTATCCAGACACGACACTACTATGGGGTTGATCAACTTCCCTAGGAAGAGAGCAGAGGGGGGAGGACAAAGCCTGTCATTCGGTCCGTTCGCTCACTGGAATGTGCTATAGTCAGATTATCATTGACTGGGGATAAAACCAGCTCATTCACAGGGGGTTACACTCTGTGACGCTAGTGGATTCATAGAAAAGGCCAAATAGCATAAAACATGCAAAAGAATGTGCGCTCATTGAAATCCTTTTTACATGTCTTTTTAAATGCCACCGTGCTGAAGAGGCTGCAGTAGAACAGCTCACTGATTCAGCGTGTTTACCTTCGATCATAAAGGTGTTGGGCTTGACGTCCTGGCAGGGTGTGGTCACTGTAATCATGTTGAGTGGAAGCTTCCCCTGTAATCATAATGATTCTTTAAAGCAAGCGTTTGCAAACACTTGAGGAACTGTATTCTCACAGCTCAGGATGTGATTTTAAGTTAAGGAAGTTTAAGAGTAAAAGGTCAGTAAAGTCAGTGGTACCTTATAGAAGAGTCCATCGTTCTCCTCTGATAGGATGATCAGCGTTGACGGGTACATTACCAGCAGTCTGTCACTCTGCTCCTGTGGACACAAGATTACAGCTGCTAATGAGCCTTATGTGTGTGTGTTTCATTACAGGACCTTCTGTCTTTAATGCATAACTTGGTGGATAAATTCTCTCAGATACTCAGTGTTAATGACCAAATTACAATTGAAGTACGTAAACAAAACACTGTGATTCCTGAAAGCCCTTTTTGAATTAGCTGATGACTGTTACCCGCTGCTTTTAAAATACGCTGGCGGAGGTCGCATTCATAAAACATCATCAAAATGTCACACCCATCCCATACTTGGTCCCATTCTTCCACTTTTCCCTTTAACAGAGACTTTTATTTCAGTACTGTTACTTCTGTCCCATTGATCCGCAACTGCACCTTTTATAAATAACGGCGAGGCAGAAGAGCAACATGACATTCTCCCCTTAAACAAGCAGTATAAAATGAGTTATAGTGTACTTTGTGCTTCATGTCCTGCCTCCTGCATGCTCTACTTGGGCGCCACCCCTCACCTAAACCAAACAATGTATTTCCAGTAGGTGAGACTGTGTTTGACACGATCTCCTGATGTCTGTTACATGTGCAAAAGGACAACTCCAGACAATGTCAGAAGTTCACATTTGAAAACTGCTTATGTTTTGTTTTCACTATGTACTTTTATCATCATTCAGTTAATTTTTTGGGTGTCAAAGATCATTGTAAGAAAACTATACACCTTAACATTTCTATAGCAACATGAGGGATTAATTTTTTGTGGAATCACTTGAGAAAATTCTCAATAAAATAAAATAAAAGAGAAACTTAGAGCAAATCAAAATTAAAGTAATTTATCTCTGGAATGTTTTCACATTTTGATATCATACACGAATGAATGGCAGCAAATATTTTACTCTAAAAGTAAGAAAACAAGCATCTAGATATTCTGACTGTGTGAGGACAAGTCTACGAATAATACAAAGCTAATAGGCAACCGTGGGACCTGGTGCATACTTAAAAACACAAGTATTATCTTTTAATACTCTGTTGAGAAGCACAGTTCAAATCCCAGTTGGATCTTCAGTTGAACCAGTTAGTGGGGCATTTAAAGGTGCAGCAGACTGAGAGTTTATGTTTCCTCTCCCTCTCGGTGGGTGTGTCTGGACAGACAGCTGACATTCCAGCTGTGAGGTGAGTCGAGTCACTGCGTGAGCCGGGCAAATGCCTCTCACACACCCAGGCCCTAAATCTCACACACTTCAATCGTGCTGCCGCTATTTCCCACAGTGAATTAATTACCGATATCCATGCAAGCCGTGTCATGACTACTGTTTTTATTGGCTGCTGTGTGGAGCTCCATCAGCGTTATTTATTTGTGATTCAATTTGCGAGGAATCATGTTTTTCAACACTTGGTTGCAGGTGTCTGACGCTGTCTTTAGACCTTGGCAGTAAAATAAAGATAATAATGTTAAAGCTGCAGGAGAGGTACCATTTGCCAAAACATGGACTCCACCCTTTTCACTGACTCCTTTCATTGTGTTGAGGTAATGTGTGTGTTGCACAATAGAAAAACTATGTGAGTCACCTGGATTTAGAGCTGATGCTGTCCTGGTTTTTATTCATCATGTGAAAAATTCCCAGAGATTGAAAATATGTTCATATGATGAGTTATAGTTTGCTGTAATGTACATTTCCATACCCAGTCAACAGCAGGGATTTTGTGTTTCACTTCCATGTGACCGGACATGGTGATTCACTCTTGATAAGCTGCAGTGAAGTCTTACCTGACAGGGCAGGTGCTGCAGTCGCACTTTAGTGACATAGGTGATGGTGCCCAGGCTGTCCCGCTGAGAGCCCTCCCACTCGTAGATGGGCTCTCTGTTTATGGAGTTCCTCAGCTCCTCTCTGCTCTCAGGGGTCTCATCCTTGTTTAACTATGATAGGAGCACAGGAGAGAAACATCAGTATAGTAAATATGAACAGAGCTCTGCCCTTCAGCTAATTTAAACATGTTAATCTGGGTTTTTTTTCTCACAGTGTCACTCTTGTTTGTTCTCTGTAAAGCTTCCTAAGCTAAAGCTTAAAAGCATCATCAGTTCTGTTTTCTTCTGTCGTGACACATCTAGGGTCATACGTTTCATCAGCCATTTCCCCACCCACCGGTTGGATGTCAGCACTTTAGCCCTTTGCAGATGTGAAGGGTTGTTTGATGTAGACTGTGATGCGGTCAATGCCGCTCCCTAGTATCCAGGCCTCAGGGAGAGCCAGCAGTGACCTACTTGACTCATCATACCTCCACACTTACACACCCAGCTTTTATCTGAAATGCTTGTGTTTTTCTACCAGGTGGATTAAAAGATCACACTCAAGTGCTTGTTTGAATTTGTAAAAAAGGAATGTCAAGCATTGTTACAGCAAAGGAGCCAGTTTTATGCAGCCTGCTAAAATCTAAGGTCAGCTGTTTGCAACAAGGTCGGTGCCAGGCGATATGGAAAGAACCAAATATCCGGATATTCTTGACCAAATACCTCAATATTGATATTTCAGCATTAACTAAGAACAGAAAAGTCATTGTGTTCATGCTATAGCCTGGTTATTTTTATCTTTTAATTTACTTTTATTTTTTTACTTTATGCCCCCCCCCCTCCCCATTATCAGATATGCATGCAAAAATGATATCAGATATGCATATTTTTCCAGTATTGTAGAAAGTTAGAAGTTCCAGTATTGTGTCAACGCTAGTAGTAAGTTCATAAAATTATATCACTTAACTGTAATTCAGACAAAACTTCGGATATGTCAATGTCCAAAATCTAAGACGATATTGAGTGTCACATCACAGTATCGATATACTGCCCAGCCTTAAGCTAGGTGGCATCAAAGAAATTTGTTGAACTTACTTTTACTCGGGTGAAGTTCTCGGATGCAATTGCACTGCCCCCATTGGCCTCAATGTTTTCTTTGAGCAGGCCAAACCATAGGTCCATCTCTTCTTGGTTGGCACAGTATACGATGATCGGGTTTAGGCTGACACCTGCAGGGTACAAAGGTCACAGGTTCATAAAGGGCAAGTGTCACCCAGGCATCTTTTTCTGAGCCTTTCATCAGAAAGCTTTCTGCCATGTTAGTGAATCATTAATGGTGTCCACAATCTGCTTTTCTTGTCTTTTGTAACACATTGTGCAATGAGTACAATAAATGTTAACACATGTTCACCAGGACGGTTAACCACATGTAAGACCTTTTGCGGAAGATCCCCCATGACCTGCTTTGTTTGGCATTTAAAAATCATGTCAGACTCTCCCTCCCACAAACTACTTACCAAGGAGGAATGAACAGGACCGGGGATGAGAAGAGCTGGATTTCTTCTCTGTCTATGAGTCCCACACATACCACAGATAACCAGCAGAGATAGCCTGTTTCATTCCAGCCCCTTGGCTTTGTACCGTAATTATCAGAAACCGGTGACTACTCCTCACAAAGCAGTGACTCTGGACTCATCTGTTGACTTTATCTTCACCCAGGTCTTATTTCTAGACCTTGACCATAGCACTCCCTTGAAAAGTTATGTTTTTCCACATTTCAAACAAGCAAGCGATGTGAGACTAGAGGCACATCATGAGACTTTCGCTCATTCAAATCTTCAGTCAGTTTACAGAGGCCTTTAACTATTGTTTAAAGTAATTAACCATCATTATCTAACTCTTATAGACACATTAACTCAAACCATGTGAAGGCTTCCGGGAATTTTTGCAGACCCTCTCGTTCCACGTTTGCTTCGTCACTGTCTAACTCACCAACACTTTACACTAAAGCTGATTCATTCACAGCTTGGAGGAAATCTCTACATGGGATCTTTCACTTGACTCAGAATTTCCTCACGCTTCCTCCACATATTTCCTGTAAGTGATGCCACCCATAAAGTAAATAAAGCTCCACATTGAACAATGAAAACAGCTGTAATACAATACCACAAAATAACAAGCATGGTCCGGTCAACTATGAGAAGGCAGCACCAAAGAGTGTCAATATTGTGACAACAGAGATGTGTCCAGATTTCAGTGAGATAGTAATGATAAAGAAATATAAACACAGAAACCCTACACACTTCATAAGTAATTTTACGTTAATCCCTGACTTCATTGATTTTATTATTTCCCAGGCAAGGACTAAAGCCCCCTTGTCACTACAGCGGATTACTTTTACTTAATGAAAAGAAGTCAGATTGTTTTTGTTCATTCAGACTTCAAAAGATAAGTGGCATTTCCACATTATTATTAACCTGAGCAGTTTTTGGAATGTGCCATAGATTATATGCAGTGACAAGGCTAAGAGCGGTAGCTGGGATTTGCTGCACGACAGCTGGACTGACTGAAGTGCACCTGTTGTCTAACAAGCGGAGTCTTCAAGGCCAGATTGGCCCTCTGACCGAGGGTGAAAGGGGCCCAGCCCTAGTTAGTCTTGGGGTTGAGTGGAGGTGAAGAGGGTCGTGGCACCTTTGAATCAGTGGAATGTGACAACATAGGAAATGCTGCAGCTAGAAAATAGTGTGTGGTTTCTTGCTGGTTTTATAAGTGAGGAGAATTCACTTTGATCCAGGACTGATGAGAGTGACAAACATAGCAGACTGCCAGCATGAGTGAAAAATGGCGACAGATTATGAGTATTTAATTGAGGTAAATATGAGCCAGAAACGAGGACTCTCCAGCTTTAGTTCATCCTCCACTGCTAGATTAGCTTGCTGCAGTCTGAGTGATTGATTGGCTAAATTCAACACAACCAATAAAACTCAAAACTGATGATTACAACATTCCAGGACTCAGTGCCAACACCCACTTGTGTCGTTTCCAGCGAGGTCAAACTTACCGTTTATTTGAAAGGCGAATTCCTGGGGTTGGCTGTGGTTGCAGTTCTGTTGCAGATTGCAGATGGTGAGCTCTTTTAATGGAAGAGTTCCCTACACACAGAACAATAAAAAGCTTGATCACACTTCTTTGTAAATAAAAATCTCATTCACATACCAGAGGCAAGGTCTGCAAAGCCCCTCTTGTTTTATCTGAACCAACTATTCAACTCTAAATTTTAACAATGAACTAATCACCTTGATGCTGAGCTCAGTGTTGTAAGTCGATGATGTATTCATGTCTGCCTGGCATTTGCCGTCATCTATATGCTGACTAACATGGTGTTCAGATGCTTATCTGTCTCTCTTTTGACATTGGCGTTGAGCGCTCAACAGACACAGTAAATGATGATTAATGGCTGGCTGCTCACACATTATGAGACAGGTGAAGAAACGTCATCATATTTTCTGTTTACAAACACACTGCTCGTTGATAGGGTACATATGAGGACATAACATAAAACTATGCCCCACAGGAATAGTAAAATTATATTTTAAAAAGTCACCTTGAGATCTAAGCTGATACTGAGGACACATGGTTTTAAAGGAAGTATTGTTACAGTATTACTAAGGTGAAAAAAAACAACTCACCTGGTATGTCAGTCCGGTTGTGTTGTTGGACACAAAATGAAGGTGTGTCTGGAAGAGATCCAGGTAGCAGTCGTGTACATCCTGTAGAGATAATAAATTAAAGTAAAAGCTGAAAGAGTGATACAATTGACCTCTTCTGTGAGAATGCATCTTATGCAAGAAAACTAAAATCTTTGTTTTATAGTGATATTAAAAAATTGCATACATTGTGTACAATTCAGCCACTGATTTCACAGATTTGAACACTTTTAATAAGAAAACTAATCTGTAAATTGTGCCGGTTTAGTGTTGATGAAATTATACCTTCCAGACATGTCGGCACATGTCTGGAAGTCGTGGTTGTACTCTGTCTGTTCTGATGTTTGTCTCAGATGAGTAAAGAGTAATATAGGAGATTATTATTAAGTTATTCTGTAAATCCTTGCCGGGGCACGTGCCTGATTATTAGTTAATATTGAAACATCTTGTTCTTGTATCATCTGCTTATACAACCGACAGGAAATGTTCTGTCGGCCAAGGATTCTCAGAAATGTAGGAATTTCTTGGCTGACCACAAAAAGCTTCTATTCAAGAGCAAGCCTCTCTTTCTTTATGATTCATTAATGTCTTCATCTCTCTGTACCTTGTACTATCCGTTTCCTTCCTGTGCAGTGGTATCTCCTGATATTATACAATTTGTTCTTTTGCCATCATGACGCTATTCCTTTAATCAATCTTTTTAGTTTTTGACAGCTGTTGTGTCACATCTATGACAAATTGCAGTTCCCACAGTGAGGAGCCGGTGCGGCCTCTATCAGTCTCTGGGATCAGAGTAACTCTCTCTACCCTGAGGTTTTCTCTCTGAGATGTTTCACAACTGCGGCAAAAGCGTGCATGTCCAAACACAGGCTGCGGTCCGCTTTATGGAGAGCGATTTGTATTATTCACAGCCAGCCACCACGTCAATACCAACAGTGAGTTTCAGTATTCGATGGCCACAGAGCAACATCCTGTTCATCTCCACCTCGCATTTTGTGTTTGTTTTTGGTTTTGACACTCATACAGATGCCAGTCATACAGATGACTGGCATGATGTGTCACTGCAGGCTTCATCATTGTTTTAGACCTTGCTAACCACAATGAGGATTGTGCAGCTGTTTTGTTTTCTTTTATAGTTTCTTTCCTGATGTTTCAACATAGAGTGGTTAAAAAGTCATTTAGTCCCACTCACCTGGCAGTGAAGGAAGCGGAAACGGACTTTGGAGCTGTGAATCATCCGTCCATAATTCTTCACATTGATGCTGCTCTTCTTCCAGCCACTGGCTGGGTCATAAGGGAACGGGGGGTCCCATTTTATGTTGTCTATCGTCTGCAGGTCTTTAGGGGACATTTCCTGCAACCAGTCATAATGTTAGTGAAGTACAGACATGGCATGAATAAACCACGCAGACCTGCTGTTAACATCAGTCAGAAGACTTCAATAAAAATCTAATCGCACAGGGGTTGACATTTACAGGAGAGCAGTTTTGTTTGGTATGCACATAGTTGAGTTTCATGCTTTCACCATCTCCTAAGAGCTGATGGAGGGTCTTACCTTTCTGGGGGTGACGGTGCACAGAATATTGATGATGCTGTTGGACTTTTCCTGTCCCTCTTGGGGATTCTTCTTACGAAACAGGCGACTGCTGCAAGAAAGAGGAGAAAACCACGTGTTACCACTCACTTTCCAATGTTTGCCTTTATTCTGTGTTTGCTGTTCAGTTAACTTCCCAACTGCACTGACAACAAAGAATACTTCCTGTTAGTGGGAGTTCACTGTCATCTCCTGTTGACAGATAGAGAGTTGACCTACATACACAAGTCTTTGTTCTACTGTTCATAATTTTTATTTCATACTTCAGCTTCAGTGACTTATTTCTGCCCCCCCCCCCCTTTTTTTTTCTGGTAATCACTAATTCTTGAACCACTGAATTCAATTTTCACAGCAGATTAATGAGTTCGAAACATGATTTGTGTCACATGTCACATAAATTGACCAGAGCCACTTCCTTTGTCCTCACTCCATCAATGCCAACCATTTAAATGATAAGAACAATCAGGACATGTGTTTCTGATAGTGAGGATATGCATAGGAAAATCAGCATTCAATGTCTTCCTTTGTTTAGCGTGACCCTCATCTGTTACCATCAGTGTCACATCTTTAAGAGGAAGCTCCCTCACTGCAATGATAAGGATGGGGGACTGCTTTTACAATCCCATGCTGTGGTTCAGCTGCTTATCTGCACATGTGTGTGCCAGTGTCCTTAGTGCAACAACGCAGGCTTTTGTTTGCATGGTGGGAATCAAGGTCTGTCTAATCAGGAAGCCCATGTCCAGCAACAGTCATTGATTAGTGTGAAGTGAGTGATGTTATTCTACTACACCGGTGTTCTACAATGTATTTGTGCATAGAGGAAAATATGAGAGCAATGCACACTGATGCATACCGCACTTGCATAATGGCAGAGGAATGTAGATGATAGACAGGTAACGGATTTGCAAACATTCTCCAAGTCACTGCAGCCGCATTCAACTGCTTCTCACTCCTCTTCTCTGTAGGGAATACCTGAGCCTGGCCTTATTCACCAACACAAAGCATTAGTAGGGTACACAGGAAACTGGAACACTGAAAGTATTGTCCGTGCTGAACCAGCTACCCAACTTGGAAGGTGTATCAGTGTTCAAGCTTGAGCCGTTGGGTTTTTTGAAAGGTTGCCCTGCCTCCAATTTTATTTGAAAACCAACAGCTACATGGCACGTTTGACAAAACCAGACCCTGAATCATCACACAGCACAGGGGAGAAGACTGGAGCAGACTAATTAGGATCAGATGTGGTGGTCCTGCAAAGTGGGCCGTACCAGGGGTAACATGCCCAGGCATATAGACCTGGAAGATTTAAGAAAATGGTAAAGAATAACAAATATAACCCATAAATCTCAGTCAACTCTTGTATTCAATTCCAAACCCTTAAAGTCAGATTTCTGAATAAACCAGAAATTAGCTATTAACTATAATTGCTCACATGTGATAATGATAATGAATGGGGTTAGGTCCTGATTTTGGAGGGAAATCAGATTCACTGACAGCTGGCAGATTATCTTCACAGAGATGTAAAAGGCAAATGGTAACTGGATAATTGACACCGCTGGCCAGACGGGCACCTCTCAGGCACGACTCCGGGACTATCCTGTATTACCACATGATCCTGACTCTAGCCTCACAAAATTCACAACCTCTGTTTAACCTCGCCTCTCAAACCCTTTCAGATACCAAGAATTCCTTCCAGCTGAAACACAGAGTTCAAAATAACAAACAGCCGAGTGTGTGACACACTGACACAAGTACAGTGATAACACCTGGATATGATTTAATCTTACCTGTTTCTGCGGATAAAACTCTTGCTGGAGAATCTGAAGTTGTGTTGGGGGACACATGACATGCTGCTCCCCATGCTGCAGTGCTCTGTGGGTCTTTGCGCTGCTCTGAAGAGAAACTGTACTCCTGTGATGGATGAGTGTAATCCAAGAGTATGGCACGCTCCCTGCTGCAGTCAGACTTGTACTGAGGCAGAAGTGGGCAGGGTGAGGGCTGTATAGTCAGACCGGTGAGAGTGTGTCTGCGTAAGAGGGGTGGAGCTTGGGGCTGTGTCACAGGCTGTGTGTGTGCTGTGAAAAACCAGTGGGAGTCACACCTTCTGTGAGTTGCCTCTGTCTGTTAAATCAATCCCAAGAACAAAGACAGGGGGGTTCAGGGAGAAGTGTGCCGTTTCACACCTTCCAGGAGCCAAATGGAGCTCATTGTTTTGTCACCGCTGCAATGAGTGGTCACTTAACACACTGGATGGTGTGTGTCAATCAAAGGGAAAGATGGGCCCTTCCACTGGCATGCCCTGACACGAAAAATGCCTGCACCCTCAAGTAGTATGTTTATTATTGGCTCACATACTTTAAACACATCAGTGTCATTTTGAAACCGAAGAATCTGGGAAATGTTACATGACACTTGTTGTTTTTGTTAAACTGCTTTGAAAAGAAAACACACAGAAGATGTAAAAATAGACAAAATATCACTGTGATATTTTAACTGAGGAGGTGAAAGTATCAGGTATCACATTGATTTTGAAAATGTAGATTATGACATTTTCTGAGCTCTGTCTTAACGTTGGCCACACTAAAAACAATCTCTGGACACACTAGTGTTTTAGCATCATGCTGCCTTACAGTTCTGTATAAAAGGTGCAGTTGTGGAATGGGGGGACAGACTTGTCTCGTCTTTGAGGCAGCAGTGAGGTAGTAACAGCGTCAAATCGAGATCTGTGACAGCCGGCAAGACACGATCATGGGCAGGATGGGTGTGAGGTTTTGACAAGGTATTATGCAGAACTAGTAGCAGTTTGCTGCTAACTCAGGGAGAAGAGCAGTGGCCAAAAATATCCACAAATTGGGGAAACAACAAGATTCGGGAGCTCCTTACGATCCACGCAGAGAACCCAATCAGTTGCCATTCACCAGGGATCCTACATCATTGTTATTGTCATGTTATGCCATTGTTTAGAAAGCACTACTGACGGGTATGCTATATATCACACTAGATGCACAAGATGTGCTAAACGTCACGCTCATCACTCCTCTTGCTCTGCGATGCCAGGATGCTTTCTAAAAGCGGCATGAGGCTGATGGTACAGTAACACATGCATTTTAGCAGGACTGGCCAGGAGCGTTATCCATCGCCATAGGAAGCTATGCAAATGGGAAAGGAGAACCCACACAAGAGGGATAAAATCACAAAATGTAGACCTAGCTATAATGTTTTGACAGATATAGCCTTGATGTAATATTTACCTGCAGCCCTTCATCTGTCAGTGGGACAGGATAGTTTAAACAGAACATTTGTTTATTCATAGGCTTTAATTTTCATAAAAGGTTTATGCAAACATACTCTGTTTGCATAAACCTGTTGCCTTGTAAGGAGTGTGTTCTTAAATGAAATATCCACCAGCTAAAAAAATTAAACTAATTTTAACAAACCAGTCTAAAATAAACGTATGCGGCTTTTTAGAAGTTAAAATCAGCTTTTCTCCCCGTGTATTTACATTTGATTCACAATAAATGTACAGTATAATGGGACAAGACATACATTTTGATAACAACATCATTTAAAAGGATTAATTAAGAAGTTAATCCTCCAACAGAATCGAGTTAGCCTTTTTTACTTTACCCTTTAATAACCTGTTAATAATAGGTTTCAGGGTGCAAGACTCATGACTCACTAGAAAACATGTAATTTTCCAGGTAGGTGTCCTGAAACAAACAGTGACAAGTGGTCTTATCAATCAGACGGAGGACTCGTGATCATCCTGTGTTTGCTCACAAATTAGATCACTGTCTGTGGTGACCTGTCGAAGTCATAAAATGAAACGTGCGCTGTTGGCTGTCAGGTAATCCCAACCTGTTCAGCAGGATTGTTAAAGCGGATGCACCTGAGGCAGCAACAGTCATTAGCTTGTTTAAACCAACTGTAGAGGTGTTGTTCCCACCTTCCACTCACATGATTTGCATTGATTGGAGTTTGCTCTGCAGAATATAGTGGTACATCAGTAACAACGTGTGAAACACTCAACCTCCAAACACTGTGAGATCAAATCAAAAACACAGTGTGACATATAGAATCTACCACAATGTATCATAACTTGGTTTATTTTAATAATCGAAGGAGGGCAAAAATGTCTCTGTTGTGACTGATAATTATCCTCCCTGAAGTGAATGTGATGAATATGCAGCCATGATAGACAATGCTAAAAATAAGCCAAGCTAATTATTTGGACTCACTTGCTGGTTTTTATTGTCAGCAAATAAAAAAAGAATATCACAGTCTTTTTAATTTTATTGTCACTTCACTATACATTTTTTATATATGAATTTGGGCTTTGTTAAGCCACATTTTTGCAACACTTATCAAGTATATGGTATCTTTCAACCTTAGGCTGGCAGGGTAGCAAATTAAGATATTTGAGATTACAAAAAGTGAAATGAATTTTGGTGAAATATCTCATTTGTTTTGGATTTACATTTTTGAAAATTTAAAATTTTGATGCCAAGATTGAGGAGATGATAACATGATTTCTCAGAGACAGCCTACAAGATTGTTACATCACCAGGGAGAGTCCATGTTTACATGTTAAGTAACACTGAGGATATTGTTTAAAGAAATATTAATACAGTATATGGGAAAAAATGCCCATGTTGCAACTCAAGCTAAAGGTTAAAAAAACGTTTCTTTTCCTTTTCTCAATCTTTGGATCATATCTATGACTCCTTACAGAGGGGGATCCCCTGAATCACCTTTCTCTTGGCCCTCATGTATTTTATTTCATTATCATTTAAAATAATTTAGCGAGTAATCCATCTGATTTCCTTTGTAATGATGTAATCATTTTATAGTTACGTGTAAGCGCCTTTCTAGTCTGGTTGTGGATCATCATGGAAAAGCAGAGAAGTGAACTTGTAAATACTTGCAGACAGCAGGATGACTCACGTCTATGTCGCAGGTTTCCTTAAGGCAGCCTGCCAACTGGGAAAAACAACCAGGGATTTTTCACTGTGAGGTCAATCCAGTTTCAGTATACATTTCAGGTGATGTGCATCATCACTTTTCACAAAGGTCAAAACTAACATGTAGGATGCTCCTCTTTCCCAAGAACTCTAGCAGTTATTGCACACGGAAGCAATAGTACATTAGGCACAAAACCGCGGTTGGTTGACAGTAAGCAGCAAGCCTCAAAATACAATGAAATATTGAGTGCTACTTTCAGTTTTATAAAATGAACTTTCTTTGGTTCAGATATTCATGATCCTTTTGATACACTTTGATCACTCAACAACACGTCAGGTCAGGAGACCTCTAAAACTAATGACTGCATTCCAGCTTCCTTAAACTGTACTTAGAGAGGTGTTAAACTAACTAACATGACGTTAGCATACGCCATTAGCTGTAGTTTTGCTGACAGGCTCAGATGTCAAAGCAATTTTAGTATGTTTTTGACTGTTTGCTTGTTAACATGCTAACAACAGCATGGTAACAAGATGCCTGCTTGCTTCACCATGTTCAAGACATTTGGTCAGATACTGAATTGTTGATACTAATCTGTGGTGTGAAACTGTGCTGATTGTATAGATCTTCTGTGCTGCTGGGTTGAATGTGTGTGAAGCATCCATGTTTTAGAATTTGTAGTTTCTGTGGAGCAACATCCATATTTAAAGTATTGTACAATGTCATGGCTACACGAGTCTTGACGGACTTGGATGCAAACTCCAACTCTACTGATTCGTGGCAATTCTATTCTGTCTTTATCCTGACATCTTTACCCTAACCAACCTCACTCCTCTTGCCTAAACCTAACCAATCCAACCAAAGAGTGCTGACCAATCACAGGAAGAGCAGGGCAGGTCGTGGCTTTGCCATTTTAGGAAAAAAAAATGGCACATAGTTCTGGGACCACTCTCAGGTCAAACCCTTTGCCCCTCTAGTGGCAAAGAAACTTTGTTTTCCCATTTTCCAACCATTCAGTAATTTTAATCGTGGTATATAATGAGTCTCAATGGGGCACTTGGCTTCAAATCCCCTAGGCCCTATTCGACAAAATTTTTGGGGCAGCATATGAAACCAGGGGTAAGAAAGCGGATTGTTAAAGCCCTTTTTATTTCTTTACACAAATGCTTACATCTTTTTTTATGTACAAATGAGTGCAATGTCATAAATTTCAGGAGAGACTACCTGAAAGTTTGAAACACTTTCCCCATTTAGTTGTTTGTCTGGTCTCACCCTTGTATATGACAGCCCTTTTGTTCCGACCTTTAAGTGAGGCTATTCTCAACAAAATCCCCTAATACTGCCTAAACACTGGATTATATATCTATGTATCGCTCTGATACCACATAGTTTATAAATAAACTTTAAAGTAGTTAAACACTAAATGAAACAGCAGTTTTTCTGGCTACCAAGTCTTCTCTGTTGCTCTAAAACAGAAGCTACACAGCAAGTTGTGCTGTGCAGCCACTGGCAGCTACTGTTTGAGAGCCGCTACGAAATGTCATTTTTTAGGTTTTAAACTAAGCCATGCCATGCGATGATAGCATTTTATATCCATACAGGGTCAGTACTTGACAGCTGTTTGTTTTTTTTAAGCAATGGTGTCAGATCGATTAACTGTATTGGCTGTTACGCCAATTCAGTTATTGAAATCAGTATCAGGAAATGATCTAAATGAGGGACATGTTTAAACGCATTTGTCAGACATTGTTGGGCAGCGTATGTGGAATTGGACGAACCATCTAGTTTCAAGCAACCTTTATGGCCTTTAACGTGGTTGTAGACTTCAGTATTAATAGTAGCAAATGTGCCTGTTGTTAAATAACTCACTTAGGGGGTAAGATTACATTACTAATGTCGATTCTCACCCCTACAGTTTTGTGTCACATTGCTCAGCAGGAAGGGGATTAACCGGGTGCAATGCCAAAAGTAACACTGTATCTAGACAGACAAACAGCTCATTCATTTTTTTCCCACTGCATTTCATATGGTGAAGCGTGCAGTTCTTGAATGAGCTGTTCATAACAATAGCCCACACTGTTTCCCATTTAAAAAAATAAAGACTTAATTATTTAGCATGTATTGCATGCACTGTGTGTTCGTCACAGTAATGTATGTCATTAAGCCTCAGCCTGCATAAATCATTCCATAAGTTATTGTGCATAGTGTGCGTAAATTATACTTCTACTACTTTATACACTACTACATGTGTTTTTCTTAAAGTTTAACCCCCCCCCCCAGTTTTATTTTATTAGATATACCACATCCGTTCAAAAGAAGAGACCTAAATGCCATTTTCATAATGTCATTCCCTCCATGTGTGGTGGGTTGAACTTTGGCTCTCCTCAAGAAGTCACTCGCTTGTGTTTATCCAGACTCAGTGGGTGAGAGCAGCGGTGCTAAAGTCACACCTCAGGCCACTAAAACGGAGTCTGGATATGAGGCCCCCAACATCAGGTGTCCAACGGAGAATCTGACGTGCCAAAGTTCTCACACAGGACAACCATAAAGGAATCTTTATTGGAGCCTGGCCCTCCTTTGAAGGCAAGATCACTCAAAGTCAGATGTACTCTTTCAATCTCCCCATTTAGTTAATGTCACATATCACAAGTTTATATGATCATAGTAAACTTGTGAAATGACCGAACATAAGATTGTTTCGATTTAAAGTTAACAAATGCAGACGTGCAGACATGGTGTGAGTATTAGGAGTTACTCATTGGGTTGATTTTATCACTTTCATGGAAAACAAAAGACAAGAAACTCTGCATTGTTCAAGGTAGACAGGGATGTGTTGAGACACCACGCTTGACAAGGTTTGTGTTTTCTTTGGAACTCTGATGATGTTTTTACAGAGGAGCAGCCTGTAGCAGATTGGGCAATCCATACTGCATATAATTTAAAGGAACTTAAGCGCCTGAGCAATGAAGCAAGAGCAGCAAATGCATCCCCATTATTGAGTTAAGGTTAACAAAGCAATGGATTTGTTGCTCCCATCTTTTTTTACTTTGAAATTAACCTAATTATCATACAGTGGCTCCCACAATCATATTTTAAGGAGCCTATATAAAAAATAATTGTACTATTTCTATTTTCAGCAACTGTCAAAAAAGGAGCCATCATTAAAAAGACCAAAAAAAACAAGTACACATTTGGGCCACCCTTTGAGTTGATGTAGTCCAGCTCGTTGCTGATAACACAGCGAGAGAAGCAAAAAAACAGAGAGGCATTTTGCTTCACAGTGCAAAGTATTTGAGTCATTGGTGGAAAGTGATTTATTTATATATATTTAGACTTTTGCAGACTAATCTAAATTAGTTAGATGAGGATGTTATGAAAACCAAGAATGTATCAAAAACAGTGTAATTGTTAGGATCAGGACAGGAAATCATTATCAGAAGAATGGCTATTTTACATTGATTATTATACTTGTAAAAGTATTATCGAGCCTAAAATGTTAGTAGGTTGCCAGCTACTTGGCCATCTTCAAGGTCAAACAAGGACAAATAGACTTACAACACATCACTTTATCATTTGGATCTTTTCAACCTGGTTAAACAGTATAAATCCTGAGGTTTGCTATTCTCAATTTTCACAAGTTCATCTCAAAAGTCTAACAACTGCAGCTGAATACAGACAGTTGACTTTAACTTTTGACTTTAACTTGCTGTAAACTATAATTAGTTTTACTCAAGAACAACGTTTTGAGTACCTCTTCTACTGCTACCAATAGCTTACCAACATTCCCAGTTAGAAAAAGCGTGAAAATAAAGCAAGACAGCATTTGCTGTGGTCCCAGACCCCAAATCACTGAATCCACCTTAATAACAATCAAAGCGTAGAATCGAGCGGCCGGATGACACAAAGACATTAAGATATGCACCCTCATATTGATAAAAAATAATTTCATCTAAAGTCTGATAAAAACTGAAACTAAAACAGACTAGTGCTGGATTTGTAGAAATGCAGGAAATTTGTTTTAGACTACAAATAGTGTATCTTTTCAAGTTTCCGCCCTGATTTTCAAACGTTATCAGATGCTCTTAAGAAGATATATATATATATATATATATATATATATATATATATATATATATATATATATATATATATTGTAGGAATGTATAAACATAAAACTTTTTTAGAAATAAGTCTGACCAATGTACCCTGGTAAAACCAACTTGGTTACAGTATATACTGGGCATAATGTTGTGGGGACTGCTAATGCTATTTTTTTGACTAGTATTTTAAGGTCTACTTGTAGATACTGTTTTGTTCTAACAAAAAGCTGTTTTTTTATGCTCAGAACATGATGAGTTTTCAGACTTATACTGTGCATGTCATGTCAGTTTTCGTTTTCCTATCTTTTGCTCTTTTTACACATTTAAAAACTTACTATCAGGGACCCTTTTCTTGCTTTACGTTACCTTGAAAATCTTTTTTAAATGGTTTTGCGGTGCTCAGTGGCCGGAGCATGCGCCCTATGATTAAAGGTAGCATCCTCACTGCAGCGGCCGCTGGTTTGATTCCGGCCTCGGCCCTTTGCTGCATGGTGCCCCCTCCCCCTTTTACTCTAAAACTTTCCAATACATTAAAGGCATAAAAAGCAAACAATAACAATAAATATTTTTTTCAAATGGTTTCACTAGGACTATCAAACCTCTTCCTAAGCTGACACACAACGCAAAATAGTTACTCTAAAATAACTAATTTGTGTAGCTTTCTTTGAATTATCAACAACAGTTGCTTCACTGCAGGTTTTATTGTGCTGAAAAGTTTTTCTCTTATTTCGTTCCCCCTCTGTTGGTCTGCTATCGGGCACACCTTTTTTTCTTGTCTTTGCTTGAGCATAATGGCCCTTGAGGTCATTTCTACCTACACTCCCATCAGCTGTACAGTCATAAATAGCTTTGATGAAGCATTTTCCATTTCAGGCCTGGTGTTATCTTAAGTGTTCAGAGAATAAGTGTATGGCCTCTCACAGTAGGTGCAGTGGTCCAGTTGACACTTGTAGCGTGGGTGACATCCAAGGCCTGATAAGGGCTGTGCAGAGGGTGACATCAGGGGAAAGAGGAAAGGCACCAGTGACAGGAATGCTGGGAGGACATTTATCCAGACAGGTTGTAAACTCATTAGCATCTTCATAGTTGCGGAGGTGACTCACAGCCCTAACAATCACAGACATGCTAACACAAAAGTCCCTTTAAATTCCAACACGCACTTGCATACATGTTAAAATGATACTCCACCCATAATCTTTTCAGTTATATTTTTGTGATCCTGTGAATGTTAAGAACGGGGTATATGAATGGACTATGAGGAAGTGAACTATGTCTCGCGATTGTTTTGGGAATTCTCTGGTAACAGTGTGATTGTTTTTGTCTGCTGTAAAAACTTGTCACCATTAGAACCCACTGGTATCACTATGATTTGTTCATACAAGTGTAAGATTTGGGTGAAATATCACTTTAATGTGAAATGCTTAAAGTTCCATGTTATCTTAAAACAACTTATAAATGACATAATCTAGAGCATCAACTGAACTTGCCGATGTATTCTCCCAATGGAGAGAAAAAGTAAGACTTTAAAGTGTAGTTTTACATTTTGGAAAATACACTTAATTGCTTTCTGCTGAAAGTTAGGCAAGAAAATCAATTTCACTTTGATATCTGTCCGTTAAAGGTATACTATGCAGGAGTTTTCAGTTATTGTTTGTGAACAGTAAAAGTGAAAGCCAGCCCTAACTGCTCTTTATATCAGTGTTTTTAACGACACTGTCAAGCAGTTTTTGGGTGAATGTTGCTTACGGTCTGGTACCTGTTCACTACAATCATATAAGGTCCAAACCTCACCTGAGTGTTGTGGCCTGGAACACAGTAAAAATACACACAGAGGGCAAAGTCTCTGGAGATAAATATAACATCACACACACCATAGGTCATAACATATGATTGAGGGAGGAAAAAGTGGATATATTGTTTTCTAGGGAAATCCTGCTTAGTATACCTAAATTACATTTAAATGCAAATGACATTTTTAATCTATTTTTTTTATTTGTATTCTATTTTTATTGTCTTAGATAGTGAGTTGATTGGTTCTTCTCGTCCATAACATTTCATTGCATTGTTGACTGTGTTAACCTACATATGACAAATAAACTAATCTGATCTGATAAAAAGTTACAATCAACAACCTTTGTGAGCTTTACAGGTGCCAGTGAGTGTGTCAACCTGGGTCAGACAGAGCCAGGCATATTATTTAGCAAACTGTCAAACTAATTCTCAAGAGTTCTGAAAATCGGAACATTTTCTCCTTAAAGATTAAACATCTAGATCCTTAAAATTTTGTTTGTTTATTTTGTTTCATTGTCTGATCAATAGGTTTGCAAGCAGCTAAAGCATTTTGCACCAATGTAGTGGACATAAGGTACAGTTTCATGTGAGATCATGCTTGTGGCAGTGAAGAAACATTAAGAAATATAAATGAAATGCTGCATATCAAATGCAGCAATCAGTCCTCTTAACCAGGAACCGTCTCTCTCACACTCAGACATTCTCTTTGTCATTTCCATTGACGGTATGTGCATAACACAGCTAAATAAATATAATAAAAACATGCCCAAGTAGGCATAGGTCTGCCGTTTCAGCAGAGGTAACAGCACCCAAAGTAATATATTACTGAGTCTGGTTGCATAAAAACATTAAAGCTCTGGGAAGTATGAACATCTTCTTTCAAACTCACTTTTCTTTTTTCTTCTCTCTCTTTTGCAGATTGTGTGTATATTGAAAGTCGGCGGCCCAACACTCCCTACTTTATTTGTAGCATTCAGGATTTCAAGCTGGTGAGTACATTTTCACTTCCTGTCTGTCCTGTTTCATGTCCTCACGCTGGCCTGAGGTTCACCGCTAATCCGCGCGCCCATCCCGCGTCTCAAGCGGGAAAACAAACCACTGTTGTTCCTAGTGAGCAAAAATGCCAGAAGAAATCAGGGCTACAATGTGCACCATAATTAGGAGATATAGTTGCAGAGTTGCACATTTTTTCTTACACTGTGGTCATCTGATGAGAATACAAATCTTAGCGAAATACAATTTCTAATCAGTTTGTATCCTGAGGTTTGTTTTGAAAGGGTCTTGTGGAAAAATAAAAATCCCCCAGAGTCAAGCTTGAATATTAACCACCTTTGCGATCCACTGGCAGTATAATAATGCTTGTAATGGAAATAAAGATGTTTGTCGATGCACTTAATTGATTTCATGAAGGAGACCGTTACCAGTTTCTTACCTCAACTTTTCAGTTTCTGCAAATTTACTCGGCAATACGTTTTTATTTCTGCAGTTAAATACCACAAGTATAGCAAAGCCTCAAACACACATGCATAGATGTGTTTCATGTTGTCCTAAAAAGTGTGTATTAGGGCTGTGGATTGGCAAAAATCTGGCAATATGATGCATATCACAATAAAAGGATTACGATTAAGTATATATAGTGATATAGCGATACCGATATAGTGCAATAGTGTAAGCAAGGTGATATATTACTATTTTTTTAAAATTTAATTTTATAAAAAAGTTTACTTTTTCACGCAGTGGAAAAGTGGGATCCACATTTGTGCTTATTACAGTTCCTGTAACATACTCGCAATATGTTACGTTGGAGTGGAAGAGTCAAATGGCTGAAGATAAATTACAGCACTGAAGGATCTAGCAGCTGGTGGTTTAAACCCAACACAAAATGAACTGCTGCCACAAATATTTGCCTACGATCAATTCAGCCTGTTTGTGAATCAAAACGGTATCACAAAACATAATATTGCAATACTCGAGTGCATGACTATTTTTGTAAACCCTTATTGTGTATATTTGGCCTCTGTTTCTATGTTTGAGTAGCGTGGTAGTTGATAGGTTTGAGTGTGTGCAGAGGCAGCCACAGGTGTGAATGCCATGTGACTGAGGTCAAGAAGGGTAAAGTGAGAGTGTTCAGCTGTCTGCTTAGATCACTATGAAAGAGGAGTATGCTGGGAAGGTACCAAGCAACAGTGTAGAGTGAGCCTAGTAACAGACAGTGCTACAAACACAACCTTATGTGTGCTTGCTTGTCTGTATGTGTTTTCATTCTGCGATTAGCTTCTTCTCTGATCCAGAATGACCTGTAGTGAGACGCTTTTGCAAATGCAGCAATAAAACCTGCAGGATATTTTTGTAATATTTTTTTTCCTGCCCAGTGTATGTGCATGTGTTTAAACTCGTCCAGCCAGTTATCACATCTGAAAACATCTTTATTTTATTTTTTACATTGTATTGCTCCATTTCGCAATAGTGCAAAATTCAATATTTTAAAGTTCCTCATAAATAACAAACATAAATAAACAATTATCACCACATTGAACACAAACTTAAAAAAGCTACAGTTACATTAAAATTGCACAAATGGATTTAAGTTAAGCAACTTTTGTATTTACAGTTCAATCAGCAGAATCGAGGCCAGAGTCTTATGTGGTTTTGTGTGGCCCTGACTCACACGGACTTTACAGAATAACAGCATCTCCATAAGAACATCACAGCCCCTATTCTACTGGGTCCACACTAACAAATGAAAAGTAAGCTTTAGGTAAACACAACAGGGTCAACGAAATCCTTCAACAAAAAAAGGAGGAAAAAAAGGCAACTTCTCAGAAGTTTGGAATAGTATCACTGCGCTACACATGAACAGAACTAAACCCGGGTATTAGCTGAGTCAAGAAGACTCAAAGTAATCAATTTATTTTAGACAACCAAGTTCAGTGCTGACATTCTTAAGTCACCCACCACACGCTATATAGCCAGTATATTTGTAGTTAATTATACAGTTGTTTCTAGTTGCAATAGAGTTGGATCCATTTCAACAATGAGGTAATAACAATTGACTTGATTATGAATGGAGGGAAATATGACAGCACCAAGTGTCAACAGCATTACTCATTAGTGTCAAGTGTTGATGTACAGTAGGTAAACTGTTAAAGTATTATTTTGAACCATCAAGTGTCCACAGATTATATCCAGCTCCCTGTCCACTCAATAGGATTAAAGACAATATATAGTCCTTTCATGGTCTGGTCAATAGCTTATTCAAGCAGCTAAGCCTTTTGCACAAATGTAGCGGACATAAAGTACAGTTTCAGGTGAGATCATGCTTGTGGCAGTGAAGAAACATTAAGAAATGTAAATGAAATGCTGCATATCAAATGCAACAATCAGTCCTCTTAACCAGGAACTGTCTCTCTCGCACTTGGACATTCTCTCTGTCATCTCCATTGACGATATGCGCATAACACAGTTAAATAAATATAGTAAAAACGCTCTTAAATAGGCATTGGTCTGCTCTGTGTCCTTCTCTAAGCATCTTTAAAACAGAATATATTAGAATTTATACATTTTTATAAATACATATAGTTCAACACAATTTTTCTCTGTGTTTATAAAAAAGTTTCAAACTCAATACAGTTCTGAGGGCCTAACATCTCTATGTTTCCAGTGTCCATGCTGAATTGCAGTGTTGGAAGGGTTTATAACATTGCCTCTAACTGCCACCTAGTGTGGCATAGCAGCACTACAACATTTTATCCTCCTGTTGGGAGTCAATGCCGATACGTAAACATGCATGGCACACTCAGTAAAAAGCTACATTCCAAAAGTAAAATCATTCAGACAGGTTCTCTTTTTTTTGTACATTATTGCAAAAAATCCTGACATCAAAAGAAAAATCTTGCAGAGGACGACATCAAACCAAAAACATTTACATTTCACATGACAAAATTAAGTGTCCACCACATTTCACGACAAGTGTGTCAAACACCGGAGTGGTGGGATAAAAAGTGGAGCTCAAGGAGAGATCGGGCAACGTTTACAACATCTGGGAACATCTTTGTTCTCTTAAAGAGAGTGGGAGCTGGTATCTGTATGCTGGAGCTGTACAGTGGAGTTTCAGGTTTCAGGCATCTAGACCAGATAAAAGTGCAGTCCCGAAATAATGGCAAACTTTTTAAAGGGTAGCCAGATGGGTTTGACCTTAAAAAAAAGAAAAAAAACTTGACATTGCATGAAAATTAATAGTTGTGTGTGTCTTTTGAGATTACAGGGCAATGCACTTTTTTAAATTGCTTATCATTCAATTTAAGTTCATGAATTTTATGTATTTTTTAAACTATGATTGGCTAATCTTTACCAAGAGTGCCACTAATTCTGGATGGCCTTATCCATACCTTCCCTCTTTCTCTGTCTATTTACCTGTCCACTGCAGTCCTCCTCCTCCCTGTCTCAAACCGAGCAGTTACGTTTCTTCCCAGAGCCAGTCTGGGCTGTAGCAGCAGAGGCTGAGCTCAGCCAAGCGGTGACCTCGTGTCAAAGGCTGGTGGAGGAAACCGAGAGAGTGGGTGAGGAGGGTGGTGGGAAGTTCAGCAGCTCCAACACAGCCACACCAACACTGCTGCGCCGCGTGAACATGCAGGAGGCCGCGACCCATTTGTTGCTGCGCGGGTTGTACTTCTCGATGGAGTTGAGACTGGAGCTGCCATCGTTACCTCCCACTGCGTATAACCAGCCATCCATAGCCACCAGGTCATGGGTGCTCCTGGGAACGAGAAAAAAATTTAATTCTGTATATAAATTCCAAATCTATTGTAACGCCATATTTTGTGGTTTGTCACACAAGTATCATTTATTGTAGCTCTTATCGGGAATAAATATTAAACTGTATGCATTCTGTTTAATCTAGCCAACTAGACTTATCACAGTGTCAGCGGAAGCCAACACTTGTTAATTTACAATAGATGCAGTGTGGGCTTTGCATTACATTCACAAAATGTAAGCCCATTGCAACAGTATCAATGATTGCCCCAGAAAAAGTGAAATTTGACAAATGAGATTCTGAGATGTACAGATGGGACAGCAACTGAGATATTTATTGATTCTAATTAATATCACAGTAAGTAATGGTGAACACAGTGGTCCACAGTCTGAGGAAACCAGACGTGCCAATAACTATTCACTATTCACCAGAAATCCTAACAGTAGACCAGTGGAAAAATGAATGGCTTGTTGGGACGATATAAAGAGACTCTCTGCCATCAAAGAGGATTAAGTCAAAACTAGAATACCAACTAGCATTTTGTGTGCCTCCGCCAACCAGTCAAATTGTAGTTTACATCCATGTCTGTCTAAGACTTAGAGATTTTCTCATGGGCAGGGGGGTCTGCAAACGCCCTTTTTATAATCTTGTGTGTCCCTCCTTTTATCATTGTGTGTGGACTTTTTTGTGGGTTTGTGAATGCAGTGTAGCCAGGACTTGTCGTGAGTTTTTTTCCCCCTGGGTAGCAATTTTAGGAGTTTTAGTACCAGGGATGATTATTAATTTGTCAATCCGGTCAAAACTCATCAAATCAATGGATGAGAGGAGTAGCGGCTGCCGACATGCAGACCAGCAGTTAAGTTTCATTTCACTGTGCCTGTCGTTCTACTGCTTCATCTGTGCTAAGAGTACGCTCTGCACTTAAAGAGTGTTGTGCAATCAATAACTGGATGGTATACATATTACAATAGTCCTCCTAATAATGGTCCAGCTCAAAAAATATAAAATCAATTCTTGGCGGTGGATGTGGCCACAAATAAATGAATGTGTGGGAAACCCTGATCTACAGTCAGCACCGTTTTAAGGTGTACAACCAAGATTAGTGTCACCACTTTAGTATCTGAACAAATGTCTTCCCTTCTGTTCCTAAAATATGACATTGAATAATGGCCAGAAAACATTATGATGATACGGTATAGTTGACCTTTGATCTTTTGGACATAAAATGTCATCACTTCATTATTTTATCCTATTAGACATTTGTGTGAAATTTCATCATAAGTAGTATAAATTCTTGACTTATGGCTAAAAACATGTTTTGTGAGGTCACAGTGACCTTTGACTACCATAATCTAATCGGTTGGATGTTTGTGCCAATTTTCAAGAAATCCCCTCAAGACATTTCTGAGGTATTGGCTTTACAAAAGTAGGACTGACAGAGAACCCAGAAACATAACTCCTCTAGTTGTGGTTGTTGACAGTGCAAAGGCATAAAAAGTCATTGTCAATATATAGTGAGATTATTTTGGCCAAGTCAGTTATTCTATATTTCCACATTGGCGCAAGTGTCAAATTGTTGAGGAGAGTGATGGATTAGTGGTAAATACAGCATGATGTTTTGGACTGTGTAAATGGAGTCTCTCAGCAACTGGATAAGAAAAGCACTCAAAGCCACACAGCTGATTAACACATGGGTTATTCATGGGGCTGCACAGTCGACTGTTGTCAGGTTTCCCTGCTCCTACAGTATACTGACTCACACACAACAAAGTATGTCTGTGTGTGTGTGTGTGTGTGTGTATGTCTAGGGGCCAGGGGAACACGTGAATCTGCTGATGTGTCCTCAAATCCAAGACTGCTACATCTCCAAATCTCCCTCCCCGATGCTGATCTTACATCAATACAATGCTCTAAGTGTGTGCATGCACGCCTGCTTTGATAATCACCCACAGGACAAGTTTCGTCTTCTGAGAAATAAGAAAGAGCTGACTGTTGTGGAAAATAGGTCATTTGATGTTTATGCCGTAAGAAGGTTTAGGCAGTAAGGAAGACATCCAAATGCCCCAAATCCTACGCCTTGAAGAGTAAAGATTTTCCGCAGAGCAAAGTAATCGCAGCAGGGGCATCCTTTTGACAAGCTCCATACAGACAGCTTTGTTCTGTAACTTTTCAAAAGAGATTTTATCTTCTACTTAGTTTAAGGCAAAACTGTGGGTACCGCAGTGTTTTTAATAAACACACGAGTGCGCACCCCCCCTCCCACACCAAGGTGTCACATGGTTGTTAAGAAGCATGAAAAGGATAAAAGCTGGACAGAAATGAACAAAAATGTTTAGTGCATTTAAGGTCAGTGCATTTCACTACTGTGGGTTGAAACTGATGGCTGATGGCTCAGTTGGCGAAGGTGTGTCTCATTTAATTACCTTCCCTGGATCCATCCCAGGTCCTTTGTCATAATGTCATCTCCTGTCCCATCTCTCTCTCCCTCTCTCTCTCTCTCTCTCTCTTTCTCTCTCTCTCTCTTTCTCTTTCTCTTTCTCTCTCTCGTACAGTCGTTGATATGCGTCTTGGAATGAGTAATGTAGCAGTGTAGCTGTGACATAAAATGTCACATGTGTGGAAGTGCTCGGAAAGATCAGTTTATGTCCTTTTCAAATTTCATTAGAAAACAAAGATTTTTGTATATACCTTCAATTAAGGAATTACTACCACCAAAAAGTTAAAAAGAAAAATGCCAGAGAAACCAGTAAATCATTCATCTAGCTATTTATAAATGCATTTAAACGAGGCATTACAAAAGAGGTCATCTCTCGAATTTAAGTCTCCTCACAGTCTGAAAGCTTTTTCCACAAAATATATAAAGGGCAGATGGGAGAAGGAAGGAGATTTGTCGATAACAGATGAAAAATGGCAAGATATTATATTATATTATATGTATATTATATTTAGATATATGAATATTTTAATGGAAAGGCGCTTAATCCCATGCATGGAAAATTACTCCTCTTATGACAGCACACTATGACAATAGTAGTTTTCAAGGCTGGAGGAAAACTACGGCTGTAGGCTGTCAATCTGCAAACCACTGCCATATATTCAGGGAGATCCAAAAGATACAAAATTGCTGGAAAGAAATACAGACAATAATACAAACCCTTTTTAATAAGCATATACCATTAGACTTCAAAGTAATGTATTTAGGCTACATCCCCAAAGAAGAAGGATGATGCATGTTGGTCCTAACATAAACAGGTGGATAGATGTGACAATGGAGATTTACATTATGGAAAAGGGTACTTTCTCTTTGTACCTAAGGATGGACATTTTTGTACAGCTCTGGAAGAAAAGGGTACGATATGTTGTGCCTCTGAGAATTTGTTGTTATGGTAACTTAAAGGAACATTCTTAACTTTTTTTTTCACTAATTCTATCAGACTGCTACAAGCATTTTATATTAATACATTTAATTTTACTTTATTTTGGTTTATCTTTAACTGTCTGAGATGTATTACAAAAAAAGGAAATGTCATATGGACAGATGTTAATTAAGTCAGGCCTTTGGATGTTGTACAACTAAAGATAATAACAGTGTCTATTTATTTACAAAAGATTAAATAAAAACCTTAATAAAAAAAAAACGAAAAAGAAAGAAATGGGGCCTGCACATTTTCCATTTTCTTTTCTAGTATTTAAACTTAGTAAACAGCATCTCTACTTGTGATTTTACAAAAAGTAATAGAGAGCGTATTTGTCCTATGCGGTGTTGTTCTTCAGGATTTTCCTTATGGTCTAGGTGCAAATGCACCATAGGCTCATTTGCATATTGGTGACATCATTGCGCATTCATTTGCATGAAGCTGAGTGGTTGTGTTGGTTGCAGGGCGGTGATTACACACACTTTTATTTGTGAATCTACACAGATCTTTTACTGATTTTTTACCTGGCCCCTAGACCGCCCCTTTCTGTTTTACACGAGTATGAATTCTGGGTGTAGACTAACCTGCGTATGTTCATGGGGGCCACTCCCTCCCAGGTGTTGGCCTTGGGGTTGAACCGTTCCACAGAGTTCAGGCAGCTTGTGCCGTCGTTGCCTCCTGCAACATACAGCATGCCGTCCAGCACGGCGACCCCAGCACTGCTGCGCCGACTCAGCATGTTGGCAATGGCTGTCCATGTGTTGCTCTGTTTAATACATCAAGAGACTCAGCATTGGTCACATGATAATGGATACATCTGTGGTGAACAGTTTTGTCTCCACATTCAGTTTATCTTGGCAACAAACACATTACTTTGATGATACATTTAACAGCGTGCAGTTTACCTGGGGGTCATATTTCTCCACTGTTGCGAGATGTGAGGAGCTGTCATAACCTCCCACCGCATACAAGCTGCCATCTGGAAGGGAAAAGGGAGTAATCCGTAAGAATGTAAATATTAGCAGTCAAATACCAAGGTGGCGACTCCCTCTTGATTTCAGATATTCAGATGCAGGTGGTGAAACATAAACAAACAGTAGAACAGCATGCTCATGATATTGTGTTTTCTGGCAAGTTCCTACCCAGAGTTGCTACTCGGACATATCTCCTACGGGTGCTCATGGCAGCAATCGAGGTCCATGTACTGGTCAGAGGGTCGTAACGCTCTGCACTGGACGAGTAGAAAAAGACTTACTTGTACTGAATACAATAATGCTGCAAAAGTAAATTATCAAGATGTTCAACACTCATAACCAAACAGTTAGTCTGTGTGTACCTATTGAGGCAGGAAGCTCCATCATAACCTCCAGCAGCGTACAGCAGGCCATGCAGAACAGCTACTCCCAAACAGCTCCGCCGCGTGCCCATGGAAACCTCTGGCTGCCAGGAATTAGTGATGGGGTCGTAGGACTCAACAGTTGCGAGGTCTGAGGTGCCATCATACCTGAGGAGACGTTGATGTAAATTAATCAGAGAAGGCTTTTTGATGATTTTGAAGGGGAATCTTGTTGCCTGAAGTTATCTCTACGAATGCAATGGAAAAAGAGTCACGTTAAAGAGGCATTTTGCTTTGAGGACAGCCCTCAACAGCTTATCAGGAGCACAACGACCAAGCTGTTAGATTTTGCATATCCACGACTTAGGATCATTTTACATGTAAATCATCCACACTTTCCACCTGCCAACGCTTCCCCTTTAGAGAAGTCAGGTGAAGTTGTAATGTGTAATATTTAAGTAAGAGAAGAGATGGTGGGTTAACTAGTTTTGGTTGAAAGGTAAACACTATAGTTCTCATCACTTACCCGCCAACAGCATAAAGTCTGTTCCCAATGGCTGCCACGCCAACCCGTGCCCGCCGAGTAGACATGGACGCCACCATGTGCCAGCGATCAGTCCTCGTGTCATATGCCTCGCAGTCTCCATGAATGGCGAACAGGCTGCCACCACCTGCAAGCACACATAAACACAATGTGGGGGGAAAAAAAAGCTTTGACGATGAGCAGTAAAAGTAAACATGAAAATCCAATATAATGAGGAACATAGCGGTTTTGGCAAATGCATGCCAAAATTAGAGGAATTTGGCTGAATGACTTGAGACCCAAGTTTACTCATTGTAGTTAATTTATGGCAGGCATGTCTATAGTCCGGCCCGGGGGCCAAAACGGCCCCTCGGCTTGATATGTAAAATATATTATGCGGCCCCACGCATTATTGGTTAATAAAGCCAGATCATTCTGCATTTTTTCGTTCTCCTCATGATGGCAGGACTATCATGCAGTTTGTAGACATGTACTAAAAAGGAATTACAAATACGGAACATATGTGTTTTAATAAACAGACAAGGAAAATGCAAACAAAACATAACCTAACAGCAGATATTTCCTGCTAGGGAGCAGAGTAGGGGTGTAAGAAAATATGCACTTGAATATTACAATTTTTGTTTTGTGACACAGTGTTTATAAGAATAAATACAATTTAATACCCCGACTGCTAGATAGCAGTGCTGTAATCTATCTTCAGTCATATGACTCTACCATTCCAACCTCACAACATACAGTACAACTAGCATGTTACCTGAGCTGTGATAAATAAAGATCCTACTGTTCTAATTGCTTAAAAAAGGTAAACTTTTTCTACTCAAATTTTATGCATATGCTAGAGTGGTTTTTATGACAGTTTTCCTTGAAATTATTTTTTTTAAATACCACAATATATCACCTTACAGCAAATCTACAGTCCTACAGGACATAAGTGAAAAGTCCATGGCAAATTCTTTTTCACTGCAAGACGAAACAGTTGTTTGTCTCATTTGTATGGGATTTTTTTTTGGTAACCTACATGATGCAAGAAGCAGCTGGCCCCCAGGTATTTTCAATGTATCTTATCTGGCCCCCATTTAAAAAAGTATGGACACCCTTGACTTATGGCTCCAAATTGAACTAAGCTGAAGGAGAATAATATGATTTCCAAATGACAACAAAACCAATACATATCTGGATAAAGTAATAATCAGGGAAGTGTTTATTCCCTTGTTAATTTCAGCTTTAACAGTCACAAGAGTTCAAACAAATGTTTCACTTTACTGCAGTTTGAGACTTGGAAGACGTTTAAACTATTAGATGACAGCGCTATACATTACAATATCTTGTCCCATAGAATTATATCAGTATTTTTATCTCCAAGCTGTTAAAATGCTGATGTTTGCAGTGACGTCAGAAGCTAAAGTTAATCTAAAGTGTGGCCTAAGTGTACCCTAGTGGGTACCTTCAGGGGCACACTGACCAACGGCGAAGAGCACAGGGCTGGCGCCTTCACAGCGTCGTGGGCGCGTCCTGCTGTTGCTGAGGACTCCCCTCTGCTCAGGCATCAGGTGATACTTGAGAGCCTCGATCAGGAGGTCCTTGCACTCCGAGTGGTGCCGCACCAGCAGCTCTGTATCCACGTTACTCATCAGGAAGTCTCGCCTCAGCAGTGGCAACCGCACACACTTCATCAGCTAGAGGGGGCACAGAAATGGTGGGTGGAGAGTTACGGTTAGGAAAGGGGAATGGAAAAAATGTGATGGAGGTGGGTTTTTTTTCATAGAGTATAGTCGAATTAATATACATTGTGTGTTGTGAAATAAGATAAGAAAGTCCTACCCAAGGTACATGTTGCCTGCGTCCATCTATATCATGTTTGACCCAGCTCAACACAGCGCGGTACACTTCCTCTTCAGATGGCACGTTGAGATTGTCACTGGAGATCAAATCCAGAACCTGGATGGACAAGACAAACCAGACAGGCAGAGACATTTATTATCATTTAAGAGCAACATCCTCAAATCCAAACTCACAGTGCCATTAATTCTACTGTGTCCATCAGAGGAGTGCAGTGACATTAAAAGCTTCCTGATCAAGCATGGCAACACACAGGAAATGAATTGCGTTGGTCACAGACAGTGTTAGTTCCTGCATGTTGTACCTGACTTTGACTGCTGAATTGTTGGCTCTCTTCCTACCTCCTCTCTCCTCTCTCCTTCGATTTGTTGTACTGGATCCAGACTGATATTTTAAAGGGTTGGGCAGCGCATTTTGTTTTATCAAATAGCATCACTTAATTCAAAATAAAGTGAAACAAAATCATGTCAGGAACCATTTTAACATTCACACATAAATGCCTGTGTGTTATATTAAGGTCAGTAAGTGTGTGTGTGTGTGTGTGTGTGTGTGCGTGCGTGCGTGCGTGCGTGCGTGCGTGCGTGCGTGTGTGGCACAGCGAGTGCTGCAGTCTGAGTGGCTGGCTGGCAGTGTTCCCAGATGAACCCAAAGCTGGCAGGGCTGGGTGGGGCCAGAGCAGCCAGCTGCTGCAGCTGTCTTGCCCGGCCAGATCAGGGCAACAGTTAGCAGCCTCCCAGGAACAAGCTGCACTAATCCTCAGTCACACAGAGAAATAGTGCCACTGGTTCTGCTACTGCCCCGCCCTGCAGTTTCCCTTACCTCTGCATGTGCACACTGCATCACATTTACCTAAACGTTTGCAAGTGTGTGGAGACAATTGGGGTGAACGTCTTTGTAGTAGAGCAGCAAGAATGAGTGATTTGAGAGTTAAAAGGGGTTTTGGCTGTGTAAAGATTTTTAGGATGATATAATACACCACACACAGTAATTAGGAAACACCCATGCTATGTTGTCTTCATAATGTTCTGCATGTAATGCTACATCAGTGAAGCATCACCAAAGCTGACAAGTCACCACCCTGCCATGCCTCGTCACTTCCTTCACAGAACACGGACGGAAATATGGGGCATATTTCACACCTCTGTGATTCCTTTAGTGCAGCCAGTACATAAATCATGATCTGACGCAGATTTATGGCACAGAACAGCTGCAGACAGAATGGGACGGTGAGCCGAACAAAAATAGAAACAGAAAAAGAGAAACAAAGGAAAGAAAATTGTTTATTTAAAATCTGTCTTTATGCTGATTAACTTTCACTGTTTTAATGGACAGCGCCCACACACTCCTATTGCAGTATCAGACTGAGGGCTTTGAAAGCCACAGACAGATGGAGTGAAGTGTTCTACTCTCTACTAAGATAATAGGAAAATGATGCTGGCAGCTGTTTGTTACTTGTTTTAATCACAGCTTCAATTCATTGTCACTTGGCAAGGCTCAATAAGACGTCTGTGTGAAAGAGACGCCATCCCATATCAGAGATGATGCAGTTCTTTCCATTATTGAGACATCAACACGAACTTCAACACCTGACTCGAGATATGTATCACCTGCTGTGCCTGTAGATGCAGTCTGATGTTGAGAGGCTGATAAAAAAGCAAAAACTTAAGAAGCAATTAAAGATTACAAAGGTTCGAACATTACCAAAATAACAGAGTTTATTAACTGTGCATTTTAACGTCAAGTATATGGAAAATTTAAGTACTACCTTCAGGAATATTCACATGAACAACTAGCACAATGGTGTTTTGATGCTCAGACCTGAAACCATTTTCCTGTTTGACTCCTGTAACAACAAACGCGACTCCCTTTACATCAGACTTTTAAATTAATTTTGCAGTGATAGAAGGTCCCACTCACATGCTGATTTTGGTTGGTGGGACCAACTTTTTGTTGAAGTTCAGATAAGAGGCCGTGCCTTCATTGTTTCTTTAACCTTAACTTAACTGGCAACACACATTCACACTAAGAAGCTGTTAGTGCATCCACAGTCTGACCTGTTGGCTGCTGAGCGGTTCTCATGGAGTAGTTTGTGTCGTATGCCTTGCTAAATGGCACTTTAGCTGTTTATCTCGCCTGCCTGGGAATCAAACTAGCAACCCTTCATCTACAGCAGCCCTGCTTGATGGCTATCACTGAATTATCAAACTCAAATTTTACCTAAATTTCCAAAAATCTTGGCTGAAATGGTCAGAGTAAAATGTTCAAACTGTTCTTGATACCACAGAAATGGAAGCACTGCTGTTAGCTCTATAAACAGTATGGCAGCTGTGGAAAAGGTCACTGGCTTTGCCTAATTACCACTTCTAGGACAGGAACCACAGCGTTGCCACTGCTGAGCCCAGCTGATGAATAAGTGATAGTTTGGCTAAGTTGACGTGCCAGATAAAGTAGTCCATGGCAGAACAGCGTAATGATAAAACCACAAGGGACAGTGATTGATGCAGCTAGCCAAGAAAGAAGAGAGGTCTTCCTGATGAATGTTAGAAACACTGCGACTGGCTTGCAGCTACTTCTCTATTAGTGAAGAAAAGGTGGTAAACAATATCCAGCCACTCATCCATTATCTATAACCGCTATTCTGGATCACAGTGGGGCAAGAGAAGATCCTAGCTGACACTGGGTGAGGTACACCCTGGACAGGTCGCCAAACGATCACAGGGCTGACCCATTGAGACAGACAATCAATCACGTGCGGGAATTTAGAGGTCAACAATTAACCATCATGCAAGCTCCAAAGAGAGGGGCCTAAGATGGCCTGAAGAACCCAGAATCCTCTTGCTGTGAGGGGCTAAGCACTGCACCACTGTGCAGCGGCCTGTGATAAACAATATGCAGCAACTTAATTAAGATTGCTTTAGTATTATTGTGTAGCATTACTATCAATGTGTGGGGGTAGCTTGGGGGGTGTTAGCAAGCTTTCTGTTTTGTTTTTTTTTTTGCTCTTTGTGTCCCCTTTCTAAATATGGATGTTTTTGTGGGTCCGTGAACGCATACATGATGCACTCTGCGAGTGTTTTTTTAAATAAATAAATCTACCTTGTACCTTGTATACATATATTCTAATAGTAGACTCCTAATGACAGTCCGACTCCAAAAATTGAAATTCAAAATGTGGTGGCAGATATTTCAATCATGCCGTGCCACCACAGATAAATGAAAGCGTGGGAACCCTTGCTTTGTGTTGCTTTGTGTTTATCTTTGATGTTTTCTTTGGCATACTTACAGTTAACTGGATGGATTACTCCAGTTGGGCCACTGAAGTGAAGTGAGCAGCAAGATGGGAACACATGAGTCAAAAATTGTCTTTCATGAATTTAAAATAGATAACATTTTAAATAAATACGACTCCCACCACTTGTCTTCAAGTAAACAGGAGCAGGAAATGTTTTTGTTCAGTGGGCTGTGGCTTTCACAATGAAAAAGCATTCTACCTTTGTACCCATGTTGTCCTTGCTGACTGACCATAACAATGCTGCCAGATTTCATTGTAAGCAAAGTACCAGTATTACTGACTGAGGAAGCACTTACCAGTACACAGATCTGCAGACCACAGTTTCCCACTATAAATATGCCACCATTAAAAGTGCTTCCTTTAAAAAGCTGCAGTTGGCAGAGGACACAGCAGGAGACAAAAAAACATCACCCTCACCTGTTTCAGTGGCAGCAGCATGAACTCTTCTGTCTTGGACACCTCCACAAAATGCTGCAGGACATACTTATGTGCAGACTTGAGCAGATCGCTGCAGGAGTGTGTGTCAGCGAACCCTCGGATGCCGAGGCAGTTGGAGGGGTCCAGCTGGCTGAGGAGAAACTTACAGCAGGCGTCCCGCACCCCGTTGAGTTGCAGCAGGCTCGCTGCTGGGAGCAATGTCTAGAATGAATGCAGTTACAGGTGGAAATTCACTGTTAACGCTTTGATACATGGGAGTCAAATTAAAAGTCTCATTTTACAATCTTGTCTTTAGATCTGAAATCCTCTACCATACCTGCACGTTGCCTTCCCCAACCACAATCTCTGCTGTGTAGGCATACTGGACCAGCTGCTCCAAAGCCTGAGGGTCGATGTCATGAAGGGTCACATGGGTCTGACGACTCTCGGACATCTCATCTGCATGTGCAACGAGAGCGATTATATTTTTCCTGAGTTATAACCATTAAAACTCTAACTGATATTATTAGGCCAGTTCAAGATGAGCCAGGTCTGTGCAGAACTGATCACTGGTGATCGCTGCACAATATTGTGCAAGACTTGATTCTGACTCACTCTAACGTCTTGAACACGTGGGCAACGATCCCTTGACGAGATCAGGGCAAAAATACCAATTTTCTGTGTTACTTTTTTATTTAAAGCTTAACTGTAGGCTATACCTCTCATGTTGGGCAATGACGGTCTAATCTGTTAAAATATTGTGTGGTCCATAATAACTATAATAACAATAATAAAAATAAAGCTTATAATGTGGTTTGCAAACTACAGGTAGCCTATAGATGGATCTAATAGAATGTAAAATATTTCTGACTTTCTGTAGATCCTTTGAGGGTTTTTGGACGCAGTCAGACTTGACTGCAGCTTTTTCTTTTTAACCATCCCCTGCTGCTGCAGCCTGATCTTGTCCACCTCCCAGGCGAACGCAGTTTATCTGGAATGCACCTATCACCTCCCTGTTCCATCATGCTGAAACATGGTAGCTCCTACTATATACAGTACCGCTGCCAAATGTGAAAAGTTCATCTGTTGCTGTTTGTTTAATAAAGGTATGGAAGTTTCTGAAATTATTGAATCAATGCACACTTACCCAACATGAGTGTTCTTGCAGAACTCTGTCGGGAGGTTCCAAATCATCAGTCAAATATTTATCAATTTTTTATGTTTCTCTGTCTCTTGTAGTAAGAAGAAATCACAAATACAACATCAGCTGGAGAGCTGTGGTTTTGCTGTTTGGATGATCATGAAAGATCCCCAGATTCTGTTAAAATGGGCCAATTAGTGACTGGGCCAGACGAGAGGAGGCCTAACAGCTGAGTCTCAAAGCCAGACAACTGACTGTCTGGAGACACATTGTACACTCACAAAGGTTTAGTATCCAGAGGAAATGTGAGACACACACACACCTCATCTGACCACCTGTGCCCCAGACAGGAAGAGAGGGAAGGAAGTGATGATGCTGAAAGGATGAGGTAGTGTTCACTGTACACGCGAATTGTTTTGTTATCAAGCTCTGAGCAACAGAGCAAAATGATGCACAGTTTGAAGTCGGAGCTGAAAATTTCTGAGGCATGCAACATGCTGGGCTTCAGGGATATAAGCCCAAGGCAAAAACAGGAGGTGTGTTGGACGACGTGGACTGAACTTACTGGTAAACATGGCGTGAAAGTAGGGGCTGCAGGATGCCAGCACCACTTTGTGCGCCTTGATTTCTTTGTTGGAGACATGAAGCACAATGTCACACAGCAGGCCACGCTGTCGCATCCTGTTCATGGACACGAAGGAGTCGTGGTAGTGGCGCTTTGAGTTGTGCGAGATGCTGTGGCCATCACGGTTGAGCAGCTGCATGCCCCCCTCCATCATGGTGCCTGATGTGGCGGTCGCGGGCTCTTGCCTGGGCCGCACTCTGGGCAACTGAAACATGCACAAAAGCATTTTCCTATCAGTTAATACCTATGTCATTAACTTATACAATGTTCTCACCTGCACAAGCCTTGCTGATCTGCTGGGAGGCAGGTGTTATGACAGGTGTCCCGAGCAATTATTGTATCTTTACTGTTATAGTACCAATCCTGACAGCTATGACAAGAAGCCTACCAGCATGACAGAAATCTGAGTTCAGTTACAACGTTTGGTAGGTTAACTGGCCTGATTATTTGACATTCAGTGTCACGACTGATTAAATCACGTTATGACAATACAGGGTCGAGAGATGGAAATTATGACTTGAGCTGGATCAAATCAATGCATGCTTCTCATTTGGTGGACTCCTGACTAGCAAGCTTATTTGCACCAGAATTAGCAGTGAAACCCCCTAGCTGCAGCCTCGGGTAGGCAGGGTGGGAGGACAGGAGGATGCAGCCAGAGTTAGCCTTTTCCTTTGTACTCATCTGCCCTGCTCTCAGATGGAGAACACACTTCACAACGTTGCATAACCATAAACACGCGGCATCTTATAAGTGGCTGTCTGGTGAATATTTAGGATGCACTAAGGCAAACTACTGGATGACTAAAACGAGACTAGAACGAAATTGGAAACATCACAGGCCTAAAAAGGACCTCAGGGAGAGAAAAATTTTACTCAAATAAACTGAATTTGAAGCTGTGATGCCTTACAAGCGTTGCCAAGTGGTTTGAAAAGTGTTTAGCCAGGTACTCTGAACTCCTCTGATGGAGAGCTTCAACATGATGCACTGTTTAAAATATATCTAAAAGCCCTCTAGTGATGCTTTTCATTTTAAAGAAAACATTTATGTTAGTATATAGAAAGAGAGCATTTTGTGATGATAAAAAGCTTATTTACAACAAACAACCTCATCAATGAAGAACATGATCAGTTTGAAGTAATGCAACGCTCAACTCAACAACTACATTTCAATAAAGTTGAGTTTCTCCAGCCAAACACACAATTCAATGAGAATAAATACATCCTAATTATGTTGTCATCTGTTCAGAGGCACTCTTTCAACTAAACACTCTCCCCTTTCCCCTTTGAGGACCATCTCAAATGTCACCACAGCTGCCTGGCGTCTAGCTTCGGGTCCCATTTTCCAAAACACAATGGACGACAAAAACACACCAGCCATGGTCCTCTATGAGGGAACAATCTGCTGTCATGCCCAAGGGAATAACTACAGACAATGCTGCAAATTGAGACATGGATACTCAGGAGGTTGAGCAAAAGTGAAAGCACAGTTGTCACAGTTAAAACTAACAGAGTAAAGCACTTGTCCTATTCATCCCAGGTTGTCTCTTAAAATATTCTCTCCCCTCTTGTTGGCTCAAAACCTTGGCTGACATCCACTCAAAGACTCTGAGGCTTCTTGACAAACATGCACAATCTTGTTGGATACACAAATGTTGCATTGCAATCTCTTTTGGACACAAGGATGTTTCTATTCATAAAGCCTCCTTATGTGCTTTGAAGAAACCCCCACCCCCACTCCATCTATTTTGAATAACAGCAGCTATCAGCTGCAGCAGCAGCAGCAGTAGAGAGAATGGATGTGTCATTTCTTTACCGGTGGCTGTGTTGCGGTTATCCTTGGGCGTAGTGTCTTCCTCAAAGTGATGGAAGATAAATCAGCGGCTGTCGCAGTCAGTTTGGTTTAAAATTGGTACCAGTGTCTAGCTATCTGTCCATATTCTGACTCAGGCATACGAAATATGGAGAAAGCCTCTGTTTTGTGCTGTATGCGGTTGACGTCAATGCAAAAAAAAACCTGCATGAACGTTGACATCGGTTTGTTAAGGTGGCGCTAGGACTGCCGGAGGTGAAAGTAGCATCGTTGCTCATGTTGTTGAATTGACATGCTGTGGGTAGGAGGTTGCACGTCGGGAATACGCAGGATGTTCTTTCTTGAGCGCAAATGTCAAATATTTACAGCTGATGTTCGTTTATTTGACGTGAAGGGAAACTACCTTAAGCGCCTCCTTTTGTTTGGTCGGAGTCCGGAAGTGGGTTCGATAAATAAATGTAAGCGAGCGCGGAGGGCGGGGTTTTACGTAGAGGCGCCATTGATTGGCTAAAACTCGAACCGCCCTCCGCCCCGATTAGCCCGGAAAACAAATCAAGCGACAAAAAGAATGGCCAGATGTCTATGTTCGTTTCCAGATTTAAGACGGCACAGACGTGAAAACAGAGCATCAATCATTTCACTATTGAAATAACACAGTATTAAATCACGGCTGTTTAAGTCACAATGGATTGTCTGTGGCAAGCTTGTTAGCTAACGTTAGCTCTGCCTGGCGGAAGAATTAAAAGGACTCACCACCAGCCGTCGTCGGTGTCGATGTGACAGCAGAGATTTCTTCCTGTTTGCAAGCTTGCCCAGCTTTGTGGCTGCGTAACACAACAGGGTATGAAATATAAAGATAAACCTTTCCTTTGCGGCTCTTCAGTTGCCTGAATCTCGTGAATGCAGCTGACCATTTAATAAAAACTCACGTGCAGCATCAAAACACTGCTTGTTCTTGTACGCTCAGCTTCGACATTAAAATTTTGAGGTTGTCGTGCTCGTCGATTTTTCTTTCAGTATTTCAGTTTCGGTTAAACTTGAGAAATGACACGTTTGAATGCTCACGTGTGTAATCAAAATCAAATGAACAGCACCCAACAGTGTTTAATTGAAAAAAATAGTGCTTCTTTAATTAGATTCGCAAACCAGTTTACGGTATAGCACCCATGAAACATAAAACCAATCCAGTCCCGATGCACCGAGGCATTGTGGGTATTGGGGTTTGATAGTGTCACGTTTTTGGGATCCAACATGGCAGGCAAACAGAAAAGGCATGTGGGCATTGTCTTTACTTTTTTATGTGTATTACGTGTGTTAATGATAATAATCGTTGTATTCTTGTGAGTGAGAGTGTTGGCAACGCAGTCGGTGTGTTTGCGGGGTTTCAGAAACGCGTTTTAGTGAATATTGTGTGCGATCGTGTGCTAGCTTACCATGCTGTTAACGCTAGCATAGAGTTTGCGGTTCTTGAGAGCAGCTAACTTTGTTGCATCAAACAACAAGTATATGTAAAGTTATTCTTCTTAGAAATGGATTATTCAGTAATATTAAAGGGGACTTTTGCACCCGGTTAAGTGCAAGGCTGACAGTTCATCGACAAAACGCTTGAATTGACGCTGGAAACTGGAAACGTACAAACATACCCCCACATGTTGTCCAACACATTATTTTACAGACTCTTTATTACGTTTTCTTTTAAAGTGCTCAAACACACACACACACACACACACACACACACACGTATATAGGTATTTGTACCCGTATATAAATACACATTCTAATCTTATAATGACCCTGCAATTGGAGGAAAATATATATTATAAAATATAAAACACATGGGCCAGTTTTTATTAACATATCAATTTGTGTTCTTAGTTTATGTATAATCCTCTCCATTGTGTATGTATTTTAAGTAAATTAAGGTGTAGGAAAAAATGAAATAATAGATATTGTCAACAAATGCAGTAATAAGTCATCTGCTGATTGGGATGACAATAATATGACTCTTGTGAAGAAGGTAATTGAGGGTATTGTGGAGCCACTAAGTTATATCTGTAACTTGTCATTCCAGTCTGGTACATTTCCAAACAAAATTAAATTGTTAAAGTTAAGCTGCTACATAAATTGGGGGGTCAAGCACCAGTTTACAAATTACATGCCCCTTGTCAATACAAAGATTTTTGGTTGGTCAAAGCCTTTTGGCATTCCACTAACAGCATCCTCAACAAGTATTTGTCTCACTTTGCACATTGAAGCTGTTTTAGATAACAGATATACACAATTTTAATATTTGAAAGCAATTTTAATGTTAAAGACTGCTTCCAGGACACAGTGGACACTCTCCAAAATGTAGCCCCGCAGGGACAATTATTGTGAAAATGGTTTGCCACTGTGTTAACCCAGGACCTCCAGCTGGCACTCTAATGAGAATAGTTAGTCTTTTGTGCAAGTTTTGAGCAACTTATTTCATGTTTAGCTGTTTGTTTGTTTTTTCTTTCTACTTTTAGGAAATTAGAAGACCTCAGTGTGGATGAGTTCCTGCTGTCAGGTTTTGACTCTGAAGGTGAGTCAGAAGAAGAAACTAAAAAACAGAATGGACTCAAAAAGAACAAGAAGACAGACCTCAAGTCTGCAGCCTCCAATACGTGAGTCCTTAGCCTTGCATTCATACAGTATCATTGTCGTGATGGTTATAATTAGCACCAAAACGCCTCAAGGAAAGACAATAAACTCTCTTGTGATGTTTGTTCTCCTCTACAGAGATCATCGGAAGAAAGGCAAAGCCACTGAGCATAAGGAGCAGCTGTCCAGGTTAAAGAGCAAGGATCCAGAGTTCTACAAGTTTCTGCAAGCAAACGACCAAACACTCCTAAACTTTGACGACACAGACAGCTCTGAGGATGAGGAGGAGAAAAAGTATCATAGATTACCATCTGCACTGGAGGTAGGCTGGCTGCTGGTGTGTGAGTTCACGGTTACTTTTTTTTTTTTCTTGTGAAAATAGAGATCTTCATAGTGGTGTGTTTTGCATTTAGGAGGCGGGCTCTGATGACGATGGTGCTGAAGATGATGAGGAGGGTCAAAAAGGTTCAAAGAAATCCAAGAAAGCAGTGGAGGCTATCAAAGTCACAGACAAAATGATCGAAGACTGGAAAGCTGCCATGAAGAAGGAACCCACACCTCGTCTCTTTAGAGAAGTCACCCAAGCGTTCAAGGCCGCCGTGGCTACAACCAAGGGTGAAGGAGCGGCTCAGTGTCGATACAAAGTGGCGGACAGTTCAGGTAAAATATCACGTTTGATATGTTTATTCGATGTAAAAATTACAGCATCATCACTTAGATGATATATTGCCAGAATAATCTAAAAAGAAATTGTTTTAAATGAAATTCAGTCAAGACTCTGCAACATTTTGATTTGATTTGGGAGCTCTTTGTTTTTAAATAAATAAATCTGAGCTTATATTTGATGCCAGCTTTCTGGTCTTGGCAGATATCAGAGACGGTAAAACAGACGCATTATGGTCATTACCAAAAAGTATTGGTGTTTGACACCCAGCCTGACTCTCAGGTCAGATTTTTTTTAGGTCTTACAGGTCAGCATATACTTGGGTCGCATCATTTTGACACCAGCATACGCCTGTGGTGCGCGAAGCCTGCACACCATTCAACAGTTGATATAGCCGGTATATATATGCTTGATCAGCTGCTAAATTTTGAGAGTGACATTGTCACCCAAAAGGCACATACAATTGATAGAATTGTACTGAAGGATACAATACAACATCCTACACTCCACAAATGTGCATAAATATCTGTGCTCCATGTTCAGCTTTTTTTTATTTTTTTATTTTATTTTATTTTTTTATGTAAGCTGTGAATAAATTGTCAAATCAGGTTTTCTGGCGTGCGCAGGAATTACGACTTACGTATTGGTTCATGCATAAATGTGTCTTTTCCTGTACTGTCTGCAGTGTTCAACGCCTTGGTCCTGTTTTGTATCAGAGATATTCATGGTGCCCTGCAGAGGACGCTCAACCTGAAGCCAGATAAAGACCCAAAAAAGTATGAAGTGGATTTGACATGTTATTGTCTTATCTTGATAGTGTTTATGTAGTTGTGGTCAGTTTGTTCACTCCTCACTCTTGTTTCCTCTGTTATGTTTTCAGGCTAGTTCTCCCTTCATCTAGTCCAAAGTGGCAGAAGAATCAGATCGACATCAAGATGTATCTCAGTGGAGTAGTTCAGGTTTGTTTCACTGTTAACTTCAAGTCTCTCACTTCAAGCCCCTTTTTACACATGCGCTGCAAATCTGAAATTATCTCGACGTTACCTGGATGAGCTGTGCTGTATATAAGAACGCAAACGTCTAAATCAGTTGGAATCAGACATTAATCAGACTTTGTCTCTCCAGCAAACCTGGTCAGAGCCTGTTTAGTGTCTGATTGATTCCATGTCTGAAGCGAGCAGGTTCTCAAGGAGAATTTGCACTGAGCGAGTAGGTGGCGTTTCTATCATGCAGCTTGTGCGAACCTGACGAAAACAAATGCTCAAAGGTGAAGTACAAGGGTAATATACATTAAGATGGCAACGAAAGTATCAAGATTTGGAACTTCTGTTGTTAAAGGCTAAAGCCCAAATTGTTGCATGAACCAAATCGAGTATTTTCAGTGGGCGAGAAGTTTCTGACACTGCCAGAAAATTGGTCCTGTATCTATCAGTTTGTGCTTTTTCCCTTTTGAGTTCTGCCTCTTGTATTTTTGAGGCAGACAGGACAAGGTACAGTCGATGAAATGCATTTTTTTCATTAGTTAATAACAGAGCTTTACATGCCTTGATATTTTCTTCCTCTTGTACTTTTGCATCCTTAACCTCAGTTTTCCTCAAATATCTCTTTTGTCTCTCTCTCCCACCTTCAGCTGTTGTCCTGTCTAACAGAGGCCACAGTCATCAGCGCTGTCCTGCGGCACGCCAACCAGCTCGTACCTTACTACCTTTGTCTACCCAAACAGTGTCGTCATCTTGTTAAGGTAAGACTGTCGGATGCAGTGAAATGTCATGCTTCATTGTACCCTGCAAGAGAGTTTTTAATGTATTTTTGCTAATGTCTTTTTGTGCAGCAACTGATGAAGCAGTGGAGCACAGGAGAGGAGACAAGTCGGGTTCTGGCATTCTTGGCCCTCAACAAAATCTGCAGACACAAGCAGGAAACATATCTGAACCCCATTATCAAGGTGAGGCAAAAGCAGACTAATACAGGGAGAGAAAGGCTCAAAGCAATCCTGGATGTAAAATGGACAACAAATTGCTGAGGGCAGTTCCATGAAAGACTGTCAGAATGAGAGTTCCATTTCTTTTCAGCATTTTCCTTTGTCCCATTGTTGCTATAATTGTTGCTATTCTTTCTCTTTGCAGCAAATGTACATTTCCTATGTACAGAACTGTAAGTTCACATCCCCCAACGCGCTGCCCATGATCAACTTCATGCAGCGAACTCTAACAGAGATGTACTCCCTGGACACACAGGCCACTTACCAGCACGCTTTTATCTACATCCGACAGCTGGCCATCCACCTCAGAAATGCCATGACCATGAAGAAAAAGGTTGGTTTTTGACTGTGTGTACGTGCTCAGGGAGATGGTCTGCTTTGTGCCATTAAAAACTTTGAAGAGATGTAACGATGAATTGAGAGGCAGTTAAAAATCGATTAAAAAAATATGTGAGATTCAAATCTGTAAGATGAAAAATGAACTGTGATACTTTTTTTTTAACTGCAGAGGGTGTAAGCTACTATTGACTACACTTGCTTGACATGCTACGACACTTCGTGTTCAACGTCCTAAGTCATGTACGAGAGTAGAGACAGCTCGCCACCGTGAATAAGACGAAGCAAAGGCTCTCTGACAGGCGATATTGAAATAGAGGATGCACCCTCCGGTTTCAAATCGAAGTGTGGCAGGATTTGAGCTTCATCAAGTCAGAAACTAATAAAAGCGAGAAGATAACAGAAAAGACCAAAACTGCAAATATTGAAAGAGGGTGTTGAACTACACAAATAGTACAACTAAAATGATGCAGCATGTGAGCCGGCATCACAGTGAGGAGCTCAGGCACCACCTACACACATTACTCGATAGCGACGACTACACGGCCAAACCACACTGACAAGCACATTTGCATCCCTGCTCACCCTAACGAGTACAAGAGCCAAACAGAGAGCCCAGCTTTATCACCCACGAGTGGCAAATGGCCAGCTCATTTCTTCAAACTCGCCCTCTCTGCTTTCCCCTCAAGCAAAAACAAACCTTTCCACATCAGCCACCCCTGTCCCAAATGAAAGTGTTTTTTTTAACAGCGGGGGACATTGTGAACGCCCAGAAAGGCATTCTTTGTGTTTTGCATTCATACCTGACCTCAGAAATAATAAAGGATTCTTAAATTTGATGTAGAAGAGAAATGCAATATTTTGAAATATTGATAGAATATTTTTCAATAATAATTTTTCTGTAATTTCATTTTGTATTAAAAAAATCGTGAGAAAATCGTATCGTGAACCCAGTAACATGAATCGTATTGAATCGTGAATTGCGTGAATCGTTACATCCTTATTGATTGTTATTGTTTTTAGGACAACACATTGCAAAAAGGAGCCAGTTATTGAATGAACACACAGAGTTCAGTTGTTATTGAGGTTCACAGCCTTTTTATGCACCTCCTAATGTGTCGACGACTGTCCTTGTGTGTGTTCTGTAGGAAACGTACCAGTCGGTTTATAATTGGCAGTATATCCACTGTCTGTACCTCTGGTGTCGAGTCCTCAGCACCTTGCACCCCAGCGATGTCCTCCAGCCTCTCATCTATCCACTCTGCCAAGTCATACTCGGCACCATCAAGTGAGTAAATTTATATTCTTTTATTATTTGAAGTAATTTCAAAGGTCCAGTCTGAAGTATTTGGGAATACATTGGTAGAAATGGAATATATTATTCATAACTATGATGTTGTGGGTGTAAAAGAGCAGCTCCTCTTCCGAAAAGGCCGTCATGTTGTTTCCACAGCAGCTCAGAAAAAAAAAACTAAAAAAAGCTCTAGATGTGGCCATTTGCATTTTTTTGTAGGCCACTGTAGTTCTCCTAAATGCTTGGCACACGGGAGAAGTTTCAGTTGGTTGCAATCTGCAACTTCATGGCTAGATGCCGCTAAATCCTACGCACTGGACCTTTAAACTGTCTGACTAAATAATCCATTTTAGAGTGTTTCAATTGAAGCAGTCACCTATTTGCTGTAGCCATTTCTGGTCAAGAGTTCTGTATTTGTTGCAACTAAAATTATTTCAGGGCCACACGATTTTCATAGGTTTGCAAGGTATTTACAACTTTTGATATTTTTCTAGTCTAATTAAGTAATTGTGTCAGAAGATAATTGATTTAATACAACGTAAGGCAAGAGAAAAATATTTTTAGTTTTCGCGTAAAAATTAATTATCAAAACAGTTGCAGATTGATTTTATTGTCGGTCATAGATACCTCAGCCACTCGTTTCAGCTCTGAACAAAATATCAGCACCCGCAATATTGGAAAATCAGCAGTCATTAGTCATAATGACATGAAAAAATGTATTTTGATCTTGCAAAAATCCTCCCAAAAGGGCTAAAAAATATCTGTGCAGTGTTTTGGCATCTGATAAACCTTGAACTCACGGATCTATGGATCTGAATCTCCCAGATTCATTACTTCATTGGCTCAGCATGACCTGAAGTAACACGCCACCATCAACACCTCTTTTGTCCCAAACTTTATATCAACACGAGCTTTACGCATCAGCATAAAGCTCTCAGCAGCAAATGAACAGCGCAGAACTGAGAATAAAGGGTCTCCTGCTGTGACAATACTGTTTGAGTGACAGAATGGCTGCTGGCAAAAAGTGATAAATAAGGCGAGATTATGCACTGAGGATTGCAGTGTTGCTGAACATACAGGCACGGAGGGTGGGAGCGAATAATGTTAAACATCGACGGATATGAAGTGTTGAAACGAAAGATCCGCTCACCAAGTAGCTCCTGTTACAAGGATTTTAATCGTGCACCATGTTTCTCCACAGACTTCTTACGAATACAGTCCCACCACCTCAAATACCAATTATGAACGTACAAGCCTTTTTTATCATTTCTTAAACACAGATGGATATGTCAGCATTAAGTTTTGTCATGAATTTGATGATGCACAAAAATAAATGCATGTATAGTATATAATGCAGTGAAAAGTGCTCAAGGTAAAGTGAAAATAATGTAATCATTTGTGGTGGAAGTCACCAGAGATCCAGCTATACAATATTATCGTGATAGTTTAGTCGTGATACAATATTATTGAGGGAAAAATGATCAACATCTGTTTTTCATTAAGAAAAAGTTTTAAAGATAGTTTCTTATTTAGTCATTTTTTATTGCAGCAAAATGTTTCAAGTGGACTAAAAAATATTACTTTTAAATATTAATTATCACACAAGTAGGCTTCTAAAAGTTTATTTTTTATTTTCAATAATAATTTATGTAATAAATTAAATGGATTCTTGGCGTCCATGTATCAATACAGTTATATCACACAAAATTTCGCAATACTACTGCTGTTATGTACCCCCTCAAATAATGATGATTTTATTTGTCTGTTATAAATTATTTTTAAGTTTCGTTGTTCAACTGTGAAATACCCTGCCTACAGTACATGTCTGTGTTTTTACTATTTAGGGCTGCAACTACCAATTATTTTCATCTTTGCTTAATCTGTTGATCATTTTCTTGAATAATTAGTTTGGGCTATAAAATGTCAGAAAATGGTGAAAAATGTCAGTGTTTCCCAAAGCCTTAGACAATGTCCTCAGATGCCTTGTTTTGTCCACAACCTAAAGAAATTCAGCTTACTGTCATAAAGAAGTAAAGATACCAGAAATATATTAACATTTAAGAAGCTGGAATTCGAGAAGTTTAACCTTCTTTCTCCTTTAAAAATTACTCAAATGATGTCATTGCCTGTCTAATTAATTGCAGATTTATTTAATAGCGAGCAATTAATAAATCAATTGTTGCAGCCCTACTGCTCTTTGATAACAGCGTTGCAAAAAAAGTAAGAATTTCTATGCATACAGTATATTTAAAAAAATAATTATTGGATAAAGCTATATGTAGTTACCTATTTTTTTGATTCACAGATAACGATAGTGGTGTCACACACCATAAGTTGTAAATAATTGTCACTTTCTTAAATTGTGGTAGAGAAAGATTTGCGGCATCCTTCCATGTATTTTATATGCGGTGTGCAATTATATGACTTGTTTGTGTGAAACCACTTTGTCAGTGTACATTTTGCCAACAGCAGGGGGAGACATTGACCACTTTTTCTCTCACTGAACAGACTGGTGCCCACAGCCAGATATTACCCTCTGAGGATGCACTGTTGCAGAGCCCTCATCCTGCTGTCCAGCAGCACCAACACATTTGTCCCCATCCTGCCTTTCCTCTTAGAGGTAAGACTTCATGTCATCTCCAGTAACCAGCATTCACAGCGGAAAAATGTGGATCTGACAGGATCAGTGCAGCTTGTGTGAAGTTTTCAGCACTTTTAATTGTTTCTCTTACGTGTACACTGAACTGAAACGCCTCAAATAGTTAAAAGTATGCAGAACAAACAACAGTCAGTTGGTTGTCTTTGTCACAAACGGAAACAATGAAAAGGTAGATGTGATGAAATGTTCCGTCGGTGGTTTGCTGTGGAAAACATCAGCGGTATATGAAATGCATTTTGGTCTCAACGGCCACAACTGAAGGAGCTTGGGAGGAAACACGCCAAAGGATAGGAGTGTTTGTGTGTGCGTGAGAGAGAGAGAGAGAGAAACCCCTTTTGTTATCAGACCAATCACAGGTCACCAACTGACAGCATTTTCTCTGGGTCAGGTGTGAAGCACGTTAATGTGCGGTCTGTGTGTCTTTTTTGTGCAAATGAGTGCAAGTGTTTGTGCATGTCGCGAGGTGGTGTTATGGTGTGCTGTAATAGAGCACCGTGCTGGCGACAGCGGCTAGCTCGGCCCGCTCTGATCGGTCACTGCACGCCTGTTGTGTATATTTGTTTTGTAAGCGTGCATGCATGAGTGTGTGCGCGCATGCAGCAGTTTGACCAAAGCGATAAAGGCTCGGTAGTGGTTCACACTCTGGTCCCAACGCACTGTGCAGACCACATCCTCTCTGCTCATGGCCCACTCTCCACCTCTTTTTCCCTGTGCGCACACTCAGAGCCCCCTCCCTGAACCCCTCAACAGCAAACCATGTTTATTTGTGACGCACAATATTTCCTGTGTTTTTTCTCCTTTACTGTTCCCCTTGTTAAAGCACTGTCAAAGGCAGGCTGAGGTACGCTGCTACTGTTTTAATTAGAGCAGCAGAAGCAGCCCCTTCCTCCTGTGTGTCTGTGCCTGTGTGTGTTCTTGCATCTCTGAGGGGGGTGTATGATTTGGAGCTTCCTGCTTCACTAGCTGTTTGTGTGTGTGTGTGTGTGTGTGTGTGTGTGTGTGTGTGTGTGTGTGTGTATGCACCAGGGTTGGCCCATGCCTTCCCACTTCCCCCTGGCTCCCCCGCAGACCGCCACCACATCCTATGTTTGTACAGACAGCACCGGCCAGGAGCGTTGCTCTGCTTCGCACACTGAGCACAGTAACGACCACACACACACACACACACACACAAATGCACAGAGATACGGGGAGTCAGAAATAGCTTGATACACAAATACAAGACAGAAATTCACTTGCGCATTGTGGGCAGATGTGAAAGCTAAAGCTTGTAGACAAATAGCCCACATGCTGGCTAGAATGTACTTTCACAGACTAAGATAGAAATGTGTCATCACAGTAGCACTGCAGTATGTAAAACGAACTGTGCAGAATAATAATTGTTATAAATGAAGAACTCTATCAGCATAAAGCTGATGTAATATTACTGTATACTGTGGCTGTGGTTGTTCACCTGGATTCCTTATGTTGAACTAATGAAAAAAGTGAGAGGAAAAAAGTAGATTTATCAAATGTAGAAGTTAACTTTAAACAGTGAGGAGCTACAGAGCACTGTTCGCAAATATGAACAGACACAAGAACAATTTCCTTCCACAAGTCTATAACATTTTTGGTTTTACCCATTTTTTATATTTTATATATTTACCCGTTAATTATATATTTTTGTAGTTTAAGTACACACAGTAAACATGTAAATATCTGTAAAAGATAATCTGAGCATTGTACATTCAGGATGGGCACTTTAGGTAATTTCGGTACTCACATTAGATTATTACTGAGTACTTGCAAAAAAGGTAATTTAAGAACAGGGTTAGGTTAACACCTCTTCCTCATATACAGCGAGGCAAGGCAAGTTTATATATATATAGCACATTTCAGCTCCAATTCAAAGTTATCTACATAAAACAAATGTAGTGCAGACATAGTGCGAAAAACATTATAAAGGAGCATTTAAATGCAATTAAAACTTAAAGAGCTAGAAAATTGAAAATAAAAAGCTAGAAAAATTTACCAAGACAGGCATAAAATGCAAAAACAAAAGTTACACTGCAGTGTAAGAAATGAATCCGTATTCAATCTAATAAAAGGCAGTGAGTGAGCGAAATCTGGCAGATGTTGTATGAAAAGTGTCCAGATATACAACAAGCAACAACAACATTCAGAGAGCTTATTGAACCTTGACCAAGCGACGGCTTGCTTTTGCTCTAAAAAAAGCCTTGCGAAAATAGTGTCGCTTTTCAAACAAGCCACATGTGGCACTGCCTCTTTGCTGACGCACAGAGCAGGAAAGGAAATCTTCATTGGGAAACCATGAAACAGTCTAATGTTTGCTTGCTCGCTCATTCACATCGTGTCGAGTAGAACGAGGACACCAACCATGTCATGCTGCACACGCAGTAGAGGTTAGCTATGATAGGCAAGATAACATTGCATAACTTGCATTGAAACCCCTTTTTCTGTATTTTGTAGGAAAACATTCGAACATCATTTTCATGCTCACTTTCTTCTCTGCCTGTTATATTGTACAGAATGATGTCTGTCTGAAATGGCTCACTGTTATCTGCAGCTACGCAGATCATTTTTGCTAAATTGATCTGTGAAGATATTCATAGACAATAACATCACTGCCTGTTGTCCAAAAAGTAAATTCAAAATGCAGAACAGTGTCACTTTCTGTTTATATTTATTACTGTTTTCTTTTCTGAAGCCACCGTATAAATCTGTACGTTGTAGCCGGGCGTTTATGTTTACCTTATTCAGTTTTGTTGTCCTTGTTTTTAGCTTTGTGCCTATTTTGTGTTTGTACATTGGGCCTCACTCACTAAAAATGTGTGTAGAAATGCAGAGGCTGCCGTCTCTTCTACCACGGTTAGATTCGTCATCTAAACACCTGCTCGGAGGCAGATCTGAAATTTATAGCCCTGTTAATAATAATAGTTATAATAATAATGATCATGGCACTAAAATTGGTGGGAGTAGCCATGGTAACAGGTACATTCAAGTCTCATATACACACTGTAAGCTAGGCCTAGGACACTTGGTTTTATTGTGGAATATTTTAATTATGACAATAACTGATGAGGATGAAATAAATGCCTTTATTGGTAAATTATTAAATTAATGGTTTTAGATATTGTGTCTATTAAAGCCATTTTTAATGAATGTGGTTTTAATATGCTCTGCATTTAGTTAAAAGGTGTTTGTTCACATTTTCTAAGACAGCCGAATGTTCATCATTTGTGTGTATGCATGGTCTTAGGCAGTTCTACATTTGTTCACAAAGTACAAACAAATTCAGGTAAGTAAATATTGATAAGTCACAGATTTGTGCGTAAATCGTAAGTACACACGATTTAGGCACAGATTTGTGCGTATGCACTATTTGTGAATGAGGCCCATTAAGAGCACAAAAAAACTGATTGAAATTCCATGTATCTGCACACATACTTAGAACTACACATACAAGAAGCAGCCAGTAAAGCTGATCCCAAACAGGAGCCATATTTAAGTTTTAATGCACAGGTTTATAGTTAAAGGGTTAATTATTTACTGACTGGTTTGGATCTTTTGTAGGCCACACGCTGGACTTTTTCTTTATAGATTCCTTGAGTATGAGGTGTGTCTTGATCGGATTATTAGAAAGCAGGTCAATAATGAGAGTCACCTAAAAACTACTTTATTTTCAAAATGCAAACCAAAAGAATGATGGGAAACGATAACAATCTAGAACAATAAACACGAAAGTAAACAAAGGTTATCAGTTCACATGTTGTCCATATGCTTTGAACTTGTTTTGGGTGCTGAATCTGTGCACTGTTCTGTTCTCTGAAGAAAGCATGAATTTCACTATTGTACCAATAAAATGTAGCATTTCAGTCTGAGTTGAACACTTGTTTTTGCCTTTCCTTTATAGATTTTTCACCAGGTGGACTTCAACAAGAAACCGGGCCGAATGAGCAAGAAACCCATCAACTTTGCCGTCATTCTGAAGCTTGGTAAAGTCAACCTAATGGAGAAAGCCTATAAGGTAAGTAATAATATATCAATATACAATATTTAAACAGATAGCCCAACAGTCTCTCTGAACACAAGCGAGACAGAAAAAGGGTAGAGATAGGATCAAATTCAAACAAGAGAAGAAATAAGGCAGGATGCAAAATATCAGGATGAAATAATACAAATAAAAAGGCCATAAACAACAAAAGAAATAAACCCAGTAAAACCCCAAATAAAGGACATAAAATATATATAAAGTACTTAAAATAAGTGAAATAAATAAATTAACGTAATACTGCGATCCACCTTCTGTGAGGGCAGACGTACAGACAGTTTTTTCGGCAGTTTGGGTGGAGTTTTTTGTTGTCCTGTTTGTGTGAGTGCTTCTGATCTTTCTTGCACTGAGAGGGAGCAGCAGCTGATCTGATGAGCGGTTCTTAGTTAATGTCATTTTCACGTCGCTCCCTTACACTGCGTGTTAGCCTGCGTGTGTACATAAGGGGATTGAGGGCAGCGCTGAAACTGGCCCTCTGTCACCACACTCATTCCTGCAGCCAAGAGGATTGCAGCACGGCCCTCTGGGATTATCCCCTGCACTCCGCTCGCTAGGGCTGTTTTCACTGCTGTCACCTGGGCAGCTGCCACGAACCTCTGCCTCGTAGACACACGCAGACCTGACTCAACGAGCTCTGATCTCACTAAACCTGAGTACTTAATAGTATACAGGCTAAAAAAGTGTTTATTCACAAAGAGAGGCAACTGTGTCTAGTAGTACTGTAGATGAGGTGTTCACTTACTCCAGCAATGAAAGTTTTTTAAAGTGCACGCAAATAAATCAATACATAGGGGTACATTTTAGCCTCTGCCGCTTATAGGCATGAATGCCCTTTTTTTCCCAAATCTGGCTTTATCTTTATCTGCTACGTAACACTTTTAGGAAACTCACAGACTGGATGACTTGAATATTTAATTCAAACAGTGTTACATACAATCAAAAAACAGGGTGGGGCAGAAATTGTATCTGTTGGCAGCGCTAGGGTTACAAGGTACATTTCTGCAGGAATGATTACTTGGCCCTTTTTTTCTTTCCTAATCTACTAGTGTTTGTGCAATTATTATAAGTACCACTTTTAGTCACTGTTAAGCAGTGGTGGGTAATACCATGTTATATTTACTCTGAGTAAATATTATCTGAATCATTTTTGAAGTCATACTTCTAAGAGGAGTTGGTTTGCTGACTACTTTGTACAGTTACTCAAGTACATTTGCAATAAATTGTATGTATTTATATTTCATTACATTGGAATGCACACTGCGCCACTTTTACTGATACATTTAGTTATAAATAACTTGTATTCAGCTGAGACCACAAACAACACAGTGATTATTCGACAGTAATTGTCCAATAGTGAGCGATAAGACAACCAGTACACACACAAATACACAATGCAGTGTGTCAAAGCCTCTTGTTTGAGGTTTTGGTAACCTCTGGATTCCACTGTGCACAGATGCACTGTCTTATGATGGAAAAGCGGCCATTATAGCCGATAGCGGCCGCTCTTCTTTCAGAAGTTTCAGAATGGCTTTCAACTGTGATCCATGCGTGAAACTTTTTTTTTTTTTCTTTTTTTTTTTTTTTGAGGAGATGAAACAGTACTTAAAAGCACAAAATTTGTCTGGATCGTTTTTTTTCAGATATGCCACTTTAATGACAACTAACATGAACTTTACATTTGTTATTTCCTGTTGAGGATAACTGTCCGAACGTCATACATCTGTGTAATAAATAGCATCTAATCAAGTTTCTGAGTACTTTTACTTAAGACAATATAATTACTTGTGTATATTTTTCCTAAGCCGAACCCTGTTCAGCAATGACTTTATATTGAACCAGAAGAGAAAGCTCATCAGTGAACACACCAAACATATCTGAGATGTGGGCAGAGATTCAGAGGCCTGAAATAGGCCAGGCTGTCAGTCATAAATCTTTTGTAATAAGTGAGATGCTAATTCAGATAACAGTCTTAATGTGTTTTGGTCTCTGATTTTGCACTGAATGTAGTTACACAGCAAAGAGTCTCATGACAAACTAAAGTTTTACACACCTGTGTTAATGTTAAAAATTGCTCATCAGTCATGCTGTTGTTTTGTATCTCAGGATGGGCTGATTGACCAGCTGTATGACCTGATACTGGAATACTTCCACACTCAAGCCAGCTCCATCGGCTTCCCAGAGCTCGCCCTGCCCACTATCATTCAGGTAACACGGCTTTTTAAACTGATCCTGGAATGAGCTAAGTGATCTATGGTCGCATATCCACTGCATGATACAGCACTGCTCTACTTAACTCAGCTTGCTCTTTTTTGTTTTCCATCAGCAAAAGTAGAGTTAAACCATACCATGCAGTGGAAATGCGGCATAGCTCTAGGAAGTGAATTGTCTTAATCAACAAGTTTACACACTCTCACACAGGTGATACAGAATGACGTTGATTCAATTTAAACTAACAAGGAAGCAGTGACACATCATTCCCAGAGTGTGAAACCTGCCTAAATAGATGATTCAGGATCTGGTTCGGGATCTGCCAGGCTGAATCTGCTCCCCTCAGGGAATACGACCACAAACCCTCCCCAGCTCTGCCTGAACGCACCGTATGGGTGGATGGGATGATTTTTTCCTCCTTTCTCACACTCCCCCTCCATGTCCCTGCAGCTGAAAGCATTCCTAAAGGAATGCAAAGTGGCCAATTACTGCAAGCCGGTGCGCCAGCTGCTGGAAAAGGTACAGGAGAACAGCAGCCACATCACAGGACGGAGACAGAAGGCCGCCTTCGGAGTGGCCGATGCTACCGCTGTGGTGAGTGTGTGAAAGACGGAGGGAGGGCAGGGGAAAACTGTCTTGTCCTGATTTTGCTGGCTGCCTTTCCAGAGTCCTCATTTTACCTCTTCCCTTCATTTGTATTTCAAGTCACTTTTCCCCTTTGTTTCACGATATTACGTTGATGTGAAACTTTAAGACGGCTTTTGAAAAATTTGATAATAAGTTTTAAATGCGGGCAGGTGCTGTTCCATCAAAATGCAATTATAAAAGTGAGCCAAAATAATAACAATATAAGAATATGTACTATAAAATGTAATACGAAAATGGTATAAAATAATAAATAGGTTCAAAATGTAGAAGTTGTTATAAATTCGGGGCTCAGAAGTTATGTTAGTGCACAGAAAACTTGAGCTGTGCACATAATTCTCAGCTCTATTGATGTGCATGTGACTTGGTAGAGCCGCCGACTCTCACACATTGGCCAAAAGACTCACACAATTGATACTTTTCACATGCTCTGATGCCACAGTCTATGCACGTCCATTTTCTCACACAGTGAAAAGCACATTAACCGAAAATATTGCTCTGCAAAAGAGGTTCACTGACAGACGAGACAGAGCAGCACTGCACAGCGTAAAACACTGCGATCAAGCAAGTTGCGCCTGCCGCACTGCTATGAAGTTACTTTAAAGAGGGATATTGGACAGACATTAATTCCGGAGCGAGCAGTGTCTTTATGCAGTTTCTGGTGATGTTGGCAGTCGGATGACGGTTTGCTCACCTCTTGGCGCTCCATTTAACTATTGAGGGATCATCAATGTATTTCTTTTTAAATAACACAAGAACTACGTTTTTTGTTTTGTATTTTTTTTTTTTTCCAAAAACTTCATGCTGAATTGCCAATATTAGTGAAATTTAGAATGAAATAATCTGCATAATTGTTCTCATGTAGCACACTTACATCCATAATAAATCTGCAGTTCATTGATTTTACATAAATATTTTAATGTTGGGGTTTTTTAATAACTTTCATGTATTGTGAGCTAGTGACCCAAATATAATATCAAAAGCTGTCACTACACAGGAAACACAGGACATATAAATATTTAGAAATATTTTTATGAAACGTCATGTTTCTAATAACTTCTAGTGCCACATTGAACATTGAAACATTGAAAGCTGTTGTTATCAGGAGAAGTTCCTAAATGAAGTGTAATGGTCCATACTCAGTAATATTTACATCGTTGTAAATTATTTAATTAGAATTTGCCAAAAAAATCTCAACATGATTAAACAAAACCAAATTTTTCCAATTTAGATTTGCTGAGAAGCAGCTCAAAGTGTTACCTTTTAAGTAGTTTCACTGTACATTATTATCATTTTGGTTGGATCTGGTTGTGGCAAAAATGCCAAGAAAGACAAATACACCAAATGATGTAGTGAAAAAAAATTGCTGGCAGTAAAACAAAAAAGTAAGGTGCAATGTCCAATTAAAGTTACATGCACCAGCACATGTACACAGGAAAAAGGGATTTCAAGCCCTGTAAATGGAAAGCTGTCGTAAAACTTTCACCACCCGGTAGCGATTCTTAACTAATTACTTTTTGTTAAGTCATTAAAAGCATAAACATAACAATGAATGACAGCAGTACAGTCATATATAGATTAAAGAAGACCGAAATCAGGCGGTATTATTTAAAGGTCTGTAAAAACCTGTATGGATTCACCTGTTTGATGATTATGGAAGTCAATTTTGTGTTGTTTGCTCAAGCATTATTAATATCCAGCGAGTCATAATGCAATAAAATTATAGGAATGATTAAAAACAAATCATCGGCCTGATGAATAATAATTATTGCGACAATATGTTTTATGATTTACTGTTGTCATGTAGGTTAATCAGTTTGTTGCTCTTTCTACTTATTGAAAGTAGAAACAGTTTTATTACACCGTGACAAGTAATTTTATCATCATTTACTGCAAGCTGTTCACCTTATTAGCCCTCGTACTACATGTAATGTGCTTTATGCATTTAAAGGGCTTCAGTGAACCTGGTATGTTTCATCATGTGTTAAATCAGGTAAAATCACACAGAACAGAGACCCAGACTGGTGAAATGCTACAGCAGCGTTGTGTTAGACATGGTGTTCATCATCAGGTGAGCACCGGTCATTTACTCTGCACTGCATTCTGTTTTTCCTTAGCACTTTGGTTAGAAGAAACAGTCTAATTGATTTCTAATTAAACACTCAGCTCTGAACCATTTAATTTGGAATTTTAGTCCTTGAGTAAATTTTATTATTTTATTTACAGTTGAGACCTCAAACCTGATAATAAATGTAACACGAATGTATTCACAGCAACAGAATTATAAAACAGTCAACAAAACTCAGATTATAAATGAATTATGCCATGATGTCTGTCCATTAATCCCTCATGCTAATACATAAATCAGACCTAATGAGGAGTTGTCTGTTGTCACCTTGCCAGTTTTGGCGAGATTGTGTCGGCTGCTGTGGTGGGTTTGATCGATGCTTAGCTCAGCCCGCTTGACTTGGAGTTCTTTAATATCAGTGCAAGTTTGTCTAAACATAGCAGTTTCTTCCACTACAATACAACATGATATTAGTGTTTTTATTTCTGTCACTGTAATAAGTCATGTCAGCTCCACAGTACTTCACTTCCCTGCTTCTCTCGTCTTATCTCGAAGTTCTCAAGAAGCAGCGTAAAGAGAGCAGTGTGCTCCAGTAGTGTGGCAGAGACAACTTTTCAGTAAAAACTTCTCTTTCGGGCTTGTGTCCAGCTAAACTCGTGGCTGCAGGCCATCGAACCGTCCTGACTGTGGAGCCCTGCAGTCAGCGGCTGATAATGGAGGCCAGTTCGCTGTATAAACTCTCAGCCTGGTTAAGAATGACCCTGTGGTTATTGGAAGCTCCTATGGGCTTTTGAACCAGAGGCGCTTCTCGCTTCCTTAATGAGCAGCCATTAGTGTGTGCTTGGTGTTGACTCGCTCTCTCTGTACGCTACCTGTCGGCACAAACATGCTTTCATGTGGCTTCGCTGCCGAGCCTCTTGACATGTTCTGCGGATTAATATTTAAGAGCATTTAAAAATGAAATTAAAGAGAACGGTCTTTGTGTAATTTAGATGATGAGAAAATGTGTGTGTGTACACATGTGGAAGAGTGTGTTTTAACAGAGTACAGCAGACAGACAGCGCGGCACCGTGGCAGCGCCAGCTCCTGCCGCCACAGCTTTCTGCTCAGCGGAGGCTGTCGCCATGGCATCCACTCCCTGGCATGGTGGCAGCAGTAGGTGTCACCGCAGGCGAAGGAGAGAGGACAGCCTTGCTGCTGCTATTGAAAAGGCCACGGCCCCCCTCTGGCCACCAGCCCCCTGCTGACATGTCACCCAAACTGAGAGCTAGCCTAATTAATGATGCCCTGCCTCCATCCAGGTCGCACTCTGACGTCTCTTGTCTTTCTCTGCTGCCTGAATCATTTTGTTTGTCTGAGTCGATGCTGAATTCAGAAGTAGCTTTTCTAGTTTCATTTTCTTATTCTGTCTTTTGTGTTTGTGCACGTCACCCATCTTAATAGCCGCATGGCAAATTGTGGTAAATGTGTTAGGCTAGCAGGCGCAGGAGGCCGCGGTCTGTTCGCTCTATTGGATTTGTTGGTCAGATAATGTGATTGGGTCTAATCAATATCATCCACAAAGACCTTTAGGGGCTGGAGGAAATCTGCCGGTCTCCTCTTTCAGGCACCTTCAGTCTGTCTTTTCCTCATCTTCTGACTCTTATTGCTGTCTTGTCTGTCCGTCTCTTTCTCCTTGTCAGTTGATGTAAAGTTGTGGTGGAAAGCCACATGTAGTAAGATCATTTTGGAACCTGAATGAGTGCATTTATGATTCCGCTTTCTGTTTTCAAAACTGATTTATGCGACCTGGAGTTTTGTCTTTCGGTAATGAAAGTGGCTACATATCTTCATCCACTGTCAGCCTGTCCTACACGATGGTAGGGACACTGTTGGTGCAGAGGACTATGTGATAAGAGTAGCTGCTTACAGGTATAACCATAGATGAGAAGCATGCGTGTGTGGTTTAGACAGAAAGAGAGAAGGAACAGTGGATGTGCTCAGAGCGGTCAGGTGTTGGCGATCAGAATAGAGAGAAAATAAACAGTTAATTTTTCAAATGGTAGTAAATGTACAGTATAGGCTTGTCTTTGTGAATATCACGACGCCAGTGCAAATAATAATAAACATTATTTATACGGCACTTTACTTAACAAGATTACAAAGTCCTTTTCAGAAACAATAGATCACAAAACAAAATTCAGATATAATGCAAATAGCACAGAGGTCGCACAAATACATAAACACTGGGGGATAAAGAAACATTTTAAAAAGCAGAATAAAAAAAGGCTGTCTGTCTCAATGCACTACAGTGCAGTATGTATATATGCAGGTGTTTGATTTTAGCCTGTGGCACCTCAATACATTTCAGGTTTGGCCCTCCAAGGGAAAAAGTTTGGGTACCTCTGCCATGTGTTATCATAACTAGAAAAAGTCACGATGAGTTATGTCCATGTAAACACACACAGTGAATCTGCCGAGAAGCTCCTCTTACCAGATTCTGCAAAAATAACGACCACAATAGATATTCATGTTCATCAAGATGCTCATTCTTAAACAGAATAAATGAACATGTCCTCTACTCAGGCGGCCTGGGAGAAGCAGATCCAGGAGGAGGGGACCCCCCTCAGCAGGTACTACAGCCAGTGGAAGAAGCTGAGAGAGAAGGAGATCCAGTTGGAGATCTCTGGCAAAGACAGGGTAACTATCCAACTGAAAAAAAATCCAAAACATTTGTGTGATCCCACTCAGTCATCGTGAATCACTTCTGGGTTCTTCTTTATGATAGTCAGTGTAACCCACAAGAGTTGCTCTGTTACATAAATCTTGAAATAGTCATGCTATATTGTGGATGATTTTTTTACTGGCAGAACAATTATTTTATGATCTTAAGATAAGATAATACATCATTTGCTCCACTGCCAGGAAATGTGCAATCATCATCAGTGCAAGCAGGTTTGTGTGTTTACCCTGCTGTTTTTGTTTTCCTGTGAAGATGGAGGACCTGGACCTCCCTGACATCAAACGTAAGAAGATTCAGGAGAAGAAGGTGGAGGACAAGAAGGAGTTTAAGGATCTGTTTCAGTCCGACAGCGAATCAGACGAGGACGATGGAGGACTCCGAATCAAAGGCAAGCTGACTCTGACATACACTCACTCACACGTGGCCTGCTGAGGAGTTTTACTATGACGCCTCGGCCTCTAGGGGGCTGTGTTTTGTTCCAGCCTGGTTAAAGAGGTGATGACAGTTCAGGCAGATTTCTGGGCTTTTATCACTGCTTCTGCTACAGCCATTTTCTTAAAGATTTTGCTATACGAAGCAGATCACCCACAGAGCAGTTACCTCATTGCTATGAGTTATTGAAACATCTACATAGGCAGTTTCTGAGGAACCAAAAACTAAATTTGAAATCAAACTGGAGTGAAACTCTCGGTTTATCAGATAGCTATCAGAGAAGAGCCGAAGCCTGATCTTTCTTTAGCTCTGGTGTGTCTCGTCTTGTCAGGGTCGCGCACAGGTCGCAGGCAGCTGCGCCCTCACTTTTACAGCTTTACACTCGGACACGCTCCAAGCACAATCAAGCCCTCTGCAAGGTCACAGAGGAAAGGAGTAGGCGGCAGGGGGATTTTTTTTGATGCATCTGGACTTCATTGTAGGGAGAGTCCCCACAAACGGATGGGCAGCTGCCGGCAAGCGGCGGGCCTCCACCCCTCACTCCCTTTTTCGTCCATCTTTCCCTCCAATCCCTCCCACCCCTTGTGCACACACACGAGCTGAAACCCCCCGACAGGAAGTACAGGCTTGGATCCCAGCGGGGGTTCCTAATTCAAACCAGCCCAGTGGAACAGCCAGAGGTGGCCGCTCCCACTCCTCTCTCGCTCTTTCCCTCTTTCATTCTCGCTCTCTCTTTCTGGCTCTGTGGGCTTCAACCAGCTGCCCCCGCATGTCCTCGCAACACGTGCACACTCAAAGACACACACACACACACAGCTCGATGATAGCACACAAGCGCACTCCCACCACCTTGTCGTCCAGTCTTGAAGAGCCAAATGCTTTTGGGCTGCTCACCAAAGCTCTTTGTGGTCTCACACACTCCCGGAAAGAGGGGGAGTTTGAGAGGAGGGGGCTGATGATTTAGATTTGTGTGTGTGTGTGTGTGTGTGTGTGTGTGTGTGTGTGTGTGTGTGTGTGTGTGTGTGTGTGTGTGTGTGTGTGTGTGTGTGTGTGCCAATAATAAGTCTTCCAGGTCATTTGGGGGCAACCTCTGAGGTACAGCTGAAGTCTGCTTGCACCATGTGAGCTGCAAAGAGTGAGTGAGAGTGCGTTTGTCATCTTAAATTTAGATACGAAGGGAAGTAACTGATGTTTTAATAGACAATGTTTTTCGTGTGTGTGTGCGCGCACACATGCTCATTTGTTGTATTACTGTATGTGTGTGTTCGCAGTGTAGCAGACAGTAGCTCTGTTTTCCTCCTCTCTCCTCCACGCCCCCAGCCTCTCATCACACCTCAACTTCAAAGCCTGTGGACTCCAGTTGTCCCTTTGGCTAGACAACACACACACACACACACACACACACACACACACACACACACACACACACACACACACACACACACACACACACACGCTGCACCCTGAGTATACCACAACACAAATTCAAACTCCCAACTTCTCTGCAGTGCACACAAACACACTCCGGCACACACACTCTCCCATCATCCTCGTAGCCGTGGAACCTGCCTGCTATCTCCATTTGCTATATTTAGGCCGTGAGCATAAGATGTCTGAAATTGCCGGTAGTAAACTGTCATGGGTGTTTGTGCAGCAGCAGCGGCGTCTGTAATCGACTCTCAGTTCCATCTCAGGAGGAAATAGACACTTCCAGCTGCCTCTGATGCCTGGCCCACATATAGGTGTCTCCAAAGTCCTCAGACGTCAGAGCTGCACCAACACAAACTTAGGAATGTCTGAACAAAGTAACAAAAGACGAAATTCAATATAATGTTTCCCACTGTCACTTCAGGGAAGAAGGGCTGCCCTGGGTCAGATGAGGATGAGGATGATCTTGAAGATTTGTCTGACATGAGTGATGACGAGGGGATGGAGGGCGGAGACTCAGGTTGGTACAATATCGGTGTCTGAAAAGAAGCATTCTGGAGGCATTGACAAACGTAGTTTTCAAACATTTTAAATGTGCTTTTTGCAGTATATTTATTCTTTAATTATTAAGCAGCGACTGTATTTCCCTAAATTTTTATTAGTGAATTTATATACAGAGTCATTACTATGGAGGCTGGCAGGTAGTAGGGTTAAAACTTATAATTACCAATTTAATTTAGATCATTTTCAGGGCTCCAGACTGCATCCATTTAGTCACATATTGTGACCATTTTTGGAAACAGTGTTACTCAATTTATAACTAACAGCACCAGTGCGACTTTGAAATATGCACCCCATTTTTTATTAGAGTTGGGTATCGGTGCGTGATAACTTTAAGATATCGACAGAAATAATTCCGTACCAAGTAGTATCAAAACGTCTCCAGTGAAACACTACCTGTAATCAATCTTCTTTGCGGTGGGGGGTCTCATCCTGGACTGTCCCTTCTCCCAGCTGGATCAGCAAATTTTTTGTTGTTGCTGTCTCATTAGCTGCTCTCACGCTGGCGAATGGTCAGTTTAATGTGTGTGTGTACATGCAGTACTGCGTTTGGTCCACTCACTATGACTGCACTCTGCTCTGCTCTACAAGTATTTAAAAAAAAAAAAAACGATAATATATAATGTTGTTGAAAAAGGCACGGAAAAGTCAAAAGTATATTATATTAAGTATATGTGTCTAAAAGTAATAGCATAGTATGTCGCTCAAAATATCATGAAAAAATCATAGTATAGTATGTTGTCCAAAATAGCATAAAAACCTCAAATTATAGTATGTCATCAAAAATAGCACAAAAAAGTCACAGACCAGTATGTCCTCCAAAATTGAATAAATGAAAGGTCATAGTATATTATGTTGTCTTAAATGGAATAAAAAAGTCATAATGTAGTATGAGATCCAAAATAGCATCAAAATTCATAGTATTATGTTCAACATAGCAAAAAAAATCATACTATTGTATGTTGTCAAAAATGGCATAAAAAAGTCATACTACAGTATGACGTCCAAAATACGCCAAAAAAGTCTTCGAATAGTATGTCCCCCAAAATGGCATTTGATATTTTAGAGACTTGTCAATTTAACGAAATTATGAACATATCAACCATTTATCAAAATAAAATTGAATCAGCAGTTGTAGCCCGACATTTTTGGCATTAAAACATTTTCCCTTAACTTACCTCATCCTTTCCCCGTATTAAGCACCTGTAAGCAGTGTGTAATCATTTAATAAATGCTTTATCACACATTATTAGGTAGTTTTTAGCAGTATGAATATATTTGTCACGACTTTAACTCCTGGGGATAATGTATAAAAACATAATAAAAACATAATAAATGAATATATTAAAACACAGTCGAAATATATTAAGATAGGCTTCATAAGACAAGGTAAAATTTACTAAAATAATGCACATTAATAAATTGTAAAATAATTGCACACATTATATGACCGTTAACCTGTTGTTACCTGTCGGGCTGCATACTTTGCAGTGGGGCTGACTGTGAAGTTAAAGTGCTACCTGTCTGTTTTCTAGATGAGGATAATGATGAGGAAGGGGACGAAAAGGCCTCCAAGGCTCCTCAGCCGCTGTCGTCCTCTGCTTTGATTAAGCTGGCAGAAGGAGACGAGGATCTGGTGGAGGACCTGCAGCTGTCGGATGATGACTAAGGTTCACGGTCGCACACACTCGAGCTCACCTTTGAGACTTTTCTGTTCTCCACCTTTACCAACAATCTACGTTTAAGTATATTTCATTTTTTGCTATTTTCTTTGCTTCAGAATTTTCTATTACTTCAGATGTACAGTACAAACATGTTCATGATGTAATTAAGCATTGAAATTGTTTAAAAAATTCAATAATCCAGATTGTTTGCCTCGTTTTTCAAAAAAAGAATATTACTGTTTTAAAATATGCTGATTAACTGAAGCGTGTACGTGCACGTCGATGCACAGGTGCACCGCGAACAAGTTATTTGTGTCCTCCGTACATGTGCACACCTGTAGGCGCCCTCAGGCTTTCTGAGGATGGGCTATTTGGAGAGCGCAATGAGCCGGGCCGAGCCAGGATGGGCCGGCCAAGAGGAGGGGTACAGAGAGGCGGGTGTTGAGCCCAGAGGCAGCAGTGCTGTGCCAGGCTGGCAGGGTGGCGTCTGATGGTGTGCCAAGACTCTCTGCCCAGGTGGTAGAGCAGCAACACAGGCTGGTCTGTTTCTGTGCCAGCTCCTCACCCACCCCCCACCCAGACCACTGTCTTCTCTGTCTTGTGTATTCACATGCTCAGACACGGCTTTCCTACTCTAACTTATCCCCCTTTTCTCTTCCAACCTCACTGCACCTTTCAGCGCTAAACTAAAGGTGATACTGGCCTTTGTCGGGTGAGCGATTATCGCATGCATTCACTGGTGCTACAATGCAGGGTAGAGGAGTTCTTTGACGTGGATTTAAACGCCACAACGGAGATTTTAAGGAGCATTATTGTGTCGTCACTTTTCCTCTGTAGTCGTTTTTAGTGAATACAGAACCGTGTGGTGCAGAGGCCGAGCCTAAAGTGTGTACAGCGTTCTGCATCAGCATTAACTCTTTGAAGGAGGGAGGTAAGTGTGAGTTCCTGGTTCTGTGTACGTTGTATGATGCGGGCACACAAGAGAAGAGAGAACAGAGGGATTTCTTTAGGATTTATTTCACCTGTGTGGTGAATAGAAAAATAGGATGAAGACAAAACTTTTGAAGGGAAATCTAGAGACCATTTTTAATTCATTGCTTGCGTAGTTAAAAAAAAAAAAAATCCATAACAAATTCAAAACATTTGCATTAAGAGCTTTGTGCCTTTCTTTTCCCTGCAACCAAGAGAAAACAAAGTTAAAGTATCTTTGGAATCCATCGTAAGGGCTAATTATAATACATATCATAATCTGCTTTATCTACTACATCAAAAGTCCTATAAATATTTTTATTTTATATGCTGAAGTAGCATTCAAGATTGGAGCGTCTTTTAATATTACACTTTTTTAAAAAAAAAAAAAAATGGCAGAACAAAAGAATGAACAAAAGTACCACCAAAGTTCAGCAAGTCACATTTTTCTTCAGTAAAGAAAACCTTATTCGTGCAACTACATTTAACAAAAAGTAAAAGTACCACGTATGTAACCTTCAGGATATTTTCATCTTAAGCATGATTCTGTACAATTTTGCATGTTTTTCCTACCTCCCACAGTAGTCAACACGAGCGTACAATGACTTAAGCCGCACACATCGTAGCCGCCAACAAGGCTTTTTCCATTTCACCAACACTTTTCAGCGTTCGTTTGTCAGTTAATGATGCTCTACCTGTGTCACCTCTTGGACAGTCCCATCGCGTGAGGCACTAGCCCAGCAGTTCCCTGTTGGACCAGTCTTTCTCTGAGACCATTAATGCAAAAAGAAGCAGACACGTTGTGAAACATGATTTCAATTCCACACATCCGGTCATCTTTGGTATCGGGACAGTGGAATGCATAGTTGCAGTGATAAGAGGGAGCGGGTCAGGTCTGGTGCTGCTCAGCATATGCTTCAACTCCAGCTTCTGAAAAGACTGCTCCACGCTGCTGTTTGGCCTCGGGAAACAGGCGGGGGAAGGAGGGGGGGGGCATCTCTTTTTAATTCCTGGGTTCTGCAGGGCTTGTGGTGAGAGCAGTCGGAGAGACGGAGACAAGAGAAAGAGAGTGAGTGAGCAGAGCTTCCTCCAGCCCAGGAAGGAAGGAAGAGTTTCCGCTAGCGTCTGACTGTCTGACTTGCAAGAATGTCGCGTTTGTGGCAGGGTTTCGCTCCTTTTTTGGCAGGCTGTCTGTGACCAGCTGTCTCCTTTTCCTCTTTTTTCTCTTTCTCTGTTCCTCTGTCACTTCACGCGTCTCCCTTCCAACCCAGTTTGTTTGGACTCTGCTCGGCTACAGCCACCGTAGACAAACTCAGAAGCTGATTGGTTTGTCGGATTCGGTCCAGTTTTCTTATTCCATTCCAATATTTTCCCCCTAAAGTTCAGCTTAAAGTTCCCAAGGTGGGACGAGTCTGGAAAAACAGAGCCCGGGAGTCAGTCTCTCTGGGTTTGAGGCAGGTCTGCCCTCCTCACCCCTGCCTGTCCGCTCCTACGAAGGAGTTTTGGCCTCGAATCTTCCCACCACTGTCGAGCCGTTACCGTTTTCCTGCTTGGGGGAGGAGCACCCAGGGGTAGGGCCGCTGTAGGGAGAAGAACTGCTGCTGGTGGAGGTGGGTCTGTGGGGCAGGGATAGAGAGAGAGGCAGGGGGGTGTCAGATGGCGTGGTCAGGGGGTCCTGATCGCGTTCTGGGGGGCGCAGTGTGGCAGAAGGCGGAAACGGGAACGCCAGCGGGAATCCAGTCATGTAGAAAAGCCTGCCAACACGCCGTGCCACCTGAGGAGATGAGAGGACACCATATGACTGTCAGTGCAGCCTGTTGAGTGCTGTGTTGTGGACTAATACTGTATCTTACACAGAGAGAGAAGAGAGGCTGCAGTCTGTGGGGCTGGCTACTGAAGGGAATCATCTATGCTCACTAGCAGTTTGTCTCAGGCCTACGGACAGAAACGCACATTCAAACACACACTTCCACTCCATCACGCACAAACACACACGCAGGTCCGTGGTGTGTGTACCTGTGAGCGGATCTTGAGCGCAGGCCCCAGCTTTAGTCCCATGGTGTTGAGCAGGTGCTCCTCAGTGAGCAGCGGTAATGTCTCTCCATCGATGGCCTGCTCCCGAAACACCTGGCGAAGACACAGCCGCTTCAGCCACAGCCCCGACATATACACAACCACAGAAACACACTCGACATTCAAACCTACAGATTCATTCACACAACCGACAAGACATTTGCAGACTATTGCAAAATGTTATATACCCATTTTCAGAAGAAAAAAAATAGTACCACAACCCCCCCCCTCCCCCCAAATAACTCATTTATTTATTAGTTATGTACCCCCTGTTTTTTTGAATTCGTGGAGGATTTTTTTTTTTTTTTTTGTTATATTTTTGTGGCATACTACTATGACTTTTGATTGTTTTGAATGACATACTTTACATTGACATTTTTTTGAGTGACATACTATACTATGACATTTTTGATTATTTTAATATTATTATATTAAAATTTTATATTAAAATTATATTATTTTTTGACATACTATGCTGTTGTCTTCAGCCGTTTTTTCCGAAATGCTGCATTTTGACGTTTTGGGCCTTTTTTTTTGACATGCTATACCATGGTTTTCAACCATTTTTAGGACATGTCAAAAATTAAAATTTTTTCAACATAATATAACATAATATACTTTGCCTCTTTCAGCTATTTTTTTGACATACTATGTTATGAAGTCTCTGCAAGCTGTATTATGCGTTTTTTTGCCATTTTTTGGACATGTCAAAATTCTAGATTTTTTTGACATACTGTTTTTGGACATGCTATAATATGACGTTTATGGCCTTTTTTCGACATCCTATGCTATGACTTTCTATAAGCTATAATATGCAGTTTTCAGACATTTTTTGGACAAAATTTAAAATTCAAAATTTAAAATTTTTTAGACATACTATACTATGTTGTTTTCAGCCATTTTTTCAACATGCTATAATATGATGTGTCTCTATAAGTGATAATAAGCGGTTTTCAGCCATTTTTGGGACGTCAAAATTTGAGATTCGTTGCAATACTATACTATGCGGTTTTCAGCCAATTTCTCAACACTCTATATTATGACATTTTTGGCCCTTGCTTCAACATGTCATACTATGAGGCGTCTTTACAAGTGATAATAAGCGGTTTACAGCCATTTTTGAGACATGTCAAAATTTGAGATTTTTCGCAATACTATATTATGCAGTTTTCGGCCATTTTTTAGACATGCTATGTTATATGTTATACTGTATTATGATTTTTTTCTGGCTCTTTTATTGACATGCTATACTATGACGCAGCTCTATAAGTTATAATAGGCGGTTTTCAGCCATTTTTGGGACATGTCAAATATTGAGATTCTTTGCAATACTATACTATGTGGTTTTCGGCCATTTTTTGAACACTATACATGATGATTTTTTTGGCCTTTTTTGGACCTTTTTTCGACATGTTATACTATGAGGCATCTCTATTAATGATAATAAGCAGTTTATAGCCATTTTTGGGACATGTCAAAATTTGAGATTTTTAGCCATACTATACTATGCAGTTTTCGGCCATTTTTTGAACATTATATATAATGATGTTCTGGGCCCTTTTTTCAACATGCTATACTATGACGCATCTCTATAAGTGATAATAAGCGGTTTTCAGCCATTTTTGGGACATGTCAAAATTTGAGATTCTTTGCAATACTATACTATGTGGTTTTCTGCCATTTTTTGAACACTATATATGATGATTTTTTTGGCCTTTTTTGGCCCTTTTTTCGACTTGTTATACTATGAGGCGTCTCTATAAATGATAAGAAGCAGTTTATAGCCATTTTTGGGACATGTCAAAATTTGAGATTTTTCACAATACTACTATGCGGTTTTCTGCAATTCTTTTCAGCACGCTATATTATGATGTTTTTGGCCTTTTTTGGACCTTTTTTTTCAAACATGCTATACTATGACACATCTCTATAAGTTATAATAGGTGGTTTTCAGCCATTTTTGGGACAGGTCAAAATTTGAGATTCTTTGCAATAATATACTATGCGGTTTTCGGCCAGTTTTTAGACATGCAAATTATGACGTTTTGGGGCCTTTTTTGGCCCTTTTTCCAACATGCTATACTATGAGATGTCTCTACAAGTGATAATAAGCAGTTTATAGCCATTTTTGGGACATGTCAAAATTTGAGATTTCCGCCATACTATATTATGCGGTTTTCTGCCATTTTTTCAACACACTATATTATGATGTTTTGGGCCTTTTTTGGCCCTTTTTTTAAACATGCTATACTATGACGCATCTCTATAAGTTATAATAGGCGGTTTTCAGCCATTTTTGGGACATGTCAAAATTTGAGATTTTTTGCTATACTATACTATGCGGTTTTCGGCCAGTTTATAGACATGCTGTGTTATGATGTTTTTGACCTCTTTTTAGCCCTTTCTTTGACATGCTATACTTTGAGGCATATCTACAAGTGATAATAAGCAGTTTATAGCCATTTTTGAGACATGTCAAAATTTGAGATTCTTTGCAATACTATACTATGTGGTTTTTGGCCAGTTTTTAGACATGCTAATTATGACGTTTTTGGCCCTTTTTGGCCTTTTTTTCGACATGCTATACTATGAGGTGTCTCTACAAGTGATAATAAGCAGTTTATAGCCATTTTTGGGACATGTCAAAATTTGAGATTTTCGCCATACTATACTATGCGGTTTTCTGCCATTTTTTCAACACACTATATTATGATGTTTTGGGCCTTTTTTGGCCCTTTTTTTAAACATGCTATACTATGATGCATCTCTATAAGTTATAATAGGCGATTTCCAGCCATTTTTGGGACATGTCAAATATTGAGATTCTTTGCAATACTATACTATGTGGTTTTCGGCCATTTTTTGAACACTATATATGATGATTTTTTTGGCCTTTTTTGGCCCTTATTTCGACATGCTATACTATGAGGTGTCTCTATAAGTGATAATAAGCAGTTTATAGCCATTTTTTGGGACATCAAAATTTGAGACTTTTCACAATACTATACTATGCAGTTTTCTGCTATTTTTAGACATGCTGTATTATGATGTTTTTGGCCTCTTTTTAGCCCTTTCTTTGACATGCTATACTTTGAGGCATATCTACAAGTGATAATAAGCAGTTTATAGCCATTTTTGAGACATGTCAAAATTTGAGATTTTTAGCCATACTATACTATGCAGTTTTCGGCCATTTTTTGAACATTATATATAATGATGTTTTGGGCCCTTTTTTCAACATGCTATACTATGACACATCTCTATAAGTGATAATAAGCGGTTTTCAGCCATTTTTGGGACAGGTCAAAATTTGAGATTTTCGTCATACTATACTATGTGGTTTTTGGCTATTTTTTCAACGCACTATATTATGACATTTTTGGCCTTTTTTGGCCCTTTTTTCGACTTGTTATACTATGAGGTGTCTCTACAAATGATAATAAGCAGTTTATAGCCATTTTTGGGACATGTCAAAATTTGAGATTTTTCACCGTACTATACTATGCGGTTTTCTGCCATTTTTCCGACATGCTATATTTTGACGTTATCGGCCTTTCATTCAACATATTTTACTAATGACGTTTTTCTTTACTTTTGAGGGACATACTATACTGTGTCGGGATTCACGGCACTGCACAGATGATTTGTGCATTTGTGCAACCTTAACTGGAAATGTGAAGGCATTTCCTGTGAGTCCAGCCTCATTGGTGGCCTCAATGATGGCTGAGACTGCACGTCCTCTGTTCTCTGGAACAAAGGGACAGCCCTGTGCCTCAACCCCCAGGATGCTTCACCTTTCGCACCTTAGTGTTAGTCCCTTCCCATGAACTCATCTCAAGACATGATTAGTTCACCACGGTGACCACCCAGCATGTCACTGAGCCAAGAAGGGAAGCATCTGCTATTCTTCTGGCTCTTGCTACCAAAGCTCGCCCAAGGAAGGTTGCAGGTCTGGAGGACCTGCTCGCCTTTCCCCCACTCTCACAGCTAAGCTCTCAGCAGAAGCTGCAGCCTTGTCTCTGCTCTACTCTTCAAGCCTGAAGAGACTTTACAGAAGTTAGAAAGCCACAGTTAACTTCTCAAGGCACAAGGGGAACAGAAACGAGATAACACTGAACTGCTATCTCTGTAAGGACACCAGGACCGGCCAGCCTCCTCCTGGATCCTTAGAACTGCACAGCAGTGACTGAACCGGAAACTCTTTTCTTCAGCCAGCAACCCAAAAAACTCTTCTCCCACTCCTGGATTGGCGAGTAACATCTGGGCATAGCATTAGGACATACGTACAGGCTGAGCAGGACTGTTTAGGCCTACTTTGTCTTTCATCATATTGTGTGTACCACGTATTGATGTAATGCTATTGAATGAGTTGTTGTTTTTGTGATCTCTTTGTTATTGGGTTATCGGTTGGTTTGGATTTAGTTTGTTCATGCCTCACACAGAAAGGGCCTTGCATGTAACTAAACAACCTTTTAAGAACGAAGGCACCTTATATACATAATAGATCCATACATACACGAATAAATTGGCTCTCAACAGAAGCACACAGAGAATGAACTTAAAGTTCCCGCCTTTTCTTTGTTCCTTTGTCTGACCAACCACATGGTCATGCTCTGCAGCCACCTTTGATCTAGCATCTTGAATCTGGCATCTCGTTTAAGCTTCTGTTGTTAAACAAGTCACTCTGCCTCTTGGTGTGTTCACGCTCACACCAACACACACCTTCACTTTCTCTCTCTCTCTCTCTCTCTCTCTCTCTCTCTCTCTCTCTCTCTCTCACACACACACACACAGACACACACATTTACACATTCACACTTGTATACACACTTAAATATATATATCGAAGCAGTTAGGATATATTGTGTTTTTCTTTTGTTTGCCCAATTTTGAATAAATGAATGTGGAAACATGTTTGCTGTCTGTTTATTATTGTACAAAAGTGAGTAAATTGCCAACTCCTATGTAGGGAGATCCAAAATCCTTCACCCTTTGGAGTTAATTTGGTAATTTTGTTTATGACTATTAATTTTATTATTAAACAGAATTCCAAAGGCCTTATTTTAAACTAATTTTATTGTTCGGTTTTTGGTCATTTTTTCAACATGTCTTATTATGGTGTTTTTGGCTGTTTTTTTCAACTTTCTTTGCTATGGCGTGTCTCAGCACGCTATTTAATGCTGTTTTGAGGTGTTTTAGGCTGTTTTTGGGACATGTCATATTTTGACATTTTTGCCATACTATAGCCTTGCCTTTTCGTTCATTTTTTCAACATGCCTTAATATGATGTTTTTGGCTGTTTTTTCAACTTTCTTTGCTATGGCATGTCTCTACACGCTATTTTATACTGTTTTGAGGTGTTTTCAGCTGTTTTTGGGACATGTCATATTTTGACATTTTTGCCATACTATAGCCTTGCCATTTTGGTAATTTTTTCAACATGTCTTAATATGGTGTTTTTGGCTGTTTTTTCAAATTTCTTTGCTATGGCGTGTCTCAGCACACTATTTAATACTGTTTTGAGGTGTTTTAGGCTGTTTTTGGGACATGTCATATTTTGACATTTTTTGCCATACTATAGCCTTGCCTTTTCGTTCATTTTTTCAACATGCCTTAATATGGTGTTTTTGGCTGTTTTTTCAACTTTCTTTGCTATGGCGTGTCTCAGCACACTATTTAATACTGTTTTGAGGTGTTTTAGGCTGTTTTTGGGACATGTCATATTTTGACATTTTTGCCATACTATAGCCTTGCCTTTTCGTTCATTTCTTCAACATGCTTTAATATGGTGTTTTTGGCTGTTTTTTCAACTTTCTTTGCTATGACATGTCTCTACAAGCTATATTATATTGTTTTGAGGTGTTTTCAGCTGTTTTTGGGGCATGTCATATTTTGACATTTTTGCCATACTATAGCCTTGCCTTTTCGTTCATTTTTTCAACATGCCTTAATATGATGTTTTTGGCTGTTTTTTCAACTTTCTTTGCTATGGCGTGTCTCAGCACGCTATTTAATACTGTTTTGAGGTGTTTTAGGCTGTTTTTGGGACATGTCATATTTTGACATTTTTGCCATACTATAGCCTTGCCTTTTCGGTCATTTTTTCAACATGCCTTAATATGGTGTTTTTGGCTGTTTTTTCAACTTTCTTTGCTATGGCATGTCTCTACACGCTATTTTATACTGTTTTGAGGTGTTTTCAGCTGTTTTTGGGACATGTCATATTTTGACATTTTTGCCATACTATAGCCTTGCCATTTTGGTAATTTTTTCAACATGTCTTAATATGGTGTTTTTGGCTGTTTTTTCAACTTTCTTTGCTATGGCGTGTCTCAGCACACTATTTAATACTGTTTTGAGGTGTTTTAGGCTGTTTTTGGGACATGTCATATTTTGACATTTTTGCCATACTATAGCCTTGCCTTTTCGGTAATTTTTTCAACATGCCTTAATATGGTGTTTTTGGCTGTTTTTTCAACTTTCTTTGCTATGGCATGTCTCTACACGCTATTTTATACTGTTTTGAGGTGTTTTCAGCTGTTTTTGGGACATGTCATATTTTGACATTTTTGCCATACTATAGCCTTGCCATTTTGGTAATTTTTTCAACATGTCTTAATATGGTGTTTTTGGCTGTTTTTTCAACTTTCTTTGCTATGGCGTGTCTCAGCACACTATTTAATACTGTTTTGAGGTGTTTTAGGCTGTTTTTGGGACATGTCATATTTTGACATTTTTGCCATACTATAGCCTTGCCTTTTTGGTCATTTTTTCAACATGTCTTATTATGGTGTTTTTGGCTGTTTTTTCAAATTTCTTTGCTATGGCGTGTCTCTACACGCTATTTTATACTGTTTTGAGGTGTTTTAGGCTGTTTTTGGGACATGTCATATTTTGACATTTTTGCCATACTATAGCCTTGCCTTTTCGTTCATTTTTTCAACATGCCATAATATGGTGTTTTTGGCTGTTTTTCAACTTTCTTTGCCATGACATGTCTCTAGATTTATTATAGATTGTTTTGAGGTGTTTTAGACTGTTTTGGGACATTTCATATTTTGACATTTTTTGCCATACTATAGCCTTGCTTTTTGGCTCATTTTTTCAACATGTCTTATTATGGTGTTTTTGGCTGTTTTTTCAAATTTCTTTGCTATGGCGTGTCTCAGCACGCTATTTAATACTGTTTTGAGGTGTTTTAGGCTGTTTTTGGGACATGTCATATTTTGACATTTTTGCCATACTATAGCCTTGCCTTTTCGTTCATTTTTTCAACATGCCTTAATATGGTGTTTTTGGCTGTTTTTTCAACTTTCTTTGCTATGGCGTGTCTCTACACGCTATTTTATACTGTTTTGAGGTGTTTTAGGCTGTTTTTGGGACATGTCATATTTTGACATTTTTTGCCATACTATAGCCTTGCCTTTTCGTTCATTTTTTCAACATGCCTTAATATGGTGTTTTTGGCTGTTTTTTCAACTTTCTTTGCTATGACATGTCTCTAGACGCTATTATAGATTGTTTTGAGGTGTTTTAGACTGTTTTTGGGACATGTCATATTTTGACATTTTTTGCCATACTATAGCCTTGCTTTTTGGCTCATTTTTTCAACATGTCTTATTATGGTGTTTTTGGCTGTTTTTTCAAATTTCTTTGCTATGGCGTGTCTCAGCACGCTATTTAATACTGTTTTGAGGTGTTTTAGGCTGTTTTTGGGACATGTCATATTTTGACATTTTTGCCATACTATAGCCTTGCCTTTTCGTTCATTTTTTCAACATGCCTTAATATGGTGTTTTTGGCTGTTTTTTCAACTTTCTTTGCTATGGCGTGTCTCTACACGCTATTTTATACTGTTTTGAGGTGTTTTAGGCTGTTTTTGGGACATGTCATATTTTGACATTTTTTGCCATACTATAGCCTTGCCTTTTCGTTCATTTTTTCAACATGCCTTAATATGGTGTTTTTGGCTGTTTTTTCAACTTTCTTTGCTATGACATGTCTCTAGACGCTATTATAGATTGTTTTGAGGTGTTTTAGACTGTTTTTGGGACATGTCATATTTTGACATTTTTTGCCATACTATAGCCTTGCTTTTTGGCTCATTTTTTCAACATGTCTTATTATGGTGTTTTTGGCTGTTTTTTCAAATTTCTTTGCTATGGCGTGTCTCAGCACGCTATTTAATACTGTTTTGAGGTGTTTTAGGCTGTTTTTGGGACATGTCATATTTTGACATTTTTGCCATACTATAGCCTTGCCTTTTCGTTCATTTCTTCAACATGCTTTAATATGGTGTTTTTGGCTGTTTTTTCAACTTTCTTTGCTATGACATGTCTCTACAAGCTATATTATATTGTTTTGAGGTGTTTTCAGCTGTTTTTGGGGCATGTCATATTTTGACATTTTTGCCATACTATAGCCTTGCCTTTTCGTTCATTTTTTCAACATGCCTTAATATGATGTTTTTGGCTGTTTTTTCAACTTTCTTTGCTATGGCGTGTCTCAGCACGCTATTTAATACTGTTTTGAGGTGTTTTAGGCTGTTTTTGGGACATGTCATATTTTGACATTTTTGCCATACTATAGCCTTGCCTTTTCGGTCATTTTTTCAACATGCCTTAATATGGTGTTTTTGGCTGTTTTTTCAACTTTCTTTGCTATGGCATGTCTCTACACGCTATTTTATACTGTTTTGAGGTGTTTTCAGCTGTTTTTGGGACATGTCATATTTTGACATTTTTGCCATACTATAGCCTTGCCATTTTGGTAATTTTTTCAACATGTCTTAATATGGTGTTTTTGGCTGTTTTTTCAACTTTCTTTGCTATGGCGTGTCTCAGCACACTATTTAATACTGTTTTGAGGTGTTTTAGGCTGTTTTTGGGACATGTCATATTTTGACATTTTTGCCATACTATAGCCTTGCCTTTTCGGTAATTTTTTCAACATGCCTTAATATGGTGTTTTTGGCTGTTTTTTTCAACTTTCTTTGCTATGGCATGTCTCTACACGCTATTTTATACTGTTTTGAGGTGTTTTCAGCTGTTTTTGGGACATGTCATATTTTGACATTTTTGCCATACTATAGCCTTGCCATTTTGGTAATTTTTTCAACATGTCTTAATATGGTGTTTTTGGCTGTTTTTTCAACTTTCTTTGCTATGGCGTGTCTCAGCACACTATTTAATACTGTTTTGAGGTGTTTTAGGCTGTTTTTGGGACATGTCATATTTTGACATTTTTGCCATACTATAGCCTTGCCTTTTCGTTCATTTTTTCAACATGCCTTATTATGGTGTTTTTGGCTGTTTTTTCAAATGTCTTTGCTATATGTGTCTCTACACGCTATTTTATACTGTTTTGAGGTGTTTTAGGCTGTTTTTGGGACATGTCATATTTTGACATTTTTGCCATACTATAGCCTTGCCTTTTCGTTCATTTTTTCAACATGCCTTAATATGGTGTTTTTGGCTGTTTTTTCAACTTTCTTTGCTATGACATGTCTCTAGACGCTATTATAGATTGTTTTGAGGTGTTTTAGACTGTTTTTGGGACATGTCATATTTTGACATTTTTTGCCATACTATAGCCTTGCTTTTTGGCTCATTTTTTCAACATGTCTTATTATGGTGTTTTTGGCTGTTTTTTCAAATTTCTTTGCTATGGCGTGTCTCAGCACGCTATTTAATACTGTTTTGAGGTGTTTTAGGCTGTTTTTGGGACATGTCATATTTTGACATTTTTGCCATACTATAGCCTTGCCTTTTCGTTCATTTTTTCAACATGTCTTAATATGGTGTTTTTGGCTGTTTTTTCAACTTTCTTTGCTATGGCGTGTCTCTACACGCTATTTTATACTGTTTTGAGGTGTTTTAGGCTGTTTTTGGGACATGTCATATTTTGACATTTTTTGCCATACTATAGCCTTGCCTTTTCGTTCATTTTTTCAACATGCCTTAATATGGTGTTTTTGGCTGTTTTTTCAACTTTCTTTGCTATGACATGTCTCTAGACGCTATTATAGATTGTTTTGAGGTGTTTTAGACTGTTTTTGGGACATGTCATATTTTGACATTTTTTGCCATACTATAGCCTTGCCTTTTCGTTCATTTTTTCAACATGCCTTAATATGGTGTTTTTGGCTGTTTTTTCAACTTTCTTTGCTATGACATGTCTCTACAAGCTATATTATATTGTTTTGAGGTGTTTTCAGCTGTTTTTGGGGCATGTCATATTTTGACATTTTTGCCATACTATAGCCTTGCCTTTTCGTTCATTTTTTCAACATGCCTTAATATGATGTTTTTGGCTGTTTTTTCAACTTTCTTTGCTATGGCGTGTCTCAGCACGCTATTTAATACTGTTTTGAGGTGTTTTCAGCTGTTTTTGGGACATGTCATATTTTGACATTTTTGCCATACTATAGCCTTGCCTTTTCGGTCATTTTTTCAACATGCCTTAATATGGTGTTTTTGGCTGTTTTTTCAACTTTCTTTGCTATGGCATGTCTCTACACGCTATTTTATACTGTTTTGAGGTGTTTTCAGCTGTTTTTGGGACATGTCATATTTTGACATTTTTGCCATACTATAGCCTTGCCATTTTGGTAATTTTTTCAACATGTCTTAATATGGTGTTTTTGGCTGTTTTTTCAACTTTCTTTGCTATGGCGTGTCTCAGCACGCTATTTAATACTGTTTTGAGGTGTTTTAGGCTGTTTTTGGGACATGTCATATTTTGACATTTTTGCCATACTATAGCCTTGCCTTTTCGTTCATTTTTTCAACATGCCTTAATATGATGTTTTGTGCTGTTTTTTCAACTTTCTTTGCTATGGCATGTCTCTACACGCTATTTTATACTGTTTTGAGGTGTTTTAGACTGTTTTTGGGACATGTCATATTTTGACATTTTTTGCCATACTATAGCCTTGCCTTTTTGGTCATTTTTTCAACATGTCTTATTATGGTGTTTTTGGCTGTTTTTTCAAATTTCTTTGCTATGGCATGTCTCTACACGCTATTTTATACTGTTTTAAGGTGTTTTCAGCTGTTTTTGGGACATGTCATATTTTGACATTTTTGCCATACTATAGCCTTGCCATTTTGGTAATTTTTTCAACATGTCTTAATATGGTGTTTTTGGCTGTTTTTTCAACTTTCTTTGCTATGGCATGTCTCTACACGCTATTTTATACTGTTTTGAGGTGTTTTCAGCTGTTTTTGGGACATGTCATATTTTGACATTTTTGCCATACTATAGCCTTGCCTTTTCGTTCATTTTTTCAACATGCCTTAATATGATGTTTTGTGCTGTTTTTTCAACTTTCTTTGCTATGGCGTGTCTCAGCACGCTATTTAATACTGTTTTGAGGTGTTTTAGGCTGTTTTTGGGACATGTCATATTTTGACATTTTTGCCATACTATAGCCTTGCCTTTTCGTTCATTTTTTCAACATGCCTTAATATGATGTTTTGTGCTGTTTTTTCAACTTTCTTTGCTATGGCATGTCTCTACACGCTATTTTATACTGTTTTAAGGTGTTTTAGACTGTTTTTGGGACATGTCATATTTTGACATTTTTGCCATACTATAGCCTTGCCTTTTCGTTCATTTCTTCAACATGCCTTAATATGGTGTTTTTGGCTGTTTTTTCAACTTTCTTTGCTATGGCATGTCTCTACACGCTATTTTATACTGTTTTGAGGTGTTTTCAGCTGTTTTTGGGACATGTCATATTTTGACATTTTTGCCATACTATAGCCTTGCCATTTTGGTAATTTTTTCAACATGTCTTAATATGGTGTTTTTGGCTGTTTTTTCAACTTTCTTTGCTATGGCATGTCTCTACACGCTATTTTATACTGTTTTAAGGTGTTTTAGGCTGTTTTTGGGACATGTCATATTTTGACATTTTTGCCATACTATAGCCTTGCCTTTTCGGTAATTTTTTCAACATGTCTTATTATGGTGTTTTTGGCTGTTTTTTCAAATTTCTTTGCTATGGCGTGTCTCAGCACGCTATTTAATACTGTTTTGAGGTGTTTTAGGCTGTTTTTGGGACATGTAATATTTTGACATTTTTGCCATACTATAGCCTTGCCTTTTCGTTCATTTCTTCAACATGCCTTAATATGGTGTTTTTGGCTGTTTTTTCAACTTTCTTTGCTATGGTATGTCTCTACACGCTATTTTATACTGTTTTGAGGTGTTTTCAGCTGTTTTTGGGACATGTCATATTTTGACATTTTTGCCATACTATAGCCTTGCCATTTTGGTCATTTTTTCAACATGTCTTATTATGGTGTTTTTGGCTGTTTTTTCAAATTTCTTTGCTATGGCATGTCTCTACACGCTATTTTATACTGTTTTAAGGTGTTTTAGGCTGTTTTTGGGACATGTCATATTTTGACATTTTTGCCATACTATAGCCTTGCCTTTTCGTTCATTTCTTCAACATGCCTTAATATGGTGTTTTTGGCTGTTTTTTCAACTTTCTTTGCTATGGCATGTCTCTACACGCTATTTTATACTGTTTTGAGGTGTTTTCAGCTGTTTTTGGGACATGTCATATTTTGACATTTTTGCCATACTATAGCCTTGCCATTTTGGTAATTTTTTCAACATGTCTTAATATGGTGTTTTTGGCTGTTTTTTCAACTTTCTTTGCTATGGCATGTCTCTACACGCTATTTTATACTGTTTTAAGGTGTTTTAGGCTGTTTTTGGGACATGTCATATTTTGACATTTTTGCCATACTATAGCCTTGCCTTTTCGGTAATTTTTTCAACATGTCTTATTATGGTGTTTTTGGCTGTTTTTTCAAATTTCTTTGCTATGGCGTGTCTCAGCACGCTATTTAATACTGTTTTGAGGTGTTTTAGGCTGTTTTTGGGACATGTAATATTTTGACATTTTTGCCATACTATAGCCTTGCCTTTTCGTTCATTTCTTCAACATGCCTTAATATGGTGTTTTTGGCTGTTTTTTCAACTTTCTTTGCTATGGTATGTCTCTACACGCTATTTTATACTGTTTTGAGGTGTTTTCAGCTGTTTTTGGGACATGTCATATTTTGACATTTTTGCCATACTATAGCCTTGCCATTTTGGTAATTTTTTCAACATGTCTTAATATGGTGTTTTTGGCTGTTTTTTCAACTTTCTTTGCTATGGCGTGTCTCAGCACACTATTTTATACTGTTTTGAGGTGTTTTAGGCTGTTTTTGGGACATGTCATATTTTGACATTTTTTGCCATACTATAGCCTTGCCTTTTCGTTCATTTTTTCAACATGCCTTAATATGGTGTTTTTGGCTGTTTTTTCAACTTTCTTTGCTATGACATGTCTCTAGACGCTATTATAGATTGTTTTGAGGTGTTTTAGACTGTTTTTGGGACATGTCATATTTTGACATTTTTTGCCATACTATAGCCTTGCTTTTTGGCTCATTTTTTCAACATGTCTTATTATGGTGTTTTTGGCTGTTTTTTCAACTTTCTTTGCTATGGCGTGTCTCAGCACGCTATTTAATGCTGTTTTGAGGTGTTTTAGGCTGTTTTTGGGACATGTCATATTTTGACATTTTTGCCATACTATAGCCTTGCCTTTTCGTTCATTTTTTCAACATGCCTTAATATGATGTTTTTGGCTGTTTTTTCAACTTTCTTTGCTATGGCGTGTCTCAGCACGCTATTTAATACTGTTTTGAGGTGTTTTAGGCTGTTTTTGGGACATGTCATATTTTGACATTTTTGCCATACTATAGCCTTGCCTTTTCGGTAATTTTTTCAACATGCCTTAATATGGTGTTTTTGGCTGTTTTTTCAACTTTCTTTGCTATGGCGTGTCTCAGCACGCTATTTAATACTGTTTTGAGGTGTTTTAGGCTGTTTTTGGGACATGTCATATTTTGACATTTTTGCCATACTATAGCCTTGCCTTTTCGTTCATTTTTTCAACATGCCTTAATATGATGTTTTGTGCTGTTTTTTCAACTTTCTTTGCTATGGCATGTCTCTACACGCTATTTTATACTGTTTTGAGGTGTTTTAGACTGTTTTTGGGACATGTCATATTTTGACATTTTTTGCCATACTATAGCCTTGCCTTTTTGGTCATTTTTTCAACATGTCTTATTATGGTGTTTTTGGCTGTTTTTTCAAATTTCTTTGCTATGGCATGTCTCTACACGCTATTTTATACTGTTTTAAGGTGTTTTAGGCTGTTTTTGGGACATGTCATATTTTGACATTTTTGCCATACTATAGCCTTGCCTTTTCGTTCATTTCTTCAACATGCCTTAATATGGTGTTTTTGGCTGTTTTTTCAACTTTCTTTGCTATGGCATGTCTCTACACGCTATTTTATACTGTTTTAAGGTGTTTTAGGCTGTTTTTGGGACATGTCATATTTTGACATTTTTGCCATACTATAGCCTTGCCTTTTCGGTAATTTTTTCAACATGTCTTATTATGGTGTTTTTGGCTGTTTTTTCAAATTTCTTTGCTATGGCGTGTCTCAGCACGCTATTTAATACCGTTTTGAGGTGTTTTAGGCTGTTTTTGGGACATGTAATATTTTGACATTTTTGCCATACTATAGCCTTGCCTTTTCGTTCATTTCTTCAACATGCCTTAATATGGTGTTTTTGGCTGTTTTTTCAACTTTCTTTGCTATGGTATGTCTCTACACGCTATTTTATACTGTTTTGAGGTGTTTTCAGCTGTTTTTGGGACATGTCATATTTTGACATTTTTGCCATACTATAGCCTTGCCATTTTGGTAATTTTTTCAACATGTCTTAATATGGTGTTTTTGGCTGTTTTTTCAACTTTCTTTGCTATGGCGTGTCTCAGCACACTATTTTATACTGTTTTGAGGTGTTTTAGGCTGTTTTTGGGACATGTCATATTTTGACATTTTTTGCCATACTATAGCCTTGCCTTTTCGTTCATTTTTTCAACATGCCTTAATATGGTGTTTTTGGCTGTTTTTTCAACTTTCTTTGCTATGACATGTCTCTAGACGCTATTATAGATTGTTTTGAGGTGTTTTAGACTGTTTTTGGGACATGTCATATTTTGACATTTTTTGCCATACTATAGCCTTGCTTTTTGGCTCATTTTTTCAACATGTCTTATTATGGTGTTTTTGGCTGTTTTTTCAAATTTCTTTGCTATGGCGTGTCTCAGCACGCTATTTAATACTGTTTTGAGGTGTTTTAGGCTGTTTTTGGGACATGTCATATTTTGACATTTTTGCCATACTATAGCCTTGCCTTTTCGGTAATTTTTTCAACATGTCTTATTATGGTGTTTTTGGCTGTTTTTTCAACTTTCTTTGCTATGGCATGTCTCTACACGCTATTTTATACTGTTTTGAGGTGTTTTCAGCTGTTTTTGGGGCATGTCATATTTTGACATTTTTGCCATACTATAGCCTTGCCTTTTCGTTCATTTTTTCAACATGTCTTATTATGGTGTTTTTGGCTGTTTTTTCAACTTTCTTTGCTATGGCGTGTCTCAGCACGCTATTTAATGCTGTTTTGAGGTGTTTTAGGCTGTTTTTGGGACATGTCATATTTTGACATTTTTGCCATACTATAGCCTTGCCTTTTCGGTCATTTTTTCAACATGCCTTATTATGGTGTTTTTGGCTGTTTTTTCAAATGTCTTTGCTATGGCGTGTCTCAGCACGCTATTTAATACTGTTTTGAGGTGTTTTAGGCTGTTTTTGGGACATGTCATATTTTGACATTTTTGCCATACTATAGCCTTGCCTTTTCGTTCATTTTTTCAACATGCCTTAATATGATGTTTTGTGCTGTTTTTTCAACTTTCTTTGCTATGGCGTGTCTCAGCACACTATTTAATACTGTTTTGAGGTGTTTTAGGCTGTTTTTGGGACATGTCATATTTTGACATTTTTGCCATACTATAGCCTTGCCTTTTCGGTAATTTTTTCAACATGTCTTATTATGGTGTTTTTGGCTGTTTTTTCAACTTTCTTTGCTATGGCGTGTCTCTACACGCTATTTTATACTGTTTTAAGGTGTTTTAGGCTGTTTTTGGGACATGTCATATTTTGACATTTTTGCCATACTATAGCCTTGCCTTTTCGTTCATTTCTTCAACATGCCTTAATATGGTGTCTTTGGCTGTTTTTTCAACTTTCTTTGCTATGGCGTGTCTCAGCACACTATTTTATACTGTTTTGAGGTGTTTTAGGCTGTTTTTGGGACATGTCATATTTTGACATTTTTTGCCATACTATAGCCTTGCCTTTTCGTTCATTTTTTCAACATGCCTTAATATGGTGTTTTTGGCTGTTTTTTCAACTTTCTTTGCTATGACATGTCTCTAGACGCTATTATAGATTGTTTTGAGGTGTTTTAGACTGTTTTTGGGACATGTCATATTTTGACATTTTTTGCCATACTATAGCCTTGCTTTTTGGCTCATTTTTTCAGCATGTCTTATTATGGTGTTTTTGGCTGTTTTTTCAAATTTCTTTGCTATGGCGTGTCTCAGCACGCTATTTTATACTGTTTTGAGGTGTTTTAGGCTGTTTTTGGGACATGTCATATTTTGACATTTTTTGCCATACTATAGCCTTGCCTTTTCGTTCATTTTTTCAACATGCCTTAATATGGTGTTTTTGGCTGTTTTTTCAACTTTCTTTGCTATGACATGTCTCTAGACGCTATTATAGATTGTTTTGAGGTGTTTTAGACTGTTTTTGGGACATGTCATATTTTGACATTTTTTGCCATACTATAGCCTTACCTTTTCGTTCATTTTTTCAACATGTCTTATTATGGTGTTTTTGGCTGTTTTTTCAAATTTCTTTGCTATGGTGTGTCTCAGCACACTAGTTAATACTGTTTTGAGGTGTTTTAGGCTGTTTTGGGGGTATGTCATATTTTGACATTTTTGCCATACTATAGCCTTGCCTTTTTGGTCATTTTTTCAACATGTCTTATTATGGTGTTTTTGGCTGTTTTTTCAAATTTCTTTGCTATGGCGTGTCTCAGCACGCTATTTAATGCTGTTTTGAGGTGTTTTAGGCTGTTTTGGGGGCATGTCATATTTTGACATTTTTGCCATACTATAGCCTTGCCTTTTCGGTCATTTTTTCAACATGTCTTATTATGGTGTTTTTGGCTGTTTTTTCAAATTTCTTTGCTATGGCGTGTCTCTACACGCTATTTTATACTGTTTTGAGGTGTTTTCAGCTGTTTTTGGGACATGTCATATTTTGACATTTTTGCCATACTATAGCCTTGCCTTTTCGGTCATTTTTTCAACATGTCTTATTATGGTGTTTTTATTGTTTTTTTCAACTTTCTTTGCTATGGCATGTCTCTACACGCTATTTTATACTGTTTTAAGGTGTTTTAGGCTGTTTTTGGGACATGTCATATTTTGACATTTTTGCCATACTATAGCCTTGCCTTTTTGGTCATTTTTTCAACATGTCTTATTATGGTGTTTTTGGCTGTTTTTTCAAATTTCTTTGCTATGGCGTGTCTCAGCACGCTATTTAATGCTGTTTTGAGGTGTTTTAGGCTGTTTTGGGGGCATGTCATATTTTGACATTTTTGCCATACTATAGCCTTGCCTTTTCGGTCATTTTTTCAACATGTCTTATTATGGTGTTTTTGGCTGTTTTTTCAAATTTCTTTGCTATGGCGTGTCTCTACACGCTATTTTATACTGTTTTGAGGTGTTTTCAGCTGTTTTTGGGACATGTCATATTTTGACATTTTTGCCATACTATAGCCTTGCCTTTTCGGTCATTTTTTCAACATGTCTTATTATGGTGTTTTTGGCTGTTTTTTCAACTTTCTTTGCTATGGCATGTCTCTACACGCTATTTTATACTGTTTTAAGGTGTTTTAGGCTGTTTTTGGGACATGTCATATTTTGACATTTTTGCCATACTATAGCCTTGCCTTTTCGGTCATTTTTTCAACATGCCTTAATATGATGTTTTTGGCTGTTTTTTCAAATTTCTTTGCTATGACATGTCTCTACAAGCTATATTATATTGTTTTGAGGTGTTTTCAGCTGTTTTTGGGGTATGTCATATTTTGACATTTTTTGCCATACTATAGCCTTGCCTTTTCGGTCATTTTTTCAACATGTCTCATTATGGTGTTTTTGGCTGTTTTTTCAAATTTCTTTGCTATGGCGTGTCTCAGCACACTATTTAATACTGTTTTGAGGTGTTTTAGGCTGTTTTTGGGACATGTCATATTTTGACATTTTTTGCCATACTATAGCCTTGCCTTTTCGTTCATTTTTTCAACATGCCTTAATATGGTGTTTTTGGCTGTTTTTTCAACATTCTTTGCTATGGCATGTCTCTACACGCTATTTTATACTGTTTTGAGGTGTTTTCAGCTGTTTTGGGGGCATGTCATATTTTGACATTTTTGCCATACTATAGCCTTGCCTTTTCGGTCATTATTTCAACATGTCTTATTATGGTGTTTTTCGCTGTTTTTTCAAATTTCTTTGCTATGGCGTGTCTCTACACGCTATTTTATACTGTTTTGAGGTGTTTTCAGCTGTTTTTGGGACATGTCATATTTTGACATTTTTGCCATACTATAGCCTTGCCTTTTCGTTCATTTTTGCAACATGTCTTAATATGGTGTTTTTAGCTGTTTTTTCAACTTTCTTTGCTATGACATGTCTCTACAAGCTATATTATATTGTTTTGAGGTGTTTTCAGCTGTTTTTGGGACATGTCATATTTTGACATTTTTGCCATACTATAGCCTTGCTTTTTCGCTCATTTTTTCAACATGTCTTATTATGGTGTTTTTGGCTGTTTTTTCAACTTTCTTTGCTATGGCATGTCTCTACACGCTATTATAGATTGTTTTGAGGTGTTTTCAGCTGTTTTTGGGGCATGTCATATTTTGACATTTTGCCATACTATAGCCTTGCCTTTTTGGCCATTTTTGCAACATGCCTTAATATGGTGTTTTTGGCTGTTTTTTCAACTTTCTTTGCTATGGCATGTCTCTACACGCTATTTTATACTGTTTTGAGGTGTTTTCAGCTGTTTTTGGGGCATGTCATATTTTGCCATTTTTGCCATACTATAGCCTTGCCTTTTCGTTCATTTTTTCAACATGTCTTAATATGATGTTTTTGGCTGTTTTTTCATCTTTCTTTGATGTGACATTTCTCTAGACGCTATTATAGATTGTTTTGAGGTGTTTTAGGCTGTTTTTGGGACATGTCATATTTTAACATTTTTGCCATACTATAGCCTTGCCTTTTCGGTCATTTTTTCAACATGCCTTATTATGGTGTTTTTGGCTGTTTTTTCAACTTTCTTTGCTATGACATGTCTCTAGACGCTATTATAGATTGTTTTGAGGTGTTTTAGGCTGTTTTTGGGACATGTCATATTTTGACATTTTTTGCCATACTATAGCCTTGCCTTTTCGGTCATTTTTTCAACATGTCTTATTATGGTGTTTTTGGCTGTTTTTTCAACTTTCTTTGCTATGGCATGTCTCTACACGCTATTTTATACTGTTTTGAGGTGTTTTCAGCTGTTTTTGGGGCATGTCATATTTTGACATTTTTGCCATACTATAGCCTTGCCTTTTCGTTCATTTTTTCAACATGTCTTATTATGGTGTTTTTGGCTGTTTTTTCAAATTTCTTTGCTATGGCGTGTCTCAGCACACTATTTAATACTGTTTTGAGGTGTTTTAGGCTGTTTTTGGGGTATGTCATATTTTGTCATTTTTGCCATACTATAGCCTTGCCTTTTCGGTCATTTTTTCAACATGTCTTATTATGGTGTTTTTGGCTGTTTTTTCAAATTTCTTTGCTATGGCGTGTCTCAGCATGCTATTTAATGCTGTTTTGAGGTGTTTTAGGCTGTTTTGGGGGTATGTCATATTTTGTCATTTTTGCCATACTATAGCCTTGCCTTTTCGGTCATTTTTTCAACATGCCTTACTATGGTGTTTTTGGCTGTTTTTTCATCTTTCTTTGCTATGACATGTCTCTACAAGCTATATTATATTGTTTTGAGGTGTTTTAGGCTGTTTTTGGGACATGTCATATTTTGACATTTTTGCCATACTATAGCCTTGCCTTTTCGTTCATTTCTTCAACATGCCTTAATATGGTGTTTTTGGCTGTTTTTTCAACTTTCTTTGCTATGGCATGTCTCTACACGCTATTTTATACTGTTTTAAGGTGTTTTAGGCTGTTTTTGGGACATGTCATATTTTGACATTTTTGCCATACTATAGCCTTGCCTTTTCGGTAATTTTTTCAACATGTCTTATTATGGTGTTTTTGGCTGTTTTTTCAAATTTCTTTGCTATGGCGTGTCTCAGCACGCTATTTAATACCGTTTTGAGGTGTTTTAGGCTGTTTTTGGGACATGTAATATTTTGACATTTTTGCCATACTATAGCCTTGCCTTTTCGTTCATTTCTTCAACATGCCTTAATATGGTGTTTTTGGCTGTTTTTTCAACTTTCTTTGCTATGGTATGTCTCTACACGCTATTTTATACTGTTTTGAGGTGTTTTCAGCTGTTTTTGGGACATGTCATATTTTGACATTTTTGCCATACTATAGCCTTGCCATTTTGGTAATTTTTTCAACATGTCTTAATATGGTGTTTTTGGCTGTTTTTTCAACTTTCTTTGCTATGGCGTGTCTCAGCACACTATTTTATACTGTTTTGAGGTGTTTTAGGCTGTTTTTGGGACATGTCATATTTTGACATTTTTTGCCATACTATAGCCTTGCCTTTTCGTTCATTTTTTCAACATGCCTTAATATGGTGTTTTTGGCTGTTTTTTCAACTTTCTTTGCTATGACATGTCTCTAGACGCTATTATAGATTGTTTTGAGGTGTTTTAGACTGTTTTTGGGACATGTCATATTTTGACATTTTGCCATACTATAGCCTTGCTTTTTGGCTCATTTTTTCAACATGTCTTATTATGGTGTTTTTGGCTGTTTTTTCAAATTTCTTTGCTATGGCGTGTCTCAGCACGCTATTTAATACTGTTTTGAGGTGTTTTAGGCTGTTTTTGGGACATGTCATATTTTGACATTTTTGCCATACTATAGCCTTGCCTTTTCAGTAATTTTTTCAACATGTCTTATTATGGTGTTTTTGGCTGTTTTTTCAACTTTCTTTGCTATGGCATGTCTCTACACGCTATTTTATACTGTTTTGAGGTGTTTTCAGCTGTTTTTGGGCATGTCATATTTTGACATTTTTGCCATACTATAGCCTTGCCTTTTCGTTCATTTTTCAACATGTCTTATTATGGTGTTTTTATTGTTTTTTCAACTTTCTTTGCTATGGCGTGTCTCAGCACGCTATTTAATGCTGTTTTGAGGTGTTTTAGGCTGTTTTTGGGACATGTCATATTTTGATATTTTTGCCATACTATAGCCTTGCCTTTTCGGTCATTTTTTCAACATGCCTTATTATGGTGTTTTTGGCTGTTTTTTCAAATGTCTTTTGCTATGGCGTGTCTCAGCACGCTATTTAATACTGTTTTGAGGTGTTTTAGGCTGTTTTTGGGACATGTCATATTTTGACATTTTTGCCATACTATAGCCTTGCCTTTTCGTTCATTTTTTCAACATGCCTTAATATGATGTTTTGTGCTGTTTTTTCAACTTTCTTTGCTATGGCGTGTCTCAGCACACTATTTAATACTGTTTTGAGGTGTTTTAGGCTGTTTTTGGGACATGTCATATTTTGACATTTTTGCCATACTATAGCCTTGCCTTTTCGGTAATTTTTTCAACATGTCTTATTATGGTGTTTTTGGCTGTTTTTCAACTTTCTTTGCTATGGCGTGTCTCTACTCGCTATTTTATACTGTTTTAAGGTGTTTTAGGCTGTTTTTGGGACATGTCATATTTTGACATTTTTGCCATACTATAGCCTTGCCTTTTCGTTCATTTCTTCAACATGCCTTAATATGGTGTCTTTGGCTGTTTTTTCAACTTTCTTTGCTATGGCGTGTCTCAGCACACTATTTTATACTGTTTTGAGGTGTTTTAGGCTGTTTTTGGGACATGTCATATTTTGACATTTTTTGCCATACTATAGCCTTGCCTTTTCGTTCATTTTTTCAACATGCCTTAATATGGTGTTTTTGGCTGTTTTTTCAACTTTCTTTGCTATGACATGTCTCTAGACGCTATTATAGATTGTTTTGAGGTGTTTTAGACTGTTTTTGGGACATGTCATATTTTGACATTTTTTGCCATACTATAGCCTTGCTTTTTGGCTCATTTTTTCAGCATGTCTTATTATGGTGTTTTTGGCTGTTTTTTCAAATTTCTTTGCTATGGCGTGTCTCAGCACGCTATTTTATACTGTTTTGAGGTGTTTTAGGCTGTTTTTGGGACATGTCATATTTTGACATTTTTTGCCATACTATAGCCTTGCCTTTTCGTTCATTTTTTCAACATGCCTTAATATGGTGTTTTTGGCTGTTTTTTCAACTTTCTTTGCTATGACATGTCTCTAGACGCTATTATAGATTGTTTTGAGGTGTTTTAGACTGTTTTTGGGACATGTCATATTTTGACATTTTTTGCCATACTATAGCCTTGCTTTTTGGCTCATTTTTTCAACATGTCTTATTATGGTGTTTTTGGCTGTTTTTTCAAATTTCTTTGCTATGGCATGTCTCAGCACGCTATTTAATACTGTTTTGAGGTGTTTTAGGCTGTTTTTGGGACATGTCATATTTTGACATTTTTTGCCATACTATAGCCTTACCTTTTCGTTCATTTTTTCAACATGTCTTATTATGGTGTTTTTGGCTGTTTTTTCAAATTTCTTTGCTATGGTGTGTCTCAGCACACTAGTTAATACTGTTTTGAGGTGTTTTAGGCTGTTTTGGGGGTATGTCATATTTTGACATTTTTGCCATACTATAGCCTTGCCTTTTTGGTCATTTTTTCAACATGTCTTATTATGGTGTTTTTGGCTGTTTTTTCAAATTTCTTTGCTATGGCGTGTCTCAGCACGCTATTTAATGCTGTTTTGAGGTGTTTTAGGCTGTTTTGGGGGCATGTCATATTTTGACATTTTTGCCATACTATAGCCTTGCCTTTTCGGTCATTTTTTCAACATGTCTTATTATGGTGTTTTTGGCTGTTTTTTCAAATTTCTTTGCTATGGCGTGTCTCTACACGCTATTTTATACTGTTTTGAGGTGTTTTCAGCTGTTTTTGGGACATGTCATATTTTGACATTTTTGCCATACTATAGCCTTGCCTTTTCGGTCATTTTTTCAACATGTCTTATTATGGTGTTTTTGGCTGTTTTTTCAACTTTCTTTGCTATGGCATGTCTCTACACGCTATTTTATACTGTTTTGAGGTGTTTTAGGCTGTTTTTGGGACATGTCATATTTTGACATTTTTTGCCATACTATAGCCTTGCCTTTTCGTTCATTTTTTCAACATGCCTTAATATGGTGTTTTTGGCTGTTTTTTCAACATTCTTTGCTATGGCATGTCTCTACACGCTATTTTATACTGTTTTGAGGTGTTTTCAGCTGTTTTTGGGGCATGTCATATTTTGACATTTTTGCCATACTATAGCCTTGCCTTTTCGGTCATTATTTCAACATGTCTTATTATGGTGTTTTTCGCTGTTTTTTCAAATTTCTTTGCTATGGCGTGTCTCTACACGCTATTTTATACTGTTTTGAGGTGTTTTCAGCTGTTTTTGGGACATGTCATATTTTGACATTTTTGCCATACTATAGCCTTGCCTTTTCGTTCATTTTTGCAACATGTCTTAATATGGTGTTTTTAGCTGTTTTTTCAACTTTCTTTGCTATGACATGTCTCTACAAGCTATATTATATTGTTTTGAGGTGTTTTCAGCTGTTTTTGGGACATGTCATATTTTGACATTTTTGCCATACTATAGCCTTGCTTTTTCGCTCATTTTTTCAACATGTCTTATTATGGTGTTTTTGGCTGTTTTTTCAACTTTCTTTGCTATGGCATGTCTCTACACGCTATTATAGATTGTTTTGAGGTGTTTTCAGCTGTTTTTGGGGCATGTCATATTTTGACATTTTTGCCATACTATAGCCTTGCCTTTTTGGCCATTTTTGCAACATGCCTTAATATGGTGTTTTTGGCTGTTTTTTCAACTTTCTTTGCTATGGCATGTCTCTACACGCTATTTTATACTGTTTTGAGGTGTTTTCAGCTGTTTTTGGGGCATGTCATATTTTGCCATTTTTGCCATACTATAGCCTTGCCTTTTCGTTCATTTTTTCAACATGTCTTAATATGATGTTTTTGGCTGTTTTTTCATCTTTCTTTGATGTGACATTTCTCTAGACGCTATTATAGATTGTTTTGAGGTGTTTTAGGCTGTTTTTGGGACATGTCATATTTTAACATTTTTGCCATACTATAGCCTTGCCTTTTCGGTCATTTTTTCAACATGCCTTATTATGGTGTTTTTGGCTGTTTTTTCAACTTTCTTTGCTATGACATGTCTCTAGACGCTATTATAGATTGTTTTGAGGTGTTTTAGGCTGTTTTTGGGACATGTCATATTTTGACATTTTTTGCCATACTATAGCCTTGCCTTTTCGGTCATTTTTTCAACATGTCTTATTATGGTGTTTTTGGCTGTTTTTTCAACTTTCTTTGCTATGGCATGTCTCTACACGCTATTTTATACTGTTTTGAGGTGTTTTCAGCTGTTTTTGGGGCATGTCATATTTTGACATTTTTGCCATACTATAGCCTTGCCTTTTCGTTCATTTTTTCAACATGTCTTATTATGGTGTTTTTAGCTGTTTTTTCAAATTTCTTTGCTATGACATGTCTCTACGAGCTATATTATATTGTTTTGAGGTGTTTTAGGCTGTTTTTGGGACATGTCATATTTTGACATTTTTGCCATACTATAGCCTTGCCTTTTTGGTCATTTTTTCAACATGTCTTATTATGGTGTTTTTGGCTGTTTTTTCAAATTTCTTTGCTATGGCGTGTCTCTACACGCTATTTTATACTGTTTTGAGGTGTTTTCAGCTGTTTTTGGGACATGTCATATTTTGACATTTTTGCCATACTATAGCCTTGCCTTTTCAGTCATTTTTTCAACATGTCTTATTATGGTGTTTTTGGCTGTTTTTTCAACTTTCTTTGCTATGGCATGTCTCTACACGCTATTTTATACTGTTTTGAGGTGTTTTCAGCTGTTTTTGGGGCATGTCATATTTTGACATTTTTGCCATACTATAGCCTTGCCTTTTCGTTCATTTTTTCAACATGTCTTATTATGGTGTTTTTGGCTGTTTTTTCAACTTTCTTTGCTATGACATGTCTCTACACACTATTTCATTCTGTTTTAAGGTGTTTTAGGCTGTTTTTGGGACATGTCATATTTTGACATTTTTGCCATACTATAGCCTTGCCTTTTCGTTCATTTTTTCAACATGTCTTAATATGGTGTTTTTGGCTGTTTTTTCAAATTTCTTTGCTATGGCGTGTCTCAGCACACTATTTAATGCTGTTTTGAGGTGTTTTCAGCTGTTTTTGGGACATGTCATATTTTGACATTTTTGCCATACTATAGCCTTGCCTTTTCGTTCATTTTTGCAACATGCCTTAATATGGTGTTTTTAGCTGTTTTTTCAAATTTCTTTGCTATGACATGTCTCTACGAGCTATATTATATTGTTTTGAGGTGTTTTCAGCTGTTTTTGGGGTATGTCATATTTTGACATTTTTGCCATACTATAGCCTTGCCTTTTTGGTCATTTTTTCAACATGTCTTATTATGGTGTTTTTGGCTGTTTTTTCAAATTTCTTTGCTATGGCGTGTCTCTACACGCTATTTTATACTGTTTTGAGGTGTTTTCAGCTGTTTTTGGGACATGTCATATTTTGACATTTTTGCCATACTATAGCCTTGCCTTTTCGTTCATTTTTGCAACATGCCTTAATATGATGTTTTTGGCTGTTTTTTCAACTTTCTTTGATGTGACATTTCTCTAGACACTATTATAGATTGTTTTGAGGTGTTTTAGGCTGTTTTTGGGACATGTCATATTTTGACATTTTTTGCCATACTATAGCCTTGCCTTTTCAGTCATTTTTTCAACATGTCTTATTATGGTGTTTTTGGCTGTTTTTTCAACTTTCTTTGCTATGGCATGTCTCTACACGCTATTTTATACTGTTTTGAGGTGTTTTCAGCTGTTTTTGGGGCATGTCATATTTTGACATTTTTGCCATACTATAGCCTTGCCTTTTCGTTCATTTTTTCAACATGTCTTATTATGGTGTTTTTGGCTGTTTTTTCAAATTTCTTTGCTATGGCGTGTCTCAGCACACTATTTAATACTGTTTTGAGGTGTTTTAGGCTGTTTTTGGGGTATGTCATATTTTGTCATTTTTGCCATACTATAGCCTTGCCTTTTCGGTCATTTTTTCAACATGTCTTATTATGGTGTTTTTGGCTGTTTTTTCAAATTTCTTTGCTATGGCGTGTCTCAGCATGCTATTTAATGCTGTTTTGAGGTGTTTTAGGCTGTTTTGGGGGCATGTCATATTTTGACATTTTTGCCATACTATAGCCTTGCCTTTTCGTTCATTTTTGCAACATGCCTTAATATGGTGTTTTTGGCTGTTTTTTCAACTTTCTTTGCTATGGCATGTCTCTACACGCTATTTTATACTGTTTTGAGGTGTTTTCAGCTGTTTTTGGGGCATGTCATATTTTGACATTTTTGCCATACTATAGCCTTGCTTTTTCGTTCATTTTTTCAACATGCTGTAATATGGTGTTTTTGGCTGTTTTTTCAACTTTCTTTGCTATGACATGTCTCTAGACGCTATTATAGTGTGTTTTGAGGTGTTTTAGGCTGTTTTGGGGACATGTCATATTTTGAAATTTTTGCCATACTATAGCCTTGCCTTTTCGGTCATTTTTTCAACATGTCTTATTATGGTTTTTTTGGCTGTTTTTTCAACTTTCTTTGCTATGGCATGTGTCTACACGCTATTTAATGCTGTTTTGAGGTGTTTTCATCTGTTTTTGGGACATGTCATATTTGGACATTTTTTGCCATACTATAGCCTTGCCTTTTTGGTCATTTTTTCAACATGTCTTATTATGGTGTTTTTGGCAGTTTTTTCAACTTTCTTTGCTATGGCATGTCTCTACACGCTATTATAGATTGTTTTGAGGCGTTTTAAGCTGTTTTTGGGACATGTCATATTTTGACATTTTTGCCATACTATAGCCTTGCCTTTTCGGTCATTTTTTCAACATGTCTTATTATGGAGTTTTTGGCTGTTTTTTCAACTTTCTTTGCTATGGCATGTCTCTACACGCTATTTTATACTGTTTTAAGGTGTTTTCAGCTGTTTTTGGGACATGTCATATTTTGACATTTTTTGCCATACTATAGCCTTGCCTTTTCGGTCATTTTTTCAACATGTCTTATTATGGTGTTTTTGGCTGTTTTTTCAAATTTCTTTGCTATGGCGTGTCTCAGCACGGTATTTAATGCTGTTTTGAGGTGTTTTAGGCTGTTTTTGGAGCATGTCATATTTTGACATTTTTGCCATACTATAGCCTTGCCTTTTTCGGTCATTTTTTCAACATGTCTTATTATGGTGTTTTTGGTTGCTTTTTCAAATTTCTTTGCTATGGCGTGTCTCAGGACGCAATGTTATACTGTTATGAAGTGTTTTCAGCAGATTTTGGGACATGTCATATTTTGACGTTTTTTGCCATACTATAGCCTTGCCTTTTTTTGGTCATTTTTTCAACATGCTGTATTATGGTGTTTTCTCGCAGTTTTTCTTCAACTTTCTTTGTTATGTCATGTCTCTGCATGCTATTTAATGCTGTTTTTAGGTGTTTTCAGTCGTTTTTGGGACATGTCATATTTTGAGATTTCGCCATATTAAACTTTAGCCATTTTTTAGACATGCTACATTATGACATTTTTGGCCTTTTTTTTCCGACATGCTTTACCATGGTGTGTCTCTACAGGCTATAATATGCTGTTTCCAGCCATCTTTGGGACATGTCAAAATTTGAGATTTTTCGCCATATTTTGCTATGATGTTTTTGATTATTTTCGAGCGACATTCTATAGTATGATGTTTCTGATTATTTTTGAGTAATATACAACAGTATGATGTTTATTCTGAGTTTTGAGTGACATACTATAGTATGAAATTTTTGATGATTTTTGAGTGACATACTATACTGACATTTTGGAGTGAAATGCTATACATATGACGTACAACATACTATTGTAACATTTAGATTTTTCTTTTATTGACTTACCATACTAATACGTTTTGATGATTTTTGGATGAAATATTGACCGACATACTGTACAGTAACATTTTTATTATATTTTGGACGAAATACTATTCTTCGATGTTTTAATGACTTCTTGACCGACATACTGTACAACAACATCTAGGATTTTTGGATGATATACTATACTGTAACATTTTAATAAGTTTCTGGACGACATTGTAATCTATGACGTTTCGATGATTTTTTGGATGACATACTATACTATGATGTTTTTCTGGTTTTTCGGACGACATATTATACTATGACATTTTTTCATTTCATATTTTTTTTTGACTGACATACTGTACAGTGCTGTTTTGATTAAGTTTTGGGAGAAATACTAGACTTTGTTGTTTTTAGGAATTTTTGGACGAAAATACTGTACTATAATGTTTTCATGATTTTTTGACCAAAATACGATGCTATTACGTTTTGATCATTTTTTGATCGAGATACTATACTATGACATTTTCATGGGGGGTTTTTGGGAAGAAATACTGTATTATAACTTTTCATGACTTTTCTTTTCTTTTTTTTAATCAACATACTATACTATGAAATTTTTATTTCAACTACATAATTTACTGACATTTTTTAAAAAATCATTTTTTAAATGATATACTATATTGTTAAAGATGGATGTGACTAAATGGAAGCTTGATTCATTTTTCTCAAATTCTGGGTATTTCATTCAGGAACAAAAATCGCTATTGAGAAAAATACATATTTCATTCACACACCCGCTACAGATGTGCATGCACTGCTCACTCTCCCTCATTCATACAATGCCCACAAATATGGCTGCAATTGTTAACATGACCATTCATGCATCTACACACATACGTGATAAATTTGGGAAAAAATATACTGATGTGTTGGTTTAAGTGTATTACCTGAACATGATGAGATTTGATTTGAATAACTAAAGTTGTGTTGCACTATGTATTATGTCTTGGTCACTGTTCTTCTATGGTTAAAAGTTAGCCTGCCCCTGGCCTCCATCCCCTTTTCTCTCTCTCTCCTCCCTCTCACTATGTCCTCACCTGTGTGTATTCAGCACATCCAGCCAGGCTGCTTATAAAGCCACACACGTCCTCCACACTCCACTTGCTGATGTCCTCCACAGGGTTTGCTGTGGCTGAGTCCTCCCCATCCATGAAAAGACCTCCCACAGAGCCTGAAAGAGCAGCAGTGGGTGAAAATGATGTGTCAATATAAACACTGGGTACAAAGTTGCTATTAAGATCAGAGGATCTTGCTGCATTTTTTTAGGGATGCAGAACCTTAAAAGAATTCAAGCTTAGATACACTTGCATTTTTTTGCTATCTATGTTTCTATAGTGCAGCTCAGAGTATATTTTTGTTCTGTTAGGTTTAGCCATCATGATGAGTTTGAGAAGAAAACCTTTAAGAAATAAACGACACAGGTGGAAATGGGTCAATAATCTAAGTGTAACAGTGATTTTCATTAATTCTTAATCTTTGGAACCCGTAAGTGTTTGGTGCTTTGCTTCATCAATCCAAAAATATTAACTGATAATCAGAATCTTTTTGGAATAGCTTTCTATTGATATTTATGGATAAATCTACAAAAAAATCTACTTCCAACATTTAAATGCTCTTGTGTTAGAGGGTAACTAGTGATTTTCAACCTGGACCAGGGTTGGAAGTTAACATCCCACTGTAGCTGCTGGTTTCCACAATGTACCGACCACTCAATAGATAAACAATGTTTTTTTGGCAAGTGAGCAAAGACAATCTAGCAGCCACTTATATATTTTACCAGCATTTGACTGGTACTGTGCTAATTTCCAACTATAACCTGGACCATATTTTCCTAAGTTTTTGGTGTTTAAGCTACTAATAGGAACAATGCTTTTTTTTTTTTTATTGGTCCAGTACTGGGCAAGAGCTGCAGCTAGCAGCCGCAATACAGATTGCAATGGAACCACCTGAGGAATATGTGCATCATCAATTTATGTCCACCCAAAGTGTTTGACAGGCTCAGATTGTTATTCCAAGTGTATGGCAGCAATATAGCATTATGATCAACAATCCCTACAGGGAAAAAGGTTTTGTTCAAGAGTAAGATTTTCAGTTTCACCAGTAACAGTCCCAAAATCATTTTTGGCAATTTTATCGGACTCAATTTAAAAAAAAAAAAAAAAATTTAGTGTGTGCAGAGCCAAGATATTGTTACACCTAACTGGGTGAATTTACTTTTTTCTTTTTAACTAAACCAGAATTGGTGATAGCAGGAACAGTGGAACGACGGAACAGTGGAACACATTTATTCACATTAAACACATTAAATTCTTATTTTGTTTCTTTTGATTTTGAATAAAGTGTTTTTTATGATGATAAAATCACTGTTTATTTTATTGGAGTCTGGTGGCTTTGGCAATGGATATTTTGGTGCTGTTTCTGCATCTGTAAGGTTCTTAATCTTTACCAAAAAGGTCTATCTCTGCAAGGGTTCCTTTTTATAATGTTGTCAGACACTTTCAATTATAATCTGCAAACGGCAATCAATGGCAAAAACAAGCACATTTAATTGACATGCATTGTCGGCGCAAACATTCCCAAGCAGTCACATAACAACCTATTCAACAGATGCTTGCTTCAGCTATTGCTTAATAAAGGACTAATATCAAAAATTGTTCACATTTGTCACTTCGACAGAAAAACATTAGTTAGTTCATGGTGGCTCTCTTATGCATGTGAACAAACAACCCCTTCTTCCCTCCTCTCTGCCCACGTGGCTGTGCTGCTGGCGGTGTGCACAAAGGTCACACAGGGGTCAGAGGCAGGACCCCTAACAGGGAGAGGTCTCCACACTGGAGACAAGCACACAAAGAGTGGCGCTTAATGGGTTTCACATGTCAGCTGTGTGTGTGTGTTATGTGTGTCTGTGTGTGTGACTGAGTCTCTCACCAGTGTGAAAGTAGGGGTTGGCGTAGGGAAATCCGAAGGGCAGCGTCTGGGCGTGAAGAGCAGGCAGCGGTGGAATGAACCCAGGTGGCAGGTGGTACTTGACATCAGCCTTGCCCAGTCCAGGGGTGAAGAGGTGGCGACTGGGTGACTCTGTACCTGCTGAACTACAAGGGGCACTCAGCCTGCCTGAGCTCTCCCCAGGCTCCTTGGCACCGTCACACACTCCCTTGCTGCCAGCTTCTTTACCCCGGTCTCTCTCCCTGTCCCTGGGTTTACTGCTGGACTTGGCACCCACACTGTCCTGCCTCTCCTCACACATCTCTGTGTCACTGTCCGAGTCCTTCATCTCCTCATCCTGCAACTCCCTGTCACCTTCTCTTCCTCCTGTGTGATCCCCAGCGTGCTGTGCCTGAGGGGTCCTGCGGGGCGCCTTCCTGGATTCGGCATCTGACCCAGCAGTGGATCTCTGTGCCTGGGTGTCTTTGGGTGTGGATGGTGGCCCGGGTTGTTGATGCTGGTGGTGGTTGAGGGTTAGGAGGGGTGTGGCAGCCCCATGGCGAAGCACCAGCATTGCATTTGAGCGGCGGGCCAGTTCCTCACGGAGGGGATGGCCCTCTGGGATGTCATGGAGGCTCCGCAGGGCTGGATGGTCGGGCGGCAGACCAGGAGGTAGAGCTCCCAAAGCGTCGGAGCCCAAAAGACGCTGCTGCTGCTGTCGCTGGTGGAGACTTTCCAACTCTTTCTGTCTAAGCAGCTCTGCCGACATCTCAAGTCTAAGACAGTGAAACATACAGGGACTTAAGCATATATACCAAATGTTTAAAATTTTACAGCAGTTCAAAATTACAAATTTGTGAGTGTATATTATAAACCTATGACTGTGTCAACAAGTTTGCCCTCTCTAAAACAAGACTAGGTTAAAACCTAGAATATGGCTGGATCGTTTACGGGGTTCCCAACCTTTTTCCTTCAATGTCTTCTTAACTATCATCAAATAAACTGATGACATATTTTAGGGACATCTTATATTATATTCAATAACAATAACAATAGAGAACAGCCAAGCTCCGCTGATACCAATAGTTCATTCATCGTCCTGTCAACACTGATTACCAGACTGAGAATTCCTGAATCCAATACTGTAACACGGAATATTCACTTTTGTTTTAATCAGTGTCTGATTTTCCTCTTTTCTTTATAACGGCGGCGCCACCTATTCTGGCTTTGTAACACGTATTAGTTAATAACGTTTGGATAAATGTAAGGCTTGTGTCTTACAAACACAGCTGTTCCTTAACCGAAATGATGAGGTGGTATATGTACGCTGGACTCTGGTCCTGGTTTGCCTTGATATGATGGTGTCTTGTCAGCCCATGCAGGCTGAGCACAATTGTTTGCATGACTGTTTGTATGACACAATTTTTTAAAAATTCATTAAATAATTCAGTAATCTCTCAATTACAACTAGAAGTGTGAGGTGGTGTTTATATCTGCCCTCTGTTTTTATTTTCTTATCATCCCCTTGTTTTTGCTGTGTTTTCTGTGTGTGACCAGGTAGTAGCTTCACACATCCAGAAGGATGCTATGAAAATTGCGGACACAACAGCAAAAACAATGCAAACATAGCGAGGCAAGTGCCAAGCGGACAGAGCTCATTCCAAAAATAGTGAATCTGGGGTTGACCTTTACTTTTACTAGAGGCGCTGAAGGAGTGGATGGGGATGAAGGGCAATACAGAATTCACCTGTTTTCTGCTGGACAGGTAGGTTCTGGAGGTTCACTTAGTTAGCTTACTAAAGTGTCAGCTTTTCCATGAAAATAAATATTACATCCCTGCACAGTAGCTTGCAGTGTACATATAAGCAGGGCAGGCCCAGTTTAAATGTTGTGTTAACTTTTAGCTGTCATTATTTACCGTTATACATAATCTATCATTGCACTATTGTCACATACTATAAGATAACAGCACACACACACACCTGGCCAGATTCTGTTTCCTCAACATCTCCTGTTGTCGAGCAAAGATCTCAGCTTGAGCTGGTTGAAGGAAACCATAACCTGCGACAGAAACAGCCCGAAAAGTTGTAAGTGACATGAAAGCTCCCAAGTGTTATGAAAAAATACAAATCTATAGGAAATTATGTTTTAAAGTTAACAAAAGGTACTGTGCGAAAAAACATTCCTACATACCTTGTTAGTTTACTGCCAAAAACACTTTTGTACTGTACCTTAATGAATTACAATTAATATATTCTTTTTTAGGTATACACGCATGCCTTGCACATCCATTGGTACTGCGTGTTAAAATCAGGGTTCCTGCAGCTTAAGTCAAGTTAGATCTAAGACTTTTTTAATGACACTTGGAATTGAAAAAAGTGAAATGTGGAAGAAAATGAACATATTATATTATCATAAAAGTATCTATCTGGACTACCAACAGAGGTGGGAAATATCTGGCATTTTTGGCCGGTTTTCTGAGTGATTTTGTGTTTCTTACTTCGCGTGAGAGATTCCACAACTTCCCATCATGGCGAGTTAAAGGAAAGGAATTAAAAAAAAAAAAAAATTTACCAAAAATATGTTACCCATTGTTTTAAGATTAGAAAATTCCTAAAATCCAGCTTTCCATGTCTAGGCACTTTAAAGGCTTTTGAAAGAACAATTTAAGTCATTTTAAGGATTTAATTTTGGATGAATTAATTCTTTGCCTTTTAAGACTTTTTAAGGGTCTGTGGGAAACCTGTGTAATTATCTATTTATTTATTATAATTTAGCTTTAGCACGATTTATGACTCACCAGGGGCCTGGCAAAGAGCAGAGGGCATGCCCAGGAAAGGAGGCCGCAGGTGAGGTCCTAAGGCGATGTGAGGGGCAGTTGGAGGGGACAGTAGGGGTGGAGGATGGGACATTTCTCTGTGGACACAAATATGAAAAAGACAATGAGTTACAATTTCGCTGGATATTTTAAAATGACAAACACATTAAGCATGAAGGGATTTCCCTACATTAAAAGAATGATTTTAACAATTTTGCGTTTTTCTCTGTACATCCCATCTCCCTCTTTGTGCGTGTGTGCATGCTGCCGCACCAATGTATGCAGTGTATTTTTATCAGTGAAGCTCCAGAGGCCCCCGTGTTGCCCCAGTGCCTCATCAGTCTTGTCACGCCGCAGCAAGCGCCGCTGGCCATTGCTGTACCCTGGACTGCAGCCTTTCCTTCCCCTGCCGTCTCGCACATACACACCCGATATATACAAAGAAACACACACAACTCTAGACCCACACACATAATGAGGGCTGAATGCACAATGCCAGTGTGTCATGCTCCGACAGCTGGGGCGGCCCCTGCGTCTTGACCGGGGCCACGGGCTGAAGGACCTTCTAATTAACACTCATCCCTCCTCTCTTCTCTCCCTTTTTTACGCCCTCCTCTCCGTTTCCCTCCCTCTCTCCCTCTCCCTCTCTACGCTGCATTGAAACCGGTGAAAAGATAGAGCGTCCCGCAACCTCTGCCTCTGAAAAGGCCTCTCCATTATTGGCTTCGTCTTTTGTCCTTCTTGAGGGGGAAAGGCGCCTCTCACCTTTCTCCTTTCTCTCTCTGTCTCTTGTTCTGTCTTAACCATCTTTTTTCTGTCCTCTCTACTTCTCTGTGACCTCTGAAAATCTGTCTTGTTTACTTCTTTCTTTTCCTCCACTTTTATTTCTTTCACCTCTCTCTATGTATTTTACTCTCCCCTCTTCATCATTCCATCTCATCCTGTCCCTTTCCCCAGACTCGTCTCACCTCTTTGTATTTCTTTCAGTTTCTCTCCCACCTCTTTTTTCACTGTAATCCTTTCTCTCAATTTATCCTTTTCTCTGTTTTTCCCTCAGTTTCGTGCACATCTTTGTGGGTATGGGGACATGATTTTGAGAAAGCAGATAAAAAGCTGGCAGTAGAGTGAGGCATCTGCACCTTGACCCCTTGAAAGTGTCAAAGTGTGGATGATGATGCTCTCCACCCGCACACTGTCTCAAACCACAGCTGTTTCCAGAGCCTTTCCTGAGCTCACTCTCAATCTACCCACACCTCTCCTCTTCCCTCTCCTGTCTCTCGTTTCTCTCCTCCTGAGCTGCTGCTATCACACCAATCAGAGCTCAGCTGTGTGTGACTGCTGCCGCACAAAAGCATACATGGGAAACAAGCTGAGGAAAACAACAAAATCAAAACCAACACTGGGACGCATGCAACCGCAAATATTGTTTTGCAACTGTGTTCAAATTAGCTAGCGCCTGCATGTCTCCCGCCTCACTAAATGGTGAGGGAAAAGGAGAGAGAGGGAGGAACTGCAAAGGAGGGAGGGCACGCATACAGGAGCGGGGAGATGAGATGGGGGGGTTGGAGCCAGGACTGAGAGGGTAGTGGTGTGTGTGTGTTGGGGGGGTGGGGGGGTGAAAACCATTCATCGATCGCCTCCGCCGCTGAAATGTTAATGCTAATCGTATAACCGCTCTCTCCGGCGGTGCCTCGCACTCCAGTGGCAGCTCCAATTAATCTTGGGTGAGGGCTACGGCGCGTGACCCCAGAGCCGCGAGCCGGGGCCCCGCTAGCCGCTGCTTATGTAATTACACCGCCCAGTGTGTAATCACCTGGCCTAATCCCTCAGGGCTAGCAATTAGCCTTGCGACGCGCAGTTCCACTAGGCTACGCTAAGTCGCCCGCAAAAAACTCCCATCCACCCCCGCCATGGCTCCCGCATGCCAAACTCCAATCACCCCCCCCCAGCCCCTCTTTCTGATACTCCCTCCCTTTCTTCTCTCTCCTTGCACCGCCTACCCTTGCCTAGCGTTAGCCCGCAGATGAATAACGGTCAATTAAAGCTGCATGACTGAGGCTGCCAGGCGTCTGCGCCACCATAATTAGGCCTAATCACGGGGAGTGAGAGAGACGGAGAGAGAGAGAGACAGAGAGAGAAGGGGAGAAAGAGTGTGTGTCTGACACTCCCCTCCACTCCCTTCCTCCATCTCTCCCTCTCTTCCTCCTTTTATAGGAGGCAATTTTAAGGGAGGAGTGGCAGACATTAGTCGTTTTGCCGTGGGGCGATGCCTGTGTGATGCGTGCATGCGTGCGTGCGTGTGTGTGTGTGTGTGTGTGTACACACGTCTGTCTGTCTGTGAATGTGTGTGGTTTTCTTGACCTATCTGTGCATTTTGTTGGCAAACCACTAACATGCTATAAAAAGACAAGGCAAAAACGCTCACCTAGTTTTTGCATGAGACCGAAAACAGGCAGATTCACAAATGCACTCACAGGCTCATAATCACGCAAAACTATACCACTGGATGCCCCCCTCCCCTCTTTCTCTCTCTCTCCCTCTATGCCTGCAGTGAGGCCAGGGGCTCCTAGGGAATTCACTGGTGTGTGACGACCTGTCAGAGTGGCGACAGCGGTCCCGTCCCGCAGCAGCCCAGGCAGTGTGTGTGTGTGTGTGTGTGTGTGTGTGTGTGTGTGTGTGTGTGTGTGTGTGTGTGTGTGTGTGTGTGTGTGTGTCTCAGTGTGTGCGTCCAGGCGTTCGTGTAGGGGTGTGTGTGTGTGTGTGACAGGGCTGCCCTTAATGACGGGAGCGTGGGGGGATTAGGAGCGCCGCGCGGCCGCCTTCGGCTCCTTCTCCGCAGGAACACATTTACACAGGAAGCTCATTAAAATGGATGAGGCTCCCTCCACGCTCGTTCTCTCTCTCTCGCTCTCTCTCTCACTCACTCCCTCCCTCTCCTTATCTCACTCTTCTCTTTCTCTCTCCGTCACTTCGTCCTCTCACCATCTCCTCTCTTCTTCTGTTTTGCTTCCTTCTCTTCATCCCCATTTTAAGCTTCCATGTTTTCCACTTCCTCTCCCCCTTTCTCTTTACTTTTCTCCATCCCTCTCCTATTTGCCTTGCAGATGCTTGGTGAGCTTAGTGCCATTTAAGGCCAGACAAATGGAGCGCCAGGCTCTAAGCCCATCGAGCGGCCCTAATGATTTGTTTTTAACAATGGGCCCTAATGGGCACCAGATAATCAATGATGAGGGGTCGATGGAAAGGTGAGCCACGGAGAGAGTTAGAGAGGGGGAGAGGGGAAGAGCTTCTATCGCTTATTCACATTCTCAGCCTCGGTTTTTCATTTTATCTCAGTTTTTTGCCAATTATCTCAATTTTAATTTTCTCCTCACTTTCTGCTCATTCCGCTCTCAGGTTTCTTCTTAATTTTCTCCCGCTCTGTTTTTTTTTCCAGGTTCTGTATATTTTGTGGGGAGTAGGTACAGTCTAGCATCTAGACACACATTTAAACTACAAAAGTATGCGGACATTACACCCACATGAGATTGCTGAAGATCTCATTCAAATCTAGGGGCATAAATACGCTGCTGTAACAGGCTCCACTCTTCCAGAAAGGTTTTCAACAAGATTTTTGAACCTGGCTGCAGGGATTTGCTCCCATTCAGCCACAAGAGCATTAGTGAGGTTGAGCTCTGATGTTGAGCGATAAGACCTGGCATATATCCTGCAACTCAGTTCATCCCAGAGGTGGTGGATGGGGTCAGAGCTCTATGAAGGCCAAGGTTTTGCACACCAAACTCAAAAATGTATTTCTTTAAGGGGCACTGTCATGATGAAATATAAGGGGGTCATCCTAAACTTTTGTCAAAAACTATCATCTAAAAATCTACGCATTTTACACATAGATTTAAACATACTGAGAGTGAAAGAATTAAAAAGGTGGCACTCCGTCCACCAAGAGGGAGACGGAGTGAGGTAGCCATGGTTGGATGGATGGAGGAAGGGAGGGTGAGGCCTAGTTAACTCTCCCCAGTCCTGTGTGGCTAATTACTCTGTGTGCTGTCGGAGAACAGCCGCGGCTCACTGACTGCATTCACACCGCACTGCTGGCCTCTCCTTCTCTCACACACACACACAAACACACACACCCACACACACAAATTAGCAGACATATTCACACAAACAAACCCAAATTCAATCCGCATAGATGAGCGTGCATACAGACCGCCAGCTTGAAAAATGGAACAAACAAACACACGCGAACAATCAGCCCCCGTCTCCACGCACGCGCACACGCACACACACACACACACACACACACACACACACACACACACACAATATATATATACACCCCCACAGCCTCCCAGAGCTGCACCACACAGCGCCTGGCCGCTCTGCTTCCTGCTTATATCCCCACCCCTACCCCTCACCATCCCCTTCTCTCGTCTCTCGTCTCTCTCTCTCTCTCTCTCACACACACACACACACACACACACACATACACTCCCACCCCCCCTGCTGCCGCACCGCCGGCCCATTATCGATCCCCCGCCTCTCCCCGCGCCACATAAATAATCGACAAGCAATTACCCGCCCACTCCCGCTGCCCCCGGCTTTGTTTGGGAGGCGCAGGGGCCAGCGCTGGGGGGGAGAGGAGGGAGGAAGAGCCGGGGATGCAGGCGTGCAGCTCCACAGTGGTAGCCAAGAGGTTATTGGATCCTTCGTTTAGCCATGTATGTGGAGATGCACATACGTTCACACACACAAACAAACGAGCACTGCAGCACACTGAAAAAGCCACATATGAGATGAGATCCTGCTGAGGAAGCTTGGATGGGTGGAAACGGGAAGAAAAGTGCCATGGTTTGGTGATGCAAACTGGCAGGTGATTAACTCCTTCTACTCTTTCTCCCACTGACAAGCTCTTTCTGAAAAATCTGAACATTGCTACATTATGAATTCCACATTTACATGTGCTCACATTAACTGGGGCCTCTTATGCAGTTTGTGTGTGTGTGTGTGTGTGTGTGTGTGTGTGTAGGATGTGGGAGGTGGGCTTTATTAATGGTTGATAATACTGATATTGCAAGCAGTGCATGGTTGCCGTTCCAACAACTAGCTTTGGTCAGGCTGATGTAGAGATTTTGGTTGGAAGTGAATGTGTGTTTGCATCTGTTTTGTTACCTGTCAGTGTAATGTGCGTCCCGGTGCTGCGGCAGACCCTGCTTGCGTCTCTGGCTGGATGAAGAGGAGCTGCCCGCTGAGGGCAGGTGAGCTTCTAAGGCTGCTGGATTCCTCACCGCTGCAGCCAACGCCTCCTGACGAGCACGCAGCATGTCTGAATAAGAAAAGTTGGGGCAAGAAACAGCGGAGGAAGGAAGATGGTAAGATTAGAGTTGATATGATAAAGATGACAAAGGAATAAATTGAGGAAAGAAAAGAAAAAAACAGAGGCAAGGACAGAATTTGGGGGAGACAGAGAGAAGAGGATAATAACAAATTTAGCATCCAACTGCTCACGTCTGTGCAAAGATATTAATAGAAAATCAGCTTTGTATGGAACATTTTTAAACAGAAATTCCTACTGACTATACATTTCATCAGCTTATAGCTGATGGCTTATTTTAAGTGGGTTGTACATTAGCTGTTAGAAGTTTTCTGTTAGTGAAGCATACTTAAAAAAGTTGTTTGTTGTCCTGTAGTGACAGATGTAAGGGCTAAGTATGCAGGTTGCTCATAGAAACGCCCAATAAGTAATTTCCACATTAATACTGAAAATGATTGTTATGCGCTTTATAATCCCCCATGGTACATCCATATACGGACATACATGAACACAAACGCACACACTCACTGAACAAGGATAAACAAAAACAGACATTTTGGCAGAGGTGTAAGAAATCAGCACAGAGCGCTCAAGTCCATCTGTCATGCTTTGGAACTGAGCTGACCGGTTTCAAGCAAATGTGAGGAAATAAAGAGGTGGAAGAGGAAAAATGGAAAGGCTAGAAGGATGGGCATGAAAAAATGATGGTGTTTGATGATGTTTTCAAAACAAATAATGACCAGTGCGTTTTTGTAAGGCCGAGCAAAAAGCGACTTCACACATCGGGCGCAGAGTGTTTTTACCCCTCCCCACCTCTGCCTCCATCGCACCTTCTCCCTCTATCTCTACCTGCCCCCTCTCTCCACCTTCTGCCCTCTACCACTCTCCTCATTCCATCTCTTTCTTCCCTCATCGCCGCTCTCTCTCTACCTCTCCCAGCAACCCCGGTTCTCTCTCGCTCTCGTAGGAGAAGAGGCCTCATCATTATCAGCCAGGCCAGGCCACACCAGGAGACATGGCTTCTAATGAGAGAAAAATCCATCCTGCTCTCTCTCTCTCCTCCCTTTCTCTGCCTCAATCTATCTATCCTCTCTCTCTCTCTGCTCTTCTCCGCCTCCCCTCCTCCCCCTCTTTTTTAATTAGACAGATCCCTCGGGAGCTAGAGGCCATTTCCGCCGCCGGTGCGGGTGTGACGTGTGTTTGTGTGTGTCTGTGTGATTTAGGTGCTTGCGTGTGCGTGCCTAACTGTGTGTTTCTGTGTGTTGTGTGTGTGTGTGTGTGTGTGTGCTGAAGCAGTTGAGCGGGCGCCGGGGTGGGGGGGGGTGAAGCGACAGATATTAATGCGGCCTAGCTCCGGTGTATCGATCTGTTTGCTGCGCCAGGCCGCAGGGGACTCGGCTGGCGGCAGACAAGGGTGTGTGTGTGTGTGTGTGTGTGTGTGTGTGTGTGTGTGTGGGTGGGGGGGGGGTTGTGAGAGATAAGGGAGGGATCAGAGGGAACTGGAGCCCCAGAGCGTACACACACACACACACACACACACACACACACAGTCTGTTGTGCACTTGCATACACAGTGCAGGGGTGACAGGGTGGAAGAGTTGACCTCTATGAGTTTCTGTGGTCACAATCCCATCTCACCAATTATTTTGTACGTCTGGGTCAGTTTAAGGGGTGCTCCAGTGATTTAGTATCGCACTTCCATAAAGTTTGGGGACTTCCAAGCGACAGATTTTAAAAAAGAACAGTGCAGATCGATGCTGCAGAGCCAGAGATATGCTGACTTTATTGCAGCCAAAATACCAAACTAGGGAGAAATCCTAACTTTAGGCTGCAGACCTTAATTAGTCAAGTTCTAAAAACACTGTAACCTACAATTCCCATAATGCAACTCAACAGCATCTTTCGCCAGACTCTCCCTTCCTTGTAAACACCCACATCTTTTAAACTCTACCCACTGCCCAGTTTTTAATGCAGGCTTTCGTACCTTATATAACCGTTTCCTCAGGCTGACTAATACTGTGATTATATTTAACCTGGGTCATAGCCAGAAGAATACGCCGGTTCTGAGTCCAGATTCGACTAGCTGAACCTCACTGACCTAAAACACAAAGAGATTTATTCAAAAATTCATAAAATATATTTCACTGTTCAATTATATTTTCTAATTCTGTCTTAGAATACTACACAATGTTTATTTTATTTAATTTGTTTTATTACAGTCAACGATATTTAGTTAACAAAATGAAAATCACACTGAAAACCCCAAGGTGTGAGTCTTTAGTGGCAGCAAGGGCCAATACTTGGACATGTAGTCAGTTGAGTGCCCCTTTAAACTCAAACAATATAAGCTGTATAAAACAGTGAAAATTATTCCATTATTTCTTTAATTTCTTGTCTGATTTGACTCTCTTTTTATCCAGTGCATGTTTGTAAAGCTTCACTCCAACACTGGGCCCATATTTTGCTCTCTCTCTCTCCCCCCCCCCACTCCCTCTAATTCTCTTTCATGTAAACGGAGAGGAATAGGGTCACCTGGGGCTCTACCCTCCTGTGTGTGTGTGTGTGTGTGTGTGTGTGTGTGTGTGTGTGTGTGTGTGTGTGTGTGTGTGTGTGTGTGTGTGCAGAGTAGGTGCTCAGATTCAGAATTTCCCCCTTTTAAACTCTTGGTGTTGCAGCTGCTGCAACACAAGGGGAGAGTCCCTTCATCTGCAAATCAGAGTCCTAATTGACGACACACAAGCACACACACACACACACACAAATACACATCTCTTCCTTTGCAGGAGTTATTTTGGGAGGTCCCAGTTTACCACTCGGACCCATCCCGCTTATCCCTCTTTTGTGCCATCCCATTTTTCTCCCCGCCATCATTCCTGGTGTTGGGCCTAAATCCCCTCGGTTAAGCCGGGTTTTTCTCGGCGTGAGAATGCAGAAGAGCGACGCACTGATGCAGCTTGGCTGGCCTCGTGATGGATTTGGCGGACTGGCAGGTACACAAAAGCCGACATGCATCCGCTAAAGCGCACCGTACACCAGAAAATTAAGTATTTTTTCAGGAAGCGGTATTCAGCCAGTATCGTAGGCTTAGCGAGCAGTAAATATGTGGTGAGTTTGTCGCTCTGAATGTTTTGACCGTCTGTACTTTGACCAATCACGTGCTTGAGTTTTAGGCTCTTCGGGATGATGGTGATGAAGAGATGCTGTGTGCAGCTTTGTGCTTTCAAATCAGACCAAACTGCAGGAGACAAAACAGAAGCACACCGCTTCCATCCCACCCCTCCCTTCACTTTCATCTGGATATCTACCCCCACCTCTTTTTTTCTTTTCTCTCTCTCTCACTCTCCTTTCATCATATGAAGAGGGGGAAAGCCCTCCTGGCCATTTCTACAACCCTGCCACCTCTCCACCTCCACCCCCAATTTCAGCCCTCCACTCCCCTTCCCTACTCTTCTTTTGCCCATCAGGTCCAGAGAGAACCTCTCAAACAACACCTTGCACCTACACATTCACACACACACACACACACACATGCACACAGAGTTCCTCTTCACCCCTGCCTCTTTCACGCACACACACTTTAATTTTCTGTGCCCGACACTTCAAACACATGAAAGGATGCTCTGCGGGGACCAAGGCTAAAGGGAAAGTTGGAGGTGGGGGTAAGGAAAAGGAGGAGGAGGGGAGAAGGTATAAAAGCAGTGCTTGAGATGGAGATGTGTAGGGGAGATGGTGGTGGTGGGGGCCCAAGGGGGAGGGAGGAGGGGGTCACAGGGGCCCCATCAGGGACCAGGTCAATGTCAAGGGGCTCTCACTGAAGTGATTCGTGTCAGCCTCTCAGGAGACAAAACAGCCGTCCCTGTGTCCCTCCTCCTGGACTGTTTGTGTCTGAGAGTGTCAGTTTCTTAACAAGCTCCGACTGTTAATTGGAGACAGAGAGGATGTGAAAGTGTGTGTGTTGTAATAAGTTTTCTACATAAACTTGTGAGTAGTCGGTGGATAGATGGAGGAAGTTGCCAGGTGTGGAAGAAAAGGAATATTAGTAACACCAAAGGCTTGGCTGTCAGGAGCGTTGGCAAAGCCTGTGATGCCCATGGCTCATCATCCGCTTAGAGGATCTGACACGCACAAACACAACAGCAAATGTAAATACACACGTCGCTAAGAGGAAATCTTACCGTGAAGTTGTGTTTTAAATGGTATTTGTATTTAAGTGTGTGACCTGAGCATCATTAATGAACCGTAAACTTATGTGTATGGGGTTTTTTTTTCGTGCTCCAGGAGAAGTTATTTATTCACTCCTCCCTCGTCTGTTCCTTTTACATTTCCTTTGACCATTTCTGGGTTGTTTTTTTTTTTTGGTACTCGTATTCCTGGTTTCTCTTTACCTCTTTCTCTTCTTCTGCGCATAGGGAGCTTTTAAGTGTGGCTTGGAAGAGGAATGCATGTGTGCAGAATAAAGGACGGTTTGGAAACTATCAAACGATTTGGAATGTGGAAGTGAAGAAAGGGAGCGAGTATGTCTGTATTGCGCCAGAGCGTCTGCCTCATACCGGCGAGGTTTCTGGGAAAGGAAGCCAGCGATCAGACTGCACCCTGGGCCATAAAATCCCCACAATGCACTGCATCTTGCCTCTAACTCCTCTACGACAGGGGGAAAGGCAATTAAAGCGTTTATAGGCTTCGCCCCCTAGATTTGCAGCCAGCAATTAAAAATCATTACTAATCAAATAAAAATAAAAGTAGCTCAAACTACAATCCGGCCAGGGCATCGATCGGATTTATGCTACTGCGAAAGAGCTCATAAAGACTGGTAGGACTTAATGTTACATTCTTTACAAAAATGTGAGAAAAAGGTTAACATTTAATGGCAGGCACTGTGAAATGAGTATAAAGCCAACTTATAAAATCCAAATGAGGCAACTTTTCTCATTTTCCTTTTTTTTTTTCAAACTACAATTCTCTCAAGCTAAAACCAGTAAATTTTATGTGACTGTAGAAATTGAGAAAAACTGGGACACACTGGTGGTTTCCAGGGTGTTGGGAGATTTAGAGGGTTGGCAGGCGGCCAATGAGAGCTCCTGGATCAATTGTGGTGTTGATGCATGCGAAGCCTTGTGGGTGTTGTTAACACCGGAGAGCCATGGTGGTCAGAAATCACCCTGAGTGACACTTTGACACAGGGTGGGCAAGCGCCACAAATAGAAATGTCAGCCGTCTCCATGGCTGGGGTTTTACAATGGCAGCAGTGTGGCACACCTTAACATGGTACCCTGAACACAGTGCTACACTCTGGGGTTACAAAGTAGCACTGCATCACAGTGACTTGGTGACAGGTGATGGAGGAGGTGTTTTTACAGAAGCTGGTGAAGTGCTTCCAAAGGAAACTCTTTTAGTTTGAAGTAAATCTCAAGTTACTTCAAACTAAGTTCAAAGTTATTTCAAAGTTTATAAAAACTAAAGGAAAAGTACCTCTAGATCTTTTATGAGTCAGTTCTTACTGGTGGAGTATGAATTCTGAATTTAAAAATCAACTGAGGTATCTACAGTAAGGTTACAAGATAAATCTGCAGATGTCAAAAAGCCAATACGATGACAGTAAGGACCATTATAACTATACACACACCTACAAATACAGAGCCTGTGGACTGACCGTGGCCAGGCAGACCCATGCTGCTCGCCAGCTGGTAGAGCCGTTGCTGCTGTTCCTCATAGGACCCTTGCTCGCTGAGCGCTGACATCATTCGCCTGTAGTGCTCCTCAGGGCTCATGTGGCTATGGCTGCCGCCTGCCTCCACTACTGGGCTCTGGGAGTTTTCTGGAGAGAGGAGGAAGACACTTATATTAATCAATGACTGTCAATATCCATCTCATCAGGGGATAAATACTAACTTGACACTGCAGGCTCTACAACTCTATTATGCTCTAGCTTCAGTGTTATACACTGGACTATCTTTTCAACATAAGATGAAAAAATTATGTATTCATCTACACTTATGTACCTTTGAGGAATTTGCCTCAAGTACATACTCACTTCAAATTTACTACGCAATTTCAAACAGCAGCCAGAGGTCACAGATTTGGAAAATTTGCAGTTGAATACCCAAATTCACATTTCATGACACAGCACTCTGCTGTTTAGCAACCCCGCAAAGCATACAAATCAGTTAATCCCAAAGAAACAAAGAATCAACTTAATCTAATACTAGTGTCAGTGTTTTGTCTTGCTTGCGAACGTGCTCATGTTTTTTAATCAACAGTGAACTGAGAGTATGCATTTGTAACATTCTACAACACGTGCAGCATGTCATTGTTGTATCAAAGACTGTTTCCCCATCAATATGTGTTTCCCCTAACCACAGAGGGGTGCTACGCATTTTAACAGGAGGAAAACACTTTTTATCAGGGAAACAGATTCTGACACAATCATGGACAGAGTAAAATAAATGCCGTAGCTACTGTGACGTCACCCTGTCATTTGTGGAGTCCTGTTTTTAATCCTTGAGTTCGGCATTTCGGTCGAAGCCATGTTGGTTTTCTGGAGTCAGAGGTGACCGTGTTTGAGAGGGTGGAGCTGTGGAGCAGCAAGATGTGGCTCTGACTCACAGACTATAGCGACACCTCACTGACAGCCAGTCACTCAAGCGACCCGCCTTTACATATGTGGTGAGTGATTAAAAAAATAATGAACTCCCCGTGCAGTTGTCATGAATGTTTAAATTAGCTAAAGAGACCAAAACTGTTTTTTGTACCATGCTGTAAACATGCTTATTTCTGCTGTAGTTTGACATTTTAACACCAGGGTCTGTCAGAATTGTTTCACTTCTGGAGCCAGCCTCAAGTGGCCATTTCAGAAACTGCAGCTTTTGGCACTTCCACATTGGCTTCATTTTTCAGCTCCAGAAGTTGCAGCTTGCACCTGTATGGTTTGTGCAACTTGCAGTTCAGACAAAAGCGGCTACCAGTTCTGCTGAGGCCAGTTCATATGAATATTTAAGGAAATGTCATAGACAATTAAGTAAGTTACAGGTTCCAACGGGAACGTTGTGCCTGCCAGGTCTGAAAAAACGAGTCAGAACATTGGCCACAGCAGCAAAAAGCTGAAAGGACGCATCATGTCGAAGCCTCTGACCAGTCTTGAGAGACATTTGCATATAAAATGATGATCACAAGATTTTATTTTATAAACGAAAGACATTTATGTACATTTTTTCCGACAGATTGATTCTGTTCATTTCAAAATTCAAACTGTAAACTACGAACATGAAGTAGTTCATTCTAACCTGTGTGAACTGAACGTTGAGCGAGATCTTGTGAAGTGTGAACGTGCACAACAGTGACCACTGAGACCAATGTTTTCTGTGGGGGGGGTTGAGTAATTCTGAGCCCTCTGACATATCTACTGGTTCACAATTTGAAGGAGAGCATTGTTTTTTTGTAATTCTGAATGATAAGACAGGTGTGTAGGATAAAATAGTTTCTAATGCAGTTCTAAAAAAAAAAAAAAACTTTCTGACGTGAATGCTTCCTCAAATATCAGCCAGAAACATGCGTGTACACAGAATATTCATTAAGAATACAACACTGATGGACTGGAAACCTCTTTAGATGAAGTTATACACATACAGTCATGCATTGTTAATGGTGTGATTCTGACCCCATTATGAACTCACTATTTCTGACAGAAAGCACAGAAGTAAGCATGCAGTAACTTTGGCATGGGGTGATAGGTTATAAGTAGGATTGTCAAACTGTTCTGTCTTGACTTTTTTAAATGCAGACAACAAAAAAGGCTCAGCTTCTTCCATCATGTGTGTATTTCTGTGCACTGCTGAGCTGCGTTTGAGGTGTTGTGAAGGTGATGTGGTGTATGATATCTATCTAGCTGTCAGTCCCCACACTTAATCTCTCCCTCTGACCTCCCTCCTCCCTCTCTCTGTCAATAGTAACATGATCTAAGGTAAGGGTGGTGGGGGATATGGGAAGGTGGTTTGGGAGTTAGAGGAGGGAGAAAGAGGATGGGAAAGAGAAGGAGGAGGAGGAGGAGGAGGGAAAAGCAGAGGAAAGCAGGGGTTATTTTTACCACCCTCCTTCTTATTGAAACCTGAGCCTGGCCCCGGGCAGGCGAGCAGGAGTGGCGCTGAGGAGCGGAGGTGGGTTGGAGGTGGTGGTGGGGGGAGGAAGCAAGCACGCAAGCATCTCTGTCTGCACCGTCAAGCTCCAGCTAATCCACCCAAGGTCCTGTGTGTGTGTGTGTGTGTGTGTGTGTGTGTGTGTGTGTGTGTGTGTGTACGTGCGCACGCAACTAGTCTGTGACTATCTGAAGTTTTCTCGCTCTCTAAACACAGCAGGGGGTGCCGACTTTGCAACAGAAAGAAAAACAGACATCATTTACACAGCGGCATCCAATCTCTCTGGCTCCATCCCTACGCTACCCTCTCTGTCTCTCTCACTCAATCTATTTCTCCACCTGCATTAGTCATTAAGGGATAGAGTGTGTCACTGAACTTGCAGGCAAGAAGATACGCATAGATAACACACACACACACACACACACACACACACACACACACAGGTGCAGAGTAAGGGTTTGAATGTGGACAGAGCTCAAGGTTAAGACACAGGATCAGCCGTGTTTTGAAGTGGCTTAAATGCACTTTTCTGGACAGCAAGCTGCACACACACTTATGCACACGCACAGACATATTCACACAAACATCTTCTTTATCGGTCTCCCTTATGCAAATATACAGCAAAGGAAGAATATGTGCAAGGCGTATACAGAACTTGTTTGCTTTAAAAGTCAAACACCTAACCGCGCAGGCACAAGAACACCGTCAAAATAAAAACACACAAGCCCCATTTGCCTTAAAAGGAAGCCAAGCCTGAGTACACGGATACACACACTCCACAAACACACATCCACAAAAACCCATGCATCATTCAGAAGCTGGGTTGTGTCTAAGTAACTATAATGGCCAAGAATGAGTGCTACTCTAAAGAGAAAACGGCTCCAGGCAGACTGCTGTCGCTAAAAGGTCACCCAGAGGGCAAAGGTCAACACCAGGCTCAAGATAAATCTGCACTTAAGCAAATACTTGCAGCCATCTATCAACCATAATTGGAGATATTTGTGTTGCTGTATGTGTTCTGATAATGATGTTTGGCTTACATGTTCACCTGGAGTCTGTGTATGTGTGTTAATGTGTATGCATGTTGTTCAGGTGTCTCCAGAGATGAGGCTGGATGTGCGGCGAGCTGCCCTTCGTTTTGTGGTTTTTCCTGCTGTATAATGCATCAGTCAGGAAGTCTTCCTCAGGAGTCCAGAGGGACAGGCCTGGTGGTTGCGTCGGGTCTACGTCGGGCGCCCGGTTTCACACCGCATGAGGGAGATATGAATAATAGAGGATGGCGACCGGATTGCAGCCCTACAGGCGAGCACTGTCTGGCCAAGGTATGCCTTCTCAAGATCTGCTATATATGTTGTTCTCATAAAGAAAGCAGATTAAAAGTTAACAAAGTATGTATATTAAGAATTGGGTGTAAAAGTTATTTTCTATCTACAGGGGGTATCATATTATTTAGTATATTATATTATTTTGTATTATTGTATGTGCAGCATTTGGTGAAAATTAGACATAATACCAACCCTGCTGTTTCCTGTTTAAGGGTCGTTGCTTTGCAAGTCACAAGTCAGTCTCAAAAAAGTCAAAACTGTCCTCATAGTTTCATTGTGTACCATCATAGGTCCATACCATTGTATGTGAGAAAATACTATGTTTTGGTTATATGGGTATACTGAACCGTTACTGACTTCTGACCTCTGCTAACGTGTGTGTGTGTGTGTGTGTGTGTGTGTGTGTGTGTGTGTGTGTGTGTGTGTGTGTGTGTGTGTCACGCTAACCCTAACACACGGACCACCCGCATCTAAACCAATCCTTTCTCTTTAACACTCAGCCACCCCATCTTCTTTTTCGGCAATGTTCACCTGTTTCCTGTCAGAAAACCTACATCCTAGCACATCTGGAGCATCACAACACACAAATACTCTGCATGGTCTTACCTTTGGGGGATACGCTACGTGACTTCTTGCTGTCAGAGGGACACTCGCTGCTGCTGTTGGGAGAGAAGCTTCTTCTCTTGCCTAGAAGGTCATCTGTAAACACAGAGAGAAAGAGAGACAGAGAGAGACAGAAAGAGCAGTCAGTAGAAAGTCTAAAGTAAAAGCTCAATATTGCCACTCTGCTCTTTGTCTACCTGTGTACATGGCGGCTACTTTGCAAATGCAGAGTTAGAAGCAAGAGAGTGAAAAGGAGCCAAAGAGGAGAAAAAAGTGAAAGGTGGAGAGAAAAGGAAGAGACAGAGCGAGTGAAGCGAGCCACGGGCGTCTGGAGATGTGCCTGTTCTGTCAGATATGAGAGGGGGCCTGCACCGCTGTGGATGACAGATCTGCCCGGCTCATTCACGTGTGTGTGTGTGTGTGTGTGTGTGTGTGTGTGTGTATTTGCAGAAGGGAGGAGGGCTCTGTCTCTCTGCTCCAACGTCTCTTTCCAACAGTCTGTCCTCAAGTGTTATCACTGTTCTTCTTCTCCTCTCTTCTTTCTTCGCTTTTTCCAGATGTTGGCACAAAAGCCTCTGACTGAGCTAAAGTGCGTGAGAGCCTCTCAGCTCCTTGAGAAATCCCTCTCAGCCTACATTATGGCTATATCATGTGTTTATTTTTAGTTTCTGTAACTCCGCGACAGCTACTCCCCTCTCTCTTGTTGCTGTCCTCCCCTCATAAACACACATCTGATCGTCTTCTCATTTCTCCATCTGCTTCTCTCTTTCTCCTCTAGGTATGTTTGAAACCTCCTCCCATCAGGAGTTCTCTCTCTCCTCCCATTAACACCCACCCTACCTCCATCTCTTCCTCCCTGATCTCCCCCTGCCTCCTCCCCTGCCACCAAAGAGGAGCATCTAGTGTACAATTACAGCACCCCCTACTGCCTCCTCCTCTCCTCCCCTCTCATCCCTCTCTTCCTTCCCGCCCAATCGCCTCACCTCCACCCCCCCTTAAACACACCTCAAATCAATACGGGCCTAATCAGCGAGAGAGGGGATGCAGAGCACATCGCACGCAGCGCCGGCAGGAAGGAAAAAGCCGTTTGTCATTGCTCTCTCTCTCTCTCTTTCTTTATTTCTATCTCATGCACCTCTGCTTTTTCTCTGACTCTGTTTCTTCCTCCTCACAGAGCCAAGCCACAGCAGCAACTGTTTCCCCTCTTTCTCTTTCCTATCGCTTTCTCTCTGTCTCACTTCTCGGTGCGTATTTTTAGGGATGGGGGAGCGCCTTTTTTCCCCTCCCTCAAGGAGAACTGTTTTTCTCTCTCTCTGTCTTTCTTTTCAACAAAGCAATTTTTCATCATTTGCACAGCATGTGTAAACACTGCAGAGAAACAATGAACAAGGTGCTAAAAAAAAAAACACAAGGTAATTTCAGACAAGCAAACAACATTCTGTCATGTGTCCACTCCTGATATTATTGTTACCTTAGCAACAGTCGTACAGTCATCAACAGAGGAGTGAAGATGGAGTGGAGTCTGACCTTTAACCTTTAACCTATCACCCAAACTTATGCTCTTTCTTCTCTATAACAAGACACAGATAGGCAGGGAGGGGAAGGAGACAGAAAGACACTTAGACAGGACCCAGAGGATTTTGTTGGGCTGCTGAAGGAGCCCTGGTGTTGATGAGAGGGCGAGCGAGCGAACGAGAACGGGGGAGAGAGGGAGAGGGGGGAGGTTCACTAATGATCCAGTGTTTGATGTTGCCTCTCAGGTCCTGAGGAGATCCACTCCCTATACCGTCCTGAGGAGACAGCGTGGGGAGGAGGGCTAATGGACATGTGCATGCACGCACGCACACACACACACACCAAATCTTTTTTCACAATTTCTACTTTTCCTGTCATCTCCTTTATGATATCTCATCCTGTTTTTTTCTCTCTTTTTCAAATCATGTTCAGCACATTTCTTTCTCTGGTCCTTTCAACAACAAAAAAAAAAGAAAAACACAAAAAGGTCTCCATCTATCCTATTAGCAGAATATTAACAAAGAGAGAGAACCCCCATTAGTTAAACCACCTCTTCTACCAAACACACACACACATGCTCACACCCACACCCAGAGCCTCTCATGATCAAACACACACTTGAGTCGTCTCTTGAGCCGACCTCACTCAAGACACTGCGTCTCCTGAGCGAGTGCCCGAGGGCCAGAGATTTGAGGGCGGAAAGCTTTTAAAGCCAATTAAATGGGGCTTCTTAGAGCGCCGGCGCTCCCTTTTAATGCCGAACCCTGAGCTCTGCTAGCGTCTCTGCTAACCCTTTTACTCCCACTGACGCTGCTTACAGTCAAGTTTGCTACCCAGGGCATTTCCCTATCACCTGCTTGTTAATATTCCTGAAGAATTAGTGGTTATGGAGTCAGGAGTTGACTGTGATTTTTCACTGTCAAAAGAGTGCAATAATTAAGTGCAAATAGCATTAACTGGTATGACCCCCATTTCTGCCATTTTTGGTAAACAAATAGTCTACAGGCTAACAGGCTAGCTTTTTTTCGACCACCCAGTTCCTCCTGCTGGTTAACCTCCTCCTTATCTGCTGTTCCTCCCACTGAGAGAAAAGAGGGATGAAAACAGACAGAGAAAAGAGGAAACAGCAGGACCTAAAGCACTTCTCTTTCATGTGACACCACCAGGGCAAACCATCAGGCAGGCATTTCTCTTTCTTTCTTACTCTCTGATTTCCTCTCCTCCCTCAAACTTTAGTCCTCTTCCTCTCCACTCTCCATCCCATGGAGCGTGGTGACAGCTCAGACAGCCAGACTCCTTAATTCCTCTCTTACTCCGTTAATCTGTCATCTTTATCAGGCCGGAGAGGGGGGGGGGCTGTGCCGAGAGAAGGGGGGGAGTGACAGGCCGGGACGTGGGGTGGGCCGCCAGCCGCAGCCCCCCGATCAATCTCCACATTACAGCTGACAGAATGGTGCTAATAACTTATTGATCCCCCCTCCGTGCGCCGGGGCCTCCGCCGGCCCTGAAAGCCCTGCCATTGATTGGCTTACAGGCCTATGCAGCTGGGAGAGGGAGGGGAGGATGGGGGAGGAATTGGGGTGGGCGATGGAGATGGGGAGAGAGGCGCTTCTGCTCACGCTGAGGAGGGGATGCGCCACCACCAACACGTGCAAATGTGCACACACAGTACCACGGCTCCTCTGTTTGTCAGGCTGTATGTCTTTTCAACAGGAAGACAGAAATTAGGAGAGGCAGAGAGAAAAACACAACTACAGAGGAAGAGAGAGAAAATCATGGGAGGACAAGATTCGCACATGTAGTATACCAACTAAAATATGGCTAACCTTAAAGTGTGTTATATATGTGACAGTCATATAAATACATGTCCCCTTTGCAACACAGTATGCTTATGTAACACAATAAAAACTGAACCTAAAGGCTATCTGTGCAAGCATTTATTTTTGTCACTCTAAAGGCCTTCTGTCGGGTACAGTACATCCTTCCTGTAAAAACCCTCTGGTGCACAAGAGGTGATGTTTCCAGCAGCAGTAACAGTGATTTGTTCACAGTTAGTTCTGGACTGTGACAGCTATCCAGGGTTTCCAACACATTCATGTATTTGAGGTAATATATACACTGTTTAGCTACTGCTGTCATCCATCGATGTGATCTGATAAGCTGTGACAGATCAGTTATCAACCCTGTGAGTGACAAACTGCTGCAGAGGAAAAAAACAAGCCATGAGCTATGTCTGTACTGCAAAAAATTTTTAGGGGACCCAGAATAAAACAAAGGGACAGACAGGCTTTTAAAAGGTGTCAAAACAAACAAAAAAACAAAGACAAAAGTGTCCATTTCTCCTGCACCCATTGTCAGTTACCGTCACACATGCACTGCCATTCTGTGGGCAATGCTGCTATTACTAGATACTCAAAAAAGTTTGTAAATTACTAATTACTTTGTCTTGAGGCCCTGACACACCAAGAAAACTCTGTGCCATCGATCAATGTTGGGCCATCAGTGAGTGTCTGTCACCCTAGTCACTGCAGTGTGTCCCGCACCGTTGGCTCTCATTGGGGTTTTTTTTGTTTTTTGCTGATTCAGCCTGTTGGATCGGCGTCGAAGACATTGAAGCCAGCTCCTCGGAGCACAAGGAGAAAAACAGAAGTGAGGAATGTAAACAAAAGGCTAAAGTCAAGAGCAAGTGAGATCTAACTTAATTATTAAATAAGGTCAGATTGACTTGTTTTTGCCACTGAGCTCTTAACAGAAACATTTCCTGGTGGTTTGTGTTTTTCTTCACTGGTGCACAGTAAATATGCTTTGTGTTGGACTGTGTTGGACTGTGTTGACAATTACTGACTACCACCGTCTGCTGGTATGGAGAGTCATTCCCTCTCACAAAGACACAGAACATACATGCTGATTGGCTATTGGTGGTAGTAATTGTAATGTGTTCATGTGCAACTTTATGGTTAAGACACTGGCTACATGAGGCTTCAGTCAGCCTTGTCTCTGCTAATTCTCTGATGTCAGTTTGGTGCGTCTGAGCCTTTAAACATAATGGGATTAAATACTTCTCGAATAAAAGATAAAATACAGCAAAATTTAGTCAAAAGGTAAAGAGGAATGGATGGACTATTTTTTGGACTATTGTATATTTTATATTTTGTATATATTGATATTTTTATATATTTTTTTCTGTACACACGGCTGCTGTGACAAGTGAATTTCCCACAAGTGGGATAAATAAACGTGTCTAAGTCTAAGTCTAACACATAAAGTAAACCTCAGCACATTTTAAAGACGTTTGAGACCTGATTGTAACTTACAACTCACAACAAATCTTTCCAATGAGAAATTCAAATACAAAAAGTATATCTAAAGTTATTCACATAATGAATGTGATGTCAGATTCTGATGTCAGTACTGAAACTGTAACATTATGTTATGTTACTTTGATAAGAGGGAAATCATTTTCTACTCAAATGTTGCTTAGCAATCCATTACATTTAACATGATGAAAAAAGTAGTAACTTTTTTTTTAAATGAATCAATCCAAGTCCAAATTTAAGGATGAAGGAGACCAAATGCAACTGACTTATTCTCAGCTCAACTATTGAGTGATTTTTAAGAAATTGAATACAAAACCCCCACCAAAGATGGCAAAGACATTAAAATTGCACACAGAAAAATTGACCTTTTGGACTAAAACTTTTGTTTGGTTTCCTTGAAGAGCTCTGAATGGAAAAAATAAGTATTAATTTAACTATTTACTTGAATATTTATTTTACATTTCATCTTTTGACAGAAGGGCTAACATGTCTTTATGAATAAAAAACCCAAGAAGCCATTTTGCCATGGCAGTGCGATCACATTCCTGTTAAGCAGCGGGATGTTTTCAAATATTTACAACCCACATTTCCCTTTTTACTTCTGTATGACAGAGCTAATATCATCAGAAATCCTGGAGTGTTTCCTTTTGTTTGGAATCGCCTTTCTATGCTAATCGTGCAATAATTAGCTGGTAATACTTTAAAAGCAATCCTCACTCACAATCAGTTTGGAAAAAGAACGGTCTTGCACAAACACGCTGCAGATTCACACGCAAGCAAACATCTAAAACCAGGCATTTAAAGCCACACACGGAAAGGTGCACACGCTCAAATACACACACACACACACACACACACACACACACACACACACACACACACACACACAAACACACACACACACACACACACACAAAAATGTGCTCAAGCCCCAAACCGCTGCTACAACCCCCAACCACACACACACACCAACAGGCTGTAACTGCCTCTGGGAGTCTGAGTGCAGGGAACAGAGGAGAGAGAGAGTGGCGGTCCAAAAACACCTTATCTGCCTGTTTGAGTCTCCGGTCTGACCGCAGAGCCACGGTTTACAGTCTCCACAGGCAGCCAGACTCTCAGCGTCGGCGCCCCTGCTCTGCCCCTCCCTCCTCCCTCCCCTCCACCTTTCACAGAGCCTCTGAATAGCCAGCGGCTGGGGAGTGAGAGAGCGAACAAGGGAGGGAGAGATGGAGGAGAAGAGAAGGAGGGAGGCAGCCCTCCTGTCTGTCCCTCAGATTTAATTAACGGCCCACTCCGGCGCAGAGACGACCCGGCAAGGCTGCTTCCCTTTCCTCCTGACCCACACACACACACACACGCACAAATACACTGAGCCGTCCGCCGCCATAGCTGCCGCCTGCCCTCCCCTGATACCACCACCGCACTCATTCATCTCTCTTTCCTCTGTCTCTTTATTTCCAAATGTTTCTTCCATCACTGCATCTCTGTCTCGCTCTGTTGCAGACTTTCTCTTATCCTTAATTTCTCTCCTGTCTTTCTCCATCTCTTAGATTCTCTCACTCCACAGATCATTGAATGATGTTTTTGGAGGATAAGTCAAATAGGAGAGTTGACTGACAGAACAGAGTAAACAAAATCATAGACAGCGAGCTGCGCTTACCATCTCATCTATCTCAAAGTCAAATAATCCACTGCTCTAAAACTTATACACATTACACCCACCTATGCATTTGGACGCAAATTTAAACCTGTGTTGATTTTGCGTGGGCACGCATCTGTATAACTATGTGTTATTTGTGTGTAATTGTGTGTTTGTGTGTCTAATTTCACTGGCAGACAGAATTAGAGCCAGTGACTGATCGGATTGGACTTGTTTACAGACACGGAGCGAGCCGCTTAGGCAGCCTGTTAAATCTCCCTTTAATGCTCAAACGGACAGATTTTAGGGTCTTGGACCCCCCTTAGTGTAGGCCACTTTGTGCTCGCCCCTTCCTTCATCACCCCCCCCACCACTATCCCTTTGTGTCTTTCTCCATTAAGATAACTATTCAGTGCTCCGATTTCTCCATTAAGTTTAGCAGCTGATTAGGCCAGTATTTGGGTGGAAATCCGTCCCAAACGGGGTTTAAGACACTGACTGGGCTAGCTGTTGAGCAGTCTAATACCCTCCACCTTCCACCCACCCCGTCTGATATCAGAGGCACCGTATGGACAATTAATCTGGCAGACAGTGGAGATGAGCACACAGAGAGAGGGTATGGAGGTGTTGGGTCTGGGCTGATTATGGCGCTCGCTGTGCCTCTGGCTAATGTTGTAAGAACGGACAGGGTCAAACCCAGGGCAACGGTGGAGCAAGGGTATGGTCTTCACTGATAAAAAGACATGTCATTTGTTAATTAGGGAGAAATGTGTTTGTTGAAAATATGTTTGGACTTTCTGATGAAATGTATTCAATTCAGCTGATTCTTGGTTCAGGATCAGTATTTTAGACGTGTATCTTTTATGTAGGAGAAGTCTGCTGATATTAGAAAAAACGTAATTACAGATTACATTGAAAATAATTACTATAATTTCAGTACTATTTTATGTCTTATGCTCTTTTTGTAGTGCATGATTTTCTTTGATGCATATTTAATGAGCATTGTCAGAGGGAGCCTGAGAAGCGAGATTTCTATTGCCAACGAATGCTTCTCTGTAATTGATGTGCATATGACATTAGAGAACCTAAAACTAAACTGTCTTGGAGCGCACTGAGAAAAGACATCCTTACAAGCATTTTAATGTGGGGAAAAAAAACAACACAAGAGCCTAAAACAACATTTCAACATACAGTAAAATCAGTGCCATCATCAGAGTTGAGACAAAGTTCATATTCATCCACAAAAAACTCAGGACCAAAGTGTGACTCACACCAGTTCAAAACTATGAAGTATTGAAAATATTTAAATTTTTAACATGCAATAATATTAATATAAGTTTTGGTTGCTTGTGAAGCATTGTTGCCTTGTTGGGAGACTATAGATGACACAAACATAGTATGTCATAAAAATGGGTTAAACGAAATGTCCTGTACAGTAGGTTGATTGCTGAATGGTGATATCCACAGAAGCTGCTTTGCAAACATATGTGTTTGATGGCAGTACAATATTCTCATACAAGCTACTTGACAAATAGCTGTGATTAAACGCTGTCTGTGTTCTGTCTGTAAGCTGTAAGAAAAGCTCTTAGCACATGCACACCATGGTTCCTCTGCTCACATGAAACTGGATTAATGGCAAACAAAGCTATTTATTCAGAGGTAATTTAAAACAGGGGGTTTAACAAAAATCCTGGAGAGCGGCAGAGAATGTGGGAAGAACATTAAGTAATCAACTTGAGAGCGACCTTCAGGAATGAGTAATAAGCTTATGTTAAATTCCCCCCAAATCACACAAATTAGGGTAAATTAAATGGGTAATGGAACGTTTACGCATGTTGCAGGAGATGTAAAGGGGGATATATCATCAGTCTGGATGCAAAGGGAGATGAAGAGAAATAATGAAAAAGGTAAGAGAGAGAAAGAAAGAAAACATACATGCAAACACACGCAGCATCACTGCGGGTCCTACCTGTGTGTCCAGTACTGGTGCTGTGGTCAGAGGCTGACTGGCCCTCGGGCATGCCGTGCTGTCTGGTGTGGTGCAGGTTGGAGATGATTGTCGAGAGGTCACTGTCACGACTGTAACACACATACACATGCAGAGGAAAGAGAGAATAAACACATTTAAAAGCAGCTCCAAACAAACTTAATTCCACAACGCAATCCAAACTGGTGTGTGATAAAGCAGCAGTGCATAAATTCAACTTATTTCACACACTACTTACCCCAGAAATCCTCCATCTAGACAGCACTGTCCTCTCAAAAATGCATACCGCCACACAGACCAAGCAGCTACAAGTGGCTGTCCTGTCAACTGGCTCTTAGCTCTGAGGTGTGTAATACACTCTGACAGACTACCGCATCCAGCACTTTTGGGTCTCATCCCTGCTCATCTTCCACACTAAGATGTATTAACGAACATATTCACAACTCATAAGTAGTTTAGCAGCTTAAAACCTGATTATGGCTCTTTTTAACTCAAGCTGCCAACTGCTGTTTTAAAGAAATATGGCAATTGAATAATATGAAAAGGCAAGATGATGAAAAACAAAATACTAGTCTAGCCTTGACAGGGTCTTACTTACTTATTACGGACATAATATCTGAGAGACAACACAATTCATCTGCGGTATATGACACTGGGCTTCAGGTCTTCTTGTCTATTGTCATGCCTGTATTTCAACAGGAGGTCCTTTGTAACAAAACTGTCAACAAGAGTCTCTAAAACCCACTGTCCTGGCCTTCAGCACCTCAAGGAGGAGCAGGAGAGGGTTTACAGATTATGCCCAGATCTTGTTGGAGCCACTCTGCCCTTCGATAGACTCCACCAGCCGCCATTCTAACCTCCCCACACCAGTGGACCCAAACAACTGTGTCATGGAGGTATTTCATTTGCAATCTGATTACCATCCTGATCGCATTAAATGGCATAATGATGGCAAATAGGCGCTTAGAGTTTGAGGGGAGTATAGCAGCCATGCAGCACCACTGTAGTGTAATGGCAAACAGCTTGTGTGGTGGGAGAAGTACAGGGTTGAATATTTTTTAGTCTAAATATCTTTTACTGTTAAATGACTGTGACATAAATGCTACAAGGAGGAGCGTCCCAAAGTCATGAAGAATAGGAAACTTCATGTGCACCATCACTCTGTCCACAAAATAATCCTAAAAACATGCAGCATTTAAACATATCAGTTTGATGGTATCAGCATCCTCTCGTGTCAGCGGGATTCTCGTTTATAGGCTTAACTGGCAACTTTATTGAAAACAGAATCATCTATGAAGGGGGTCTGGTATGACACAGCAAGCACAGTTTATGGGACAGAAGCGGTGAATGGTTCTTAGCTGCCACCACTATGACGAGGCCACACTGTTTGCGGCTGCTGGATCTGGGTTTTTACAGTCCCATGATTACAGGCTCCCGCTGTAATGTCAGGCTGTCGGTCGCCAAGCTGTTTTCCACACGCTAACAGAAAAGATGAAGGAAAGCGTGGAGGGCCCTAATGCTGGCTTCAGTCACCTTTCAGTCACAGAGAACCAGTGACTCAGAAAACAGTCTCAGACAAAACAGTCCCCACCGGTTGCTTGGCAACGAGACGCTTGATTGAACTGTTACTGTAAACTTTTTGGACTAATGATAGACTTCTTTTTTTAGAGTGTAACTTACTAAAATTAGTAGCTATCTGCGTCTGAGAGCCCAATGGTTTTCTTCAAAAAGAAAATGAGATGCAGGCTTTTCTTAATTGTGCTCTAAGTCATATAATAATGCTTCTGTGTCACCACCAACAAAACACACATCACACACACTGAAGTTACTCACTCCGCTGTGAGAAACTGCAGCCAAATCCATCAACGAGCTAGCTGCGTAATAACACCACCCTCTGTCCATCATTTAAAGTGATCATGATAATGCCATCCTGAACTTCTCAAAGAGGTGATGGGGTTATTATCCTGTGGCGAAGTGGCCGCTTTAAGCCATGAACGGCAAGGACATTGTTAGTGGGGTAATTAGCGCACTTTTCCTGAGCTGTCCCGCCTCGGCTTGGGCTAATGAGGGCCTAGCCCTATCCTCACCCACCTCTGCCCTCCCTCAACTCCTCCTCCTCTCTTTCTCTGGGTGGAGGCAAGGTCATACTCAAGCCCTAGAAGATGAGGCAGAGGGGTGGGGGCATTTAAAACCCAGTCACCTGAGTCAGCGCTCCCTAAGGAGCTCCTAAGGCCGGGGTTAGCCGGGCAGGATGGGGGCCTCTTAGAGGATGAGGCGGGGGGGTATATTGAGGCTGTTTGGCCTGATAGCAAAGAAGGACATGAGCTGCGTTCTTATCACCAAGGTGCACGCCGGAGACAATCATCTCATCCTCAGCTCATCCCTAAAGTGGTCAATACCTCTCATCTCCGGCCGCAGGACAGACACACTGACCCAGACGCTGGGATGACTAATATGTGTTAATACTCAACGTCTGTCATGGATACTTCTGGTATCGGATATTACTGAGATGATTGCACACAGTTTTTTAAACTAATCAAATTTCTGAAAGGGCTAGCTATCAACTTGTAAGAATTGATATTGGTGCAAATATGACACCAGAACTCAGGTGCTGATATCAAAACATTTTTTTTCTTTTTAGGTTTAGGGAATACATATTTTAGCCCCTTCTCTTTATATGTGGTAATTAAGCGTACCAAAAGTAAATATATTGTCTAAAGTTAGACATTTTTCCTGACTTTGGATCAGGAAGTATTGTATCAAAGACTAGGGGGAGAGAAATGCCTAAGAATGTGACCAGACGTTTGACACTTGAAACTTGTATATACTTTTACACACTTTAACACACAAATAGACACATTTTAGGCAACATTCAGCCCTAACATCTACTGCTGTTTTCTTTCAATGCCTTTGATCGACGTATTTTAAATACACTTATTATTTATCATATCACTTCACATCACAGTCTAGTCCAGTCTCCAGATGCAAATGTTGGCATTTTTTAGTTTTTTTTTTAACCAAGACATTGCTGCATCTCCTGCCAGGATTTTGTCCCCTACAATGGGGTATTTAATTTTAAAACATGATCTTTATCTTAACTATAACTACTTGGTTTTTGTCCCTTAACCGGATTATACATTAACCAAAATGTTGCTGAAACACAAAATCTCAAAGTATCCGCTAAATAATAATGTGCAAATGTAACTTATCCTTGGTTTGCAGAGACGCTCAGTGCTAACATTTTTTATCGGTTGGATTGCATAGTCCCCGCTTCTCAACATTACAATATCTTGTGAATTATTTTTCTATATTTTCACAATGATGTTTAAAACTAAAGTATGTATTGCTGAATCATGCATCTCCATAAAAACACACAAAAATGCCATAAAAAGGGCAGTCAAAATTAGTGTCTTCCAGATCACTTGTTTCTTTTGTTAAGAAAGGCTGTGCTCCCCTCTACTGTAGGCGTTGCTACTCAAAATGGTCCAAACAACATGAAAAAAACTCTTCTCCTGGCAAAGGCTGTCGACTCAGTATAAATGCCCAGTAGTGGCCTGCTGTGGCATTGGCACGCGGAGCTGAGGTGGCGGGGCTGGAGGTCACAGTGTGAGCTGGCAGCCCGGGCACCCTGACGCCATGTCTCACACCACCACTGGGAAAGTGCTGACAGACAGACAGCAGGGATGTGAAGGTGGAGGAGTGGAGGAGGACGAGAGAGAGAGAGAGCGAGCAAGAGGGGCAGAGAAGAGAGAGAGAGAGACAGGTCGCAAGCGATATAACATCTGGTGCTCGCAGGTTTACTGTTTACCCTTCTCTGCTCTCAAGACAACAGCACAAACACACAGCCAACTCCAACCTGCACAGGTGGCTCACAGCAACATTCAAATACCACCAGGCAATATGTAATATTCAACAACTACAGCAAGCTTGGCTATGGACTTGGGCAAAATGTTAAGAAAAAGGAGGAATGAGTAAAGTTTCTCTGATGCTTTGGAGGAGAAAAAATGTAATGCAAGTCTTTTATTTACGTCAAAGCAGGAATATGGTTCTTTTCCGTGTACAATTTATGTGTTGTTTGATTCCTATGAGCAACGGAAACACAATTGTCATGCTGCTCACAGTTGGATCGAAAGGCAACCCGCAACTGGGAACCCTGCAAGCAGAGGGGGTAATGAATAAATACAGAAATAGATACATAAATAAGTAAGAGTAGCCTGGCTTCACTTGGGCTTCGCTTCTCCTTGTTGTTCCTCTGCTGTACAGGCTGACATGAGGTCGATAAGGCAGCCAGGGGAGGAAAGAAAAGTACAATGGAAATAGAATGCGGTAAGTCCGCCATGTTGCATTTAAGTTCCCTTGCAGCGAGCCATGCACAGGCTGCTGGTTTGACTGTAAATTTCTCCTCTGCCTCAGACTTCATGAGCTATTCTGTTTCTCATTTTTCTAATTCTGTTGTTTTTATTATTCGTATCTTTCTCATTTTTTTCAAATTCAGAAAAAAATAAACAATTTCAAGTAACATTTGGATTTAAAAAAAGGAAATTAGTGGTACCGTGTTGTATTTACAGTATGTGATGTAATTGCTTTGAGCTTTCAAAGAAAACACTGTTTTACAGTAGGTTCTGTATGAGTTGCCAAAGCTCTTAATATCTTGGCAAATTTTAACATGCTGTATGACAGGACACGGTTAATAGTAAACACTGTGTTCTTTACATGTGGAAATGATGAACCTCACGCTTCAAACCAACGCCAAATCTGAGAGTAAATTGCTGGAACGCTGCTGGCCATCTCTCTGTTGATCCTGTGATTTGATAGGGACAAAACACTGCTCTATGTGGAAACAACAAACGTCTTGCTGCTAGCCAACGCCCAATCAACTACTAAATCGCTCTGACTCTGTTGCCATGGTTAACGCGTGTAAACAAGGCCAAAAATTCTTGAAGCGGAAAGCTCTTCTAGAAAGCTATAAAACTCCAAGCTCACTAATTAGTGCTTTAGGGGAGAGCCATTTCCAGTAATTTCACACTGTCCGTGACCTCTTACTGGCATAAGGCAATGACACAGTTGTTCAATAAAGCCAGAGGACAAAATGTCAGACGCAATAGGCGTACAGTAGCTAACTCAGCATCAGTCTCTTTGTCCCTCTGTGGTTATAGGGCAGATTGAGTACAGAATAGGAGCCAATACTGCTCCTTTAAAAGATCTGTTTTCTTACAGAAAGGTGGGCTTTTAAAAAGATTTTTTTTAAAGCACGGTGATAGTTTGTGGTGATATCAGAGCCTTCTAAAGGTTTATGAATTTAAGCTTCTGTTTGCCTCTAATCTCACTAATCAGCCCCCTATCAGGGTGAGCCTGCAGTAAACACTCCACAGTTTTCTCTCAATGAACACCAAGCTCACACTGCCTCAACATTTCACTTGGATCTGCACAATCCAGCCGATAACAGGCTATAACCAGGTTAGGGCTGCCCAATTACCATTTTTTTGGCTCCAGAGCTCAAGCAGCAATCAACAGCAAATAGTCAAAGTTTCAGTCGGGGGTGGGGGGCTGCTGAACAAGGACTCAGCCTGACATTTCTCTGAGATGGACGTCATAGTTAAGAAAAGCGTGTGTTTTGGTTTAATTAAAGGCATTAATTTTCAGGGATTCTTTTATTCTACAATATTGTTGTTTATAGTGTTATATGTTAAGAACATTTTCCAAAAGGTTTGGTTTGTTTTATGCATGTTTGTAATTCAGAAGAGTGTGTTAATGGCTTTTTTCCATAATAACAGCTTGTGACAATTTTTCTTATCACAGACAAATTACAAACCGACATAAATGCTTTTAATAACAGACTCCGAATACGCCTGACAAAGCATTGTGAAACAGTAGCATCACAGTAGCTTAAAATAATTGAAGATTTGAGATTTATATTCACTCATAATTTTCTTTTTGACATTTCTCAAGAAAAAAAGATGATCCAAAATCCCAAACTTTTAAACTGAGCACCTACCCAGTGAATCTATATCTGAATAGTTTTGGTCCAGCCCTTAAAATAGGTCTTTCATAAAAACGCCCATAATCACTTCAACTGTAACCTTGCTGCTGACGACAGAGATCAGTCAGATCAGATGTTAGTTGGGATATGTTGAATGTTGCTTGTTACAATCAGCTTTACTCCCCACTGAGAGGATGAGCGCAGGACAAGACAGTCCTCATATGAGGAGACCCAGTGTTAGCCTCTGACAGTCTATGTTAAACAAAATAAATTGTTTGGTATGTTTTATTCTTCAGTAGAAAGAAGCATTTGCATATGTAAGTGATCGAGTAGTAAATGCATGCATGATTGAAAAACTGCCTCTGTTTGTTTTCATGAACATTAATAATGGCTATGGTGGATTTTTTTTCTCTCTCTCAAAGGCTGAAAGGCAGACGTCAGCGGGTGTAACTTATAAAATCCACGGTGGTTGCCGGGTAATTACCCAGACTCTCAGTCAGCACTTTTCAATCAAAGCCTTGTTATCTACGGCCAACTGAAACAAACACTAAGGTAGGCTTTGTTTTGCCCTTGAGTAAGACACTAAAATCAGAAGGTACCGGTATCAAATATTTAGTCCCTGAGATGAAACCCATAAATCAGTGTTAACGAAAGTCAGATACAAACAATCTGCTGCACTGATACCACGGCAATACACCAAGGTGATAACAAAACTAGATTTTGTTTCTACGTCTCAGATCCTGTGTGTTTCACAGGAGCCGCACTTTGGTTCTGACACCCCAAGGAGCTTCTGTGTACACTTTATTGTGATAACGATTATTTGGTTGGCTCCGTGATTTGGCAGCACTTCAGTCTCTGGATGCTCTGTGCTTATTCAGCAGGACAAGTGCAGGTCTGTGGAGCACCAAGTAAACTAATTGTGTGAAAAGCCATCAAATATTAACACTGATCTGGTTAAAAGAAGGTTTATAATGAACTTGAGAGGACAGCCTGATGAGAATGATGGGCTGTGAAAGCAGCACCTGTTGACACTGACAGACAAATCCTCTTAATGCGCAATCAGCCACCTGAACTTACCAAACGGTCTGCTCTTTAATGTGACTGGAGATGAGAAGAAAGTCTAAAGTATCATCTCATGTAAAGCCACCTAAAGTTAATTTGCTACATGAGACATCCAACAAAATATAGATGAATAATTTACACAAGTCGCTTTGATGTGCACATGTAGATTAAAGAGCAGTTACAGTAGGTAGGTTGTAGCAACCAAGTGGGTGAGACATGCTGCTGCCGCCAGCCTTGATGATGTGTGGATGAGACAGCACAGATACGCTCACACATGTATACAGAGGCCCTGTATTTTTCACATCCATTGGCCAAATCCAATTTGTTAAGACCCTTCTACGACTCACTTACGAAGCTGTGGTCAATGGAAATCACATTTCCGTGATTGGACATCCCATTATCCCGTTCGTCCAGACCCGCACTGGGGGATAAAGCAGGGCTGAGACGGATGCTCAGGACAGACCGGAGCTGCGGCTCCAGCGAGTCCGTCGCCTTTCAAAGGGTAAAAGCCTGACATATTAGTCATAAGTGTTCTTTAAATTCATTATCATCTTAACACGCCAGCGGCACAAGTGTCAGGGGGAGGGGAAGCCCTCTTAAATGAGGTTAGTGGATCCATTTAAAGCTTCACAGTTGCTGTGCTGTCCGCCGTGTCACACGCAAGTCTCAAGACATGAAAAACATCCCCTCCTGTAATGAGGTTGCACAAGCTGCTTATAATGCAGCTGGGGACTTTCTGAGGTTAATCAATGAACAGCCTCTGCATTATATCTGTCCATAGCCTGTCATGTACATAACAACTAATCACAAATCCATGTGATGTTTTTTCTAGATTGAAAATTTCTTCATGTCTGTCACTTCAAATAGATCAAAGTACTGATTGTAAACAAGAAAAAAAAAATCTTAATCCATTTTTTTTACTTTATTTTTGTAACAAAACAGAGCGTACGTCATCAGAGAGAGGCAGCACTGTCCCACAAGCTTGTTAAATTCATCTTAATGTGGTGACCTCACTGTAACCCTGCATGTGTGTATTTGCATGTATGAAGATGTGATTATTCACTTAATCCAAACGGCTTTTTCGTAAATACAGACCTCATTTATATGAAAAACCCAGTCTAATGTGTATGCAACTCCTGAGCACTCTCCTCCCTCCATTATTATGGAAGATTTCAGTTTTTACAATTAGTCAACAACAGCCATTTACTGATTCACACTAAAATGCAACGTTTCACGCGTTGATTTCATGAATAAACCACTGACATTTCTAAAAATATTTAAGCTGCAGTCCTAACACATACCACTTATGGTAGCATTATTATTACAGTTTGATGCCAGCTAGTTTTCAGAAATACCAATGGTAATACTGAAACAAAACAGACATTACAAGTATTTTTGCTTTCCTCCTGATTTGATTAGAATAACAAGGCTGTAGTGGGGTGGACAAGGATCCAGGGACCATTTACAGATACTTGCTGGACTGTGCATTTTTTAAAAAGTGAAAATAGACAACATTTCAATTTTTCCCCCCCGAGTGTTTTCACACGGTAAAATGGTGGAGCAGCTGTCGCAAAGACAGCCGATTGTGCTGTTTTCCTCAAAGTCCAGCAACTACCAACAACAAAGCACACACTGTATTTTGTTCTCCACAGAAGCATCTGCCATTTCAACTACTGTACGGTTTAGTAACTGCAAAGAACTTACACTGGCTACGTTAACATGCACACTAATATTCATCTCTATTATTCTAAATTTTAACAAAATAGCATATTCCACTTGGATATTCTGCATAAGGTCTCATTCTTAATGTAGCATTTTCCAATTAAGGTATGTGGGACATGCCGATATTATTTGGGTTGTCAAACAGAATTATTTGGACATAAATACAGCGCATTCAGAGTTTGCATCTCTGTTGCACATGGCGTATTTATACTTAGCTCTGTGTGTCACGGATGCGTTGTACATGAACCACCTTGCCAGCAGTTTGCAAGGCTGCTGGGTAGAGATGCATGCCCAAAAGAAAAGTACTCGTTTCTGACAGGAGGGAGAGTAACACCTACTTTTGAACACTATGAAATGGATGGATGTCAACACATTTTTCAATATGTGCAAATCTCACAACACTGGCCTTGTGTTTGCACAGACCAACAAGTTCATCATTAGTAAAAAAAATATATATATATATAAATAAATAAACACCATTTTGATGCAAAAAAGAAAAATAGCACAAGTGGCTGAAGTTGTTCCATTTTCATGTTAGGGCACCTCAATTGGACAATGCACGGCTGCATGTAAATGGAAATATTAGTGAAAGATGAATTTTCATTAGCCATGTAAGCAGCTTAGAAAGCATATTGTCCTTTTCAGAATAAGAGCAAAAACTGGAATATTTTGGGCATGCAAAGGCAGTCAGTGACACTCTTTGGTAGCTGCTGACAGCTGCCAATAGCTACCAAAGAAAACAAAAGCGCTGCCCTCTTCCTGTTTTGCTTGCGCAATGCTTGACACGGTTCCTTTATGCCCTAATTTGAACCTTCATTAATCTAGCAGCCAGAATCGTGTAGCCAAAGTGGGTTTATAGGGAACCAGTCTAAACATTAATAGTGTCATTATTCTATAGCCATGACATTGTGATAAGTTAAAGCAAAAAACATATCTTTTTTCACTTAGTGTTTTTCATGCAGCATATACTACTACTTATTATTATTCTACTTAATCTGCCTTGCCATGTCTGTATATGTATTTTAATATTGTACACTCAGCTCTAAAACAATTTTGCTAAATTTTATAACTGTGCTGCACAAGTACATGTATATCATGATAAACATAGATCTTAAAGCTGTGTATTTTATAACCATTTTAAAATGCTCTTTACACTTAGCTCAAAAAGTGCAACAACATGACATGAAGATGTGACGACTTACGAATGTTATATATCAAACACTGTGTGATCAAAACGCTCCCAAGCACAGCATGGGATGGGATGAAGCAGACAGTGGTGACTCAGGTGACTCAGTCTTTCAATATCAAGTCAAGACAGATACACCGAGACTTGGCAGCAGCAACAAAATGCAAACCAACAAACCAATTAACACTTTCAAAGCTCAGCACACATCCTTCCATTAGACATCCTAAAGCAAAAGCTGTAAGTTTATTTTTGAAACCTGGTTCTTTGTCTCATCTCAAAATGAGCCTTTAACACCTCAAAATTCTTCTAAAATCACTTTTGATGAAAATAATACGCACGTCAGAGGTGTCATTAAAAAAAAAAAAAAAAACTTGCATCCTTCTGCTTTTAGACAGAATCTGACAAAAAAGAGGACTCATTACTAGGAATACTCTTTTTTTAAACAAAAATAACACCTTAGAGGCAAGCACAATATTTTCTTTCAGTGGCAATATCACTAAACAAAGTATGCATTTTCAGGCACAAAAAAACTATGCAATTACATCAATGTCTGTCAGTTTCTGCCAAATACACACAGAGAAAGGAAAGAAAATGTCTGAAGTTAAAAAAAAAGACGAAAATGTCTGAAGTTAAAAAAAAAAGCAAGTAGTAGCAGTAAAAAGCCAGGTGTCTGGTATAAGAATGACATTGGACCCAAATATCAACCACTCACATGCTGTCTTTCAAACTACATTGATGCTGTGGCCACAAAAGTCACATGTGCCTCACCTCTTTCTCATGATACTGTAATGCAGCTCGTCCTCCTGTTTGATGTGGGCATGATCCCCACTGGCCCGCTCGCTGCCTTCACTGTCGTCGCTGCTGAAGATGGAGGCCAGCTCCTTCTTGGGCACCCGGTTAGGAGGAAGGGGGATGGTGCGTTTCTCGGCCAAGCGCCCGCGGTTCTGCACAAGACAAAGAGAAAAAGGAGACACTTTAGCAACAGGATTCATATACAGCTTGTCAAATTGTCAAATGTGTTTCTCAGTTTGCTTGTGTTTAATCTATCAGCAGATTTTTTTCTTGGTCTGCTCATTTGAATCTTTTTTTAAGCTGCGCCATGTTGAGATCTCGCTGAAAATGTACATACAGGACGCCAAGACTTTAATGAGAAGAGATGTTAGTTTTATTTTGCCGTATTGACTAGCTTTTTTGTGTTTTGTTATTGTGCTTATTAAACACCTCGTAAAAGAACACATTAAATCAGTAATTCCTAACCAGGGGTACTCGTACCCCAGGGGGTACCTTCTGCAGTTGCCAGGAGGTACGTAAAGAGATTGTGGAGTAGCTCTAGGGATTGCAGTTTGATCCAAAATATATATCCACCCATTGAGACAGATGTAACACGTGGCACTGCCTGTTGAGATTAAACATACATGAAAACTAGTTAGCAAGCAATTAGATAAGTCTAAATGCTTAACGAAAAGTGATGGATAATGGGTAGTGATGTTGAAATGGTTTGTTCAATGCGGTGGATAAATAATTAAAACACCCAGCCTCTGCTACTTGGAAGTGAGAATATATATATAAGGATGCAAACCTGCAAACTTCCCTAAACTGTTAAGACAGTTCAAATGTATGAAGAAAACACTATTGTACTGATGTAGACCATATGATTAAAAGGGTTTAATTTTGTTAAAATTCTTGAATTATTAATACATATCAAATGTTAACATTTAACACTACTTATTTTCCACTGAATCTTTACACCAGTACAAGCTGCACTTCCCATGCTCTGATTGTTAGTTTTTACTACAGTCATCCTACATTCTCTGCTACAAACCAAGATACAAAAAGTCATCGTTGTCACGTTATCACCTTGTCACATTTGTCTTTAAATAAAACATTTTATGCCCTCAATGTCAATTTTTCCCAGTTCTCCCTGTGGTTTTGAAAATAGAATTGAATATTGATATTTTTCAAGACATCAAAGTTATAAATTTAAGTTTCATTACAACACTAGTGTTCATCACCTCCAGTTCTAAATCAAATGACCACATTTGAAACATCACAAGTGATCTCAGGAAAGAGGTACTTGAGATCATCTGACAGGTGTGTGTGTGTGTGTGTGTGTGTGTGTGTGTGTGTGTGTGTGTGTGTGTGTGTGTACATAATTTTTTTTGGAAACAATATATTGAACCATTTAACCATTATCCTTATCAGGACATGAAAAAATAAAATAATATACAAGCTTCCAGCAAAAGCAACTCAACTGCAAACAATAGAAACATCAGTGTAGCTGAGACCCATGAGCTACACTGAAACTAAAACATCATAACCTGTAAGATTGACATTCAGCCTCCAGCTACATATCATAAAGTCATGTGTACGCTGTGTGAATAGATTATAAAGTGATACTGAAAATAGTCTATGTCAACTGGGTATGTCTGCTGTAACAGAGTAACTTTGTCTTGAAACAAGCCATTTGTTTCACCAGCAACACAAACAAGTCACATTCTCCATATTTTTTCTACTCTGAAAAAACTGATGAGGAGAAAAGTTGGTTGATGATAGAGGTGAAATGGTAACGAAATTTCATAGCATGATTACAATGTCCAAAATCATCAGAATTATTAGTATTGTCGCTGTATTTTTAAAACGGGGTTACTCACACACTCATTTGTGGCAGCCCGCCACAATTACAACATCTGCTGCAATATACTGATTTTATAGTTTTGGAGTTGGACCATTAATTAGGAGTGCTGTTGAAATATATATACCTTTTGGTTAATGATTGCACCACGCTCTCTGAGCACAGAGCATACTCTGGGCACAGATGGAGCGGCAGAATGCCAGGTGCAGTGAAAGTAAAATTTATTGTGCCAGGTCTAAAGTTGTCCATTACTTGCCTCTTCAGCAACTGCTCCTCTCATCCATCTAACTGATCTGATAAGCTTGACTAGATCAATAATCCATCCTATAATACAAACTCCTCAAACTGCCGCTGAAGGAAAAAAGGAACTCACGACACATTCTCCCAGTGCTGTGTTCACAGACCCGCAAAAACATCCAAATTTGGAGAGACACAGAAAGATAAACAAGGGACACAAACACCTTTTTCACAGACACAAAACAAAACATTGTTGCATGCTGTGCCTGCCTCCGGGAGACTGTTGCTAACTTTGGTTGATGCGGGACAGTATTTACTGTGAGTTTTTCAAAACGCAGCAATCAAACACAACTTTATTGACAATTAATGTTTAAAAATGTAATACTAACTGTCAGGATTTTTTTTTTTTTGTAGTTTGTAATGAAACTAGCAACCATTTCATCCCTAGTTAGCAAATTCAGTGTTTATTTTGCTTCAAATCTGCCAGGAGTAAGCGGAGAAAAGAAGGGATAAAAAGGAGAGAGTGGCCCTAGGGGCGTAAGGAAGTGAAGCTGGGCGACCTTTAATGTGACCTGAAGAGGTCACTGCAGATTAACAAGGCCCTGTCACCGAGAGAAGGGAGGAGGGGGGGAGAGAGGGGAGAGAGGCGTAGAGGAGGAGGAGAGATGGAGAGAGTAGAAGAGATTGAGCCAGGGGAGGAAATTGGAGAAGAGGCTGAGGAGGAAAGTTAACATGAAGAGAGAGAGCAGATGTGGGTTTCTACAGGAGAGAAAAAGCGTAAAGGTGAGAAAAATACAGAAATGAAAGAGAATGTGGTGAGTCAAAACATGAGAGAGAGAAAGCTCCATAGAAGTAAGGTCTGTCCGGTGTGGAGTGGACTTGGATTTGAAACTATATTCCCCCCTCTCTCTCTCTCTCTCTCTCACTGTGCCTACATCTCTGCTCTTACTCCCGGACGCCTTTAAGCCCTCCAGCTATCCCTTCCACCACACGCAACCCCACTCTCCACCACTCCTCCCCTCACTCCTTCCATCCCAGGAAGCGCGGCAGCATGAGTGGCAGGCGGGGGCAGGAGGAGGGATTTGGGGGCTCCTAGCCAAGAGGCAAACAGGTGCAGCCCCTCTGGAGTCTCTCAAATGGCAGACATTAAAAAGAGTGTGGGGGGGGGGGTGGAAGACAGAGAAAGATGAAAACATCCCCCAGGATGAGCAGGCCACAGAGTTCTGCACATTTCTTTCCTTTCTCTTTTTATCATGCTTTGCCAGAAAAGAAGGTTTTCCTCTGTTCTTCTTTCCTGTTGGAGCTTTCTGCAAGTTCTGCTCCAGCGTTTGAGGACAGTGGATCACTTTCTGATACTTCTGCTACTTCCACACGAGGCCTCACTGTAGGAAGTTAGTGCTGGAGCTCCAGCAGGACGCAAGAGAGAGAGAGAAAACAGGAGCACAACATCACGTCAGAACAACAGAACGCTTTCCACGGATGCAAGCACAGTTACGTCTGTCAGACACACACACACACATCTGTTTAATACAAATCCTCCATCTCCAAGTGTCTTTACTGCTGTCTTCACATCGTCAGGGAAAACACAAAATTGCACATGCGCACTACCCTCACCACCTACACACACATATGTATGCACACTCTCACACACATACTCTCACACACACACACACACACACACACACACACACTCACGCACACACCTGTTCCTGTTCCTTAGAATTCCCCTCCAAAGCAGGGGATTTTACTTGGAGCACGCCAGCAAAACAGTGTATACAAGAATAGTTTGTCTAAGACCAGTCGTGACTGAGGCTGTGTGAGTGTGTGTGAGCGTGTAGACAACCACCCACATGGCCGTGACATACCCAGGCTGACAGCCCCTCCTCCTCCCCCTCCCTCCCTCCTCTCTCCTCCCGGAAAGCCCTGATCCTTTCTTTAGCGCCACTGACGCAGAACTGGGGGTGAGCTCCCACTGCTTCCGGCAACACTTCCGCAGCACGGGGGAGGGCTCTCCGAAACAAAACACGAAGCAAAACACACCCCTGGCAGCCCACGTAGGAGCGCTCAAAGGAAGGGCGCCTGAACGCTCAAGCACATATGTGCATGCACAGACACGCGCATGTGTGTGTGTGTGTGTGTGCGAACAGAGCTGAGGCAACCTTACTGTGTGTGGTCAACCTCCTGTCAGCCATGGAAAAAAGTGTCTCATAAAAGTCCCACTAAAAGCACCTCTATGAATATCACCTCCCACGCTTTCTGTCAGTCAGGCAGCCAAGAAATATATCTGGGCTTCACATTTACACGCAGAAAAAAGACACGCATACATACAAATGCACATGCATAGGGACACACTGACCAACTTATTACACAATATAGACAGAAAATTGAAATGGTCATTTTAGTACATGACAAGCGCTCAGAAACACTTCCCCTGAACACAAATATAGTCTTATATTCATACAATACACTGATACACACTCAAATAAATAGAGCATGCACTGAGAGTAACACAACAAGTTGAACTCGATAATAACACTAGCAGTTGAACAGCCTACCACACTGAATGGCACTGAATGCCATTTAAGGTGACTGAGATTTTGTGAAGTACTGGATGCACTGTAATGTGAGTTAACTAAATTTATTGCAAACCGTCTTCAGAAATGCCAAGAAGTAAAAACTACTTAAATATGATCTTTTAAGGATTAAAACATATAATCTGCATCAACTCGAATTTGACACTAGAATTGGTAGCATCTAGGGCTGAAGTTACAGAACTGATACTTCTACAGTGTACCAAGCGTGAAGGAGAACTACAGTGGCCAATGCAAAAATGCAAATGGTCCTATTCAAGGACAATGTTTGATTTGTTCAATCTGGGCTACTGTAGAGCAACATGGCGGACTCCATAGACAAGGACCTGCTCCATATGTAGTTATGAACAGCTCATTCTAAGCTATCAGAAACACAACAATTCTTGTTTTCAGGTGATTACACAAAAATGAAAACAGTGATATGAATATTATGTCCCATTTCTGTTAATGAATGCCCTTAAATCCTACACACTGGACCTGTAATATGTAGAATGGGGAATAAAGCTTAATATTTTAAATAAAAGCATTAATCTGTATGACAAGTGTTAGATTTAACAGCAACAAAATGCTCTCGTATTAAGAAACAATATAGGCTAATATCGCAGCTACACTAGCAAAAGTGTTCAAATTTGAAGGCAATCTCATGTTTTCCCTCTAAATTTATTTCAGACTTTTAAATGAGCTCTTGGTGGAAAAATAGCACTAATAAGTGTGTGTTTTTTTTCCTTTCTCCTTGCGTTATTTCCTGAAAGGTGCAGTGCCCTGCCGCTGGCTCCAACCAGCATTAGTGAGCACACACCCACACACACATACTCACACACACACACATGCACACACAGCGGTAGCCGCCCGTGACATTCCTGCAGCTGCGGCGCTCTCTCTCCCTCGCACGCGCCCCCCCAGCAATCTCCCTGGGGGACGAATGCCTAATGAGTCACGCGCCTGTCTGCCGTTACCTCGCAGCATGTGTGTGTGTGTGTGTGTGTGTGTGTGTGTGTGGAGGCGGGATGGCGGGCCGACTTGGCGCGAGCACCAGGGGAAAGGGGGAGGGGGAATGAGGAGACGACGGAGAAGGAGAGAGGGAAAAAAATGAGCGTGAGGAGGGTGGGAGATGGGGAGGGGATGAAGCGGTCATTACCGTGCTCACATAAGAGCTCTGAAACAAGGCCAAAACAAACAATTTGTCTGCTGTGTGTTTGTGTGAGCCTGAGATCCAGTTCAACACAAAATACAAATTCTTGCTTTGTTTAGTCTCACCTCCTTATCTCTGACTCACCCGCACGGAAAGCTGTCCTGACATTTTCACAGGTGCACCCATGAAAGGTGATTAGCGACAAAATGTGTCAGCTTTTGTCAAATTGAGATCGCTCAGTATGCAAACTTGATTACTGTGAATAATTAGATTAAAGTAATAATGTGATTGAAGTGTTTACGTGGTTCACAGTAACCAGATTTCCCCACTAACCCAATAATAAAGTTAATATGATGTGTTTGATAAGCAGGATAATGTCTGTAAGGATTTGTAGTCGCCGGTGGAAAATCTCTTATTAGTGCCACAAAACAAGAAATGGAGAGACTGAGTTGGTGTTTATTGTTTTGCTTTTATGAATTCACAGCGCACCTTAATAGAATCGTTTTTTTTTACTTTGTGTTAGCTGTGACATGAAAGCTGTTTTGCTGTCATCCCAAAAATAATTTCGGTGTTTTCTTTTTCTTCACCACTATCCATGACACTGTTTGTTTATAGAAACACCCATTTGCATCCGCTGCACTCTGAAATGACCTTTTGGTGCATGTTCAGAATCAAAACACTGAAAGAAAATCAGACAAAGGCAGACTTCACTGCGCAGGCCACAAAAAAAAAAAAACCTGACAAGTCTTATATTTGCCTAATCTGGTTATAATCAAATTATTAGTGTGCGCGTAAACAAAGTCACTGCAATATGTGCAAAAAAAAGGCAAGATCAAGAGCAGCTGTGAATAAACTGCAGATATATAATTAGAAACATGTTGAACTCTTCTGGCTTAAGAATATAATGTTCGTTTAGACACTTATTTACATTGGGAGAGAAATAAACACATTCCTCCACCAAAAACACACTAGTACGGTCACAATGTGCCAGTATGGTCATTTATACAGTCATTTTTATCCCAATTGTTCCCATTATTGTACAAAATCATATTTTTATCTGTATTAACATAATAGAACTTTTGATAGCATATCGATATGCTGAATCAACAACGGACGTAGCCACTGTAACGTCATCCACTGGTTTGTGGACTGCCATTTTGAAACCTTAAGTTCAGCATTGCAGCTGTTGCCATCTTGGATTTTTGGAGGCAGAAGTAACCTTATTTGGGCGAGAGGCGGACACTGTGGAGGAGCAATGAGCGGATCTGACTGAGAGGCCAAGGACACTATCGGCAGACAGCCTGTAACTCAAAGCAGCCCACACCTTTGGGTAACTTCAAGCCTTAATAAAATGTAAACATATTAAAATTCACCCCCGTACAATGGTCATGAACGTTAAAATTAGCAACAGAGACCAAAACATGTTTATTTCAGCTGTAAAGTTGGGCATTTGAACATGTTTTAGTGGGGATTTACTCTGTTTGGGAGCCAGTCTCAAGTGGCCATTTAATGAACTGCAGTTTTTTGGCATCTATACAATGGCTTAATTTCTCAGGCTCATTTGCTGCTGCTTGGGCATATCCCATTAATGATGCCATCGATAGTGAGTATAGTAAGTATAAAATATTTCCTGTGACACCCAATATAAGCTCCAACGTATCACATTTTGCAGGTGTGTGTCTTCCTTAACATTAACACTGTTTTGTTGTTCTTAGTTTGCAGTGAAAACATATTAACCAACCAATACCAATCAATCAGTACCATTTTTTTTATTTGGTAGTGACATCATCTAACCACAGTATTTGTTTCCCCACACTCCTTACAGAGCAGCTGTGTACATTAAACATATATTACAAAAAACAAACAAAAAAAATAAACAGCAACCTACATGGCTGAAAAATAAAATGAATATGTAAGTGCCAAAAAACTGCAGTTCATTGACCAGCCACTTGGGACTGGCTCCAAAACAGAGTTAATCCTTACAGCCCTCCGTGTTAAAACGCCAAACTTTACAGCAGAAATAAACATATTTACAGCGTTGTACAAAAAAAATGTTTCCAGTCTCTATGGCAAATTTCCCCCCATGACAACTGTTCAGGTTGAATTTTTTTTATAGCTCATCCGTTTACATTTTTATAAGGTTTAACGTTACACATATTTAAGGGCGGGTCCACTTGAGTGGCAGGCTGTCTGTGAGGCGTCACCACACTCACTTCTGGGTCCAACAAAAACAAAATGGCAACAGTCAGAATGAAAGAATGGGTGACGTCACGGTAGCTACATCTATTATTTACACAGTCTATGGGAAAAGCAGATCTTGGTTTTTTACAATACCAGTCATTTTCTTTTAAAGTTTCAGATACATTTTGGTTAGAGGCAGTCATTTACAGGTTATGGTAGATGTTTCATTTAACGTTAAAATTCTGTTTTGATATTAAAATACTGTGAATGGCTCCACATGCTGAATTATCTCATACATGTTGTACAGTACATATTGTGCAAAGAAAATTCACAACTTCAGAAATGCAACTTGAGATCAGGCACCAAAGTTATCAAGTAAAACTCCTTATAAATGCAAATGTACCAAAATAAATCTGATTCTGGTGATTCTGGTGTGTGTGTGTGTGTGTGTCTCTGTGTGTGTGTGTGTGTGTGTGTGTGTGTGTGTGTGTGTGTGTGTGTGTGTGTGCTTTATGTACAGACTTCAGGCAACACTTGGTTGTTCAAGGCCGTGTGAGAGAAAGAGAAAAAAAAGTGAGAAAGCACTGTAGGGCGGACAGGCATGCGACCAAGTCCCCCGTCTCCACCCCCACACACACACGCACTCATGCTCTCCTGCACCCTCGGCCCCCACGCGCTGAGCCGAGCAGGCAGTTGCAGCCCAGTGGAGCGGCACAGGGCAAGGGGGGGAGAGAGATGGGTGAGTGGTGGGGGGAGAGGGAGAGGCGCACAGAGGGCGAAAGGCGGCGAAGTGGAGGGGAGGAGGGCGCTGCTGGGGCGGCGCTGGGAGGTCAGTGGCGGTGCAGTCAAGCGTGCCAGTGCGCCTCTCACTCTCCCCATTCCCTCTTGTTTCCTTCTCTTCTTCCTCCTCCCTTCTTCTCTCCCTCTCTGTGTTTGGATAGGCCCACAGAGGCCGCCGCAGGGGAGCTTTATGGACAGGTAACGACTGGGCCTTTCTCTCCACAGACAAACACGAGAGAAGTGGAGGCGAGCATGACTTTGTGGTTGGTAAATTTAACAGATGTTTTCTCGTGTGCTGGTCCTAACAAGAGTCAAATTTGATCCTGAAATTCTAGAATCTCATGTAAAGATCAACACACCCTTGAAATAGTTTCATCAAATACCCTGGAGCTACTCATTAAATACACTATTACACTATTAAAGGTAAATCTCGCAAGGTGTGAACATCCACTTTGCTGAGGTTTGACAACTCATGCACAACTTAAAATGCAGCTACACTTACATGAAATAAAGGTAGAGGTGATCTGACTAATGAGCATCAGGTATGTTTTGGAGGGAAAACCAAGATTAACTCAGACGACCCTCATTTATGCTGCCCAAATAAATTGTAGCCTTCTCCTGCCTTTAATCCGTCTCATACTGACATTTTAGCAAATTATTAGTATAAACAAAAAGGCACAAAAATGTGTATGCTAAATATGGTAACCTTGGTTTAAATACACTATATATACAGACAGATACAGATACACATACATCACTAACTTGAATAATGACCAAAAACTTTACAACACAGATGACTTTTACTTACGACCTAGTCCTCCTGTGTTAATAAACACAGATACTGATGGGTGTATGAAAGTAAAACTATGACAGGACATTACTGTCTGCAAAGGCCAATATGACAGAGCAAGCCGGCAACTATCAGAGGAAATCATATGGCGAACAACAAATGCAAACACACATTTGTGCACGCTCGCATGCACACACACGCACACACACACACATACACTCACTCACTCACTCGCACAGATGTTGGGAGGAGGGTTTTTAGAAATACTGCCGTTGGCTTTGTTGTGATAAACCACATTTGGCTGATAGACAGATGCTCGGACTTATTTTAGCTGCCTGTTAACAGCATCCGCACCCAAACACAAATGTATCCAGTCATACAGTGAGCAACATTTTTAAGAAGCTTGCACACGTACACACAAATATGTACACACTACGTTCTCTATCAATCCGTGGCACCTTGCTGAATCGCACACTGGTGGAAGCTAATGGCTAATTTGCAAAATTAAACTGTTCATTTTACTGAATTATTCATATATAGAAAAACAACAAGAGGCACGAAAGAGTTTTTGCACATGTGTGTATGCGATTGTTACTGTATTTCAGAGCATGACACACATTCAAAATTGTATTGATCTCTATGAGTGAGATTAAGACCCACAATGCACAGATCATTAAAGACTCACTTAATCTCTAATTTGTCCAATACTCAGACAGCGACGTACACGAAAGTGCCCAAACACACTCGACACGACCACAGTTCTGCACATTTCTGGGCCAATGACCGATTCCGGTGTTACCATAGCAACGTGGCTTCAGCAACACACATGCAAGCGCAAATACCCAACACATAAAACAGAAGCAGTGTACAGTAGGTAGCTGATCTATGAAGATGACTCCACATCACATAACAGACCTCGACTTCCATTATTTCACTCAATATGGTGCACTTTAATTTTAATTATCTTTTCCCCATTAACACTATTGGAAGTGGCATTATGAAAATGTAATGAGATAGACTATAAGTTATAGGCAAAGTGTGTATATCTGTGTTTGTGCGTAGATGTGTGTGTGTGCGTGTGTTTAATTCTACTTTGCAAGAGGAGCCCTTGATTGGAGGAGGTCTTTACGAGCCGGAGGAGGGGAGTGTAATTTCCTCCCGGCCTCCGCCAGTTCCGCTGAAATAACAGAGCAGAGGAAGCCCAGCTCTCCCGGGAGGAGACACACACTGACACGCACGAACACACACATGCACACACAGCAAGAAGGCAAGTCAGCAAGCCATCGCTGGCGTACAAATAATCACAGAAATGCACGCATAGAGACACAGATACAAAGTACGTTCAGTTGAAAACACAAACATGCACAGCCAAGAATAAACTTCGACATGCACACACAATCTTGAGAATTATATTGTAAATGTATGACAGATTGACATACAAAACATAAACACTAAAAAGGCCACATTTTACAACTTCAAGGGGCAACTTTAATGACTATTAAAGCTGAGAAATCATTAAAGCACCTGATTATCACAGCCTTAATAGAACACTAACACATCATGACGGCTAGTTATCTACAGCATATCAATGAGTGTGGATGACATTTTCGACAGATTTAAATTCTACGCTGTCGAGTGAAACAACAGTTCAGTTTGTGTCATGTCGTTATAAACAGCTTGTGCCGGGGCCGGCACAGCAAATTAACTTCCACGAGTTCTGAGCAGGCAGGTGAGAAGTCGTCCCACCAGCTGCTGCACTTTTTTTTTTATGATCGCTTGCCTCATGCCTATAGCGAAACAAGATCACTCAAAGTTCAGCCGTCAAACTTTCAAAATAAATGACTGCATGAGGTAATTTGTGTCAGCAGGCAGGCATATAGTGTGTGCAGCGTGTGTGTGTGAGGGAGGGAGAGAGAGAGAGAGCGAGAGAGAGAGGGCTCATCAGTGAGGGAGTGCTGGCTGCCATGCCCTGAGGGTAGTCAGTGGGGAGAGAGGGAGACGCCAGTACAGGCCATACAAGTCCCTCTGCCCTCCCTCCTGCGCCTAACCCTCACCGCCTCGCATGGAGCTGCCAGCATACTTAGCCTGTGTGTGTGTATGTGTGTGCGCAAGTGTCACGGTGGTATTCACTTGGTGGGTTAGACTTCAGGCTTCACCACCAGACAAGGCAAGGAATAGAGGGAGAGAAGGCTACAACAACAACCTTAAGGCTCTCATATCCCTGCTTACGTCAATAACAAAGTTTTACTCCGTCACAGCTGTAATTGAAGTGGAACTGTACAAGCCCTAGCAAGCCAAAAGCCAATCACTCTTATATCTGCGATGAGCCTAAATATTAGTAAACACAGTCAGATTCTCAAATCCCTCTGTGAAAAAAAAATAATAAGACATGAGCATTTCTTCTATCTGTTTTCACTGCCCCCTGCCTCCCTCAGGTAATGTTTGTTTGGCTGAACTCTATGCGTTAGGGTACAGGTCTTCATTCTTGGCTGTGAAAAATGTCACCAGTTTACCTGTATCACTCAAACACCTCCGGCTTATCTAAACCGCCTTTGCCTTGCGTGCCTTGCACACAATAATCAGCAGTAGCCACGCTCAGTAGCTCGCTAAGCCTCTTACACCCTTCCCTCAAGATTAGTGCTTGGGAGCGACGACAGATGCGCTCCGTGGTGATAAAAACACACACACACACACACACACGCTCAAAGACACATACACACTCGCAACCCCGCCGCACCTGTGTGAACAGATTTGGCGACGGTGAGCCGGCAGTGTGCTTGCTCAAAGCTGACACACACACACACACACACACACGCAGACAAACACACACATACACACACACAGAAAGAATGGTGATGCTGTAATCGTGACACACCTGCAAGGCCTCAAGGTTTGGCACCGTGCCCCTGGCTGAGCCCTGAGGGAAGCACCGGGCAAACAAAAGTTCAGCAGCCAGGTGAGGAAACTGATTCAATGGGACAGAAGAGCCCCGACCAACGACACCTAACGCCAGACAGCCACGCTGGACAGCTCAATGCCTCGGAATAAAAGGCTGTTTGATACTCTGCATCAGTGAAAGGCTGAAAGTGGATTTGATATTCATGCTGAGAAAAATTACCATCAAAGTTGACATGTGTGCCTGTAGGGTCTCCAGCATCAAGGTTACAGAGAAAGACAATGCTCTAATACTCAGGCACTCACCCACTATTTTATGTAAAGCTAGGTGACAACACAAATATGGCACTGAGATACTGGTATACCTAGTCCTTCTTTCACACAATATAGGATACATGGTTTATTCGTAAAAAGAATAAATAAATGAAAATATAAGTAACAAGGGTATGGATTGTAAAGACCTTTGAGTCAAATTTGTGATTGTAGGCTATAATAATGCGGTATAGATAAAACTGACTTGACTTGATATCACAGCCAAGCAAGCACAAGCATTTATCATCAATTTAAGTTAGCAAAAACATTTGGATAAACGACCAATTTTAGGCTTTACAAAGCTAACACAATCACAATACTTCCTCAGTCTTTTCACTCAAATATCTGCATTATATTAAAATATCTCCAAGCTCTGTCGGCATGCATTGAGCCAAGTAACAACCTTCACCAAGGAGGTGAACTATTGACCACCACAATGAACTGTCCAGCATCTTTTAACCCTCATATTCAAAGTACTGAACATGCACAGCAAAGACGTTGTCCTAAAGTCAAACTAAAACCAAATTCTATCTTCTAGTTAACATATTAACTCTACAAGTACAGACAGGCAGTGCAGCAATAACACCAGTATGACAGCAGAGGAAATATTCTTACCACAGGAGATGAAATTCGACAACCAGGACAATCACAGATTGGAGGGTGCACCTGTAAGATTCCTTTGGACATAAGAGTCTTGAGACTTTTCCCTGGAAAAAAAAGAGAGAAACGTTTTAAGTGAATGTGACCAACTATATTCTCCAGCCAGTAAACTCATCTCCATGACATGACATGTGATGAAGTATCAACAACTTGCTTGAAAATGGGCCCCTTTTGTTTGCTCCACCAGACCAGGACTCAAAGTTTTTAAGTCAAATCTTGTCAAAAATCATCCAATCAATACAGTATGTAACTGAAGCATTCTCTGCAGACGAACTTGACTTATCTTTCTAGGTATCAGCCATGACGTTAAATTCTACACATAGGTCAAGTGTGGTGAGCCAGAGACAGCAGACTACTGTCAACTGTCTATAGGAATCGGTATAATAAACTATTAGGCTACCATTTTTGACCTGGGGGCGAGACGACAACCCCCCCACCCCACACACACACACACACACACACGCGCGCGCGTGTCAGTTCTGCCTGAGTAACCATGTGTGGTGAGGGGCTGCGCTCACTATGCGTAATTATTGCATAAAAATACCCTGCTGTAAATGTCCACAATAAAAAAATATCGGAACAGTATCACTGTATTGATGTTGATGGTTATTATACCGGAAAATCTAATAAACACCAACATAATGCGTCTATGGATAAAATATCATTCTTTTTTTTTTAAACAGCAGTTGGTTGCAAAATTATCACATTAACTACAAACTGCGAGTGTACAAACAAAACGCTAATTTTCAAAAAAAACATCTCAAACCTGACATGCGATGCGTAAAAGTGTCAACACCCATGCACAAGTGCAGCTGCGCTAACGGCACGAGTCATCTCATAGTGAGGAAAAATATTTAAACTGTCAGACACTGAATTATCTACGTCAAACTTTTCACCTCAGTCCCGGTGCAGCGTACTCCAAAACGCCCCGGTTTGGCGTGTGATCGCAGCCCAAACTCTGTGTCAAAGCCTCGGAGGGTATGTGGAGGATCTGCGCCTTTTCTCATCTGTCTCCTTACGCACTGACTGCTGTAACCCTTTCACTCCAAAACTCAGCACCGAACCACGAGACCCAAGTTTGCACCCAGAATAAGCAGCGACTAAAAAGTGTTGAAATGATGGCGAGGTGTCCCTCTCCACTAGCGAGCCGCGAGGACAGTGAGGGTTGATCTTACCTTTGTGTCTAATGCTCCGTTTCCAATCTTTGGCAGTCTCTCGTCCACTGACAAACTGGAACTCGTTGGGGGTAAGCCACTCGCCCCTATATTTAATTGAGGGTCCCTTACTACCTTGACACAACTTATTGATATAAAGCAAAGCCTTGTTTTCCCCGCACTCCACCTCGATGCACGGCTCCCCGTTGTCGAAGAAGGGCTGAAAGTCGGGGATGGAGGAGAACCTCTCCAGCATTAAGTCGTCCGTGTGATGGTGGAGGTGCTGGTGATGCAGCGCCGAGTCGTGGAGCCCCAAGTACGCGCGGTGATGGGCGAAAATGTGGTCGTAGGGCGGCGGATGCGGGGTCACCACGGGGATAGCGGTAGCATTTAAAGGGGCCAGGTATTCGGACTGATTGAACGCAGTCAATGCCATGTCGTCTCCATCCAGCCTCTCCTTTTTGATGGCAGGCATGTTAGTGGGAGCCGAGCGCCGGTAACAAGTGAAAAGCTGCTCGCCCGATCCAACTTCAGCGTCCTCTCCGTCTGTGAGTTGGGCTGACCCAGACTTGGAGACGCGCCGCTTGGTTTTACGCAGAGCCCCCGTGTCGCCGTGAGACAGCGGTCTGCTGAAGTTGCCGGATAGATTCCCATTCAGTAGTTTGCAGCTCACAGCGGCGGCAGCGCTCTCCGCCAGCCTCACAGCTCCTACCTCCCACATTTAATCACACTCGCTCTGTTAATACCTGACATGGTTAGCCCTGAGCCCCGGACATTATGTTACCTACGGTGATCATTAGCAGTCGCAGCTACGCGTCCTGTCTCTTATTTCTTTGTCTTTGGGGAAATTAAGTAAGAGATTTTTTTATATTCACTGAGTAGAGGCAAAATATTAAATCGGCTGTACGATATTTAAAAAAAAACACCGATTCAGTTATGGGGAGTTTGCATGTGGCGAATATATATAATTTCACAGCCAATGCAGACAATTAAAAAAAGAAACTGATAACGATGCATTTCTTACTTAAAGCAATGTGGCATATGGCATTGATCAGAGCCACAAGCCAAACACATTAGGCTTCATATTCCTCGTATTTGCGCAGTATTAATGCAGTTGAAAGTTTGGAAAGAGTTGTTTTTAACCCCTGTGTATGTCGTTGAAGTCACGCTGAAGTTCACAGACCCAGACCAAACAAGATTTGCACTCTCCGCCGCTTCTCAACTTGGCCCATTTAAACAGCGGAGGCTCGGCGAGAGCCACGCGGAGGAGGGGGGACTGCGAGGGACGGCGCTTCACGGCGTCAAATGGAGGAACCGTCATTATAGTGAGCATGAGGAAGTAAACTGTCATTTCCACCCATGCAATCTAAAACTCATTTTAAGCGCCATTTCTTCATATCCACAATTTCTAAAGACAAACATACTGGGGTATGAGTATTTTAAAGTCCAACAACACTTTTAACCCCTAATATGACAATAAATCTCATTATTTTAAAGCCCAGTATAATTCAGGCTTCCAGCTTTCAGCCAATTTTTCTCTGCATGTTCACAAAGCCACTAAAAAACAACTTTATTTTTAAAAAGACGAACATTAACAGGAGCTTAAATCAGACATTAACTTTTAAACATATACACAGAGGTGGTCTGGATCACAGAGGTCACCGGCCACCTGATCTAACCATGACATCAGCCGCAGGTCCACACACTGTGTGTTTTATCTTCTTCTTGTGTGTCTAAATTCACCCACCTATTTGTTATACTCCACCTACAGTGACACCACCTTGCCCTCTCTCCCACAGCTTTCACTCACCTGCTGCGGCCTCTTCAGCAAGCCTTAAACTCTTCCACAGTGCTGTGTGCAGAGCTGTCAGTATTACCTTCTACATAAAGCTGTACATAAATGTCTCAGAACCTGAAAAATTGTTGTATTTAGTTTTTTAGGGCCTTCTTTCAGAAGTGCACTGTGAAACCTATTGATAACGAAGTAGTGGCAAAATTATGTTTCTAATTACAAAAACCTACAGAAAGTAGGTGTGATGCTGTATGCTGCTTACAAAAAGGGAGATGTTTTTCATTGAAATGGCAAAATGTTAAATCAGAATGGAGATGTGCTGTAGACTCTTAACACCGGGGGTGTGAGTCCTGAAGTTATTTTAAGAAATGAACTATGGGTGCATCCCACAGCTTGCTTGTCGGAGCGTACACCCTATGTACAAAAGGCTGAGTCCTTACCGCAGCGGCCTGGGTTCAGTTTCGGCCTGTGGCCCTTCACTGTGTGTCATTCCCTCTCTCTCTCTCCTGCCTCTCTTGTCTTCAACTGTCACATCGAAAAAGGAAAGAAAAAAACTTTGAGCAACATTTTGGCTCAACTTTAGTGCTTTGGTTGTTGAACAAGTTGTAATTTTACACTAACTAAAGGAGAAAGAAGAGAAAAACCACACTTCACACACTAGATTATCAGATATGAAGAGCATGTGACTCGAAACGTCACCGCTGTGGTAATTATGTTAAATATTCATGGGAGCATAATCTAGTGTGCAGACTCTTTTTCTGTAGTTTTAATAATAATACATTTTATTTATGAAGCACTTTTAAAGGAAATCAAAGATATTTAACACTGTAGTCTTGTGTCGAGCACCTAGCCTTTCGTCGTCTAGATGTGCGTGCTTTTGTGAACTTTTTGTACTAAAACCTAACCTTTATCAATGTTCCTAGACTAGTATTTAGAATAATTTTAAGTTGCAAGCAGCTGTAGACATAGAAAACTTCAAAAGAACATATAAATATGTGCAATAGTTGCTGCAGGTTTGTTGCTGTAGCTGAAGTAAAACCCCCTCAGCTAGGAACTGCATTTTCTGAAAGCACGTTCTCTGCACGCTGTCTGCAGAGCATGTTCCCCTGAGCTCCTGGAGCTCCTGAGCAGCACCACATCTGACCCCCATCAGTGGAGAACCACCCAGGTGGATCCACCACTAACACATGGAATAGCCATTCCAGCAGCCGAGGTGGGGTCCAGAGCGCCGTGTGTCGGGGGCCTATAAATCAGGCCAAACTGCCTCTGACATACACAGGAAGGAGGTGCGCCACACCGCAGGCGGAAGCGGTGCACGAGAAGGCCAGAGACCACAGCCTGGCCAGAACTGGTATAATGCCTACAGCCAGAACCAGGCGGGCAAACACACACGGCAGACATTTACAAAAACACATGCCGGCTACCTCACCAAAGACAGCGACGGGCCGTAGATTAACATTTTTCCTTTTGGAACTGAGGAGCTGAGTTGTCTGAGGGGAATGTAATGGAATTAGTGGCTTTGTGGATGAAGACGAGACCAAAACAGATTTCACACGAACAGCCAAGAAAAAAAGGTGACCTGAAATCACTTACCCAAAAGCTACCTTTAACGTGAGCGCCGTCTGAAAAATTCAAATTGAAAGGCAACATTTTTCAACTAAACAATCTAACCTCCCACATGTTGGTGAGTACACTGAACAGAAGCAGTGACATAAATCATGAGCCGCTGACATTTACAGCGTGTGTTTACAAAGTCGTTTCTAGGAAGTGGAACACTACATTTCAGATGAGAAGCTCTTTGATTCTCTCTTTATCAAACCAGCCCTCACCACAACGAAATGTCTCGATGGAAACCTTGTTGATGCGTGCGTTGGCGCTTCAGGTTGCACCATTGGGAGAGCCCTGATGAAACCAGTCATAAAGGGGACACCCATGCCCACTCCTACACCCACTCCCCTTCCCTGATCGTGACTCATTCTCAATGGCTCAGTGCAGAGGGGTTCCCCAAACTTGTACAGTGACGACACTTCGACTTTCATATCTTCAAAAATCGGTTCATTGTAAACTGAGTAGATTTTTCCATCTGGCTTGTGTCTCTTTCTTAAAAATGTTTGATGTTATGGGGAAACCTTGTTTAAACTTTCTACCGCAACCTTTTCTGACTTTTTGCTTCTTTTAATAGTGGGACAGAGTCCTGTGAATTTAAAAAGAAAGACAGAGTAACCACAGACACGCCCACACCTCCTCGTAAACCCCACAAAATTAAAATGAATTAGGAAATATCAGCACATAACTATATAACATTAAACAGGTAGCATACTACTTCTGTAGCCAGTTACTTCTCATTGCTAATGTGTTCTCACATGTCACAAGTGAAAGGTTTTAATTTTATTCCAATCTAAAACAGTGGGGAAAAAAAACTATAAACATAAATTCTTATAATCCATATATAACAGTCTGTTAGATTTAATATTATACGACGTTTTAACAGAACAGGTGTGTACTTACATTTTACTGTAAAACTGATGAACCTAAAGGGAAAATGTGAGACTATTACTCAAAATGCAAAAATACAAGCCACTCTGGACAGAGCCACCAGTGTCTCCTCTTTCTCTTTCAATTACTGAAAGCAGTTTCAAGTGTGATTCATCTGGTAGGTCTAAAAACTCCTAACTCTGATTCGCAGGGTCTGTAATCAAAGTCATCAGTTTGAACTTTTTTTTTGTTTTTAGCATTGTCATATCATATATTATGAATATCTATAATAAAACTAATCTATGAAGCAAAAAAAAAACAATTCATAAGTATAAAGGTTTTTAGGATGAAGTTTTTAGGTGTGACAAATAATCAGTACTAAGAGACATCATAATACTGCTTATCGACTCTGGGTGTCAATTTCATTGGAGGCGCAGGGGGCACATCCCACTCAGTATTTAGAGCATGTGCATTTCCCCCCCAAATAAAAACAACAGAGAAGCAGTAAGTATCATTAAGACCTATTTTGGCAAATTTTAAGGCATTAACACCATAAATTGATGCAGAAAAGGCATACATATGTAAAAAAAAAAATCAGCAGACTGCAGGAGATTAAGTTTATATTGCTAAAAAATTTCCATGAGAGGATCATTAAACCCCACGTTTCATCAGCACATAGATACTGAATAATAATAGTTCACATAGTATATAGCTGTCTTGCAGTATTATGGAAAATGTATGGTGGTATCATGAATATTATCATGGATAGAGATACACAATCATATCGCCATGTTATCGGTATCAGCCGATATTGGCTTTCAAATGAAATATCGGAATTGGACAAAATGCTGATTTCATGCCGATATAGCAAACTGACATTTTATTTTAATTCAAAAGGAAAACATGTACAAAGCATCATATTATTGTTATTTTGCACAATAAATGAATATTACAAAGCTTACTGTATGTCTGTATCTGCTGGTGGACCATCAGGATAAGAGTATGTATCATATGATGTTAATTCCACTTTGCAGGAGACGTGATCATCACTGAAATTAGGTGGAGAAAAAAGTGAGTATATCAATATTGGTATCAGTTATCAGCCAAACAAGCTGATATAAACCGGCATATTGGATATCGGCAAATAATGCAATATACTGTATCCCTAATTATTTCCATTATTAATTAATTTGTTGATTATTTATTTCTCATTCAGCCTATAACTTGTCAGCAAAAAGTCAAAAATAGTCATTGTAATAAATGCTTGTTAAATGTAACCAATTGTTCAAAACCCAAGATATTTAATTAATAGAAAACAGAGTAAAGCGTCAAATCCTTCCATTTGATCTTAATGACTAATTAAGTATCAAAACTGTCTGCAATTCATTTTCTGCTGTTTTAACAGTCAGTTAATTAAATTGCTGTTTCAGCTCTAAATTAATACTATAACCCAGATATACTATGTTTCAGTAGTTTCAGGTAAAAAAATTAAAAAAAAAAAAACAGGACTAAAGTTAATACACAAACAAACAATTCAGTCTCGTTTACTCCTGGTTTTGACATCAGTCTGCAAACTATAAAGGATGTTGACTAAAAATGTCGAGGACGGTTACTCTGCCATGTAATAAGCCTGAAATTCTGTCCGTCCTCAAAATGCATTTCATGTCCTTTCCCTTCCCCTCATCGTCCGATGGGAACCCCCCTAATGCGGCCCCCGCCTCTGCGCCGTTGTTGGCAGCGGCCCCGGAGCCGCAGCGCTGCCGGCGGGGGAGAGAGGTAATAAATAACCCGGGGAGAGGAGCGGAGACCGCCGGGCGGTGCACAGTCTGACCTGACAAATACTCACTGGAAAACCATCAGAGAGCGAGAGCCCACCCCTAGCGCTTGGAGCCAGCCTTTCAGACATGAGCTGCAAAATATATAGGCCTGCCCCTATTGGAAAAAAAAGAAAGGAAGACAGACAGAAGCGTCTCCGTCTCTCCCCCCATCCACATCCAGACACCGCCGGAGACACGGCGAGAGTAATTAACTATTTAAAGCAGAGTATTCTTTAGAAAGCCTACGCAGTAAGTCTCCCCATAGAAGTTAAAGAGATGATGAAGACGCTGGAGGAAGTTCAAGAAAAGGAGAGCAACTTAAGTTTTGTGTGAGGTGTTTAGCCAAAAACTGGAGATTGAATCCAATTAGAGTAAATTTAACCCATGAGTTCTACTTTTCAGGAGCCTAGACAACATCCAGACAGCTTTTCTCCAGTTCTGCTCTGCCAATCAGATCCTAAATTTGAAATCAGTGCTTGAGGAGTTAACACTGATTAGGAATTGGCATGTTTTCTGGCCTTCCGGGCTGTCTACATATATGAGACACTTACATTTATTGCTTTCTAAGACCTTTTCAAGAACTTTCTTTATTTTTTATTTTTTTATTTTTTTAATCAAATTGGGACTGATTTTTGGATGGTAAATGGACTGTATAGAGCTTTTCTTGTCTCATTGACCACTCAATTAATCATTATTTTTTAAATTTAGGTACTGCATGTAAATATAAAGGTAAATAGCTTAATACATATAATGTCTGTGGATATGTAGTCCCATGCAGAGGGAGCTTTTATGTGGGAATATGGTTATTAGAGTGACTTAGGTTAATCTACATTTTGCCCACTAAAATTAGAGCAAAGTATTCGGTTCAGAGGTAGATTTAAAGATTTGTTACATCAGAAATGTGCACTTCCACACAGAAGAGTATGACTCAAAAAGAAATTAAAAGATTGATGGATGAAATTAGATTTTAAAAATATCTGTGATATTTAAGACCTCACAAATTCAAATTTGAGTATATTTAATTACTTCTAAGGACGAATATTTACTAAATTGAATTCAAGACATTTTAAGACTTTTTAAGGACCTGCAGACACCCTGCTTCCTCCAGTAGAGATATCTTATCTGGTGAAAATCACAAATCCTGATTCAGATCACTTTGTCCAAGGGTTGTGAAATACATCCGTGTTATACCGATACAGTGATACAAGACTAGTTGTTGTCTTGGATTTTGGATATCGATCAAGGTATTTGGTCATAAATATCAAATTTGATTTTCTTTATATTGCCCAGCCCTATCCCTCCATTTCCGCTTCGTAGCCAAAATGCTGACCATTGGGGGTGAGACATGTCCAGCTTTCAACACTCAAATTTTTTGATCGTCATGAGCAGTGAGCAGCACTGCCGGAGCCTTTTTATGTGAATCTACCAGAAATGCCCTTCGTTGCATATATGTATAATCGAGATTCCACATTGGCAAGTTGGATTTGAACATTATTACGTCAGTGCTTATGTTGCTAATGTATGTCAACATCAATATTATCATGGCATCGGCCGTGAACATCTCGGAACTGACTTTGCAAAATTGGTCTCTTGCATGAACTGGACACGCTACAGCTCATCCATCACTCAGACCTCTACAGTCTACTTCTGCCATACATGAGTTCCTGTAATGGGCATGATGCACCAAATATCTGGGCCAGGATGAAGATGTCACATGGTTAATTTACACATTACAGTGGATCACCTTCATAATTTATGGATCAACATTTCATCGTTCTCTGTTCCTTATACCACTTCTCATTTCAGCACCATTTGATAAAATCAGAGTATAAAGAGCTAGACAACACTTCTCACTTCAGATCAGCCTTCTGTTAGTCATTAATACTGGTTAAATCTATTAGCTCCCCTGCCTCTTTTTGCTGACTCATTCTCATTTCATCTAGACATGATACTTCACAGGGGTCCTGGAGGGAGTTTAGCTCTCCTAAGTTGGAATTTGTGGAATTTAATATCACAATTTTTTTCAGGGGATACATTCTTTGGGCTTTGAGTGTACTATGTTAGCGGACATGGAGAAACATCACACATTAGAGGGGGGGAAAAATGAGGATCAGAGTGCTGAATTTCTGACAGGAGTCTTTGGAAAGCACCAAATTTGGCATTTCAATACCCTCCATCTGGTAGTAGTGCTAAACACCACATCGTATTTCAAAACTTTTTTATGCTCAGTATGTGTGTCTAATTGCTCACCAGGCTGTGTTTTTTTGGCCACTATGTACAATCTCTAAACACCAGCAACCGCACCAGCCCCTTTTCAATAAGGTTTAAGTCAAATTTCCCCTTCGAATTAAGTTTCAAAACATTTTTTAACAGTGTACAGCCCTGGAAGCACAGAGAGACCTTGGTGCTATTTTTGTGGTATAACCTAGGCCTTAAGCTAAATCTTTGCTCAAGCACTCTTCCAAAAATTCCCCCCAAATCTGTTTTAAAACTGAACTAGTGTGGGACCAACACAGTCCTCTAACTCCAGAATTTCAGAGTTGGCAAGCAGGCAGAGTAACATTAGACCCCGGAGCTGGTGGGGTGGTGGGGTGGGGGGCTGAGGGGGGGTTATGCTGTCGTGCCGGCGCCCTTGGCCTCCCCCGTCGGATCTGGGGGGTCAGGCGGCTGTCTGTGATCCCACACAGCGGCTCTTCCACATGGGATTTATTTTCTTGCTGGATGGGCAGGCAGGCGGCCCAAGAGGATTCTCATTTTAGACCAGCGTCTGTAGCTGTCAACGCCAGCCGACAGAGGCGAGCGGACACCCGACCCCGAGTATCCTCCCTCAACACTCCCCTTTGGACTCCCTCCCCTCCTCCTCCTATTCCCTGTTCACACACAAACACACAGCACACCATCAGCACACACACACACACACACACACACACACACAGAAAATAATGGTTTTCACAGCCTCTCATTTTGTCTAAATGAAACTTTCAGTCACATTATGATGAGGCTGGAAATTATAAAATTAAAAATCCTTCATGATTGTTTATTCAGTTTTCACTTCAAGAGTCCTTATCTTTGATTATAAAGCACTGTGGTGAACTCAAAGCTTCAACAAGCAATGAGCCAGGTCTATCTAGCAAAAAAATGCACAGCGTCTACCCTTCCTCCCCAGTGCCGTTAATAATTTGTGCAGTAAAAGATAGCGTGCCTCTCTGAGTTTGTGGGAGTTATTGGCACAGTATTCCCCACCATATTTGTGCGAGGCAGTGATAGGAACATAAATTATTTCTTATCTCTTCCGCAATCCATTTTTCAAAGGGCTCACTCTGTGTTTGAAGGGTAGCAGCACCAGCAGCCAAAGCCCAGATAGTAGGCTACATTAGCCTTCAGGAGATCCGACTTAGTGATTTCAAACAATGCAATAAGAACAGAACTCATTGATATGGGCAGTGCCATATATGACAATCATTTAATACCAAATTAAGCCCCTGGAATCCAACAAAAGATCAAAACAATGGCCAATATTGCCACCATTACAAAGGCAGCAGACTTTGTTGTGGGGCTATTTAGTTAAATGCATGGCAGTATAATTGAGGATCTAAGTGGAAAGGACTTGGATGTTAAATGACGTTTGAAAGATTCAATGATATAAAGTGGTAGACCAAAGTGGACAGAGTGAGTACCAAAAAAAGAATTTTTTAATGTATTGTAGAAGTTAACATTTTCTTTAAATTGGAAATGTTGAATCAGCCATCCTCTGTCACAGAATTGCAGGATTATCACATAATACAGAGTTCTAGTAGCCACCAATCTACACTAAAATAAAAAGTCTACAAGCAAATTAAAGCCTTTGGAAAACTGCAAAAGTATCAGCCTTCTGAATTGTGCTGCGCTGAAAGCAAAGTCCCTGTAAATCACATGAGCCACTTTTCCATAACGAGGCCCCGTTGGCGCTCACCAGAGGTCAAGAGTGTTTCTCTCTGTTAAAAACATGTGCCGAAAAAAAAGTTTTGATGGGAATTTAAAAAAAAAAAAGCTGCACAGTGACTTGGCTTGGCCAACTCTGTGAACACTGTTCTGGACATTCAAACCACACTCTTTTTTGGAAGCTCCTCACAAGCCGTGTCGGCTACCACTCTCAGAAATTTAGATATATTCTACAGCTCAGGATGATTTGCAGAGACAAAATGACAAATGATAAATATCAAACCCTCCTCTGCAAAGCATTAATGTCTGCTTGCAAAGAATAAACCCTAGCTCTCCCAGCTACTATTGATTTTTTTCCCTGTGTGATGTGAAACCAGCAATCAGCACTGCGGTTCGAAATAGCCCTGAAACTGGAGCCGAGACGTCGATGAGTCGCCAACACATTTCAATTAGCGAGCCGCCCTGGCCGATCTCTCCCCCGGGGCACAAAGCACAGAGGGTCGGGCACGCCCAGTCCAAGTCCACATATGGTCCTGGGTTGGCTCAAATGAATCTGATAAGACACCAGGGGAGAATTTATGATGCTACAGCCGACTATTTGTCTTTTTCTACATCTTTTCTATTAAGTGCAAAACACAAACTTATGAATTTGCAAGTCAAACCAACCTCAACCTATAAAAAGTGTGGTTTGTTTGACACTGGCTTTTTCTGGTGGAGAGAAACAGACGGAGCAGCGGAACAGGACTTCACTGCTGCAATATGAACCAGTAGCTTCTCACATTGCATGATTTTGAGATTTAAAATAATGGTCTGCCAACTGTTTAACTTTTGTTTATTTAAACAGCCCATCCAGAAAATGGTTTTCACTTATAGTGTGCCCATGGCAATACCATCTAACGCCTACAGGAGGAGGGACCACTTACAGCTTAATGTTCTGTACTTGTGCAGATTTTCAGTGTCAGCTACTTTTGTAAAACTTGACTTTTGCTTCTCCTTCAGTATTGCTGTGAAAAACTTTGTTTATTTTGTCACATATGTGTACCGAGTATAAGGACATCTCACATTTGCAGTACTGAATTTGGCTTTGTTCATGCATTAAAGGTCCAGTGTGTAGGATTTAGGGAGATATATTGGCAGAAATTGAATATAATAAAATAAGTATGTTTTCTTCAGTGTATAATCACCTGAAAATAAGAATCATTGTGTTTTTGTTACCTTCGAATGAGCTGTTTATATCTACATTGGAAGCGGGCCCTCATCCATGGAATACGCAAGGTGGCACTGCCATGTTTCTACAGTAGCCCATAACAGAACAAACCAAACTGGCTTTTGATAAGGCCATATACGTTTAAGCATTGGCCCTCCTAGCCAGCAGCCCCTCCAAAACAAGCAGCATTGGGAAAACACTGATTTGCAACGAGAAACTGCTTTATTTAGGGTTTTTAAGGTTTGAATTACCAGGTGTGTTTTGGAAAGTAGGAGACCTCTGCGGATAATTCAGCTCCCCCTAAAAACCTCCTGAAAGTCTGGATCTTGAGATATCAGAGAAAGAAATGGAGCACATATTAGCAGGTGCTGGGCTAGCGGCCCATTGGCAACGAGCCAAACAGCATCGAATATATACTGATTTGTAACATGACACTGCTTTATTCAGTGTTTTAACCAGTTCAATCACCTGGTCCATTTGTTTTGGGAAGGTGGAGACCTTTGGGGATTATTCAGCTCCTGGTAAGCCTCCTTCTAAGCCTCCTAAACAATAAACACTCAAGGAAGTCCAAGCAATATCCCTTTTCCACTCAGATTAGCATGTGTACGTGGGTTTTTAAACATTGGAAAATACACAAAAATAGGCTTTATACTCCTATCCCATTGCCAGTGGACCAGAGCTGTGTACACAGCTCTGCAGCAGACAAATATGCCTGTCTGTTTTTTGTTTTGTTTTTTTACTGGTGTATATTATTTGACGTCACTGGCTGGAAAACAGGTTAGTAAACAACAGAAAGCAGCATGGAGGCCAGTGAAAATGTTACAGTGGTCAATTCTTTTTTATATCTCATAATAATTCAGTGTCTCTTTCAAACTCGGTGCAGACCAATTTGGAACAATGTTTTATCACTGTATCGAAAGGAACTGATGGCATTTTGTGTCACTGAGTCTCACAAGTAAAGGGGTTAAAATTAGCACGTACACACAGGTGCTGTCTTTCCATCACTGCTGATTGGAGCCATACCCATGTCTACTGCAGTCATTTGATCCAGGTGTAAATGCCAACTGTAGCCTTTTCCATTACACACAAAAGCCAGATGTTAGCAGGTGTTAGTGGGTTTTTTGTGAAGTGGGAAAGAGGCTCAAGACTTCAGCATACAGGAGAAGTTATAGTCTGAAATCCTCACAGCTAAATGCCACTAAATCCTACACACTGTTCCTTTAAAAGGGGATAGCATACCACAAGTCTGTTGTTTGAGTATTTAAAAAAAGGTCAACAAGTTTAATGATTAATGCTGAAAATTAAAATATGAAAGGGAAATGATTGTTCTATGCAATCATCAATAATTCATAACAGTATTGTTATGGACGGTCTCATCGTTTAAAAGAAAATTAACATTATGAAAATATAACATCATATTAAAGCAAATCCTGTTTTAAAGTAACTGCGACTAGTAATATTTATCTTATATTTTTTTGGGTGTTCGGCAAAGTTCTTGTAGTGCTTGCGTTTAGCAAATGTTAAAAGAACTTTTGCTTTTGTTGTTACAGGTTGGTTTTGTGGAAAAAACAAAGCAAGATGTTGGGAAAAAAAATATATGTGCAGTAGTATAAAAAAATTTCAAATGATACACAGTCCTAAAAGTAACACAAGATAACTGGATGAAAAATGTTTTGTGTGTTTGTCTTGCGCTCTCTCGCTTTCACTCGTAGCCTTGGTGTTTCATTCTCTGACAGCTCGCATCAACAACTGCAGACTGGTGTTGGTGGTGTGTGTGTGTGTGTGTGTGTGTGTGGGTGCGTGTGTGTGTGTGTGTGTGTGTGTGTGTGTGTGCATGCGTGTTTGGGTGTGTGTACGTGCTGTACATTCTCCACTGAGGGGCCAGGGGGTTATGGTGGAGCCACGGGGCCACAGCGACAACTCGCTGCCCCCCTCTCTCAGCCCCCGTACCCCTCTGGCCTTTTACTCCTCGCCTGGCTGGCAGCCCTGCATCAGGCAGACACACCACAGGCTCTGCCCCCCCTCCACCAACACACATACAACACTCGCTCCACCACCACCCCCACCTCGCTCTGGGCCGATCGATACAGCTCTTCGCCTTTCATCTGACCAGAGCTTTGGAGGAGCCGCACTTCCTGAAGAAAACCCAATACAGCACTCCCTCTCTGGGTAGCTTATTCTGTGTGTGTAAATGTGTGTGTGCATTGATGCTTGTGTACATGTTCATGTGTTTGTGAATGAGAATGTGTGGGTGTGAGAGACGGAGAAGCAAAGGCTTTGTGAGAGTTGGCACATGATAAATCAATTAAAGGACAAAAATAGGGTTTGCTTGATTGGATGTAAATTTGTATGAGAGACATATGACCAAGTCTTGTGCAAAAACATGCACAAGCTTGAAGGGATGTTAAGGTGAGAAAAGTACTGTTTGATCGGTGCAATATGAGAGTTGCTCTGTCAGGATGCCCTGAATCACAGAAAATCTTCCTTGCTCATTTTATGGGTTAATTTTTCGCTGCCCTTAATGTTATCGAAATATGAATATCTTAAAGCTCCAGTGGGTGAAATAATTCTACCTGGGCAGATGCTCACATCTGTGAGAGGGGAGTTCAGTCTTAGTGGATGGTCCTCATAAATACTTAAAAAGCAGGAGAGGCAACATTCATTTCTTTTTCTCAATTTCTCCTCTGCTTATCCGACAGCTTCCTGTGTTGTTTGAGGATTGGGAGTCTTAACTCTCTCTCTCTCTCTCTCTCTCTTCTTTGCTTATCCTACAGATTTCTGTGTTGTTTGTAGAAAGGGAATCCTAACTTCCTGTGTGGGAGAGGGAGAGACTGAACCTCCTCACTCAGCGCCCAGGTGTTAAACAAGAGAGGCTGCTCAGGTCATGCACAGGTCAAGTAAAAACACCACCTCCCAGGACGAAAACGTGCCATGTGTGGAAAGCAGCTTAGAAAGGCTCATAATATTTTACAAAAAGACAGGTTTATGACGGAGCTCTTCATGGGTCCAAAAACACGTATCCAACTTGAATTGTGCTCTACACTTACTCAAAGTCTAGATGGATTCTGAAAACTGCTCTCAAACTTGAACTTAACTCGAATGAGACCAAAATCTGAAAGAACTTAGTATATTTGCGCTAGTAAGTTTCAACCTATTGAAATTGAGTTGTATTACTCAATTAATGTACAGAAACAGATCTAGCAAGTAGAGGGTCGGATAAAAAAATAGGCTAAACTATAGTTCTAGTTAAGTTTGAAATCAGTCGTCTGCACTGTCACACTCAAGTTTGTGCTTGTTGTCACAGCAAACTGTCAGTCAGGGAACTACTCCACTCACTGCTGGTGGCTAAAAGACAAAACCACTTCAGCAGTCAGAACAAGCCGAAAATTCACTTCACGTTGATGTTTAATCTAGACCTGGCCACTAACAAACTCTGTTTGAGTGCCAACGACACTGCCATCCACCTTCCAACTCCATAATGCTAGTCATTTTTTTCAAATGTTACATATTTTATTACTATATTAAGGCTGCCCCTAAAAGTTGGAGAATTGATTCATCAGTCGGAGACCCCACAGTTGATTGAGATTGCTTAAAGATTGCTTCACCTCCTCCTCTTTTTTTTGTTTGTTTTGTTTGTATTTTGATTTTGTTTTTTTTGCTAGTCAGTGTGTACAGCCCCTCTGGGGATGTTTCGGTTCCCAGAATTTGCGGTGGAGTGAGCACTCTTGACTTTCATGCCACTCTTTGGTACAGGGAACTGCAGACATGCAGACATTGGCACAAAGGACGAGGAGAGTGAAAACATATTCTCTCCTCAGTAAATTTACAGCTCAAGGCAACTTCATACGAAACAGTCTCTGGCTTTTGTTTGATATACAGTGTCGGTAAAAAATGTTGTTGCACATTTCCCATCATTAGCACAATTAGTTTGCTTATTGCATGAGGTGAATGTCTCTTTCACATTCAATGTCCTGCTGAGCCCGTTTAAACTTTAAAACTTCATATTGAAAAATGAATCGAATATTTGTATTGAATGGCCAAATCTGATTCGACTGTCATAATTCTTAATTGGGTACTGCCCTACACTATAAATTGTTAAAGCCCTTATTATAAGTGCTTCAGAGATAGTTAATAAACCATAAAGGAGCAAAAAATATTTTAGCATAACAGGAACTTAAATGAATTTTTTTTGTATCAGCTTATTTTGTCTGTTAGAAACAGGCAGAAACAGACCGAACTACCACTGTAGAAGCTAAGTTTTGCAATAAAACGGACTTTAGCCACTTAATAAAAATAGCCTACCTAAAAAAATCATTATCAGTCTAAGTGGACACTCTATTTGCACCGCTTTACTTTGCCATCAGACAGCCCTTTCCTTTGGTGCTACATTTTCTCAACCACATAAGTTCCATATTCCTACGCAAAAAGACCCAACTGTGTTGTGCACTGTATTACGCCAGTATGCTGCTGAGTTTATTTTATGACAGGTTATTTTCTAATGTAGGCTGAAAATGCAGTCAGGCAGGGACAGACAGGAGTATCATGTTCAGACGTTAAGCGACAGACCGGTCATTCCAGATGTTATTTTCTTCCGCAAATTTTGATTTAATACTTATCCGCTCTCGAAAGTATTTTGGGTTTATTATTTCACGTCATTGCAAGCATGTGAAATGTAATGTATGCATTAGAGTGGGGTGTGCACAGAAATACGGGACAAATGCGTCCCGTATTGATTCAGTAAGGGACAGGGCAGTGGAAAGCACACCCAAACTTTGTCAAAAAAATATTGTCGCCTCATCTTTCCACCAAATAATAGAAAAAAAACGATAGTTACATCAATAAGGAATTGCATCGTTAAGGACTCTCGATAATAGTATCAATATCAATAAAAATTAACAGTCCCCATTCCTAACCATGATTGGACAAGACAAATTGGCAGCAAGGTGATGGCACTATATCCCAGCTCTCTTTATACATCCATGTTTGGATCTGACAATAATAAAACCCAAGTCGTGTAGATATCAGAAATTTCAGACAGCTGCATTAACTTGCAATCAAAATTCGCTGGCACAAAGAGCATCCAAAGTTAACACTATTGAAATCAATGAAGTGGATTAAAAAGGAGCTGTTTGCATCTGGTTTCACTTGTTAGAAAACTATAAATACAGTATAATACAATAAAGCCAGATAATTCAGGCATAACCACAGGGCGAGCAATGGGGATAACTTTTTGTGATTAATGCATGAAGTTTCCAAAGTTTGAACAATAATGGGTTTTCCCTTTCTTTCCATTATGCTGATGTAACATAATGCATTAAATAAAGTGATAAACGCCCCTAAAATCCAATTCACAATTGTAGAATTTGCTTACCAGTCTGGATCTACCAAAAACAAAAAATAAAACCTAACTGGTATCTAAAAAAATGGATTTCCTTCCATTTTGCTGGAAAAGGTGCAAGCTGTTTTTATGCAGGTGCGTGTGGATGCACATGCTTGCACACCAGCCACTCAGAAAAACTCAGTCAGGATGTTGTCCGAACAGATGTTTAGTCTGCTCTGAGCAGCGGACTACCTTGTGTTTTTATTGGCCCTCTGAATCTCCTGGCTTTCCACAGACGCACCATTGCCTTGGTCACTACGTCCCCCCCAACCCGACCCACACATACGTGCCAAGCCTTTGAGGTAGAACGTCAAAGGGTGGAGGAGCACAGACGGGGACAGAGGTAGGAAGCAAGTGAGCTGCTGCCAGATCCACAAGGCCGTGGACGGGGCCTTATAAACAAGACTGAGTATGGCCACCAGGGATTGGTACATTGTCCCAGTGGAAACGTCTGGCCCCGGATGACTCAGCCTCCGACACAGCACAGGAGGAGCGGAGAGACACTGTTCTGTCCCAAACAGTTTCCAGACTATCCAAAATAGGCCTGTTAATCCCCAACTGATGGTAACTAAATGTCAAGTGGTGGATAAGAGTGTTTGTCGGTTATAGCATAATTTCCTAGTCAAGGCAGAAAACTTCCAAACCTGTGTTCTTCACTGCAGTACATGACCAGAGGCCATAAATATGTAGCAGGCATGTTCATCCTGTAGTTATTTACAGTGAGCATAAATCAGCTGATAGCATGGCATCTGATTTATGCATTTATATGTAGGTGTGTATCCTGCATATGTGTTTGCAAGCAGGAACATTTCTAAATTCTGCATTCCTCAGGATCAAATATAAGAAAATTTAATTATACTGTACTGGGATCGTTTTGGTGTTCTTATAAAACTACAGCTGTCGTGCATTTTTCCAAAGGACCATCTGCTCATTTCACATGATATATGAGTGCCAATCAGACGCCCCAGCACTGAGTTAAGTGCAGCCCTGCTCCCTGGTCTGAGTCAGGTGCGAGTTAAGGACACCCACTGTTCCCCACAGTCAGAGGAAAGGAGGACAGGGTTTTGGGAGGGGAGGAAGAGGGGAGGGGATCCAGGAATGCATGGCAGGGCGGCTGCCTTGGCAGGTAGATGAAGTGAGGATCACACAGACCGGCGTCGGGGTGATTAATGCGCAGGGGAACGCATGGGAAGGAAAACAAGGCCATAAATCAGCCGCTGGGCCTCCATGCTAATTGTAATTGAAATGAATTTGTCTGGCCCATAGAGCAGGGAATTGCAATTGCTATTGACCAATAGGGCCCAAGTGGTCCGAGGAAAATGAAACAGGGAGTGTGGCGTGTATGTGCCAAGATCAATGCGTAACCCAGCGTTGGTATTTGTGTCCCGTAAATAAAGGTGGTTTGTGGAGGAAAACATGAAACAGGTGAGTTATTATGGCTGCTGTGGTAACTTTGGTCAGTGTGATGATGAAGCCGTTACTCAGGGTGGAGGCTTCTCTGACTTTTGGCCACAATTTAGATGTGAGCTGGAATTGTCTAAAAAAAACTAATGTGAAAAACAAAGAGGTAAGGCAACAAAGGGGAATCACTCCTGAGATTGCTTTAACCCAGCTGATTTTTTTTCACTGTTGCCTAAAATTAAAAAGTATGCAAAAATGCCCTTTAAGGGCAGAAAAAACTTCATGTATTGGCATCTATAAAGCCTGCATGTAGAAATGTCAAGGCGTCAGCCTTCCAGTGTGTGTTTTTAAAAACCCCTACCCCCCAGTTCACCTCTCACAAACACGCAGGTAGTTCCCCATTCATTACCAAACCACTCACTAACTAATTAGGACATGCACAGGCCTGTCTGTGTGTTGGTGTGTATTTAAACAAATCAGAAATCAGAAAGCAGAAAAGAAAAGAAAAGAAAAGAAAAGAAAAGAAAAGAAAAGAAAAGAAAAGAAAAGAAAAGAAAAGAAAAGAAAAGAAAAGAAAAGAAAAGAAAAGAAAATTATGGGACAGTTGCTTACAAAATAGTACATTTTTACAGACAGAATCATTTGTCTTTCAGTTAAAGTAACAATATATTTCTCAAATTGATTAGATGACTGTCATGAAATTAAACTCTAAATTAAAAACTTTGCTCAAAGCTACAAGCAAAAGTAGCCTTGGATAAGACATAAGAGAGATCCATGTTGTGTTGAGCACCCAGCAGAGTATTCCCTGCTCTTTTCTCTCTGGGATTCGGTCTGCTTGTTGTGATCCAATGACATTCCCCCATGAGACTGCAGATAGCATCCCAACCTCGCTGCAGGAAAATAACATCCTCTTCCATTCATACACAGAGGAATACTGAGTTTCATAACATACCCTCATCAGGACACGCTTAAATGAAACCATAACTACACAGGCTACTCATTCACACTGGTATTGAAGATGCACTTTCAGAAACACAACGTGAGCAGGAACTGTAGTGAGTTTTGCGCTTCACATTCTCCGATTCTGCGAAAACGCTTTAGAAGATTTCACATGTTTGGTGACAAACTACACAACAAGCATTCACCCTGGCAATTCATTACTCTTTGAACCATGCGGGTGCAATAGGAACAAAGCACTGTTTTTCAATTGTCTGTGACAGTGTGGGCTGCTCAGCGCAGAGGCCTTCGCCCTAACTACTGGGGCTGTGTTTGCTAAACGAGCCAGAGCAACACCACGGAGCCCACAAGGCTCCACGCTCTCTGATACGACCAGGGGCTTTTCTCTGCCTGCACACTCCCTCCTCCACCACCTTGCCTCCCCCCCCCCCTCCATCCTTCCCCTCCGTCAGGAATCTATATTTCATAAGCGAGCTGTGGAGCTCCAGTGCCCAATTATCAGCAGATAAGGCGCAGGAAGCCCTGGAGCGCCGGCACGGCTATTTAGACGGGGAGGGGGGAAGGAGCTGGAGAACGAAAGGCAGGCAGGCAGGCAGGCAGGGACCCAACCCCCCAGGGGCACTTCGCCCTCACCACGCTATTTTTTTTCTTCCTTCTCTTTTTTTTTTCTTTTCTCTCCCTCGCTGACAGCCTCCTCCTCCCCCCCTTACCTTAGCGGCAGGGTTCAATTAGTGCCGGCGGCAGCTAGCACCCGCAGCCCCACTCAGCCCGGGAGCTGGAGCCTCTATCAGCACACACCAACAACACGCAAGGCTGAGTCCAACTAGCAAACTAACGTCAAGGCAAGTTCTGTGTTCACACATACACATGATCGCACATGTACGTATGCACACACACACGCACAATCTGAGAGGCTTTTAGTATCTCAGCCACGAGCACAACAGGGCCATCCATATAAAATTTTAAGTAAAAACTGAGGTAAACTTATTTTTTGGTGCTTTTTTTTCCTGAAACCACAACATGGAGGTGTGATTCCACTGCTAGCTTTAAAACTACAATCTTTCCAAGTAGATTCATTACTGATATTCATTGTTGTATTTTATAATCATATCGGAATAATCTCTGGGGCTATACTTTGAACTATACTTTGACCAACTGGCAACTACGCCAAGTATTTCGTGTTATTTCACCATTTCTCAGCTATGTTGTTGTTGCTGCTTCTTCAGACTGGCACATTTAAGTCAGGACTTTTCACACTCTTCGTGGCCCCGGACCTCTATTAGCAAGGGGGTAAAACTCGATGTGCCTCTCACATTTTCAGACCCCAACAAAAAAAAACACACTCCAAGCACCAATGCTGAGCAAGGTCAGCCAGGGGTCAGGCACAGCTCACGGATACGAGACGGATATCGATTTGCTGGGACAGGCCGCAAGCACACATACACACACACACGCTTTCTTTCCCCTCCTCTTTTTCTCTCTTTCTCTACAGTCACAGGGCAGGCATCAGCCAATAGATCAGCCAGGGGCAGGAAACGGCCTGGGTCAGAGGGGACAGTGTGTATGTGCATGTGTGTGTGTGTGCGATAAGACTAACAGCCTGCTGAAAGCCGCTCTCACCTAGAGCTATGCAGGACCTTCAGGCTGCGCTGATGCACCTCGAAGCAGCACAGAAAAAGAAAATAGCCTTGACCAAACATTAATGGAGAATTCATCTTACTACCAATAATAAACATGCATCTACACGCACATGCAACACACTGTGGCCCATGTTTATGATCTGCTGTAATCGTCCTGTTTTAGTGCCACCCAAGTCGTTGTTGTTTGTCTCTCTATCAGTTCGAAGTTGATATTATAGAACACTTGTCACCGCAGGAGGGTTTGTGGGTGTGTTGTTGTTGCTGTCGCCTAGTGGTCTGTGTTAGAGGATCCGCCAATGGCAGAGAGACTGGGGTAAGACCGAGGCGCGGCTCCCGCAGCCTCGAGTAGACTGGAGGCTCAGCTGGAGTCATGCACATACAGCATCAGTGGTGCATGGGTCGTCATGTGTGTGCACGTGCCATGTATGATTGCTGTGCATGAGTGAATAAGTATATGAGTATGTGTATGTGTGTGTGTGTGTGTGTGTGTGTGTGTGTGCAAGCGCACGTGTGCTTCAATGTGCGTGTTTGTGTGTCTGCACTGTATATGTGAGAGAAAGTCAGGGGGCAGTGAAGCAGAGGAGGGCAGGCGATGCTCCCAGGCATAGAAAGCAGGCCAACTCCATCTCCCACTATGGAGAGCTTCAAAGAGATGGGGTAGTAAAATGAGAGATGGTAGCGTAGGCTTGGTTATATCAGTTGTGTGAGATGAGCTGTTGCATTCACACAACTGCAGCACACAGCAATTCTTCAATACAATCACATATTTGAATGGTGCACCTCATAGTTTCTATGATCTTTTAATGTTTTTAGTTTCCACATAAGAATTAAAGCTCTACCATTTTTTGATTATGCAGGATGTGCAAAAAGAAAATAATTTTCTCTTGGCCTGGCTATTTTATTCAGCCCACGCTGCAGAGTCTTTCAGCTGTTCTAACCTCAAACTACTGATAAATCAAGAAGTTTTGACAGAGAGAAAGGAGGAAATGACCCAAAGACAAAAGATTCAAAGATACAGACAGACTGAGAAGAAGGCAAGACAGTCAGGGGGAAGTGAACTTCCCCCGCTGACGCTCTTGTTCCACGGTGAGAATCCCCCGGCCGGTAGCCTCAGACATCTGGTTCCAGTTAGCTCTCAGCGCTTTGACGCGTTTCCTGTGCTGCTGCTCCACGCAGCCACGGCCACGACGCAGCCCTCCCAACGCCACGACAGCCAAACTCTCTGGAGATAATGTGCTATAACTCACACATACACACACAAATACACAATCAACCACACAGCTAGTGTGTGTTGAAAAAGGCCAGATGAGGCTGTATTCTGCTATTTCTTCATACGTAACTGTAATTCAATGTTGCTAAAAAGTTTCTCAAAGGTCTCAAACAGTATGTTACAGGTCTAAAAGAAAAAGTCACAGTGGTAGTGATATCATAACCAGAGTTACACTATTCATCTGACATTTACAATTAAATGTCTATTTTGATGCTATCAAATATTTATATAAAGGATGAGTGGGTGATACTCCTCTAATCAGAGTGGCAACCATTGTCCTGTATAAATAAGCAAGCGAGAAGGAAGTGGCATATTTTATCAGAGTATCTTTATCAGGAAAACACAGAATTATTCACAGAAAAGCCAGCAGGCAGAGAAAGTAGAAACCAAACAAAGATTGAGCAGAAGTAAACTAACAAGATCAAAATCACAAATGTGATGTAACCGAGAAGTGATTTTACACTATTCTTACAGTAAATCTGTCAGTTATTAGTCTAAATGAACCATTTTCACAGCAGACAATTTGACTTTTCATAGCAGGAAAGGCACAGGTGTCACTAACATTAACAATGGTTCAGTTCCATCATGTGTCCCAGTAAGCTTTTGACAGTGAGCCAGTATGCACAATACCAGCTAGGTCCCTGAAACTGGGTCACCTAAACTGAATGCAGTTGTTAATAATGTTATTAATTACACCTGTGTTTCTGCTCCTTCGACATGTCAGAATGTCTGCTGCCCTGTTGAATAACTTATCACTGTGGGCCAAAATAGAAATTCGGTTTGTTTTATAGCTAGGGACTGATACATTTCTGTCAAATGACTTTTCAGTTCAGTATTTGTGTATAACCTTAAACTATAACACATAATCAGTAATGACATAACTTAATATAATTTTTAAAATATGTATAATTAGTATTTAGGGGTATTACTATCCCTTTAGGGATAATAAATCTTGAGCACCTTTTAAAATCTAAAATCTGCTATCATAGTCAACACTTGTGCTTGTTTGTTTGTGGGTGTAAAAGGTACTGTTGGTCCACAATAAGGATTCAAAATGACAAACATTAAAGAGGACAAAAATCTATTCACTTAGCATTTTAACATGACAGGTCTCTAGTCTTAAATGCTGAAGCATGTTGGCTGTATTTTCCTAATTGTCCTAATTTTATTGGGTTTTATTTCAGTACTTTGATTATTAAAATGTATTGTTAAAGCTGTTGTTGGAAACTTCAAAAAAATAATAAATATTTGGTGAAACTGTCATTATATTCACACAGCACTAAATGAGACAAATAGTCTATTAAAAAACATCTTATCTCTATTCCTATTTCCTCGTAGCATTTGTATTGTCCTAATTACACTTGAACAAAAACAACCAATAAGAGCCGAGGAGTCTTTAACACAACTGGCAATCATGTCAATCACAGCATGTGAACTGCAGTCAAACTGTCAAACTAGGCAACGCTGATCAAATATGAATCAAGATTCTGTTGCTGCATTGCGTATTTCTCCCCAAAAATGCTTTCAGAGACATTGTGTACTACTGAGCAGTAAAATGATACAGTTGGCCTGCCCTTTGGGCGTTGCTCTGTACTTTGGTCGACTATTTCCAACATGGCAGCCGGATCACAAATTCTGGCTGCCGTCCATTTTAGTGAATGCAATTAGTAGTTGTAGGAAGAGGAGAAGGTAGATTTTTTTTTTTACAGACTGTCTCATCACGTACTTCTTTCAAAATATAATGTGTCAGCAAATATGACAGTTATTGTCATAATTTATCATTTGTAGCTTTGTGAGGTATTGTTTTAGTCATATGTGCTTTTTTTATATTTCTTGTGTCGCAATAAGTTACTTTAAAAAGAAAGATACATTTCCATTAATTTTTCCACATGGTATTCTTAAAAATAAACACACTTTGTCTTCTCACAGAAAATGTGTGTTTATTTGTATGAACCTTTTATCTCATACACTACCTATACTATATGAAAAATGATGGATTGCATGAATTCAACCTTATCCAAATTACTGCTACCTATCATAAAGTTAAAAAAAAAGATTTAGATTTGGTGTTTATTATCAAAAACAGACACCAAAAACACTTATTACACTTACTGGCTGTCACTCAAAAGGATTCATAGGATCATCAGACACACAATCCACTGTGACATCTGTTGGACTATGACAGCAGCTGTGTACAGCATTGTGCAGCAAATGTCTGCTGCCATTTACAGTTCGTACCTGAGCTGCACTGAGGCAAATTCCTGCCATCGACGTCGATATGGCAATAAAGAACTGAAGGCTGAGTCTGATACACAGTAACAAGGATGCTCTAAGGCATACGCTGTATTTTGACCTGTCAGTTTTGGGAACTAACAGCACAGCATGTCATGTCACTCACGCTGTGGAGGTTTCAGTGCAACTACCCACTAAATCAACCACAATGCCTCTCAGGGAGGTGATTCCCTGTGTGGGGGAGTGGAAAAGGGTGACCCCAGAATGAAGAAATACATATGAGGTATCCAAAAAAAAAAAAAAACATGAGCCCACACAGCCTTGCTGCTTAGCAAAGGAATACGGTAACTTCGTAGGCCACAGTGGGGATTACGGGGAATGAAAGTGAGAATGAGGGGGTGAGAGGAGAGAAAGAAACAAAAGTGCAATGAAGAGGAGGTGAAGAGACAGGAAGGAGCTTCTCAAAGGCTTTCCTGCGTTGGAGGGACTCCCTACACCACGCAGGTTCTTTATAAACACAGTACAAAGAGCTTTCTGTGAAATCTGAGTGTAACTGGAAATTTACCAACCTCAAATTTATCTACTTCAAGACAAAGGCCATGCTAGTTCACATTTTGAAATAATACAGTAAATGTACAAAATTCAGTCCCTTCTTACAGTTTCATAACAGAAATGTGTAAAATCATGCACCACTTATGTAATTCCTTTAAATGCTCTCAACTCATAGGAAGTTACAACGCACAAACAACTCTATCCAAATTCAATTTAAGCTAAAAACATTTTTTTTTCATTTCAGACTCGCCTTTAATTGCTCCCTATCGGGGGTGAGCGCAAGCAAACGAGGACAAATGAAAGTTTAAGGAGGCAGTATTGATTTGTGTGGAGGTCAGGGGTAGGTCACCCCTATCAGAGAATCAACAAACAGCCGCCTGCACCCTCCTCAGCTAAGCCAATCACCTTCTGACCTGGTCCACCGTTACCATGGCAAATGACCCTGAACCACACAGACCATATACTCGGCTTCTTACGGAGTGAAAGCAGCAAAGCAGAGATGGTGAAGCGACAACAAATCCTTTACTAAAGGCTGTTAACTATGCTGTCGTGCTTCGAATAAGATATGTTTTGTAAGTTCAATCTTTTTTGCATCACTCTCCAGCGCCGCGGGATACTCCTGTATCATCACTTATTGACTCTCAGTTTTATCATGCTGTCATGATTTGATCTTATTTTACTGTTTTACACATCTGTGCACAACTGATTAAGTATTCTAACTGAACTGTAATTACAAAATATAGGGGTTTAAAAGACACACGACGTACTGAAGTTCCTTTTTTACGTCTGAAGAGGGCTTCTTTGGTGTAAAGCATAACAGCGGGAAACACATCATTGCAATAAACATGAATCAAAATATGTATAATACATGTATTTGTGCATGAATTAGCCATTTTTGATATGCATTGCCATCAGAAAAAAATATTAGTACTAATATTGTGATACAGACTGTAACCATACAGCCCAGCAAAATCACTCCCATGTCTTGCCCTTCCCATGATCCTCCTTCTTTAGCCATTTTGGAGGACAAAATCTCAGATTTTCTTTCCAGCTTATACCCCCTCCCTCCCTGGGAGGCAGGCAGGCGGTGGTGGTAACCAAGCCTCTGGCAGTGTGTTCCTATCCTGCAGGAGCCCTCAGGTTCCAACCTGTCAATATCCCAGGCAGCGTCTTGGCTCTGCTGTGGCTCAGTTAACCTCCTCACCCACTGCAACCGCACAAGGGGCTCCTGTCCCTCTGCCAACCCAGAGACAAGCACGATCACCCCCCCCCATGCCCCACTCCTCCTCCTCCTCCCACCCAGCTCCCAAACCACACACACCGTGCTCACATCCGTAAAGGGCAGCACCCTGGCAGCAACAGCAAGCAATATGGCAGCTGACGGCAGTTTTCTGCTCACTGACGTCTTAGATGTTTTGGATGATGGTCACGTTGGAAGCTCACAGAGGGTAAAAAGGGAGAAGATATTGGAGAAAAGTCTAAAGCCTGAAGGAGAGAAAAGCTCAGTGACTCTGTGACAAAGGTCTCGTCATCTCGTCATCTGTATCAATTTCAGGGAGAGGAAGGGTCAATGTGAAAAAGAATCGATGCATGAACACGTTGCTGAAAGGAATATTACAGTGATTTAGGGGATGTGTGTGTGTAAAGTTGTGAGAAAGTCAACGGGAGGTCTCAGTTTTGGTGTGTCTGTAATCTACACATGCACATAGGCCTGATCCCGAGCGTGGTAACAAGCGTGTGGCAGCATGTCACCCGTCCTCTTGCACTCACACTCAAAACACACACACACAAAAACACAGACACACACACACACTCCTCCGTGCCTGACTGCAAGGCACCGCGGCTGTCTGCTGGGAGCTCAGGTTACGGCCGACCGGCGGGACAGACTTTATGGAAGCCTCTCTCCCACACCCACTCTCCCCCTCCGCACGGCTCCGGAGGAGGTATCGGGTTGCCGGTTCAGCGCCGGCCAGGCTTGGCGCTGGCGGCAGCTTGTGATCTTGGATGCCTCTGTGAGTGTGTGTCTGTGTGTGTATGCGTGTGTGTTTTATCTCCCACTCTTTGAGGGTATCGGCACACAACGCTGCTGTCTCCTCCAGGTATGTAGGTGTGATTTACAGCGTAGACGCTTCACACTCTTGCGCGCACACACACACACACACAAATTTCGACTGCTCCAAAGCACCTAGAATATTCTATACTGCATTAAACAGGAATATAAGAAGAGATAGGGAGTTTTAAACTCACAGATAGTAAGATAGTTTTGGTTTTATTTTTATTTTGAGATATCAATCTCTGAGATTTTGCTGTCATCTGTGTACAGTTGAGGTAAATTAAATTTTACTGCATTTCCAGAGACAATGTCTGGTCACTGGATAATTTACAGATCTTGCTGTCACCTGGCTGTCACTGAAACCATTTTCTACTGCAAAAGCATTCTCTATGAAAACTGTTGATAAGAGTGTTTAGTGGATGGTCAGGGACATTATTGATCTTCAAGAAACAGATTCTGCTTATGTAGGCAAAGGGACAAGAGTTTGATATCAGATGTTTTCTGGTTTCCATTTGTAGTCTGAGGAATATTGACCAATCACTTTCGAACAGCAGGGAAGATTGCTGAAGCTGATTGGCTGAAATGCATTGTCAGAACACCTCAGCTATAGGCTGATGACAAGTGAGCTTTATCTTCTATTTTGAACAATTAATCATAGAAAAAATAATGCGATAAAAAAATTCGAGCTGATTAATCCTTTTCTGTGGTGCGCTTTGACCTATGAGTCATTGAAGGCCACAGCGGCTTTGTAACATGAATTTTTGTATCATCGGAGTGCTTCGAGCCTGAAATATCACCTCAACGCAAAGCATTTAGCAGCAAACCCGGAGGTCCAAGCAAGCAAAACCCTTTTACAATGACGCTACCTCTGCAAAAAGGTTTATTAACACAACCTCTGTCACCTCGTTTGCTGTTGTCTAAAACTTCTGACTACCCTCTCTCGTGCCATCTATTGGCTGTGTCCATTCCATCATAAAAGACGCATGGAAGTATGAGGGCAGTGACGTTTACAATGTTTGAAACAGATGCCTTTATTTTCATATGTAAAGGGACTATGAATGAGCCCTTACACTGGCATAAAATTGCGGTGTGTGCAAGGGACATAAAAAAATAAATGAATAAATAAAGATTGATCAAAATCAATGCAGTAAGGGCCAATATGACAAATTGCAAAAACTTACACTTCCCATAATGTGCGCTCAGATTGAAGGTGCTTCTCTTGAGCCAAAGAAGACATAACTATTTGAAAGTCTGTGGTACTCGATGGTGTCACTTTAAAAAATTATATTTTGTAATTACCACAATTATTCGTACTACACAGAGGAACATGACCAACATCTATGTGGCTTCCAAATCCCATGATGCCATCCACGATCCGAATGAGCAACTCGCAGCTCTCCGTCTCTCAAGCTTACTGTAGTCTATTAGCAGGAAGAAGTTGCAGGAAAGGTGCACTCGCAGGTCATCATGGAAGAGACCCCCTATATGCAAGGACCTTGTGACGGTTCTGCCGCTGGCTCGCTTGCTAGCCCGGCATGGAACGGCACTCATGAATAATGCACAGGGACATCTGCCACCTCTGAATTATAGATCTGTGGAGGCCCAGCATATGGGAACAGCCCAGCAAGTGCTAATGGCTAACTCCCCAAGACAAAATATGGGTTAGAGAAATGTGAATGATAGTCGGGTCATACAACCTTTCAGTCATGTGAGTGTGAGGTGGATTGTAAATGTGATTATGTACATTTCTGTGTACGTGTGTTCGCATGTGTGTTCGTCTATCTGATATGAGGGAAAGCTCCAACGGATAGGGGATATCCGCTGCAGAACCACCAGACTACGGAGCAGCTTCTTTCCCAAGGCTGTGAGACTCCTCCTTTGATGCCAAAAGATGTAGCAGGATTTAGGATCACCTTAAAATTTCATTTCTGCTTAAACGTAATTTGAGAAAAGTGACAATAAAGTTACCATGTAACTTGTATAAACAAGTTAATGTGACCAGAAACAAGCATGTATTGTTTGAGCAAGGCACTACATAACCACATTTCAGAGATGTAGCTCTATAGCTACTTTCCCATGGAGAAAAAGCAACTTGAGAATTTCCATACAGGCATCAAATAAGTCACTGTTACATTACAATACACCATTATGTTTTTTCTTAACCAAAGTCAACTAAACCAAGAATACGGCTTTAAAATAGCTTCAAAAACCCTCAGTCTAACAAGCAATGGCTAATGTCTTTTATGTAGGCTTCCTCCTGCTGAAGTGCAGCCTGCTTGAATATTCTATACTCTCTGGATGCAAGTCCTCCTCTTTAAAGAAGCAGAGACGGGACGGGGGGCTGGAGGAGTGGGCGGGGGGTTCTTCCAGCCCAGTCAAACAGGAGGCCCGGTCTACTGGGGACCAGTTCGATCTCCGCCTTTCTCTCCAGGATTATCCTCTTATCAGCGCCGCAAAAGCCAGGCTAAGAAGCACCAGTAATTAGCCTATCTTTAATTAACGAGCACCTCGCTCCAAAACCACCCACGGTCCATGTAGGCTCCCACTTGGAAGGCAGTCAGTGCGGCGTAAAGATGAGCAGACTTAATCTTGTTTTTGTCTGAGTAAGAGAGAGTGAACGTGTAGAAAAGGCCAAAGTTCATCCTCAAGTAGTTGGGGAGTCGCAGCATGCAGAACGTCCCTCATGCTTGCATGCTCGCAAACAAGCCTTTCTACACCGCAGGTTTCAAAGGGAATCCTACCACCCACCACTGTTCCACTTTGTTGTGCAAGGGTGTTTGTGATGTGTCTGTGTGTTCATTTGAGTGTATACTCAAGTGTGTGGATTACTGCACCCAAATTATGCTACCACTCACCATCACTCACAGACTCAAATTTCCAGTCTTGCTAAAGCCTCCTCCGAATCTACAGCGGAAACATGTGTAGGAGAAGATGAGGGACAGAAATCACCTCCACAAGCTTCAATAAGGTTTAGAAGGTACAAGGTTCACAACCCCACTCTACCACTGCACCCTTTGGAGAGGCCTCTCGACTGCAAGGAGTAATGTATTGTATACTGTTGCATACATTTCAATACTTTCAGTGAAGTAACATGGTAAATAATAAAGCAAACTTCAGCATCACTGGTCGACTAATTATTGTGCTAATAGAATCAGAGAGGACCGGGTCATCTGAAGGGGAGTGAGAGCAAGATGACGGCCAGCAGATGAAAAGAGACAAGCGGAGACAGGGAGAGAGAACGCCGACAGTGCCCTGGTCGGGCACCGTCAAAGCAGGAGGGGCGGTGGCGGCCCCAGCATGCATACATTAGCGGTGCTTAGGCGCACTAATTGCTTCTCACTTAGACAAATCTCCTGCAAATCACGGCTGCGCCGCCAGCTCTGCCCGAGCCCCCCGGGAAGGAGAGACGGCAGGCAGGCGGACGGAGCGAGAGGCAGAAGACGAGGAGGAGGAGGGGGGGGTGGCGAGTGGAGCGTGTGTACCAGAGGCGCCTCGGAGGAGGATGGAGGAGGAAGGAGAGGAGGAGGAGGGAGGGAGGGGGGGCACTCCCATGAGAATGGAGAGAAACGAAGAGAGGGAGAGGGAGAGAGAGAGAGAGAGAAAAAAGCTCCAACACTTCAAGAGTGCCTCTTTCTCTCTGCTCATCCATAGTCCAGGCTGAGTGCCCCCCCAACCTCTTACACCCCTACCCTCAGAAGCCCCACCACTGCTCCGCTCCTCCAACGCTCCATCCCTTCCTCCCCCCTCTTCTACCAGCTCTCAGATCTCTGCTCTGCCCCCTTGCTTGCCCCTCCTTTCTCTCTCGCACTACCTCCCTCTCCATCGTTCTATAGAAAAGTGGAGGAAAGATGAAACTCTACAAAGAGGGAAAAAAAATCAATAACACAGATGGATAGCTGGATAACAGGGTCCGGCATGCTTCGGCGGTGAGGCAATCCAGAGGGTGCCCACACAACTTCCACACAGGCGGAGAGACGGGCAAAAACAAGACGCTGGGAAGAGGGTGGTAATCAGCCTCAGGAAGCTAACATCACCCGCAACACACAAGTACACACTTGTTCACACACAAGATCATACCACAACATACGGCCACATGCATGCATACATCGACATATGTACATGAGGGAACACATGCAAAATATAAACAAAAACAACTACAATTGTTTGAAATAACAGACAGATCCACAAAAGCATTGTATCCTCAGACAAATGCAGCTAATTGGGGAAACACTACAAAACAGTAAAAGGTATCAGGTAACCTGAGGTGAAATAAAATAGCTGTTTGTAATGATAACATAGATATCATACAAAGGATCAATATTATTGCAGGGTCTGCATTTTTCTACCAGGGTTACTGAGATATTGTGTGGCTGAAGGCAACATTTCTCTTGTTAGCAGTGGTTTAAGGTACCACAGGGCCCCATCAACAACAATGTATACAATATACTACAAAAACATCGCCTGGATTTTAGTATTCATTATCAAGATAGGGAAGCAAGGAGCTCGAGCTAATTCACCTGAGTGTATTTCTGCATTACTTTTTACGAGTTTCTGTGGTTATTACTATTTCTTAAACTTTTTTGCGGTGTTAGTGGGAGCACACGGCTCTGCAGACATTGACGACTGGAGAAGGGCAGAGACGCAGAGGGCTCTGTTGTCGTACCTTAATCCAATAAAAGTAGGAGAGGTGAGGGCAGAGCCCATCGCTAGTCCTCGCCAAAGAGGAAATCTTAACTCAAACCAAACAAAAAACAAAAGCAAAAGCCACAATTTTGAAGAATGTTCTACCTCAAAGAAAATCAAATTACTTTCTCAAGCCTTCAAAGGTTTACCTGCACAAAATTACCTCTGTTCACTCAGGCCTCTGTGGCCTTCACGTTACAGATTTGGGTAGGCAAAATAATCTTATTTCAAACCCCTTAGGTAAGTGGGGTGTGGTTATCCTTAATGCCTGTTTTTCATTGTTTGAGTAGCTCATCAGTATTTTTAGACAATAAAATTAAACCCAGTGTTCAAATTTGAACATCACATGTGGAATGTAGCTGATATTATCTTCATGTAAATTTATAAACTTGCTTGGATGCATTTTGATTTAAGATAGTGTTATCAAAAACAGTGATTTTTCCATAGATGGATATTTTCTACAGTATCATTTCACCAATGCCAGCTGCCATTTCTCGCTCTCTCGTTACTGTTTATGACTGTCATTCTGCTGTCCTCTGCTACTGACCAAGTAAAGAAAAGTTGCGGCTGACGTGTTACAGCCTTGCTATATTCATCTGTCCTCTTATTAATTTTCCCCGTGGGATCTAAAATGATACTGAATATTGTTATTTTTCAATTCATTGTGTTGAAGTTAAAGATTATAGTATTGTGGCAACACAAGGTTAAAATTCATGCTTAGAAAAGCAATTAGTGTAGGACAGACGTATTACATTCGTGGCACCAAAATTATATGATAACTACTGCAAGTAAAATAGAAATTTTTTTTAAAAATATATCGAGAAAAGGGAGGAGGGAGTGATTGATGAGGGGCAGAAACACATTTCTTAAGTCTGTGATCAGGACAGAAATTCTCTGGATCTAATGTGTAGGATTTAGTGGCATCTAGCGGTGAGGTTGCAAACTCATAATTAACACTATGTTAACTATAACATTACTAGATACTGGACCCCTGGATGGCACTTTTTTATTCCAATAAAGTGTCTAGCTTCTAGGTTTACTTCCATGATATGCCGCCCACTGAACATGCGCAGTAGTGTTTTTCAAAATGACCCCACCAGCAAGTTGCTGCTTGGCTTTTACACTGTGATGATGTCTCAGATTTCTTAACTGCTTTTCTCAAGGATAGTTTAACACATACAAGGCCGCGATGAATCAAAAATTCACAAAAGAGAAAACTTGAAAATAAAATTGAATTTATTTGCAGTTTTACAGGCGTCTCTTTTATAATGGTGGTCTATGCAGGAAATGCCTTTTGGGCTGCAGGTTGTTTTTTTTTTTTGATGCAATACAGCAAGTGGCCACTGGGAAAAATTGAAAGCAAGGCTAAGTGGTATTCCTGGGGGCCTGGTTAAGCGTGTAGGAGAACTGCAGTGGCCTGCCAAAAACAGGGATGATCCTATCTAGAGCCAGTGATTAAATTGTCCATTCTTGGCTATTGTAAAAACAGCAACTCTATACAACCGGCTCATTCTGAGGTAATGAAAACACAACAATACTAAGTTTCAGGTGATTATACACTAATAAAACATAGTTATCATCATCATCATTTATCTTATTTAAAACCTCAGAAAACACATTGAGGGTAAACCCTCATTTTCAATGGTGCCGAGGTACAAACAACAAACAGTAAAACAGAAAAATACAAGGCTTTCACGATATATATATATATATATATATATATATATACACTACCGTTCAAAAGTTTGGGGTCACTTAGAAATTTCCTTATTTTTGAAAGAAAAGCACTTTTTTTTTCAATGAAGATAACTCAAAACTAATCAGAAATACACTCTATACATTGCTAATGTGGTAAATGACTATTCTAGCTGCAAATGTCTGGTTTTTGGTGCAATATCTACATAGGTGTATAGAGGCCCATTTCCAGCAACTACCACTCCAGTGTTCTAATGGTACAATGTGTTTGCTCATTGCGTCAGAAGGCTAATGGATGATTAGAAAACCCTTCTGCAATCATCTTAGCACAGCTGAAAACAGTTTAGCTGGTTAGAGAAGCTATAAAACTGACCTTCCTTTGAGCAGGTTGAGTATCTGGAATATCACATTTGTGGGGTCGATTAAATGCTCAAAATGTCCAGAAAAAGAGAACTTTCATGTGAAACTCGACAGTCTATTCTTGTTCTTAGAAATGAAGGCTATTCCATGCGAGAAATTGCCAAGAAACTGAAGATTTCCTACAATGGTGTGTACTACTCCCTTCAGAGAACATCACAAACAGGCTCTAACCAGGGTAGAAAGAGAAGTGGGAGGCCCCGCTGCACAACTGAGCAAGAAGATAAGTACATTAGAGTCTCTAGTTTGAGAAATAGACACCTCACAGGTCCTCAACTGGCAGCTTCATTAAATAGTACCCGCAAAACGCCAGTGTCAACATCTACAGAGAAGAGGCGACTCCGGGATGCTGGCCTTCAGGGCAGAGTGGCAAAGAAAAAGCCATATCTGAGACTGGCCAATAAAAGAAAAAGATTAATATGGGCAAAAGAACACAGACATTGGACAGAGGAAGACTGCAAAAAATGTTATGACGGATGAATCGAAGTTTGAGGTGTTTGGATCACACAGAAGAACATTTGTGAGACGCAGAACAACTGAAAAGATGCTGGAAGAGTGCCTGCCGCCATCTGTCAAGCATGGTGGGGGTAACGTGATGGTCTGGGGTTGCTTTGGTGCTGGTAATGTGGGAGATTTGTTCAGGGTAGAAGGGATTTTGAATAAGGAAGGCTATCACTCCATTTTGCAACGCCATGCCACACCCTGTGGACAGTGCTTGATTGGAGCCAATTTCATCCTACAACAGGACAATGACCCAAAGCACACCTCCAAATTGTGCAAGAACTATTTAGAGAAGAAACAGGCAGCTGCTCTTCTATCTGTAATGGAGAGGCCAGCGCAGTCACCAGATCTAAACCCCATTGAGCTGTTGTGGGAGCAGCTTGACCGTATGGTATGCAAGAAGTGCCCATCCAGCCAATCCAACTTGTGGGAGGGGCTTCTAGAAGTGTGGGGTGAAATTTCTTCAGATTACCTCAACAAATTAACAGCTAGAATGCCAAAGGTCTGCAATGCTGTAATTGCTGCAAATGGAGGATTCTTTGACGAAAGCAAAGTTTGAAGGAAAAAATTATTATTTCAAATACAAATCATTATTTCTAACCTTGTCAATGTCTTGACTATATTTTCTATTCATTTTACAACTCATGGTGGTAAATAAAAGTGACTTTTCATGGAAAACACAAAATTGTCCGGGTGACCCCAAACTTTTGAACGGTAGTGTATATAAGAATTAAAAAAACAAACAAACAAACAAATAAAAACAAAAAATCTAAAAACAATGACGGTCACAATCACTGAGATCACATATTAAACCTTGGAGTATTCCAGGTATTAGCGGCATAGTTGGAAAAGGCTGTTCTTCCTAGCTCAGTGCAAATTTTTGGAACTTGGAGGGTGAGCAGCAACTTTGAACAGGTACAATAACTACCAATAGTCCATGATAGCATGGTTGAAAGATAGGAGGGGAGCTTTTGTAGAACAGCTTCATAAATAAATAAGAATAAATGCTGGTCCCTCCTCACAGAGAGAGCAGAGGCCAGTTTTTTGATAAGGAAGACAGTGGTGTGTCTCATATCACCAGTGATGAATCTTAAGGCTGAATGATAAACTGCATTTAACGGTTGGACAGTGGAACTGGATGCAAGCCATTAAATAACATCAACAAAGTATGAGTATGATACACCATTTCTGCCAATATATCCCCCTAAATTCAACTCACTGGACCTTAAAAGTTCTGTTTCAATTAGGCAAAAGAGTTATGATACAGTGTTATAAAGCAACCTAGATCACTGAAACCTTGCTTCTTATAACCAAATCAAGTAAACTCAGCAGTAGGGCTGGACAATAAAACAATCTCGAAACAGGATTGTGATAGACAATTGCATCGGTGGCGGTAAATTATGGTCATTTTTACTCAATATGGATAGATTTACTCTGCTCCGCTTGAGTGCAGCCACAGCGGTCGCTGAGGCGAAAACCCAGGCATGGAAGGAGTTCGGTGAGGCCATGGAGAACGAGTTCAAGACAGTTTCAAAGAGGTTCTGGACCACCATCCGGCGCATCAGAAGGGGGAAGCAGTGCTCTGTCAACACTGTGTATGGTGGGGACAGTGTGCTGCTGACCTTGACTCTGCTGACCAGCTCTGGACCCTTGGCAGGATCCTTGAGGGTGCATGGGAGTTTGCCCAGCCAGTCCGCATGTGCTTTGTGGACTTGGAGAAGGGACCATGTCCCTCTGGGAGTCCTGTGGGGGGTTCTTCGGGAGTATGGGGTATCAGACCCCCTGATACGGGCCATCCGTTCCCTGTACGACCGGTGTCAGATCTTGGTCCACATTGTTCCTCGTTTCCAGCGTTGGTTGGACTCCACCAGGGCTACCCTTTGTCACCGATTCGGTTCATAACTTTTATGGACAGAATTTCTAGGTGCAGCCAGGGCATTGAGGGGGTCCGGTTTGGTGACCTCAGGATTGGGTGGCTGCTTTTTGCAGATGATGTGGTCCTGTTGGCTTCATCAGGCTGTGACCTTCAGCTCTCACCGGATAGGTTCGCAGCCAAGTGTGAAGCGGCCGGGATGAGAACCACTATCTTCAAATCCGAGGCCATGGTTCTTAGCCGGAAAAGGTTGGAGTGCCCTCTCCAGATCGGGAAGGAGATCCTGCCCCAAGTGGAGGAGTTTAAGTACCTCGGGGTCTTGTTCACGAGTGAAGGAAGGATGGAGCGGGAGATCGACATGCGGATCGGTGCAGCATCTGCAGTAATGCAGACTCTGCACCGATCTGTCGTGGTGAAGAGGGAGCTGAGCCGAAAGGCAAAGCTCTCGATTTACTGGTCGATCTTCGTTCCTACCCTCACCTATGGTCATGAGCTTTGGGTAGTGACCAAAAGAACAAGATCACGGGTACAAGCGGCCGAAAAGAGCTTCCTCCGCAGGGTGGCTGGGCTCTCCCTTAGAGATAGGGTGAGAAGCTCGGTCATCCGGGAGGAGTTCAGAATAAAGCGCTGCTCCTTCGCATTGAGAGGAGCCAGATGAGGTGGCTCGGGCACCTAATTAGGATGCCTCCCCGGCGCCTCCCTGGTGAGGTGTTCAGGGCACATCCCACCGGTAGGAGACCCTGGGGAAGACTCAGGACACGCTGGAGAGACTATGTCTCTCAGCTGGCCTGGGAACGCCTCTGGATCCCCTGGGAAGAGCTGGACAAAGTGGCCAGAGAGGGGGGCTACGAATGCAAGTTTATAGTTTGTGCTGAGGTGAGGAGAAATTCAAAACAGCATGCCAGCAAAACGCAGTGCCATGTGGAGTCTTTGGACATAACAAAAAGAGGAGAAAACAAGTGGAAGTGAGGAGCAAAGCGGTAGTGAAGGTAAACTAGAAGTCATGTTCCTTAAAAAACAGAAGAAACTGTGGATAAACGAGGGGTTTCCCTCAGTCCCTCAGACAACATTTCTATGTCCAAAAACAAACGAACAAGATGATCTAAGGTCCCAGGGTGACGGGAGAAGAGGACTACTAATGTGCCGACTTTATCGCTAGTTAGCGGCTTTCCGGACCCTCTCAGCTGCGTTATTTTCAAAAATTGCAACTGGAGAAATATTTAGCAATGGATTTAGAACATCACAGAACAAGGAGGAAATATACTGTCATTTATTACTATGCTTGCTGCTCTCAGTAACCATAGAACACCGCTGACAGCGTCCGTCAGGCCAGGTCAAGGTCAGATGAAGGTGACATAAGAAAATAAAAGGGGAAAAAAAAAAGTAAAAATGAAATTGATTTTGCTTTCTTTCACAAAACTGTAATTTTTTAAATGTGTTTTTTGTGTATGAAAGCTGAAGATCTGTTTTTTATCCTGATGTGTTCATTGTTGATATATTCAAAATTTTCTGCAGGTCTTGAAAGATTGGTAAATATGACCAAAAATGCTGGCACTGGCTGATAACTACATAAAAGTACTCTGATGCGGAAAGAGTTAAAGAGGTTTATAGACTCCAGTCATAGCGGGGCGGTTGAACATAAATAATTTGAAAGCTCAACGGCAATATCGTTTGGTCAATGTGACTACATCTCTGTGGGCCACCCTTAGGACATTATCAGAATACTTTTCAAAACGGTAGCATTATTGAATTATATATATCATGGTAGACAGCGATATCGATCAATATGGGGAACAGTATCGCCATAATATTTTTTGCGATATAGCCCAGCCCTACTTAGCAGTGCTCGGTCATAATAAGACTGGATGATCCAGTCAGTTTCTTGTAAAACCCTCAGTGGCATGCACTGTAAAATGTCAAATGAAAGCCAAATACTACCTCGTCCTCTTTGTACTGGTCTCATGTTCTTGGATAATCAGGCTGACACCTAATTTTTAATGTGGTAACAAATTAGCTGTAACATTTATACATATCAAAATCTGTCTTACTGTACCTTATGGCAGACCTCTAGACTGTGACGTATTTTGGTTTCAGGTCAGGCGTGAGGTCATGTAGATCAGCTTGGTCTTTCCTCCCACTGGAACAAGTGCTGCTAGGTTGCGATGCTCATAGAAACTGTGGGAGAGGTGAACGGGTGAAGATTTTATTATAATGAATGTCAATGATGACCCCCATCCCCCATACACACATCACACATAAACATGCAAAGACACACACAGCTTCCACCCCACTCTCCTCCTACAGTCCAATCTTTGTGGAAATTACTATAATCCTCTCTTGGGCATACTGGTGATTTTCTGACTCGGCAAAGAGCCATATGACTGTGAGGTGGCCACATTGAAATTCACCTCTGGAAGCTGAGGGAAGCCTGTTACAATCAGTTTGAGACAAACCTGACATTTGTTTGGTAAATTCATTTGAGTGAAAATAATTTCTCAACTTGAATGATTTCATAAGATTGAATTTAAAGTCTCCTTTCCTTCGCTAAAAAACACTTAAATGTGGAGATGGTTTGTTTAAGTGAATTGCTTTAAACTTGAATTGAATCTCATCAATTCAAGTCATGTGTAGGCTACACAATGTGGACAAGAGAGCTGAAAGTAAGTGGTAGTCAGAGTTCAGTACAGTTAAAACACTTGCTTGAATTTTGTCCAGTTATAACAATCCAACCTATTAATAAGTCACTACTATAAATCATAAGGTACACCAGTTATGAAAGTGATGATACATTCAATTTCTGGATTTTAAACAATTAATTTCAGTTAATCAACAGAAACATTTAAGTTTTTTTGTTTTTTGCTTATTCATTGCTTAACCTCCAATTATGTTCTCAACAACATCTTTGCTAACATGATGAATCACTAGCACCACCTTCTGTATACTATAATCCTGGCATGAGTGTTTCCTGGTTCTAATCTTCTCAGAGGAGCAACAAGCGCCACCAAACTGAAAACAATATATATGGTTAGAGCTCCATCTTGTGGTGAGAGACAAACATCTCATCCTCCAGCTGTCACAGAATATATATATTTTTAATAATCTGACAGGGGGAGCTTTTAATTTTACCACTATTTATTATTGTTAATATTACATACTCAGACACTGTTATTATTATGGATAAAAGATCAAACATATACAGTAAAATGACATATAGTAATAATTACAGTTATATTAAAAACATAATATAAATGCTGAAATCCCCAAGGACAATTTTATTTTGGTGACCCATATAAAAAAATAAAACAGAGTCACTTGCCCTTACCCAGGTGTGCTCAACAATGATTCCCATTTGATCATAAGTCACGTATCAGCATAGGTAACGCCCCCTAAACACTATATAAGGGCATGTTTTGGTCCAAATGCAAAGACTCATGAACGCACATGAGCAAGACTAGAGACATGATGCCAAAAAAGGTTGCAAGAAGAAGAACTTCTGCCGAGTGAAATTGATGTAGGTCTACTGTGAAATAAACTTAAATGAAATAAATGTGATTTCAAGGAAATATAATGAAGTATTAAGTGATAGCACTCATGCAAAATGGTTTAAATACATTTAATAAATCAAAATAATTAAAGTCCTCATAAATGCAGCACATATGAGAAGCTGGAACCATGAAATGTTTTTTGCATGAAAAACACCTCGCACAATGAAAGAAATAATAATTAATCAGCTAATTGTTTCAGCTAAACTTATATTTTCATAATTTTGGTTTGTGCGTAAAAAAAAAAAAAAAAGATTATTTTTTGGGCCTTCTTTCAGATAGAACAGTAAGTGTGAAAGGGGCAGAGAGAGGGGATGACATGCAGTAAAGGGCTGAGGTTAGAGTCGAACCCACAGCCACTGCAGCGAGGACACAGCCTCTGTACACGGGGTTCCCACTCTACCAGGTGAGCTAGTGGGTGCACAGTGCGTGAAAAAAAAGTTATCTTATAATACATGTGGAGTAAAAAGTACAGTATTTCCCTCTGAAGTGCAATGAAGTAGCGGAAAAAAGTGGCATGACATTAGAATACTCAAGTAACGTAAAGTTCTTGATTTTTGTACTAAAGGAGAGAACTTGAGTAAATGTACTCAGTTAAATCACACCACTGGTCAGCAGAGGGACGCACAGTAACTGAAATCCCAGTAATTGGGATCAGTGCACCAAGTATAGCAGTATTGCTTTAGCCCTGAAATTTATTATTATTAATCCAGTCATTATAAATATTCTAAAACAACATCTAAATTTGATTAAATGATTTTTTAAATGTTCCTCAAATACAGAACGTTTTTTTCCTTGTGTCAGACAGTGATTTGTGGAGAGTGAAATCAAGATGTTTTTCTATTATTTGGTACAAGTGCTCTCAACTACTTGTAAAAAGTTCTCTTACCTAAGAGAAAAAGCAAACAAAAGAAAACACTGGTGAATCCCCAAACACCAATGGGTACTACTAACAAAATAAGTACAAATCCTGTATATGAGCAAAAATAAGAGAAAATTTGTTTGTACATTGTTCCCTGCATGAGGTCAAATGTTTGTCATCTTTTTTCTTAGAGCTCAAAATATTGAATTGATTTTAAATATTTTAAAGGTCCAATGTCTAGGATTACGGGGGATTTATTGGCAGAAAGGGAATCTAAAATATTTACAGTTTTCTTACTGTATAATCACCTGAAAAAGAATTTTGTTTCCATTACCTTCGAATGAGCCATTAATAGCTACATAGGGTGTCCTCCTTTGCAGAGATTGTCATGTTGTACCACCCAGAATGAACGAGCCCAACGTGGCTCTAGATAGGGCCAGTCATGTTTTCGGGTCAGCCACCATATTTATAAGCCCCATCTGTGATGAGCAGTGTCGAAAAAACAAAGATTTCTTAACATGAAACTTTCTCATTCTGTGTCTTCACTGGTAGAAATCACTGGGGTCTGTTTAATTTATAGAGGAATCTCCCAGTAAAAACTTCCTGAACATCTAGATCTTAAGTTATCAGAGAAAAAAGGTGAGCGCACATTAGCAGGTGCTAGGCTACGAGCCATCTCCAACATGCCGAGCTACGTAGGAGAAACACTAATTTGTTACGTGAAAGTTCTTTATTCTGTGCTTTTACCTGTTTAAATCAACGTGGTTGTATGTTTTGGAGAAGAGACCTCTGCGGATAGTGCGGCTCATGGTAAAAACCTCTTGAACATCTGGAACAGAAAAAAGGTGAGCACACATTCAGTTATCAGACAAAAAAAGTAAAAATATTTAGCCGACCTTGGGCGAGCGGCCAGTCTGCAACGTGCCAAACAGCTGAGGACAAACAGACATTTGTAACGTGAAACTGTTTTATTCAGTGTTTTTGCCGGTTTTCATCACCCGGTCAATGTGTTTTGGAGAGGAAGAGACCTCCTGAATAATGAAAACCAAAGGAATTCTATATATGAGAAGTTTCAGTCGGTTGTAATTTGCAGTCCTCACTGCTAGATGCCACTCTCTTTAAGTCCTCCATACTGCTTCTTTAGGAGGAAGAGAACTGGCTCAATAATACAAGGCAGAGACATCTTCCTTTGTTTTGCAAACAGGACGATGGCCAAAAAAAAAAAGATTTTCTAACCAACGTAAAAATTTAAAGGTGGTGGACTAACAAGACACTTTTGCCAATGCTGATATGTCACCAAAGTAAAACATAAAAGGGCTGTGAAAATACATATATTTGCTTATGATGTATATGTGCTGGCAAAAAAGATGTGTGGTGAGAAAGTGTTAAACGATAATATGAAGAAAGGCCTGGAAAAGATGCCAAACTGGGCAAACTGGCTTCATTTATTTTGAAAACATGGGAAAAAGGCAATGATCAACTTGGCAAGATATGCCCCATAAATTACAACACATTTTACCTAAAATTCGTATTTTTTTTTCAAAAAAGGGGAGGCTTATTGGATTTTTTTAAATGGGAAAATGTCCAGAAAACTGTGTCTATAATTATGATTTCATATTTAAATTACGTTACAGAAAAAAGGGGATTGATACATATTTTATTTCCAACTTATTGCTAACCTGCTCTAAGTAACTCTGGTGTTACGTCAAAATGTGTTTCCCCCGTTAAAAAGTGTTCTCCACATATTAATGCAAGCGCCTCCCTCAGTGGTTAGGGTAAGGGACAGTTTGTTATTTATGAGGGGGTAAGGGGTGGTGCAAAATGGGTAAGACATTTAAAAAAATAAATAATAAGCACTGGGGAGGGACTTGTGTTTTATATTTTGGCTTAGGTGAGGGACATACAACTTTAAATGGTAGTATTTTGCATTTAATTTTTAACCTCTGAACACCAAATCCTTTTAGCGGGTTTAAAGGCATCTTTTCTTTAAAAGTTTGCAAAATCACTACATTTTTCATAGCCTGGCACTGTAAAAACAGAAAAACTAAATTTCCAACAGTCCTTTAACAAATAATTTTTAAGGAGGATTTGCATTTTGCTTCAGAAATTAGATGTTTGTTTGGTGATAACTAACACCCATGCTGTTTGCTAGTTGCATTGGGGACATACATTTGACGTGAATTAAAAATAAAAACTGTTACTTATGGTAGAGGGAGGGTGATTGATTAGGAAGAACATTCACACCCCAGCCACCCCCCTCCTCTGATAAACAAAGTACAGTCCTAAGGGTTTGGGTCAGGTTTCAATTGGAAGAAACACATATTAACACAAAAACAGTTAAGGTCTATGACAGTTCACTACCTGACCGTAAAACTTCATATAAAAGCCAAGTCCTTAGGTTGTTGGCTACCCACTGGAGATAACATTAGTTTACTGCTTAGATCACGCATACTATATATATATGTATGTGTGTGTGTGTGTGTGTGTGTGTGTATATATGTTTAAGATTTTGTCAATATAGACATACTAGACACAATGTCAGCTTGGTAAGAGTCTTCACAATTCAGTCATTCAGTTAATTTCAGTGACACCATGAGCACCAAAGAAGACAGTATTACTGGCATAGTAAACACAAGAGATGCAAAAAAGAAACGATTAGTATATGTAGAAGACTATTTTTAAAAACACTAAGGAAAAATGTCTAGTGAAATAAAGTCACATTTATATATTTAAAATTCTTTCACAGAATTCTTTAAATTTTTAAGCAATTTTAGGTCATTTCTCAGTTTTTATTTCTTATTTTTGTTTTACTGTCTTATTTTGTGGCAATTTTTTGTATTAATTATACTAATTATACATTTTTGGGGGGAAAAAGCCAATTTGTCAAGGTTTCAAAAGGTTAAATGAATAATTTGACTGTATTTGCTATCTTTGCTGGGCAACAGGCTCCTTGTTAGAGGAATTAAAAGTCAGTCCCATATAAACGCCTGTCCAAAATATTAGCCTGTTTAGTTCCCTGGTTTAAGCAAAGGATAGTCCGGGCTATTAATTAAAGTGTTATTGTATGTAGTTAGTTGACTACATTTTCGAAAATGTTGTACATGTTTTGAGATTAAACTACAAGATTTAAAAAGAAAAGTGGCGGCGTTTTATTTTAAACGACGGTCCTCGTCACCATAACTGTGTTTTAAGAGAAACTGTGAGAAAAATTAAAGCTAGCGTTAGCTGGCTAACGTAGAGATACTGGCTGTCGGCGTGTACGTTTGTTGGCGCTCGGCGACAAAGACAAACCAACGTTAGCTTTTAACAACCGGCTAACTGTTTACTTCTGCTCTTCATGTTGTTTCATTACCTGTGTGACTAATACTTTGCGTTAAACGTTAGCTACTTGCCGTTTGTTGATAAAGGTAGTCCACTGATTCATTCACCCATTTGACATATGAGCTGTCAGCAGCTGTGTGTACCGGCGTTGCAGTCCCGTCAGGTGAGCGACAGGTGATGTTGGTTTGCTACTGCTTCTTCTTCTTCTTCTGTGCGTTTTACGGCAGTTGCATTACTGCCCCCTGCTGGATACAGCCGAACTCTTTCATCCTAATCTGTCACAACCATAGACTGTAAATAACGATACAGTCTTTAAATACAGTCTATGGTCACAGCCCTCTAATGAGTCCTCTTACTGCCAAATACCTAAAAAAACAATCTCCTCCCTTCCCTCGTGCAGAAACACTCAATCACTCCTTTCACTCCTTCGTCCTTCCCTCTGCAGTCCCGTCATCAATACCTGTCTTTCCACCCCATATTTTCTGCAGAAAATAAGCTCATGCTCCGCTGTCTCCCCCTCCTCACACTGGCTACCGGTGTACTTCCGTTTTCGGCCACTATGTAAATTTAGCATCATGTCGCACTTCCTGGGGGCTTGGGTTACACAGCAGGCCACTGGGATGTTTCCCTACAACAAAGAGTGTATTGTTAAGGTTGTTGTGACCAGTTCTCAACCTACTAATAATCACCTGTTCTCGTCTATTACTTCCACTATTTCCATCCCCTCCCACTTTGTTCAGTATAGCATGTAAATATGCTGGTACCATTACAGTCTGGGCCTGCACCAACTTTCTTATAATATATCCATGACAGGTGACATCATTCATAGTATTTGCTACTTCCGGTCACCGCCGATTTGAATCAACTACAATTCCGGTTAGTTTTTAATGTAAAATATTTATCTGCTGTGTGTTTGTTTTTTCAATGACCCATAGAAAAGTATAGACTTTTAATGTGAAGGCAACGTCTTCATTTCCCAGTCTCGTTTTAAATGTTTTCTGTTTAATTATAAACGCCTAACAAACATTTAAAAATATTTCCAAATTTTCATATACTGTATTTAAATGTAGTAGCCTGGTGTTTTGTTTTGTTTTAAAATAAATTAAAGGTAAAGGTTTTATGTGGAACTAAAAGATAAGATAAGATAAGATAAGATAAGATAAGATAAGATAAGATAAGATAAGATAAGATAAGATAAGATAAGATAAGATAAGATAAGATAAGATAAGATAAGATAAGATAAGATAAAACTTAATTTTAAATTTCTGTGCAGTTGAAATACTAAGTTAGAGGAGTGCAGATATAAAGCGTGCAATAATGACTAACATGACAAAATATAAAAGCATGTTTTGTGATTAAACTACAAGATTAGCCTGTACGAGCAATATGAGAAAATCAGGGTTCATCAAAAAAAAAAAAAAAACAAGACCCCCCTCCAGAGCCCCCAATGTTCTCAAATCCGAGAAGCACGCCTGCTTTTACTGATCACCTAAAACTGACACTGACACAGTCCCATTTCGACAAATTTAATTACAGACACAGCATAAAACATTTAGCCAACATTAACACATAAACCATTTTCTTCAACTATCCCTCATTCCTGAATTTCTTTTCTAAAACATATTAACTCCTCTGTGGACCCTTGAAGGTGCAGATGCCCTCAATCCTGTGATAAACAGTTGAGGTGTTGTTTTGTACAAAAACTGTGGCTTCTGGCTGCTGTTGTAAAATAAAAGATACAGATATACATTACAGCGGTAAAATAAATGAGCAATATACAAATGATATGGTCTTATGGTAAGACACTTTCCCCTTTGTAACCTGTTTCTCTTCAGCTGCACTTTCTGTCGTCACACTGTGAAGTAAGTGAGGCGCACACAGAGGCAGTGACGCTGGGTGGTTGGTGAGGGGGCGAGAGGCTCGCAGACAAACAGAGTGTGACGGGTCCGCTCAGCCAAGTCGGGACAGAGGGTCACGCTTTCAGCAGAGCTAGAGACAAGGTCGGCCATGATGAGACCGACAAGCAACACTGGTGGAGATTACACATGATAAGCCTTTGTTCACCCTGTGGCCTCTCGCTTGGTCTCATTTTCTCTTCATTCTCCTTCACCGGCTGCCCTCTCATATCTCTCTTCAACAAAGTCAAATGTTTACTATTTTATTTGCTTCCACTGAAAGTAATTTGGTTTGTTTAAACATCTCTGCCTCCCTGCTGTGTAGCTTGTGCAAGGACATTTTTCTTTCCTTTAATGAGGGCAAGGAGGCAATGCAAGAGACAGCTTTTACTACCTACTTTTATTCATGCACGCACGCACATACACAAAGAGCAGCTTCCTTGATTTAGAGAGCTTGTACTGTACTGTTACAAGAACAGACAGTTAGCAAACCTGCCACACTTGACTCCCACACAGTCACTGAGCTGTTTCTGTCAGCAGTGAGTGGGAGAACATGGCACCGCAGTGTGTTTGCTAACAGTTAGGAAGCCGAGCAAAACACACACTCACTCACACACACACATAGACATACACACACTGCACAAACACAACATTATCACTGTTTACACATACTGCCTGTTGAAGCTCATATATTCACAGAGCAACTGTGCAAACTGCAATAAAACTTACATCAGCCTGTGTGTGCCCACAACAGCTGGTAATTGTGGAAGTAACCAGACTGTGAAGGCCAGATATACGTGTAGAAAAAGTATCTGTGCAGTTTGTCAAATTGTGCAGGAAATACTGTATGCAGTATTGAATAATACTATAATAAAGCAGAGTGATAATAATGGAATAATTGTTTATTCTGCTAATTAAACCAGAAAAAAAGGTGTTGAGTATCACATATTTGCCAGAATTCATTAGTTTCCAGCTAACAATCTGATCATATTTAAAGTGGAGCACGTCGCCAAATCAAACAAAAAATGCCACGGGCAGAAAATTTAAATTAGTTCATTCAGATTTTGTTGCCTCTCCCTTTTGAAAATAGAGAAATGAGAGTTAAACTTTATACTGTCATTTATTTGATGAACATGTCAGCAAAGGTAAAACTGTGTCCGTTTGCATAAAAAACAGATAAACTTTTCTTTCTTTCTTTTCTTTCTTTTTACAAAGCCGTTTGTGTCTATTTCCACTAGAGGACTCTCTGCACCACTTTCTATCTTAACAGCATCACAGAGCACATTGAAAGCAGACGTGTTGGAGGGGTTTCAGCTCTCCCTGAAGAGGGCGGCCTTGTCAAGAGCCTTTAAAGAAGCTTTGAAATACACCATTTTCCACTCTCATTTTATGAATTAACAGCATACACACCTACTGTAATATCTTACACACTAAAAACAAAGCAGCCTTGCAAACATGCTAAAAAAAAAACACCTAAAAAGACAATATTCTTTGAATTATTTTGTGAGAAATGATCAAAAACACTAATAACAGCACACAAAAACCAGAGCAGCACATTAACAAAAAGTCAATCAAATAAACTGAATGAACACAAGCTGTAAAACGTTTAACTGCAGCCCCTGTGGCAGCGCTGCGCTCAGCTCAGGCAGTTGCAGCTCATGTGGTGTGTGCTCGCTGCTCTTTGTTCTAACCAGAGCATATGCCACAAGCCCTCACTGCTTTTCCTCAACAGCTGCTAAGCCCATTAAATCTGCAGCCAGCCACCGGAGTGGAGGGCTTGCGGGGAGGGAGGAGGGCTCGACTAAACCATGCACTGTTCCTCCATAACCCCAGGGGCTGCACCACAGAAATGTTCAACATGAATGTAGATAATCAGAATGAGCCGTGTGCATCCCGCTTGATGCATCTGCTCTGTGTGCAATAGCAAAGCCATGTCTATTGATCAAATTCAATTTAAATCAGATTATTATAATTTTATTTCTGTCATGTGCTTGGATCATATGGTGAGATGATTACCTGGGCAGTATATTGACGTAGTCTAGACTTCAGAAAGTGCAGTCAGTCTATTCTACGAGGTGCCTTTAAAGGAGAATTTATGAGCAGTGTGGTGATTACCCAGCATCCATTCTGCATCATTTAGTGAACCAACACTCTGCCTGTTTGCTCTGCAGTCCTGAGCCTCAGGCTCTGAAGCTCAATGGCTCCCAGTGCTTCTATTTGCTGTGCTGCAGGATATCACAACACTATTCATTTCCAGGCTTCACATCACCTCATTAAACTGACCTGTCCCTCTGCGTGGTATTAAAGCTTTATGAAGACTTTCCCTCCTTAGAGAAAAATGCAGTATGTGTCACTTTTATTTTCGTCTCCGTTTGGCTCATTTCGAGGCTCGGTGATTTGCCTGGATTTGCTTCACACCTCCATCTTGAGGGGGCTCCAGTTTGTCCATAACCTCACTGCACTCAGCTGGTGAGACGCGCCACAGCCAAGGGATTAACCACAGCTTCTGATTACCAGCCCACTGCTGCACCCGAAGGAGGATTTTGTACTCAAATCCCAAACAACTGCCGACAAACGTCTGGATCACAATGCTCATACTATGTCATATTCATTTAAATCATTGTGGAGATATCAACCGTTTCCTGCCATTAGGATGCAGTTTTATAATACAGCTATTGGCAGACAGCATAAGTGTCGCAGCCTGACCCCCCTAATTTTATCAGGTCAAATATTACACCACTATATGAAGGCAGTAATTATGGTATAAAATGGGGGGTGGGGGGCATCACTTCCCAATATTCAAATATGCACAAAATGCCCCCACCCTCATCCCTGCCAATATACTGATTTTAAAACATGATGTTAATTACAAAAATACTGCTATGCTTTATCAGTAAACCATGCTCAACCAATCCAAAATAATTATTAGCAAATGAAATAAGAATTGACAATAACCTTTACAAATTGCTGCCAGTATTATTGCTACCATATCTAGTATAGAGTGCCCCAGGGATGATGTTTTTCTTTGAGCCAACCTGAAAACTAATGTCACCCTGCTGTGTGTAGGTGCAATCAATGTCTAACACTGCAGTGTCTCTCTATAAAGTCCTTCTGGAATTATGTCTTTTTCTATCTAGACCAACCTGGAACTTAATGTCCTGGTTCTCTCATCAAAAATCCAATGGGATGTTTTTCGCCGGATGTTGAATTAAAGCAAAAAATAAGCACTGTGACAAAGTTTATGAAACTTGGGCTACATATTTTGTTTAGCAAGATAATCTTCACAAATGAACATCACTTTTTTGTTTTTTGAAGTGTAAATACAATCACAAGAAGTAAAAAGCTAAAGTTAGGCTATATACAAACTACACTATGGATCCATGATTTAACTTCACCACCACAAGGCTGTATGTTCGGCATGATGCCGTTCTGTAGCATCAGTTAGCTGCTTGTTAGCAACCATCTTTTTTAAGACACATAAAAGCCTGAGGGAGTTGGGTACTAACTGACATTTTATGTTGTAGAACAAAACGTGAAAGTCTCTTCAGCTTGTGTTAACCACATACTTTATTTAAGGCTTCTAACTAAAAACTCATTCAAAAATACCATTGACTTTGAGACGAGGGAACCAGTGGTGCTGAAAAGCGAATGAGTTTCTAGGTTTTAGGGCTCATTACTGGGGTTCTCTATTGGCAAGGGACCCAAGACCATGGATTTATAAAGCGACCTAAATACAGCATTCACTGTGGGGCCTGGTTTATTCCTATGAAAGTTACTCAGTGGCACATGAAGCCAAAAAGGTTTTGTTTCGGAGGTATGAATACTCAGATCTTCTGCATTATAGGGCCCATTGAACAAGCGGAGTGGAGACTAACAGCACCCAAACACTGGCAAATGCAGCCAAGCAGCTAACTTAGGCCAGCTGAACAGCTAACTTCTGGTAAAGCGCTCTGCTAACTTGAATGGAGATAAAACTAATTAATCTTGTGGCTTTTCTAGACTTTTCGAATGTTATCTGACTAAATGGATCAAATCCTAATAGTGAATAGTTTTTTTTGTGATCAAAAATGTATCCATTGATTTACAGATGTCTCTTTCACAAAGTAAGTCTATGGTAAAAAAGTTTTTTTATGGTCCCATGACATCACATGTCAGTGTAATTCCACTTTTGGTCATTATGAAAAATTACTTTCAAAGCCAGACGCTTTGACGGCCTTTGTTGAACCAATCCTCACCAATCTGCAGTATTCATACTGATAAACTCAAACTGAATATTAAAAAAAATAGCTGCACAGATTTGTTCATTTACTTTAAGCCATGTTAGCCCACAGCCTTATTATCTTGTGAAATGGAGCAGAGAACATGGGGTGTGGGTGAAACAACAGGTAGAGAGAAACCAGGCTTCAGTGTAAAATGTGTGGTGGTGGTGGTGCTGGAGAGGGTCTATTACTGCTGAATCTTCCCAGAGATGCTATTTTCATTCAAGATAAATTGTACTGTGGAGCAGGGACAAATATTGTGCTTGTCGCCTCTTCTTTTGATAACCAAGGTTAGGGAGGAGGCCTGGAGCGGCATGCATTTAAACATCTTCTTTTGCCATCTCCGAGGTGGTGCCTGTCCTCGGGGCCTTGAAAGCTGCCTCTACCTGCCTTCCGGTGAGTTTATCGGCCTGCAGCCCACAGAGCACTCTCTTCCATAGACTCACACTGGAGATTAATTACACAGCGGAGGTGAGGGAAAAAACAAAGGCCAATCCATCTGCGTCAGGACAAGTGGACAGCGCCATGGTGCAGTGGGTGAGTGCTTTGACAACACCATCTATCACAGGGACGACCATTACGCAAACACAAGGTCAGGGTGCTACCTGTGTCTTTTGCCCCTGAGCCACAGCACTGCAACCCTGGTTGCACCTCTAAGCTTGTTGGCCTTCTGGTCACCTTTTCCTTTTTCATCCTAGTCCTCAGAACATCAGGTGAGGCCGACCCGTTGCCACACTGCAGAGAAAGCCACTATGGGTTCTCCAAGGTAGCAGGCGACTGACAGCGGGCTATCAGTCCCGGCCCGCAGACTGATGATAGATAACTGAGGAAATTGCTGAGGAGTAGGAGCCATTTACCGGCTGTGATTTATTTAGCGTTGGTGCTGTTGCTACCCTGAGACAGGCAGGCTTTATAAAGCCAGCACAGCAAGTGTGACAGGCCAGGGTCGAGCCGGGGTTATCTGCATGATGGGACACTGTGTGGAGCTGCTGAGCTATAGCATATTAGGTCAGTCAGTTAATGATATCGGCATTTGATCTCCAAATCTAATCTGTCGGGCCATCACTGAAATTAAGTTGCACACTCCACCTTAACCCTTAACTGTGTTTCAGGGTTTAGATCTTTAATTTAAAGGGCACTCCAACAATTTAACACACCAAAGGCTGTTTTCATTTCACAGGTAGTAGGCATCTGTATACGTGACTAAAGTTGCATAAAGCATTTTGTGGCTTGAGAGAGCTACGTGAAATCTAATCATCTGCATCAAGTGATGTCACTTGAAACAGTTGGGACTGAAGACTACAAGTATGAGCATGAAACAAACCTGCTGGTATGGAGTTAGTCAGAAGTGATCTTACCAGATCTGTATCCTGCTCCTTGTCTCTACTTGAGCCCCAAAGCTACGTGAACTACTTCTAGCATAACAAACCTGAATCTACCAACTCAACTGTTTGCAATCAAGTTGCACAGTAGGTAATGTAGGCACCAGGTTTTAACAAAGAAGAAGAATGTCTTTATAACAGACAATTGCCTAGAAGTAATACAAGCAGCAAGTAAAAAGTATAAAAAATAAACATCTTATCATACAGAATGGCCCCTTTCAGTCTTATTTGATAGTATACCCAGTGTTCAGGAGTAACTAGTTAAATTTAACTGAATTACAAAATAAATGCCAGAGTAATCATGTAAAGTTACGTTATATTTTGAATTACAGTAACTTAGTAAATTGGCGATTACAAAGAGGTTACATCCGGATATATTATTTTCAGTAAAAAGCACATATGTAAAAAAAGACAACAAAAAAAAAACCTTGAACAAGCACAACAAGTTTCAGCTTCTCAGTCCAGAGGATTTGTTCCTTTGCTACTTATACCTCTCTAAATCTTTGGGTTTTGGACTGACACATTTTTACAGATAATGCAGACACTGGAGCTTGTGGAGCAGAAATTAGCAGCCAGCAGACACTATTATAATACATCATCTAAATGTGGGCAGCCAATATATGTGCTGCGTCCCACTTCCATAATACCTAACTTATTGTACACAGTAGACTTATATATACTAACTGACAGAGTATAGGCAACTGATTTTACTTATTCTGCAAAACATCTGACACTTTTATACTAAATGAAAATGATACATTATTTGCACCCAAGCATGTCAACCAAACATTGAAATATCACAGCTAACTTCACAAATAGAGATCAAAATGTTTCTCCAAGACTTTAATTATGTATTTTATATATTCCTGGAGCACCATTCAAATTTTGCTTTCATCTTTTCCAGCTGTGAGCAGCTCCTCCATTTCCTATGTTTAATACATTGTGGGACAATAATGTCCATCAACACAAAAAACGAAGGCCTTTTTTAATATGCATACTGACTTCTTGAGTATACTTACTACATTTCCAATGAGAATACAAATCTAACTCAGATCAAGTATGTATGCTGCAGCTATCATCCGTGTTGGTAGCAACACGTGTTTACAACGGCGCAGTAGAGCAAAAGCGTTAATGGGTTGAATAGCCTGCCTTACTGCAAAAGATGTGATGAATATATATTACAGCAAGCAGCAGATTTTACTGTAGCAGTGCAACTCCAGTTGCCTGAACAAGCGGGCAGGCTGTGGTCCATAAATGTGATTTGCAAAACAGGAAGCTCACAAGACTGTAAAGTATACATGTGTTCTGCTCATAAAAACTGGCTCACAAATCTTATCGATCAGGTTTAACTAACCTCGTTTCTCTGGGCTGTATGTGCTCCTATAGAAAGAAGCTAAAAGTATACTATGTAGAATTTATTAAAAACAAACAAACAAAAAAACCCCAATGTTCCTGAGTTTAATTGAGTAATGGCAGGAAAAGTGTTTCTGCAAAGCATTATGATGTCTTAGAGAAGTTGACCTTTGACCTTCCAGATATAAAAGGTCATCACTTTATCATTTTGTACTATGAGATGTTTGTGTAAAACTTTGTTATTAGCATCTGAATTCTTGAGTTAAGGCCAAAAACATGTTTTGGGAGGTCACAGTGACCTTTGACCTTTGACCATTAAATGCTAATCAGTTCATTCATGAGTCTAAATGGACGTTTGTGCCAAATTTGAGGAAACCCACTCAGTGCCTTGTCTAGATTTTTTTCACTGGGTGGCCCGAGTGGGGCGCTGACTGATGCAGGGATTACATGAAGGACGAACGCTGCTGTGGGCACACGCGTCAGCAAAGCTTCAATTTACCATTTTTGTCTCCACTACCCATACCTGCTTTTCTGTCACATTACTGCCTCTCAGGTTTAAAACTGAATTGCACCTATAAATGAAAATTCAGTTTACTTGTAAATGAGCTCAAACTGACCGGGCAGAAAGCCAGTCATGATGGGGAGACACCTGATGTGGCCAATCAGATTTGAGGGGTAGCCTGTGCCACCCTAGGCTACTCAAAGCCTTCTTGAGATGTTGTGTTCATGACAATGAGATGGACGGACAACCCGAAAACATAACGGCTCCAGCCATGACTATTGCCGACGTAGAGGCATAAAAAGAAAAACTACGACCACCTGCGTGAAGTACCAGAGCAAACTGAAGTACATCAGGTACATGCTGCTATTTTTGTTGCTGATAATGTCAAATAGACTCATCTATCGTAAGCATATCATTAAGCCAGTGTCTGTGCACATTTGTCAGGGATTTATTATATACTTTCTGGCTTAAGGGCTAAAATAATTTGTTTGTATATGCAGGAGTACAACAAATCTGTTTCTGTGTTATAAAAGGTTATGAAACCCTCATGACTATACTAAAGGGGTTAAGGGTAAGCCACATGGCAGCATGCAGACTGTTTCTTCAATTCATTCTGAATTTATTTCCCCTTTAAGCAGAGGAGAAGTAAATCAGATGACTGCCTGAAGTCTTCTTTTCATCTGAAAACTAAATTTAAGGGAGTGGATTGCCAAAAGAACCAGTATCCCTCCACTGTCCCAATATACTGAGATGACAGTAGAGGACATTTTTGTGGACTGTAGCCCCAGCAGTCTCCTTTCTCTCTCAGATTTTCCACTGGGCGAGCGGTGAATTGAAATGTTGTGCTGTAAGGAATCTGAAATGTCAGGTCTGTGTGACTCTGACGGTGCACAGACGTTTGCACAAAGAAACATGCATGGGGACAGTTGGGAGGGCAAAACCCAGGGCTCAGCGTGCTGCAGCCGCACACAGTCCCACCGAACGTTAAGTCTCTGCCAGCTGCATGTTTTATGACAACACATTAAAGAGGAGCCTGGAAGTCTAGCGTGCGAGCCTTGCATTGTCTATCCTCTGCCAGCGAGGAACCAAACCTGGCACGCTTTAGTGAACAAAGAGTTCCAAAGACTCTGGCTACAGGCTGTTCCCTTGAAATCTAACTCGAGACAATAGAAACAGAAGGGAGAGGAGTGTAGGAGAACGAGAGGCTGTGTGTGTGTGTGAAGTTTGCGGTAGGCGTCGGCAAAGGCCTCCTGAGGGCGTGTGTGTGTTGGGAGTGGGTGAGGAATGCTCGGGTCGGGCCAGTGGCTGAACTGGGTTGATCTGCTGGTGCAGACAAGGGGGAATCCAGATCGGCGATGACAGGAATGTGAGAGCAGGATATCATTAGACGCATGGGAGCTGCAGCCCAGGCCTCAAACACACAGCAGGCAGCAATGCAAACAGATACACAGAGATAAACTGACACACACACACACACACTGGGAGAGTTATTGCAGCACACATGCAGGGATTGAACATTAAGGTGGATCAAAATGGCAGCCGCCTCATGGACCTGAAACATTACGCTGTGGTATGCAGAGCTGTCGTATCCTCCCCTGCTTCTATTTCAAAAATCTTTTCATTCGTGTCCAACCTAGATGTAATGTAGAGCCACAGTGTTCTTATGATGTTAGTTAAACTTCTCAAAAACAACTTGAGCACTCCACCTCAGCCCTCTACTGCATAGTAAAGTCTAGCCAGCTAGATTACTGTAATGTGCTGCTCACAGGAATACCTAAAATAAAAACTACATCTCTTCTAAAATGCAACTGCCAGAGTTTTAACCACACATAACACCTGTGCTGAAGTCACTACACTGGCTTCAGGTGAACTTTGAACATGTTACCTGATGACAAAAGAAGTGCTCAAACAGTATTATCTATTAAAGTTAATTTGAAGACATTCCTTATGCTGCACATTATTATCCTCTTCTGTTGGTCTAATTTGAGTTTTTATTGATTTTAACAACTTTTTTTTTTTTTTTTTTTACCAGTGGTCACTGGCATGTCTTTGTATCTCTTTTTTTGTTTTTTCTTCATCTTAATTATTATGTTATGAGTTTTAATTTTAATGGATTTGATTCACTTGTATGGTCTGTTGACATCACATTGTGCTTCACCCTGGAATGAAATGTGCTATATAAATTTTGCTTGCTTGGTTGCCAGTAGTATTCAGATCTTTTATTCAAAGGACACTCCAACAATTGAACACACCAAAGGTTGTTTTCAGGTTTCAGGTGGCAACTGCGTACGTGAAAAAAAAAATGTGCATGAAGCCTTTTGTGGCTCCAGAGAGAGCAACATGAAATCTGATCAGTGGCTAAAGTCACTTGTGTCAGTGCTGGTTGGAGCTGAAGACTACAAGTTTGAAAATCAAACCAACTTGGTGTGGAGTTAGAAAGAAGTGATCTTACCAGACACCTGTAGTCTGCTCCTCATCTCTGCAAGAGGCTAGCAGCCTGAAGCTACACGAGCTACCTCTAGCATAACACGCCTGAATCTAATGACTCAACTGTTGGTGATCAAGTTGCATTGTGGGTAATGTAGGCACCAGGTTTTGACAAAGAAGGAGACTCCTTACATGCTCTTTATATCTTATAACAGAACATAAAATTAAAGAATGTTGGTCTAAGTAGATATAGCTATACATTTAATGCATGTCAGAAATAAAAAGTAATGCTTTTATTTTTATTTTTTTAAGGATAATATTTTACACTGAAATTAAATGTAGTAGGAGATTAAAGCAGTGGTGAAGGAATATGCAGATCAGTCACTTAAAGGAACAGTGCACCCCAAAATAAAAATACATTCATTCCTCTTACCTTCAGAAAACCCTCATTCAACAGTAAAAGCAAGAATTGCTTCAAGTTTCCTATTTGCTGGTTATGAAGTAGCTCCAGTGTCTAAATCTTGATGATATGACTGATAAGACTCATGTTTCTTTAGTTTCAAGGTTTAAAGTTAATCCCACAATCAAAATGACATATTTTTCCTCTTACCTGTAGTGCTATTTATCAGTCTAGTTCTGGTTTGAAGTACAAAGTGTTGTGTGAGATATCGGCTGTAGAAATGTTACTCATCTACTGCTAGCTCACCTTGCACCACTGAGGTAGCAAAAGTTATAGTTTAGCAGAGGAGGACGCCATTGATGTTCACATCTTCTGTGGTCATGAACACGAGCCTCTCATCCATGAGTAGATGTAAACTCTCTTGAGTGGAGTAATACAGTTCTGTAGATGGGTAGAAAAAATAGTTCGCACATGAACCTACTCACAAAGTCTTTGGATTATCTTAAGTAACCGGATCATGGTTTCTGTAAGAGACATTGCTGCTGAGTTTTTCAAATATATGTTTTTTTGGCGCTTCGAGCACCATGAGCCAAGTTTCATCTAGTTCCATTATATTGGAGAGAAGGCAGACATCTCTACTGCAGATACCTCCAACAGACAGCCACTCACACAAAACAATCCAGACTGATGAATAACACGACAGGTAAGAGCAAATATATGTAGTTTTCCCTTTAAGTAAAAGGAGCAACACCGAAACACTAAAAGTAAACTTTGCAGTTAATTACTAAAAGTTTACCTAAAGAGATCCCCGGACCATGAAAAATGTCCTGGCAGGTTGTTCCATCTGTTTCCTTTTCATTTTTACAATCACATTAAACTTCTGAACTCACAGACCACACACTGATACACACAACTGAAGTGTACAGAGTTGAAGAAGAAACCTGGCCTGGGACGAAGCCATGAGTCATGTTTGGTGAGGAGGGAGATGATTTTAACTGAGGTAGAGGATGAGAGGGTCAGAGACACTGCACAAACTTTGGGTCTTTTATCTGTATATCTGAGGGATGTTTCTGTCTTTTGTGAAGCAGCAGGCTTGTTTGGCAGACCTTTTTCTCTGACTTTACAGTGCCTGAAAGCAGACTGCAACATGAGTATTTCACCACATAGCAGGCTTTAAAAGTTTATTCCCGCAGGTGTAGTTATCATTCCAGTGCTTTATAGGAAAACCTTGCTTTAACCTTTCCTTGGAAATTGAAGGTTGTTTCGTTGCTATACATATTCAGATGCTTGAAATGCAGGGACCAACCTTGTTTTAAATAAAATGCATGTATGCGTATCTGAGATGAGCTCATTTGCAATTTAGATGTGCTTAATTACCTTTATTTGCATGCATCAAATTCCTACAGCTGGGCTCAATTTATTGAATGGATTTTTTTTACATAACCACGGGTTGCTTGTTTTCTAACCCACTGAATATTGATTCAGAAACCACAGAGCCAGTGATTTTAAAGATCCCATATTGTGAGAAGTCAGAATCTAAAGTTTTGTTTTTTATTATAAAGCAGATATAGCTACTATAAAAATACTACTGAAGTATCAAAACACTCAACCCACAGAGAAATACAGTCTGTATTCATGAATTATGCTTTTAAACAAGCCGTCCAAACTTCTGTGAAGTTGTGATGTCACAATTATACTATATAAAGGTATAAAGTGCTGCCGTATCATATATCATAGACTTTATATATAGATGGACGATGAGTCCCCACTTAATCTCACTATACACACTGAAGCCAAAATATCCCCCAGACAGCTGCTGACATCTTGGTTGAGTTCCCGCCCATACACCCATCCGTCCAATCACGAACAGCACCATTGAATGCGGGCACACTGCAGCATTAAATAACATAGCATTAAATAACTACTTAAGACCAAACTTATCAGAAAAACAAACAACTGAACAAACATCAGAGGGATAAGAACAACATAGAATGAAAGAAACCATCTTTGGGGAAAAAATTACTTGGTCTGTAGTAGTGTAGTTTTTAGTTTGGCCCATGTCCCATTCACTATATGGAGGGAGTGGGATTTATGACCTATACAGCAGTCACGGGATGATCGAGATGTTTTGGCTTCAGTTTTGGGAGCTGTCATGTCGTCCATCTTTATTATACAATCTATGGCTGTTACAGTGCAGATGTGGCAGACCTGGAAAAGCTGACCAATCAGAGCATTAAAAGCTTTAAAAGACAGGCACTAAAACATTTCACACACACACACGCACAGCATTTCAGATAAGAGTGAACACAATCATATTCAGGCAGACAGTATGAGAGAGCTAATTTGTATTTCGAACATTAACGCATGGAAACATGCTCAAGTAGAAACCACACAAACAAATATGAATCTGAGAATGAGCATAATATGGGACCTTTAATTCTGCAGAAACACATAAAACTAACAGAACAAGGTGATGGTCTCTGGGAGAATTACACACAACATGTAGTATCACGTCTCTGGTATCTAATTCAGACAGTGGGTGAGGAATAACACCAACAGTAGATTTGCTTTCTGTGTCAGCACAGCTCATTTTAAGATAAACAGGGCGGCCGCAGAGCTACCCGCTGAAGGAACACAGCTACCTTCCGACTGAACGCACTAATAGCATGTAGGCTCCTCTCTGCCACTGAGCATCACACTCTGCAGCAGGAAGGCCCAGTGGAGCGAGAGGGATGACAGGAGGACGGAGGAGATGAGGAGGCTCTGTGTCCGAGACCTGCTGCAACAGATACAATAACACTGCGAGAACAGCACAAGGCATATTGCTATTCAGACAGAAAGAGCAGATTTTTTTTGAGACTACGTATCCCTGTGTGCCTGCCTGAGGGTTACACACAGTATTATGAGAAGGATTTGAGTTGACACAAGTCACAGTCGCTTCATCGCCGGTGTGGAGGAGGAAGAGGAGGAGGAGGAGGGGAGATGAATTATTCAACCAGCCTGCGCTGCTCGGCTCTGACGTCTTGTTGTGTCTTATGGGGAGGTGAGGGGAGCTGGCGACAACAAGCAGCACCTCCTCGCAAGGCGGCCGTCACATGACAGCCCCAGGATAGAGCATCCAAGGAACCTCAATTTTCCCGAGGACAGGGCATCATTTCAGAGAGCAGCAGTAGAATAATAGCTCCCTCTCAAAATGACAGCCATCGCTGCGGCACACCATCACAGATTGCTGGTCTATCACTCCCCACACACACAGGATGAAATGACAGCCCTGCCCCGCTGATAGCAAGGCATCTCAGCCTGAGTAAGTGTTCCTTCTGGCTTAGCCCGGCTTTGATGTTATTATACCATAGCAGTGCAATATTCAGCTCCAAGATTTACTACCTGCTGCTGGGGTGATCTCTTAAAGCTCAGTGTTTGTGAAGCTGAGAAAATGGAAGCCTGAAAAAAAAAGACGAAACAGGAACGCTTGATCTATTCTGTAACACATTTCTCCCGTCAAGCAGAAACTCTATTATTCAAGAGCAAATGTAGGACATGAGTATTATCAAAACAGACCCAGCATCAGTCTCTCTGCTCAGCTGGAGAATTACAAACGTAAAAAAGAAAACAGAGAATTAAGCGTGTTTTCTGCTTTCCCTCTTTCTTTTCCATTTAGCGAATGAGCAGTGAGAAATCAAAATTGTTTACCCTTAAAACAGGATTATTGTGTCTCGCGGTTGATGGGATTTAGCAGTCTGCTCTACCTCAGCACACAAACAAATATGTTTATCAGAAGGCATAAAAAAAGAGAGAGAAAGTCGTTTCTTGTGGTGTAACTTAGTCGTTTATTTTAATTCCACAAATTTTTCAAAAAAATTACAAAATACTCAAATGGAGAGAACACAGGACTCACAATTTTTCTTATTATTTCTACTTTTTGTTTACATTGTGTCATCCCATGGCGACTACTCATATATACAATAAGCTTCAAGATACCAGTATATATATAAATCTTAGCAGTCAGAATTTACATTCTGCTATTGCCGCTTTGAAACAAGAAGCTAAACCATTGACAACACTTAACATCAAAGGTTTTGGAGACACAAAAAGAGGGAGTAAAAGGCAAGGGAACCGTCAGGAAAACGAGGCAAAGGTGACGATGAGGAGTACGTCGTCGGGAGAGAGACAGAAATCGATGGGAGATGGCAAGACAAAGTGACAGGTTTCTTGTCGGGGCTTCAGAGACTTTTTTGGATTTTTAAAAAGGGGGGAGTGGTGCATGAATTTGATGTTTGCAAGCGTTTAAATGTAAATTATAGTGCTCCAAGGGAAGATATGGTCACTTTTAAAATGCAAGTACAGTTTCTTCATTTGGTTAACTGAAATTTAAAAAAAAAAAAGCCACAGTTTTCTAAATGTCCATGACGGTCAAACAGTCTTAGTGCATGGAACAAAAGCGAAACTCATGTCATGGCTACAGCGAAAAAACAAAACTTGGGCTCGTGTGCACTCGTATGACAGGTCAGCACAACTTTTAACAGTCAGTGGCACACACACAAACACACACCGCTCCTGAGGCCCAGGAGTGTGTGCGTGTATCCCTAAGGAACCAAGGCAAAACATTGTGACGAAAAACACACGCGCGCTCACACACAGTCATCGACCCTCTACCTCCTGGTGGTCACGTGTTGGCAGGCCCCCCTCTAGTGTCACAGTGAACATTATTACAGCCTAGTTGGAGGATGACTCAGTCGCATGTGAGCCCTGCAACAAACGTGACGTGACTGGACCAGGTGGAGAAGAGGGGACACCCACAACACAGACTCATAACCATTCACACTTTTAAAACAATCCTGAAGTCCTGTTCAGCTCCTGATATTGTGAAGTTAAAATTCAGGTCCTGGTAATTAAAAAAAAAAAAAAAAAAACTTGTGGCAATGTCAGATTTCTTCAGTTGAGCCAAATGTGTTTCTGGCGTCCACATGTTTAAAATCATAATTAAAATCATTCTCTGTTAAAACAAAAAATTTATGACGAATCACTCCAACGTGTTGACTTAAATATTGATTTTAGGCAAAAGGATAAAAACCAATCGGGTGGAGCTCGAGCTCTCAGTGCAAACTTTAGTTTTTCTTTTGAATCCACGGCTTCAGCGTGCACTCCGCAGAGGCCTCGGTGACGGCTGCGTCACCTCTTCAAGTGTTTCAAATCATCAACTCAACACGTTGAGTTTACACATTCTGACAACCTGCTGCGTGTCAAAGGTGTGTGATGAATGGATGTGGGTGTGACAGCTTTATGGTTTACATCATGTATGTGGGACTAAATCTAACACAGTGATGTCAGAGGAACGTCACAACCGAACCACAACTCTCTCAGAAACTGCTCGTATAATGCCATGGTGATCCCCTCTGAAACAAGGGATAATGCTTCAAAACAATTATATTGGAGGTTGAAACGACTTGGTTTGGAGTCCACACCTAGTAATAATAATAATTATAATAATAATTATATGTTTATATATACTATTTACAGACTCAAAAACGCCATGCTGTAGCTTTTCTTAAAATTATGAAAAACCTCCAACAATGTATTAAAATAAATGTTGAGTTTAAGATAGCACTTGTTATTTTTCCATAAACGGCCTGACCGGTTTTGTCTTTTTTTTTTTGTTTATAAGCACAGTGTCTTGTTCTAGCACCTACAAAAAAACGTCAGGGAAGCTTGTCATGCAGGAGTCTTGAGGACGTTGTCACTACTGGCTATATACCAAAGAAAGTCAATGTCTTGAAAAATAATAATTAAAAAAAAAGTCCTTGACAGGAACCAAAAAAAAAAAAAAAAAAGAAAAAAAAAAAGAAAATATCAGAAGAATTCTCAGACGATCCACTTGGCCTTTTTCTGTTCTTCAAATTGAATGATGAAATCTGTAACAACTTCCCGTGTCCTGCACCTGTCGGTTGCTGCCTCCCCTGGCTGGTTACAGCTGCTTGTCGCTTTCCTTCTTCAGCCGGCTGAAACACAAATAAAGTATTAACATTTGGACACACGCACTCAGTTTATCTCAATGTTTTTTGGTCTAATCTGTGTTGCTTATCTGACCTGTAGTAGTCCTCCTGGCCGGGGAGTGGTCCTCCGTGCATGTGATGATGTCCGTGGAGCCACTGCTGCTCCATGGCCAGCCTCTGGAGCTCAGCGGACTGGGCATGCATGGCCTGCAGCTGGTGGGCTGCGGACATGGGTGGTGGCAGACCTCCTGGTAGGTCCCGTGGGTATGGAGTACCTGGACGAGGCACAGACCAAAGATTTGATCAGGCGATCTGGCAGAGCTCAGATTGATAGATTGGATGTGATACTGCTGTTAATGAGAGATGATGTTGGCAGAGAGCCTTACCGAAGACTGGGTGGCGCAGCATCTCGTGTTCATGTGGCGGCTGACCAAGGAGAGGGTTGGGGATGGCGCCGGGCGGGTAAGGGAAGCGAGCCAGGTGAGGTCCTGCTGCCAGGGGATCTACTGCCAGTGGATGGCCCCCCGAGCCTGGAGGACACACAAGACATTCACCACCACCTTCTGGGCGTCAGAGTCTTAGGTTCAGGGTGCACTCATTTCACGACAGTGTATCACAAACAGTGCATGCTGCAGGCATTAGTGATACACAGCTTAATATAATGTTACTCCTCTCAAGGTTGACCAAAAGAGTGCAGGGACGACTTTACTATATTTATCCACTGTGAAGCATCTGCTGGCTCCATCAGAAATGTAATGAGGACATAATGATGCTTTAATCCAATCTCATATGTCAATGCTGTACGTTAATACAGAGACAATAAAATATGAGGTAGAATGTCAGATCATGCGGTTAAATACCGAAACTAGAAAAGGTGGAATGAATTATTCCGAATTCAAGTCCCTTCTGTTCACTCCTCACTGTTATGAGAGAAGTAATATATATTAAATGTATAATTGTATTCACAGACAACTTGATTCAAATCACAACACAAGATATTTAAGTTATAATAACCTCCTCAAAACTTTCTTATTGAACATTATTTAACTTATAACAAACACAGGGCACCCTAATTCCTATCTGTCCTATTTCTCATCCGTCTTTTAGTTTTCTTTAAGATTCCTAAAAAAAACTTTTTCCTAAAAACTTGAAGCACAGAGTTGAACTGGTTAGCAACATTTCGACTCTCTCTAATCAGTGTTGTCAAAAATATTGATTTATTGATACATAGATTCTGAATATTGAGGATTTCAGTGTTTATTTTCTGCAGTACCAATACAGCAGTACTAACTGCACTTTCTCGCTCTCTCTTTTTGTTCACGTTTATTAAAGTTAATGTCATGCTAAAATCGTGTTATATTTATCTTTCAGTACAAAGTTTAACCTGTATGGACCCAATGTCAATTTTGTCCATTAAATGTTTTGGGGGGAAACAGTTTTGAGGATCTAAAGACAGCTCTGTGAGGCAAAACTGTGATTTGTGATACTGAGCTATATAAATAAAATTGAATTGAATTTCCCCCTTGGAAACAAAAAATGGAATAAAATATCAGTATTTTTTAAGGTATTGTGTTAAAGTTAGAATTTCCAGCATTGTGACAACACTACTTCTGATTAAAAATGTGACCCCATCAATCATCCCAATATTCTCATTGAAAAAATAATGTATATAATAATGTTTTACTAAAATGGTTTGCTCTCGGTTTAAATAACAAATGAATTTGTGTCCTAAAATTGCTGCATTTTGTATATGTAACAACTAATTATTGGAGTGTCCAAGGTTGGGTCCTCTACTTCTTTAATTTAATATATTTATTATATTTAATATATTATTTTTTTCTCATCTTTGTGTTGATAACACAATCTCCCTTTCCACATAAAATGCATAAGTAAAGACATTACACATTAACATCCATATCACACATTAAAACATTCAGAAAAAGGAGCTAAATTATTCATAAATCCTTTTACAAATATACAAATACATAAAAGAATAATGCATTAAAAACATGTTGAATATGTCTGTAAAAGTGTGTGGAAGATACTGAAATGTTTGAATTTGATTTTTCATTGATCCCATTTCTAAATGCTGTTACAGCAACATTTCTGTTTGATAAACATAAAGAGAATACTAGACTGCAAAAATGTCTCAATAAGATATCTATTACAGGAAATATAAAAAGCAACTCTTAAAAAATGGTTGTAATTGCGAGAGTTAAGACCAGAAAAGAAAAATCTTAACAACACTTGCAATTTGCAACCTGACCAAACACATTTTTGATATCACGACTGCATTTGCTAAACAATCAGCAATTTACAGCCTGAAATCTTCCCAGAATTGATAATATTATGTCTTATTTCAATACGTATATTTACATAGACTAAAATATATGATATTGTTGTACAGTTGTTATGTGTTGTATGGTGGTGACATAAGCGTGTATTCATGTGAGCAGGGCTTTCGTTTACCTTGATGAAGAGGGTCTTGCTGGTGGAGGTGGAGGTGCGAGTGAATGTGCGAGTGCTGGTGGTGGTGTGGCGTGACGTTGAACATCTGTAGACGGGCGATGGGGTCGTTGGCCACCGTGGCCATCCTCTCAGCATGGAGTCTCTCTGCAGCCAGCCTCTCTGGGTAGCTCATTTCTGGCCGCAGCTGGGGCCCAGCGAGGGCCAGCCGCTCACGCTCTAATGGGTTCAGGCCAGGATGGAAGGAGGCGAAAGGGTGAGGGCCGGCCATGGGGGGCAACGTGATGGCCCCATGCCGGGCAAAGTGCTCCATGGGGTTTGTGGAGGGGTGGAGCGTGTCCATCTCTGGAGGCTTAACCTCGAAACCAGGTTTCATCCTTTCTCTCAACTCCCTCTCACGAATCTCCCTCTCACGCATCTCCCGCTCTCGTAGCTCGCGCTCCCGCATGGCCGGGTCGGCGTTGTATAAGCTGGGCATGTGATAGGCCAGCAGCGGGTCCGCAGGGTTGAGGGACACAAAGAAGGGGTGGTTTCGATTGGTGGGGGACATGACGTGGGGTCGGGCGTATTCGCTGAGGGTGCGCAGGGCAGGGGTGTCGGGGCCGATGTATGGAGGCACAGCTGCGATCGTTGTGGGGGGGCCGTCGAAGGGTGGACGCATGTGGGCGGGGCCGGCCATCTGAGGTTCACCCATTCTGCCCTCATGAGAGGAACTGGAGGCTTTCTGTGAGGAGAGAACAGCATGTTTAGTCACATTTAAAGGAAAAAAAATTGACCACTGGCAAACTAAAGGGAGACAAACAAAACCACTCACCGCAGCTCGCTCCGCTTCCTTTTCCCGTTCCCGCTCTCTTTCTCGCTCTTTTTCCCTCTCCCTCTCTCTCTCTTTCTCTTCTCTTGCTTTCTGCTCTGCTTCCCTCTTAGCTTTCTCCAGCGCCTCCTCTCGCTTCTTGGCCAGTTTGGACGAAGCCAGTGGAGTGAAGTAGTAATCTGTCCTAGCACACGAGTTGTAACCCCGGTCCAGGTGCTTGTAGAACCTGTGGTCGTGGCGGAGATAAAACATTCAATATTTACTCAGAAAAATGGAGGGATGTTCTAGTTCATAAATGAATACTTGTTACAAAGAAAACAAAATGGGCTGGAGAGATATTCCTGTTAATTTTGCGCGCTGAATGGCAGGATAATGTCCCATTAGATGAAAAGACAGCTTGTATTAGCTTACACTGGTCCATTATTCAAAAGGAAACAAACTCCCTTGGCATTCACTTTTGCTGCTACGTTGAGTATGTATTAAAACCCTCATTGCTATTCATTGGCAGTCTGAGAGCCACTTAAGCACAAGGCAACTACAGATACTCATATTCAGATGCCTCGGTTCACCCGCATCTCACTGTAATTAATCTCCCTGCTCTCCATCCCCGATAATTCCTCGCCATCAGCCCCTCAGAGCTCAGGGCTAATTGTGGCCTTGGATGCCTGTTTTGCTGAGGACATTCGATTTGTTGCTTACATCAAAGCCTTAAAATCTGAAGGCAGACACTCTTTGTTGTTGGATGTGTTTGAGAGCTAATCAGCATCCCCAGACAAGACAGCAAGCAGCTCAACAGACTGCTGATAAATAACAGCTTGTGCAGGTGTCGTTTCTCTTTTTCAGAGATTCATTTACTCTGCCTGTTTAAGGCGGAAATATCAGGTCGTTATGCTGCCTCGCTGTTCTGTATGTACAAGAGACAGGAGACAGCAACCAGCAAGGAGACAGCCAGAGAGACGCGGCGATGGGTGGCACAGGTGGAACGTTTTGACGTTGTGTTTGTGTGTTTGCGACCCACCGCGGGAGATTTAAAAAGCAGTTGATAGCAATTAGCAGCTAATATAATAAAAGAACAGCGGCCGTAAATGTCTGCAAACTGGGAAAACAATAAGATTTTGGGCTTCTTCCCCTCTGAGCAGACGACCAGATCAGCCGCCATATAACAGAAGGCAAATGATTGTTATCGATATGTTATGCCTTTGTTATTGTTTAGAAAGCTCTGCTGCTGCATATATTTTATATCACAGTACAGGTCGCTGCTGCTGTGTTACACGTCACGCCCGTCATGCCTCTTTTGACTGCAGGATACTGTGAAGCTGTGTTTTCACACACAGAAGCAGTGTGACGCTGCTGTCGTTTGGTTCTGTAAAAACAGGGTTCCTACAGCTTTAAGAAGGTGTGATGTCAGACTTTTTATGACTTTTCTTTTTAAACCACTCAGAAATAAATGTAACAACAATTTTACGGTAACCAAAACTGAAGAAAAAACATGAATCGAACATATTTATTCTGACATAAAACTTTTTTTTTAACTTTTTGATGTTAATGCGAGAGGCATTCTTTACTATTTTGAGTTTACAATGCAACATCAGGAAAATAATTTAAAAATATTACTTCCTGTCTTTTCTTTTTTAAGACTTTTGAAAGATCTATTTAAGAACATTTTAATGCTAAGGCTTTATTTTTAGATTAATGGATTCAATGCCTTTTAAGACTTTTTAAGGATCTGTGGAAACCCTGTGTAATAATGCAAGGGCAGTGCACGGGGGACTTCATGCAGGCCTATGTCATGATGTCGCTGTAAAAGCGACGATTGTTTTGGTAGTTTTTGTGTTTGTACACGCACCGTGCTGACTGGCTGGCGTGGCTGGGCGTGTTGACGACGGTAGGCTCGGGGGAGGGGCTTCTCTGTGGGGGTGGAGGACTCTCTGGCTCTTCTGTCTCGTCCAGAGGCTCCTCTTTGATGTGTACAGGTGGGAGTACCGGTCCCGGGCCGGCACAAGTGACCGAGGCAGGCAGTGGCATGGAGATGGAAGAGGGCGGAGCGGAGGAAGATGGAGGCTGTATACCGGGTATAGAGTTTGATGAGGATGGAGGAGGGCCGGTTGGAGGTAGAACTGTATTGAAAGGATGAGACGAGAATGGCGGCTGTGGTGGCCCGTTGGGGTGTGAGGCTGCTGCGGAGGGCGGCAAAGGAGGAGGCGGAGGAGGTTGGTGGCTGGCTGATGGTGGGAGACTCTGGGACTGAGTGAGAACTGGAGGCTGGGCTGGCGGAGGCTGAAGCTGCTGCCCCTGAGGCATGAGCTGCAGGGGAGGCGGGTGTGCTGATGGAGGATGGTGGGTGGATAAAGAGCTGAGGGGCTTGAGGGCGGGAGGTGGAGGCAGGTTTGAAGGCATCTGAGGGAATGGAGGCGCCGACACGTGGGGTGGGTGTTTGTGGGACTGTGGGTTGGGTATCTGAGGGATGGGTGTGGTTGGCGGGGGCTTGATGTGAGGCATGGACATTGGGGCGGGGGGCAGCGGCTGCTCTCTGGGAGGCTGACCTCCACTCTGAGCGGATGACTGGGACTGGGAAGGAGGCGTGTGCGGCCTCTGCTGTGATTGGCCGGGGATTGGCAGGGGTGGGACCTGAGACTGACCCACAGGGAAGCCCTGAGGGGGCATGGAGTGAGGGTGAGGCATGTGTGAGGGGCCAGGCTGCAGTGGATGCGGCATGGGCGGCATGGGCCCGTGATGCGAGCTGGGTAATGACTGAGGTGGGACTGGGGGGCCAGGAGGTGGAGCCTGAGTCAAAGGTGAATGTGGAGAGGGAAGCCTTTGAGGGTGAAGGGACGCTCCTGACTGGATGAGAGACATCGGGCTTGCCTGGGGCAGAGGCTGGGGAGGTAGAGAGGTGGAGGCCGCTGTGGGGGAGACCTGTGGGGGCAGTGAGGGGGCTGAGGCTGCAGGTGGAGGAGGTGCCGAGGAGGCGGCGGATGTGCCTGGCTGACACTGGATGACTGGAGGGTGCTGGCTCTGCAGGAGCTGCTGCTGCTGGGCTGACGAGTCTGAATCGCTCTCATTGTCTCGGGGGCTGGGGATGCTCGGGGAGGAGCTCCGGTTATCCTGGTCAATGTCTTTAGGATCGCTACTGAGCTCCTCGTTGATGCTGCGCCCATCAGAGCTCTCGCCCTCGCCTTCCCCTTCCCCCTCTCCTTCTGAGGGCGAGTCTGGCCGACTCAGCTCCTGAGGGACGGAGGAGAGAGAAGGATGAGTATCAACACACCAGGTCTCTGCATTCCACTGAAACGCATCCCAATAGCAAAACAAGCACCAGACTCACTTGTGTCTTGGACTTTTTGGCGCTGGCTCTCTCGGGCTCCTCTGTGTCTGAGGCGCCCTTCTCTCGCTGCCGTTTGGCACTCTTCAAAGGTGAAGGAGCCTCCTCTTTAATCTTCTGTGGAGCCAAAGCAGCAGAGCCATTAGGGTACATTTAACAGAGATAAATGGGTATAAAAATAAAGTTTATTCTTTGTTTACCTTGCTCGGCTTCTTCATGGAGTCTGTCTTGCTGTCAGTGCTGTCCGTACTTGCAGCGCTGGGAGAGGTACGTCCGCTGGAACGCAAATCCTCGTTGGTTGGGGAGGCTCTGCCATCAGGACTGGCTGTCTGCTTCTTACGACCACTACGTAGCGTCGACATCTAATAACAACAGATGCAACAGTAATATTAGAGCTCCATATGATTTGAAATTAAGATATATACCCTCTCAAGTCCAAATTCAACTTTTCAGAATATTTTACTGAGTTCCCACACATTTTCATGGACAAAATTTCAAAACTTTACTACCCATAGTAATGTTTTTGTTACCTAACTTGCTTGGTGTTTTTTTTTTTTAATTATCAGATTGAAAGTCTATTCAAACTTAATTTCAACTTGCTGGCATACAGCAAGGGAGAGATAGAATAAAGGGAGAAAATGAAGAAACGTACATGATGGTAAACAAAACATCACACATTTACGCACATTAGAGCTGCAAAACATTAGCAGTAAGGGTGGGAATCACCAGAGGCCCACACAATGCTATTATCATGATACCCAGCTCTAAATACAATGTTACTGTGATTGTAAATGTTTTGTGATATGATGAAAATTGTGATAACTGATACTATAATTTATTTTTTAAACTGCAAATGAATGGAAAACTTTATCAAAATCTGTTTTTGTCTAAAGAAATTGATTTATTATTCTAGAAGGCTTCCAAAAGTTTAATTTGTTTTTGCAACATTAACAATTTATATAATAAAATATCAATGCTTGGTGTTGATTTGATTCGATAACGCCACGCAAAAATATCCTGACAGTATACCATAACAAGTTTCCCCCCACCTGTAATCGACAGCTACAGAAAATAAATTTGCTGTTATGTTACATAAGAAAGGTTATCCCCAGAGGATTACACTAACAACTTCATTACACACAACAAAATGTAATGACTTTTCCAAAAGGTTTTTAACTTTGTCCATTCCTTTTCCAGGCCTGGAAAGCATAATTGAGAAATTTCATGACTTTTCCAGAAACCCTGTTTATAAAAGCAAATGCATGAAACAATGCATGTCCCAACACTTCTTGTCTTGAGATGATAGCTTTTGTGGTCTGGCTCCGGGGATGACTCTGAGGTCATGGTTCCTGAAGGGGAAAATAGATGGATAGATGAGTGCACGCACCGAGCCTCGGTTCCGTCGGGTCCTCATGCTATGCTTCCCGCTGAGTCCATCCTCTTCCTCTTTGACAGGTTTGAACATAAATGGCGGCGGGTCCACAGGCTTCTCTATGGGGGGCAGCTCACCGTACTTCTTGAAGTGAATGCGGCAGTCTGTGCACAGCAAGATGTTCTCCCGGCCCCCGTGGTGCCAGTCCTTGGAGGCTGAGGAAAGCCATTTACAGTTGTGAAATAACACACTCTCGCAGGCGGTGAGGGGTACACACAACACAAAGAAATGATCTCAGAACTACAGTATTACTGCAGAATATAGAGGACATCATTGAGTAACTTTGTTGTTTAACATCTAATGAGATAAATCACTTTCGTGCTGGAGATGAATCGATGATGATACATGTGCTCTGCGACAGACTGCATTCAAATGTTCAGTGATAAACTAATAAGGTCTACGTGGGTTAACACTATAAAGCTAAAGCTATTAGCCACCCTAGTTGTGATGGCAGTAACCTAAGTGTGATCAGATGGGAGCCTGGCACTGGGAGCCAGCTGTGTGGAGAGAGGGGAAAGATAATGAGGTGGAGAGAGTGAACGAGCTGTGGGCTCATGTCTGATTTGATCAAATTAGTCCTGACATCTTCTGATGCCCATCTGTCACACAGCGCTGTGTTGTGCAGCTTCACACTGATCCTAATCAGAACAGGAATAGCCAAACAAGTCCATACGACCAGTGAGAGTGTCTGTAAATGTGGACTGTGGTGTCTTACTGGTCGTGAAACAGTGGCGGCAGGCGTAGCCCTTCAGCTCCTGTTCGCTGTCTTCGCTGTCAAAGTCATCTTCGCTGGCTGAGCTGAGGTCCACTGGAAGAAAGAGAAAAAACTCTTCATATAGGTCGCTCTAACACCAGAACGTATCAGGTCATTTCTTTTGTGGCTGTCATTGTGGGGGTCGAATATACGTACAGAACTCGCTGGAGGGGGGGCGCGAGGGAGTGTTGACAGGAGTTGAAGCGGTTCGCGTCTTGATGCGGCGGAAGACGGGCTGGCGGCGGTGTCTGCGGTGGGCTCGACAACTGGCTGCCTCGGGGGTCTTTTTCCAATAGTAGTAGAAGGTAATAAGCTCCCCCTGTAATGACACCCAGAACAAATTCAGTTAAAATGAGCAAATAAATCACAAGAGCACTGACAGGAGAAGGAGGCATCACTTTTGAAGTGACTGAATTTAGAGGAATTAAAGGTCTATTTGTCCAGGTTGTTGAAAAATAGTCACTGTGAAATATCTGCAGTTCGGCTGAAAAAAATATGTGGAAAACACACATTAGCAGTCAGCACAGTATTTCACAGTGAAAGGCCATGGAGTGGGCAAGTCCATGCCAGGATTTGTAGCTGGCCAGGCATGTTTATGCTGTGGCCCTGTCTGTCCCAGGATTAGGCGAGGAGGCTCGCTGAATGCAGGGATATTAGGATCAGTGCATTGGTGGCTGCCTGGGTGGCAGGAGCTTGAATGGGAACAAAAGAACATGTCAGGCAGAGCTTTGGCGCTACAAATAGGGAGTGAAATGGCTCCTCGCCCCTTCACTGGAAGAGTCAATTGAACTTTAATCAAACATTCGGAGGGGCGCGCTTGCCAGCGAGCGAGGCGGATAAATCCAGTGTACAAAAGGCCGCCAGGAAATCAATACCCAACTGAAACATTAACACACGCAATCATGGATCAGAAAGCACTTTGCTGAAGCAGCCTGTGCATATTAACTGCCGCTTTCCGGCCACACTCATAACACACAAGCCTTGAAAATTGGCGACAGGAGTCAGGCACAATTATGTTGTTTCCTTTGGGGCTTTGCCCTGCTCCGCCACGCCATGAACTAGTGGTCCTATAACAAATTCATGAAGGTGTGGTGTGACTGTTGGGTGAGCAGTAAGTCACCTGTAATCTTTACAGCCCAGAGGGCACCCATCCACTGTCTGAGGTCTGTTAAACTGCTGCTCAACAAAGCTCCCAGGGTTTAATGGCTATCGATTGTTTTCCTTCTCCACCTCAGCTGAGAAACTTGACATAAATTAGTCAGTGCGTTGCTCTCTGAAATGCATTAACAGCTTTTCAGCAACAGCTTAACATCGTGTATCAAAATGTTGCAAGACAAACAACGGTAGGAAAAGATATGATGAAATGGAGCAAAGTTGTAAGTAGCTACAAAATGCTCACTTAAAGGAATACTTCAACTTTAAAATGACCATTTGCTGATTAATAAATCATGTTGTGTTTACTTGAATTTGTAATGAAAACTTTGTTGTTCTCACATGCCTCCACGCAAAACTGAGAACATATTGATTTATGATTGATTGGGGACCATAAGAGATATAAAAATGAAAATATATGTGTTTGGGAAGCACTGAGCTTAGGACTGGATAAAGGAGACTCAGATTATTCGGCACGAGATGTTAGAGAGTTAGTTGTTTTGATATACTAGTTTTGCTGTAGTTAGATGTGGTCCCAAATCAATCAATAATTCAATATGATCCCATTTTGTGCGGAGTCATATTAATTCAAGGTAACACCACATGACTAACTGATATACAAATTTTGATTTCATTTAATTTTTTTGCCAGAAAAAAATTGAAATTTGTCTTGCTTCCCAGGACATCAACAGTCAACTTAAATAGAAAAAAAAAAGAATTAACGAAACAAAATCATACAACAGATGTTACAAATCACAACAAACATTACAAAAAGTGGATGCAGTACAACATATTACTCATTACGTAATACACTCAGAGTTCCACCTAAGTTACCTGAAGCCATACTCTGATTTAATAGGTTGACAGACTGAGGGGACAAATAACCTGTTGAAATGCTCATTTTGTGTATAAAATATTCCTTTAACACTCTTTGAACAAGAAGAGGACTTAACATTGTAATAAAGCCAGCTATTTCAAAGTATTAAAGGCTGGTATTAGAAGAAACATAAAGGTAACTGCAACTTTAATTTCTTATCTCATTAAATGCAACACTACTTGAGGCTAGCTGTTTTTTTTTTTTTGTTGTGTACTGTGAGGAAACACAGGTCAGGGATTGACCGGTGTTTGCTCCTTTATCGCCTCAACAAGTCGTGTGAGTATCTGACATTAAGAAACTCAATCACCACTTTGATTGGCAGAAAAGGCTCCACTCAGTGGGCTTAGGCTTGTTTAATAAGATCTCCCTTCATGTGCCTCTTAGGGGTAATTCATATCTACCAGTGGCTGTAGGACTCTGTCTTATCAGGCAAAGCAGTGCTGGGAACATTTACTGAGGGTGTCTGAGCTCAGTGAAACTTTCTCATATTTCAGGGTAAATTAAGGTGCTGCTCCCTGCGATGGCAGAGTCAGTGCTCCCGAGTAAAACTGTCCCGAGCCCCACAGCTTGTGCGAGGGTTTTTTAAGACCTCAAGACTGCTGCAGATGAGCACATCTGGATACTGGGAACGGTTCCACATGTAGAAGCTCAGCAGAGACAAATCAGTACTTTAAAACAGAGAAATCAGTCGGATAAAGAAGAAAAAATTAACCTTCTACTTATGGAAATTCTTTTTAATGTTCACAGTCATGGCAAGAACAGAGCAGCTAGTAACGTCTGTATCACCGGAACAGCTCTATTAAGTTGCCATGTGTTCATGCATCTATTTTAGCCTGCTAAAGAGAACTTTCTTGTTGTTTCCTGTGCGCCTCCCTCTTCAGCCTGCGCCGGCCAGTTGGGAAGGCAGGGCGCAGGTGCTAACTGAGGGAAGGCAGGCGTCCTGATGTGAAATCTAATTGAAATGTGCAGATCAAAAGTGTCGAGTGGTGCCGAGCGCTGGCTTTGCTCTGTGCTTAATGACTGTTCTCAGCAGTGCCTCTCTGGCTCCTCGCTGCAGGCTGACAACTACACGGCCTCAACAACAGCTTGGCAGACACGGGGAAAGGTCACCCTGCCTCTCCATCACTTACACTGTGTCAAGTACCATTACATTAAGCAGGGGCTAATGAAAACATTAACTTGGGCTTTTGAATGGGAATTAACAGGTGCACCGATGAACTGGTGTAGCAGGATATTAGCGGTTGGTGGAAAACAAAAGAAGGAGCCTTGAATTTGAGTGAATTTATTGAGTTGAAAAGTGAATACATTTAATTAAAAAAAACAAAAAAAAACAAAGAGGAAATACTATCTGGGCCCTGGGCTTTCCCTCAATTAACCTTCAAAAATATGGAAGAAATGGCTATAAAATGAGCAAGAAATTAGCAAAAAGTTACAAGGAAATTACAAAAAAATTGTTTTTCTGTAACATAATTTTAAAGATATAATCATAAGAATTATAAATGTAGTTTTCTGGATAGGTTTTCTTGATATTTTTGATCCCCCCCATCTATTTTTTAGGTAATTTCCTTGTAACCTTTGACTTTTTTTTTTGTAATTTGCACAAAATTTCTTGCCAAGTTGCACATTATGTTTTCCCCCATGTTTGCTAAAAAAAATTAAACCAATTCTCTTAGGTTTCAGAGGTTTAAATGCCCTTCTGAACACAGCACAGAAAAACTGATGTTGTCCAGATGTTTAAAGGTTACATTGTAAAAAAAAAAGCTAACTTTTTGTAATGTTTGTTTTCTAATTTACCTTTACAGTCTGAATGCAGATTTTGAACACGATGATGGAGGTAAAGCTTGATGTGGAGTTGCATAACGATGTCTGTGAGTGAAGTGCAGTTAAATATGAACACAGCGTTCCCGTGGTTGAGAAAGGCTTTGTGTTGTAAATTAGTGTCAAACAGAGATTGATAGAGTACCTCTTTCAGCCTGCCTGCACGTCAAATTCAGTTCCCCTGAAGTCACATATGTCCGATCTCACACACTGACTGCCTACTTTTCTCTATCAAAGTCACTTTGTCATGCTGCCATATGCCCACAGCAACACTTTCATTTACCTTGTGTTTCTTCCCCATGATTGGGTGTTTAGCCAGTTGTGTGTGCGAGGCTTCTAAGCAAAGTTGGCATTTTTACTTCAAATAAAGACAACAGTAAATCAGACCTTATTGCACAAACCTGCATCTAAAACAGTTCACCAGTACCCGCTAAAAATTCATGGAGATACTTGAAATAGAAATCTAGATTGGCCCCGGCCTCCGCACCATAATTTTCCTCCAGTCCACTAAATCACTGCAGAGCGGTACAGAGTGTGCTGCCGCTCCGCAGTACATGAGATAGTGACAACATAAGCTCAGTATTATAAGGCCTTTTAGACTGCTTCCATCTGCAGGAGCTTTCTGGCCAGTGGATTATCCGACAAGGAAAGGGCTTACCCTCCTATCACGACACTCAGGGCTTCCATTTCGCTTATTGCCACTTAAAATGGTCGTCTACATAAAAGTGCGTGTGAAATGGGAGTTCAAGATTATGCACAGCAATGTTTTCTTGAGATGAGCTGAGAAACAAGTTCATCATCTGTCGTGCATTGACTTGCACTCATCTTCTGTTCATTGTAATTAGCATAAATTAATTTAAAAATAATCTGTGCTCTTTAGGGTAGCAGCTGAAAGACTGCACATAAGTCGTGTGCTGGCACATAAATAGAGTTTCATGTTTATTTATGGATTTAAAAAGACTTTTTTAACCTCATTATTTGAATAAAATGAGATTGCATTGAGATGAGAGCAAGTGCTTTGTTTTGTAACGTAAGTCAACAGGTTTTTTACTCAGCCATCTTCTGTTCCTGTTTGTAGGCTTCAGACTGAATATGGTTAACCATGAAACCTCTGCAGACTACAGCTTAATTGCGGGTGGGAGTGCAGGTTGAGGCTGAGTGGGAGTGCAGGCTCCTCTGCTGGGCTCGGTGGTCCTGTGTGCGCGGGCAGGGCTGAGGGCGAGGGCTAAACTTGTGTATTTACACCCTCATCCCCTCTCAGGCCCAGGCCTGAACAGATGGTTTCTGTTTTTCCTGGCAGATTTGTGACAGAGCCACAAAAGGCCCCTGCTTTGACATGAAGCCAAACGGTTAAGGCCGTTACTGGCAAGAGCAGGGGAAGGAGGAGAGAACAGGGGAGAGCTGAGGAGGGGGAGGGCCGAGCGTGGAGGAGAGCCGAGAGGGAGGAATAAAGAGCCAGCGGAGGATAACAATGGACAATCAACATCGAATCCAACCACAACCCTTCCCTAATAAAAAAAATCTCCTCGCAAATATCTGCTAAATACCCGAGGCTGCAGCACGCAGGGAGCATGTGATTTCTGGGTTCTGGTGGCCGATGGTGAGTTGTGTAAACATCCATTAGTGCAGCATGAACCTGTGCTCCTCCTGCTGCCTCCACAGTCTGCAGCCGGAGGAGGGAGGACTGCTTCCTGATTCATTTCGGCGAGGTGAAGGGGGATGTATTTCTCTGAGCTAAATCAAACCAGGGTTTAATTATGTATGTGCTCGACCCCTGGACTCGGTATTCTTCATCGGCCATGACAGGTTTTACAGCGTATCGTTTCAGTGAGTGGTGCTTGACTTTTCTGTCATCCTCAGGCTGACTGTAGTGGTCGGGAGGAACTTTGTTGACGCTTGTGTGTGACGCCTGCAGGACCTTCTGGCATGTTTATTTATCTTGAGTCTTTAAACAGCATTACTATTCATGTTTAATCTGTAATTAATAGCATCTTTTTGTGATGCAGATGAGATAAAAATTTGTCACATAATATGCAGGTAAAACGTTCCTGCGACATGACGAGGTACCCGGTGAATTCTGGGCAAGTTAAAATAATTTTCTCAGTCCTCTTTAGACTTTAGACGACTGAATAGTGAAAGGACCTTGGCTGGTGGAGTAGGGTGCATGTGAAAGGCGGTTAAATAGACAGCCGTTCCCTGCTGCGCGGCGCCTTTCTGCTGGAGAATGACTGAATAAGCTCTGCTTTCACAGGTCAGGGATGCACATGCTGAAGAATCAGCACTCGTGTTTTTCCCGCTGTAAGCGCTTTTGCCAGTGAAAGCAGATTGGATGGCAACAGTGCCTTTTTGCTGGAGGGTCGATCCTGCGTGTTCTGCTGATAAGCTAGTCCCCAAAAAACCACAACATGAAGCTTACCAAAGAACTCAATTACACAGGGAGCTCCAGCTCTCCGAGCTCCATCTATTAGGCTGGGGAAAGGGGGGGAAAAAGAAAAGATTTTGCCCGCACTCTGCCGCGCTAAATTGCCTGTGGTCTGCTAAAAGAACATCAATACGCGCTGGTTGAGCTTCCGTCAGCCGACAGCGATTTCACTGCCTAAACAAGTTATATCATTTACCAAACACGAAAGCTGTTCTGTCACGCTGGTGACAGCTGCTGCCAACTGGACCAGGCCCTGTAGTTTGTAGCTGGTTTAATTAGTGTTTGAACCAAAGCATTTATAATCACAGTCATCCCCAAGGTTCTGGCTGCTGAGCTAAGGACACGGCAATGAATTCAATTTGACGTTTGTACAGATTGTACCGGGGCAAACATCTGCTGTGAGGTTGTGTTGAGAACACTGTTCTCCTGTTGGCCATCCTGTAAATGACAGGGCCTGGAGGGAGGAGGGGCGGGGGGTGCTCTCTTTTCTCCGAGAGAACAAGATGCTGCGAGAGCCACCGAGCACATCACCTCATCACCAGTAAAGCAGTGTTTTTAAAATCAGACATGCAGCTCAGGTCAGCTATGTGCCCGTACGTCCTTACGACCACAACACGCTCTAAAGTCAAAGTGACTTTTGTGCCCTGCGCAGCTCCGTCACCTGCCACAGTCAAGAGCTACCAAGAAACACAAACCACGAGAGGACGCTAGACAGAGACACGACTTCTGCTGAGAAATGTGTTTTTTTTATATGACTGCTGCTACCTGGCCAGCTGCTAGCATCAAACTGTTTGCCATCTGAGGACACTTGTTTGACTTGTGACGCTAACACGAAAGCACAAACACACCGTGGCTTCACCTTTGTTAGCTTTGCCACTGCACCTTTCTGTCTTTTCCACCTCTGTGTCAAAACAACGCAGGAACCAGCAGCATAAAAATGTCTCTTTGGATCAGTTTAGTGTTTGTTTTTTTTCCTGCCCTGCAAGCTGCAGCTGATGTTGTGCTGTGCAAGTCCCAGCTCACTGTACTAAAACTGTGACATATTACTATACAGATTCATATCCATTATTTTTTTTGTTCCTTTTTTCCTCTAAATCTTCAGTCTTAATGATTTTTACCAAGTTTGAGTAAAATACAAATAGTGAACTATGTTGGAGATCAGGTTAACTCTGTGCTGACACACTGTATGAACTTTAATATTTAAACATGGCGTACAGGGGAGCAGTCACGAGAGAATAAACGACAGGATGCAGAAATGGGGCCTCGAGGGAAAACTCAACCGATAAACATTCCCACACACACACACACACACACACACACACACACACACACACACACACACACACACACGCCGAGCTTTTGTTCTATGCTTGTAAATTCTTTGCCATTACTTCATCAAGTTTATGAGATTATGGCTGCTCTGTTTTATGGAGAAACACTTTTTATGGGCTATAAATACATAAATACACTAATATATGACAATGAAGTCAATAAACTACTTGTATTTCCAGAGTCAGAATCAGATTCATTGCCAAGTAGGTTTTCTTTTTTCTTTTTTTAATTTGCTTTGATTTTTTGTGCAAAAATTAAACATATAATAAACATATTAAGAGGTATAAATATATCATAATAATCCTAAAAAAATATAGGGCAAATACTGCAACACTCAAGAACTTAAATATAGAATAGAAACATTTACAATAAAAATATGGTAGAGATACTTTTCAAAGTACAATAACAAGACAAATATGCACACGGAAACTGACAGCTGTACAGTTTTGTGCAGGATGTGCAAAGGTGTTCGGCAGGGAATGTGCGAAAGTTCACGGTAGAACAAATAAGCAATGTGCAATTTTTGTGCAGATTTCATGAAATTTAAAATCTCTTATTGGACAGTCAAAGTAGTTTTAGGTACGAGTTGATTTAGCAGTGTTTCACTAAGTAATGCATAATTATAATAGCCTTGTCCCTGAAATATTAAAATTCCAGTTGTGCATTAATTTTTACACCATTTAATGTGCAAATTAACTGTAGTACCTTTTCCCCACCACTGAATTGTTTTGGGCTCAGTTCTTTCTGTAAAAAAAAAAAAACCATAAAAACTTTCTAATTTGATCCAATTTTCAAACTGTCAATTTCTCTGTTTGGCTGCACAGCAAACAGAGCCGAAACAAATCTGCTCAGCAAATACTGCGTGTTGATCTCCCCTAAAACCACATTTTTATGAAAACCCCTACAGTGAAAATATCAGCAGCCGAGTTATCTGTGATCTGCCGTTTCAGCATATTTAGCTGTTTAAACACTGGAAGCAGAAAGCTCATGTTCCATGACGTCCTCTCTGGAGTGAAGGAAATGGTGGCAGCACAGTTAGCTGCAGACGGTCAGACGACACACCCACTTCCCCCTCTGGGCCTTTATGTGACTTTATATAAAGCATTCCTGAGTGCTAGTCGGGCCTGGTGTGTTTACACAGCGCTGGGTGCTTACCCTTGGCACTGGGTGTTCTGAGCCGCGCTGGCACTTCAGGGGCAGAGCAGCTAATAGGGGCTAGCGGGAGGAACAGTGAGGAGCAGACACACTGTACTGGACCTTTGGATATCAGCCCGAAGGGTTTCACGCTCTGAACTCCGCATCAACAACAGTGGTACGGCAATGACTTAGGGCAGGGACACCCTCATTTCTGCAACACGCTCCTTTTTTTCGATTGCTTAGCATGCAAGAGGAATGACAGAAATGTGCGCCTGTGACTGGAGATAATGGGAAGGACCTAAAATATCTTGTTGCGCTCATGTTCCACATTTGGGAATGAGCAGGTAGAAAATAAACGGAGCTGTCCTCGGGGTATTGACTGGCACTCGCTTATATCAGTCTCACAGCACAAAAGCAAGTTCAATCATAAGCAAAGAGTTTTATTTTTTTCCTGTGCAACAACCCCGGCTTTTCAGCGACTATATTGAGCTCCACCTTACCCCTGCTCCTCCAGTCGCTGCTACCCTCCCCGTGCTCTCCCAGTCATTTTCTCCTCTTTTCATATGTTTAAAGGGCAGTTTATTTTCCATTTGTAGAGGGAAAATTAATCTCTCTCTGCTCTGTAGTGGTGGCAGGCCCAGATCCTGGAGGAGGTCTATTACTTCTCCTGCCAAGTAGACTCCCCCTCCAGGTTGAATTACATTAATACCTCCTTTATAGCCAATCAACTGGACTAGTCGTATATTTCAAAACCAGTAAAAATAATTGAAGAAACCTCTGTGAGGAAACTGTGTTCATACACTTTAATCTCTTATTCAAGAGGTTCAAATTGGTTTGGAGGAATAAAAATGTAGCACAAAGGAGGCGACACTAAAGAGATTTTGAGTAAAGAAAAAAAATATATATCACATGATCTGTAGGGGGTGTTTGAGGAGCAGGGGCTGACATCTCCTCAGCTCACAGCAGACAAGGAAATGAAGTGGCGAGAAGTTATGACAAACACCTTTGATTTTCCTTTGATGTCTGTGTCAGCACTGTAGCGGCACACTTCCAGCAGGAGCGGCCTCGCAGAAACAGCAAGGTCTGCACTGCTTTCTGAATCAAAATGCAGATCTGAGAATAATTTAACAGCTAAGTCAAAGGTGCGGAGGGCTTTGAAGCAACATGTACATGTACAGCATGTTCCCTTTATTGCCGGTTAGAGCAGAGATAAAACTCTGAAGCGCACACAGGTTTACTTGCGCAGATATAAAGAGACAAAGATTACAGTAAAATGCTGTAGCTCAGCTTAAAGAGACAACACACAGTCTGTGTGGTTGCTTTGTTTTGTTTCCAGTGTAATGATCACATTTAATAAGCTTAAGTGGTGTTTGTCATTGTTAGTGCTGGATTTGACCCATTTGCACCATGAAACAAGTTGCACAGTTGTGCAGGGATGATTAACACATCGACGCGTGCGCACACTCACGAACACAGAGGAGGGAAACTCTGACAAGCTTCTGTCTGCATACATAAACAAGCACTTACATCAGTCCCTTAAAGCGCAGCTGTTATTAAATTGTGTTCTCCCCTTTAATCCAAAATGAACAAGCCTTAAAACTACCACGATAGAAGGAATTTAAATTATAGTTTAATCCTAATCATAGTTAAAGGCTCAATAATCTGTGCTCCACAAGTGAATAAAAGACTGAGTAAATTCAAAGTACAAATTAGGAGCCTACTTTCACTTTCAGGTACTTTTCAATACATTAAAACAGCAACAAAATCTGTCATTTATATTTTTTGATGCTGTTTAAGGTTGGTTGACAGTATTGATGTTAGCAAACAAAAGAAGCGTGTATTTTTAGCTATAATCAGTTGAGAACAAACACCGGTTTGACATCTTTAACTCTTTAATATCTTGGTTTAAGAATGGACAAAAACCCTCTAATTTATATGACCAAAAATAATTGATTGGGCCTGCGTTTCTGTCGATATAATCCAATTTCAATTTGCCACTTTAAGACCCCCAGATAAAACTGTTTCCTTTAAAAGCACAACTATTAGAGAGTTTGCATTTGTAGTTATTTCGCTTAAAAGGCTCTCATCGTAACCTGCTTTCTAATCCTCGTGTACGCCATGATGCTGCACTTTAGAGTTCACTACTTTGAAAGTTTGTGAAAATGTAAAAAAAAAAAAAACAAAAAGAAAATCTCAAGTGCTGATATAACACTTGAGCACAAACACAAACATGAGATGAAGCAGGCTGCTCTTGAGACCTGAGATGTGCTGCAAACACAGCGGCTCACATCACATCTGCACAACTTGTTTACCGCTTGCTAAGAGAGAGTGCTAATTAATGTTCAGCGTGTCTCTTTTAAGGTTTCGGTGGCCGTCTGTGCAGCACATTTAGCCTTTTTTTCCTCTCAGGTATAACAATATGCTTTCTTCAAAACAGCCAGAAGGAGGATCTGACAATACTGCAGCACATTTGTTGGCAGGCAGCACTTACTTCTTATCAATAAGGCCCATGGTTAAAAACCCGCCACGCTCAAAATATCACACCAGAAAATGTTTTACTGCTCACGCTGTACATTAGTTACGAGCAAACCACATGTACCTCGTTTCATATGCCCCAGTTCAATAAAACAAGTGACACACGCTGAAAAAGTTCGGCAGTATGGAGGGAATTAAATCGTCTTACCGTTTCTTTGTTGGGCAGCAGCTCTTTCCGGATCCTGAAGAAGTTTTTGCCGAACTGTCTCAACCCTTTAATGAAGCGCTTCTGCAATTTTTTCACAGAGGAAGAGAGAGAAAAAAAGAGACCAGTTAGTATGTGTGAAGTCAGCTTAGCTGTGGCTGCATAAAGTTACAGGCTAACACCAAGGCAAAAGCATTGTTTTCATTTCGTCAGTCTGCGGTTGGGGAGGTTTGATGTGTATCTAGAAATCTCTGTCGCCGTTTAAACTCCGGAGAAAATACAGCCATGTCAGAGCAAAACTAGAGAGGAAATGACAAGTAAGGCAGGGACAGACGCTGAGCTAAGCTTGTCTTTTCATGTGGAGAGAAAATACAGTTAAAAAAACCTCATAAAATGATATAAAAACATGCTTGCTGGTATACATGTTGAATGTGTTGTCAGTGAAAAGTTCAAAGCCTTAACTTGAGCGCTGAAAAGCAAGAAAATGTCTCACTGTGCACGCTGGACAGTTTCTATTTTTGCCTTTACATTTTGGCAATTTTAACAGCAAAGAAGACATGTCAAAATTTAAAATCTACAAATATACCCTCACACGAGTGAAAAGAGAGGAACAGTATGATGACAGAAACTGCTTCTTCAATAACATCGGGTTTATTCTGGCATGAAAACTCAATGTGAACACACCACCTCACCTCAGCGCGCACAAAAACAACATCAGAAAGGAACAAATACCAAAAAGCTGAAAAACCTAAATGTATTTCTTCTCCTTTAAGAGCCACAGACCGCGAGCCATGAAAAGCGGAGGCTGAAAACATTCATAACCAGCGAAGCAGACAACCAACAGATTTACTTTCTTGTTCCAGAGGCGAGCCCCGTTCCTCAGTGATCTCAGCCAACCGTTTCCACCAAGTAACTCCAGCAAAAAGCAGGGAAAAGTCCTCAGGGAGCACAGCACCAATCTCTACATCCAGCCACAGGTAAAGGAAAAATTAGGAGGCAAATCCACAATGTCTCCGATGGTACATTGCTTTTTTTTCCTCTGTTTTTTTACAAGCAAGAAATAGCTTGTCACTCTCTGCTCTTCCACTACAAAGGGGAAGGCTTTACATGTGATCTTTCTGCAAGAGAGCCTCTGGTTCGCGGCAGGCTGGAAAACCCGGAGTGGAGTCTTGTGCTTCATGTTAGTGTCGGGCACGGCTCTTAAATCAGCCTGATCTCGATCCTCTAAAACTGCACAAGCAGGCGTCATGTCACTACGACCGTCACAGGAAAAGCCAAGCCACTGTTTGTTGTTAAAACTGCACCATAGCAGCATGCTAGACTGAAAGAGCAACTAGAGCAGTCCTTTAAATGCATTCAGAGCTTTGGGGTGAGCACACACACACACACACACACACACACACACACAAACACAGCCACAAACTCAACTAGCTGCCAGCCTGAGAGGGGAGGCAGCTCTTGGACATGGTGAGAGGAGACAAGGGAGAGAGAAAATCAGGCATGGAGCCTCTTCTGAGTGTCAGGAGTTCATTTTCCATGCCATGTACAGTGCGTTATGTAACCACAGATTGTTTACATACCCAGATTTTGGTGGGGAACAAAGGCCAAATTTACAGAAGTAACACAGCCAGCTGCAAAACACAACTGTCTCTCAGGAGGGAAAATTACAGGCGAGAAAGACAGACCTATCTCAACAACAGGAATGAATGGCTGTATTTATCTATATTACGCAAACAAACTCAACAGTCCCAAGTTTTAGAGTTTAACAGCATAATTGTGAGGAACAAAACATATAAGTACAAGTCTGAGTTAAAGTAGACTAAATAAACATACGAGGTCTGACCAAAAGTCAGATGTAAAGGAGCTGACAGCTGAACAAAAAAAAAAAGCCTCATCAGTGACATGAGACAGCAGTTAATTTGCATTAATCAGACTGAAGGTGTAGCGGATGATTAGCCAGTAGATGGAGCCGTCTCCAACACAAGCGCTCCCCCACATCCAAGCACCCGTCTCTAACCACTCGAGGGGTTAAGAGCAGATTATCATTTGGGCTGTCAGTCAAAGTTTCACAGAGGTGCACACGACCAGATGAACACTAGTGCTGAGATTCAGAGGATCAACATCACAGGGCTTGTTTGACAGGCGATGACAAAAGTAGGTAAATATTTACTTGAAATACTGGCTTCGAGAAGAAATATCACTTTCTGAAATGTTTGTGAAAAAAGTTTCAAGAGGATGAAACGGTCTTTAAATAATGTCAAAGTGGAGTTAGTCCTGAGGACGAGTTGGGGTAAATGAATTAGAATATAAATGACATACATTAATTTAGGAGACAATTTTTTTCCAAAGCAAAAGAAGAAAAAGTGCCTCTACACTCAGCTCCACCTGACACACGAGTCACAAAGCCGCAGGTGCATAAAGTATGAAGTGCCTAGAAAATGACATTTTATTTTTATTTTTATTTTTTTTAGAAAAAGCTGAAGAAGGATGGAGAGATAGAATAAGAAAGAGCGTAAAAGGGGTGTAAGTATTTTCAGAAAAGGTAGGATTCTGCTGACTGAATCGAGTCAGTATTTGACTTCTGAGGGACCACACAAGAGAAGAGTTTGGATTGAGATTTCCAGCCTCGCAGTAACGACAGGACTAGTCAATAATTAGACCAGCTCATGCAGCCTGTGTGTCTGTCCTAATTATGTCACCTTAATTATGTTCCCCAACTGTACTATTTACACAGTCTGTCCGTCCGTCTCTATAGAGGAGCTGTGTGCATGCTCCCTCTCTCCCCCTCCCTTCCGTTTTTTTTCTCTCGCTGGCTCCCTCCTCCCCTCTCTACACGTCGGCTCCAGTTTAAGGCTCCATTTCAGCTGCCTGGGCTCACTGCTCTCCAGCCCAGCTAATAAATCATCCGCCAATCTGCTCCCTGAATCGCTCTGCCCCTGCTCCGATTGCTCCAGCCCTCCGTTGCTAGGCAACACAGCGGCGGAGGAGGGGCTGAGAGGGCCAGAGCGAGCAAGCCAGAGAGAGAGAGAGAGAGAGAGAGAGGAGGAGGAAGAGGAGGAAGGGGGGCTGGGTGGAAGCGCTACCAAATGGCCATCCGCTGTGCAGAAACAACAGGCTTCTCTCTCCGAGTGTGTTCCAGAAAACTGGCGTTTTTTCACCCGCCCCAAGTTTCCCCTCGGAGACTAACAGAGCACTATTGTGAGGCTGGAGAGCAGACATATAAAAGGAGGAGGAGAAGGAGAAAAAATGATTCAATAGGCCATTGTTGTGCGTGCGCACTTCCTGCTTGAGAGTTGATTGTTGGGAGTTGTAAAACTGGTTAAGATAATGCAGACATATGCACAACGATGGTATCATGATGACCGGCGGGGCGCAGGCTCACACATGGAACATAACTCCTGCTAAATGTCATTGCATGAAAACACTGACGCAAGACCGTCCAACGGCAAACAAAGCCACTTTCACTCAATATGGAGTCATTAGACTTGACTTGTTGTTAAAAGCTGACCTTTCAGAGCCTGCGGTGGATAAACCCCGAGGGCCGAGCACAATCAGACAGCAAACCAAAACCAGAGGGGAAAACACAGTGCTGTCTGTTATGAAATATCAGCTAGTAATAAGATTGGCCACGGTGAGCAGAGAGGAAATCACAACATGCTTGAAGAAGCGAGGGAGAGACCGCATTGACAGACACTTGTCTTGCCCACATCCTCTTTGTATTGACGCTATACGTGAAGACAGAAATCTATCTTTAGAACAATGTATGCAGATGTGAAAGGCGATACACCTTTTGATTAGAAACCTTGAAAAACAGAGAAAATACTCTGACAGATGGAAATTCCTGTTCTTATACTCTGCTAACTTTCAGCAGGCAAACTAACGTCCTCTGCTTCCCTTTGCTTGTACTGACACAAAAGGTGACAGGAAATTCCAGCACACGCCCATCCTGCCTGCTATTTAGTTACTAAACAACCCTAAAAAGCATTGCTGGCACTGTACCATCAGGGTGATAAAAATGCACTGTTTACACTAAATCTTCAGTGTAGCAGGCAGAGCTCCCTCTGCAGACGAAAACCCACGAAGCAAAGCTGCTCATCTAACTTTAAAATAATCTACAGCCTGCAGCAGAGGATGCAGGGCGGCGTGTTGTGTTTTATCTGCCTGTGGTGTTTTTGGTTGGGCAGTGTGTCTCAGGTTTGCAGGCTTGTGTTCAACCACTGGGGGGCCGCTACTCTCTCCTCTCCTCTCCCTCCCACCTCAGTGCTGTGGGCAGCCCGCTTCAGTCATCCATCAGCTGAAGACGCAGCCGGAGATAAGCCACGGCACGGCGCAGCTGGCTGAGGAATAGACCTGCCGCCCCGCAGCAGTCATAGATCAGCCTCTCTGTGTCTGACATGGCGACACGCAGCACGACGGCTGCTGCCGCTGCTTCTGATTGTTTATATGGCACCTCCTGTTGGCCGATGCATTATCAGCACCGCTTATTTACAAGAATGACAGTAGCTTCATGTGGAGAGACGATTTCATTAAATCAAATTCACGAGTGCAAGAGTCTCTTGATGATGACCTTCACTGACTCTGCAGGTAGGGCAGGTACAGGTGATGTAATACTGACCTTAGCTTGGATTTTATCTTTTTATCCGTGTTAATACATAACTTTTAGAAGAAAATCAATTCATTTGATACTCTTGAGATTTACTGAGGCAGATGATGAAGCTCATGTTCACTAAGTAGTGCATCTGAGGGTAGGTGAGAATTTAATATTTGCGCGCGGAACAAGATATAATGTAGTTGTTGTGTGACTTTAAGTTAAGACTTAAATGCATTTTTGGTCAAATCTCTTGTTTTAAATGTATTCTTTTATCACAGTTAATCAACTTACTGAACTCAATATATTCCTATTTTATTATCGCGATGAAGATTTGGGTGGGAGAAGAGGTGGACATTAGAGAGCTTTGATGGGTGGGAAACTACATATAATTGCTAAAATTTTCCAGACACTTATTATCCTGTTTATCAAAAATTTAATATTCAATACAGATCATCTAATGGTGCAAATAATAAGGCTTATCATCAACATCCATGTATAGTAATATGACACATCTATAGAACAGATTGTAAATAACTAAATAAAATTACAAATACGCAACACATTATTACTGCAACAACAGCGATGACTGTATATTGTGTAGCTTCTAGGTTTTCCAACACCGTCTGTCAAACTATTCAATAATCATATTATTAATATTAACCAACAAATCTGGCTTTATCAATTTAAAGGAGCTGTACATGACCTTTAGTGTCTCTCTGTGACTTAGAGGTTGCTGGCACACAACTCTTAACATGGAGGTGGCTGAGCTGGCTGCTAACAGCTAATGGTGCTAACAGTGCTAAAAAACAGTAGCAGATGTAGCTAACGTCGGGTTAGGGGGCCAGAGGGTGGGCGTAAAACTTTTGCAGAAACTCTGTTTTGCCACCATGCAACATTATCGGCGGTAACTACTGTGTGGTTGCAGTGCAGAGTGGCGTCTAGCTAGCCAGTGGGATACACATGCAGGGACTCACATGCCCTAACATGCACGCGCGGCCGGCCCGTCCACCATAACAAAGAACAGAGAAGCTCAGACTACAATAAACACAGTGGGAGGGTGACGCCGTTACTACTTACTTCACTATATTTTAACACAGTGTGGTTTGCAGCTATATGCTCTAAATGTCGCACACAGCTTCTTCAAAGATCTTCGCAACTTAATTTCATGACGCGGAACATGTGCAAGTATTTCAATCTAAAACACGTTTCCGTAGTTACCCAGAAAGCGTCAGCAGAGGCAAATACAACCCAAGAGTCACCTAAAAGTGTTCATTTACATCTGTAACTGGACTTTCTGATCTGAACAGCAGAATTTGTTCTCACTGTTGATGATCATATCCTGTCAGCTTATTGTGGTTTCACTGTGTTAACCAGGCATTATTTAGACAGGAGAACTACTCAGTGATGTAACGTTATTGCTATTTTGTATTAAGGCCTCAGTGGAGAGACCATTAAAGGCAACAAAAAGAAACAACCTGTATGCTTTTCACTTGAAGTGCTTTTTGTTCCCGTTTTAAAAGGATTTATTTTTGCCGTTGTGACTATTGCACAATCAAAAGGATGGGAAGAGTTGTGTGTGGGCAGCGCACATTGATTTGGCTCCTGATAAAACACACATAGAGAAGTGTGTGGTGGGATTGCCTCTCTCAGTTAGACTTTAGAGAACTACTCCACGTCTGACTGTCTGCCATAATAACACATCACATTTTCCCTTTTCTTGGTTGTTAAATAACAACTGAGCTATCCTCAACAGACTGTAAGTGCACAACAACTACAAGACTGCTCCGGAGACGATTATGGTGAAATATTTATAGTTTTATATTTAATTTATTTGAGATTTTTCTTTGGTATAACCTATAGTTATCACCTTACTGATGCATGAAAATGGTTTGAGTGGTGCTCACATCAAGGTGATGGATTTTCAATTTCTGAAAGCTGTACTAATAATTTCACAGTGAAAGATCATTCAGGGGTTGACTGCAACACATCTTACTGAGGTGAAATTATTTTCTGTGCCTGAGAGAGGACAATAAAAATGAAACAAACACTCCCCTTCACAGTGTTGTCGCTTCCTCCGTCGCAGTAATGAAACGGCTTACAAATGATGGCAGCGGTTTTATCTTTCTGTGGGAGGTGTGTGGGGAGAAATTATAAATATTTTTCTAGAGTTAGAGAAGAGACGAGGTTTAGGATTATGTGGCAGCAGCTGCAGACAGAGAGAGGAGAGGTGGGGTGGAGGGGCAAGAGAAGTCAAAAGGGGGAGGGGAGGGTGACAAGTGACCCTGCAGACAGGCGGATTCTGTCATTTCAGCAGCCCCCGCTGTCACTTTTATTCACATCTCTAAAAGAATGCAGGGGTGGAGTGAAAAAAGAGCAGGCAGGAATAACGAAGCTAGTCCTGCAGGGGATGAGAGGGGAGAGAGAGGCAGAGGGAAGGGGTGATAAATAAATGAAGAGCAGCGGGGCTGCTTTCTGTGAGTGTGTCAAGGTTGGAGCTGCATTTACACCTGTCCCTCAAGGCTGCAGGGCTGAAAAGGCACAACTGGTGATCGGATCACCAGGAGCCGTGTCCTTGGCTGGCCAGAGTCAAGCTGCTGCTTCTCCAGGCTGCGGACACTGTGGGGCAGGTGGAGCACTAATGGCCTGCTGAGCCCCTCCACCCGCAGACACAAAACACACCCGCCACTGAACATGGCTGACAGAGTGTACTGGACTCCCTGACAGCTCCCACACTTCAGTTACATAATGCTGTCTGAACATGATGAAACTCCTCTGTGAAAGTGGGGATGAAGTCGCCATGACCTAGGTTACAGAAATATTACGGCATTAATTAAACGGGCTGAGGATGCAGGGCTGGGTAATGATTCAATGTCATTGTCTTCCAGTGGAATTTTTAACAATAGCATTTTATCTTTTATAATATTCCGTTGTCAAAATTGCATGCAAACATTGTTTCTTAGTGAGTTGTACAGATTTTTGTTTTTCATTTTAGAGTTTCATTTGACATAATAAAACAGTGGAACACATTTCGGTAATTCACTGTTAGCTTTTTTTTTTAAAAAAAAACATGACATTTAGCCATCACATGAATTAGCTGATTTATATATAATTTGAATACATTTACTATACTGTGGTTTTAGGGCTGGGTAGTCACTTGATTTGTATTTTCAATTATGATTTTGGCTTCCAAAGACTATGAAAACAAGAAAATCACAATTAAACGATTATTGTGCCACATTCTGTTTCGCCGTGATGCACCTGTTTAGTCGTTCCCCTTTCCTTCAAAGCTGTGTGCTTTCGCCCTTTCGTAAAAGCTCAAACTAGCTCTCAACCAGGCTGTGGTATGTTTAACTTGAGCCTGCTTTTTAGTCAAATTATATTTAAAGCTCAAGAAAATCCACAGTCAAAAGACTTTTTTTTTAAAATTAAATAAAGGCATCTTCCAAAGTCAATGAGAAATTGTTTTAAATAATCGTAATCTCAATATTGACCAAAATAATGGTGATTTTGATTTCAGCCATAACCGAGCAGTCCTTTGTAGTATACGGCAGGACCAATATATCAATATTGGCGTGTGTATCAGCCGATAAGAAACAAGAAACTGCAGTACAGAATTGCCAAACTAGATTTGAGGTCATTAAGTTACATAGTTTTAAAAAAGTTGGCAAGCCTGGAGGGGATTGTGCATTTGGTCCTGTCTGTTTGTGTGTGTGTGTGTGTGTGTGTGTGTGTGTTGAGACTAATCTCTCAAACTACCAGAACAATGAGCCGAATAATTTGTGTGCAGATTTATGACTGTATGATAAAAGGATCTTTCAGGGTTGATATCATTAACAAGTCATGATAAACCTGTTTTATTGACTGTTTTACACCTTCATTGTGTGCCGACTTTTCTTATCCAGTCAGTGAGGCCGCAAGTTTTCCAGAATCGGCTCAAATAAAAACATCAAACCTTACCAAAAGTAGGCAGTTAAATGGTTTCTTTCTTTCCTGTATTGGGCAAGTTTATTTAAATAGCGTATAGCAGAGACAAAGGAAATTCAAGGAAATTGTGTTTATCAACATTATTTCCTACTTTATTGTGTTGTAACCTAAAAAAAAGTTCATACCACCTAAAGTCTAGTTATGAATAATCGGCTTTAAATACTTGTGGCTGTTTTTGTATTAGAAACGCAATAATCCTCATAATTACATTGTATCTTTTGAAACATACTGCTGCACATTTGCCGGAAATAAAAGAATTGTTTCGAAAGGCAGCTTGAAAGCATGAACTTTTCTATTTTCTATACTGGAAAATGTCCTGCTCAGTATGTATTTTGGTGTAAATTCTATCACAAAACAAATGTAAGGGATCCCTGTCTAGACTGAGCGTTTATATTATACTTTTATGTTAAAGAAAATAAACGGTCTATATGTTGTTATCAAACTTCCACATATTTATAGCATCGCTCCGATTTTAAGAATATATTTGTTCGTATCATTCCAGATAAATAACACTGTAGAGCATATTTCCTCTTTGATTAATAATAAAAAAAAGTGAATAACTGAAGTGATCATTTTATTTTCTGAATCAAGTTATTTACAGCTCCAACTGTCGAGCCCCTACTGTGCTTTTTTGACAAGAGGTCTGTGGTAGACCTGCTGTGGTGGAGCATGGCAATAAAGCTTCCCATCAACATGCCCGGCCCCCGCTCTGATCATCTTCGCACAGCAGTTGAGCTTGGCGCCAGCAAGCATGCATAAATAAAGGCGAACTCATAACCAGTCCACAAAAGGATGGCTGACTTAATTTGTTGTGATTCGCCGTGGTCATGCCGTGAGCCCTGGCTTTATTCAAATGTACCCATCACGTTCAATTACGAGACAAATACACCCATTTACTTCCACTGGATCCGAGCTGCTGGATTCAAAGCTCAACAAAAACGACTGCGAAGCTTCAGCATTACCAAACAATATCAAAGCGGGGGAAAAAAGATGATTCTCAGCGGAGGAGGAAAACCAACACTGAAGAATTTAAGTGTTTTTCTAAGATCTTCAGTGAGATCTGTCAGGAGTCGTATCTTTAAAAGGAGCGTGTGTACAAACATGTAGTGCAGCGCGTCATAAAGCATCAAGGCCAAAGCTGCAGCTCTCACTCGTTTTGACACGGCGTTATCCAGCACTTTCATTCCTCCCTCCTCTCCTGCCCGTTCATGATGTGCTGTTTGATCAGAGAGACAGGCTGCCATTTTCTGATTCCAGCCCTTCAACAGCTGTGGTGAAATTCACATCGAAATTCAAATGGAGGCTAACATTACCAGCCCTCAATCTTTTTCCCCTTTCCAGACTTCCACTCTCAAGATTTATTCTGTGGGTGATAAACAGGATGCAGCTGCTCTTGGGCCTTGGAGGAGCTGGAAACTGACGAGTGTTTTTTTTTTTTACTGATGTCTTGTGAGACGGGGCCAAGAGTCCTGTTTTAACTCTCAACAGCTCCCTCTAAAGACACAAGCGAGGCTCTGACACACAGCAGGTACCCACACAAGACATACCAATATCAAGAAAACCATAGATAACCATTAGCTGTGCGTGCTAACATGTACTTAAAATATTTTTAAGCATGCTGTCTTTGTTAAAGAAATATTTCTTCCCAAAAAATGACAATTTAATCTTTGCTCTCGTCAAAACTAGACTCTAATGCTAAGGTTTTACAGCAAAAATGCATGAGTTTGGGGAGTACTGAGCATAAGGCTGTTTAAATGAGACTATAATATACTGCATGAGTTGTGTGAGAGTTTATAAACTAATGTTTTGATATAGTTTTGCTGTTGTTAAATGTGGTCTGTAATCAATCAAATCAATATGTTTGCAGTTTTCCACAGAGGCATGCGAGAAAATGAAAGTTTCTTCACAAATTCAAGGTAACACGGCATGACTAATTGATATACAAATGCTCATTTTTGTGGGGTGAAGTATTCATTTGCTGCATTTTCAAATAAAAGCGCTGTTCTCTTACCACTTCATCCTCAGACCAGCACTTCTCTATCAGTTTGGGTACAGGCTTCTTCACCAGACGCTGGAGAGCTTTTCCTGCATCGTAGCTGCTCTCGTGAAGCTGAGGATCACAACAGAAATATCGGCTTATCATTCTGATTATAAACCGGTGCATGAATCTGTATCCGCACACATTTTCACAGGAAAAATTCCCACGAAAAAATTCTTTTTCTTGCTCAACTAGCCCGGTGTTTTTCAAACATATACAATTCAAACAGATGGAAACTCTTTGCAAATATAATTTCAGCTGCTAGGCAAACAGGAAGGGAGAGACGAAAGCAGAGCAAAAACAACTAAACATAGGGGACGGTCAACAAAACGCTGTCACACATCGTTGCATATTAGAGCTACAGAGTATTAATTTGCCACTCCGTTACATTACATCGGAAGGGTATCCACTGAAGATTGTTGTGACTGAATTTAATTATAAAAAAAAAAAAAAGGCTTTTCCCAAAGTTTCAAGGATCTTGTCTAATTCCATGACTTTTCCAGGCCTGTAAAATGTGATTGTGAAATTCCATGACCGTGGGAACCCTGATGAATGTATTTTTTTTTTAAAAGAACATTTGCAAAGCTGCCAACTTTCTTTGCAGCGACACAAAGGGACATTTTGTGCAGCACTGACACATTTTATGGAGCTGATTTGTTTTACAAACAGACTTTATATCAAGGAGTGGCCTGAACCTTTTACTGGCGATCTTACAGCGTCAGAGGGAATGCTGTGCTAAGATCCAACAACAAGCCTGGAAATAAACAACGCAGTGACAAAGGCAATCGCAGAGCAGCTTTAAGCCCTGTGTAATATTCAGTTGGGTGAAACAGGCAGCGCTGGAGCTCTTCCTCTCAGAATAAACAAGCATTACTCATTGGAATTGCAAATAGCGAGGAAGGTCGAGAGACAATGACCTGCCCGCTATGTTAATTTTCCAGTTTATAGAGTCGGAATATAAATGCCCTGTTTATGATGATTCTAATCTCTTTCTTGTGCTTGATTCCTCGGTATTCATTGTCAATGTGACAGACAAATCTCTCATTACGCCTAATGTATTGTAAGCCTCTGAGGCTGGGTTTACTACAGGGGGCTACTCTACTGGCTCCGGGGCCTTATCATTGCCCATCACTGCACAGCTGCCTCATAGAAAAATAACACCCTGTAATTTAAACAAAACATTTCAGGTTTGTTTTCAATAGAGTGCACTTGGTTTCTCGTGTTAGACTTGTTGCATAGTTACTTACAGTGTTAAGTGCGTTTAATGTAGTGTCATCTCGAGAGGCAGCTAAACACCCATCTTCTGTTGAGCCTCCGTCGCACATCCCTGCAAAGGCAGCCATGCTCCTGTGGGCAAAACACACATGAAATCAACACTAAAACAGCCACAGACACCTGCTTACACAACTGCATTCCTGACTTTAATGGCTTTGATGGTAATAAGAGAAAAGTCTAACAGTAGGGCTGCCAGATATGAGTAAAATGTGCGATATGTGTAAACGTTGAATATTGGGATAACAATAATGCGATAAATAAATACATATTAAAGTGCACTCAGTTCTGGCTTTCTGCTGCTTTCAGTATATTGCTTTTTGAATCAAATAAATAAATAAAAGCATTGTTTTACTGAAAACTGAATTTAACACAAAAGGCTCCAACACTAAAAAGAATGATAGTCGCAATTTAAAGTGCAGTTTTCTACTAATATTCTTTATCCACTAACAACCCCCCCCCCAAATCCCTGAGTACAATACTGAAGTGTTTAAAGATGTTTATTGCAATGTCGTTGATGTCGATAAAAAAAAATCTACAATTTGCAGCTCTATTTCATTTACCAAACTTTCAAAACACTGACAAGTAATTACAGATGGCATTTTTTAATACATATAGATATCAAACTATTGCTGACAGTGCAAATAAAGCAAATATTGGAAAACAAGCAAACGTGTACTTTATAAGCATGAAATGTAGTAGAGATGCAAAATTAATCTATTATTTGAGCATCCATTAAAATTAATTGGCAACTATTTTGATAATTGATTGATATTTTAAGTTTCTTTTTTGTAAAAATGACAAAAAATATTTGATGCTTTCAGATTCTTAAATGTGAGAATATACTGCTTTTCCGTGTCTAATACATTACAGTAAATTGAATAATTTGGGCTTTTGGACTGTTGTCAGACAAAACAAAACATTTCATGACATTACCTTGAGCTCTTGGATACAGTCAGTTTTCTGATGTTTCATAGATCAAATGATTAATCAAATAAATCAAGAAAAAAATAGCATGTGAAGTTACGATAATAACTGCTCTTTTCTCCTTTTTCACACTGCAGTAAATTGTATTTCGCATGAACTTCTGATGCGGCATGCTAGAGGCATATATTAGTAACCATCTTTGCTACACTGCAGGCAATACACTGTTTTGGTGTCCTTGAAACAAGCACATTTGCTATAACCTGCTCATTCCAGGAAAAAAACAAACTTTTTTAAAGTGCAGCTGTTACTTAGAGCACGTGATGCAAAGCATATCTACATAAATGTAACACAGTATGAGTCTGTGTAAAGCTAATAAGCTTGAAAACAAATACGATGGATAAATATAGACTTTGATGGGATTTCCAGAACACTGTCTGTCACAGTGACAGATTGTGATTAATTACACTGTGGCCCCCAACTACAACATAACACAGAAACCTGTTAACATGTATCACTTTCACTGCAACAACATCTCAGGGAACACTGATGAATGATGGATTAGTTTGTCCCATGACACCTGATGAAGTGTAACATTGATAAGTAGCATTAATATGCCACTCTTGAGACTACAAACATTTACAGACATTTAGTTTGACTGATCCTGACTGCAGAGAAAGGGTTATAGTGTATTTTGTGCTGAATTCATGCAACTACATTCAGATCAATACAGTGAGGGCAATGGGCAGTTAGGGGTTACATATTTTTAAAAGAACTTTGACCTCCCTGATGATAGTTTTCCCTTTAACTTAGTAGGTCAGACCTTGCAGCCCCTCCGTGGGCTGAACTTGTGTGTTTCTCTGGGCTCACCTTGCGGCTCTGAGGTACATGAGAAGATCACAGTCATTGACCCCTGGCATCCAGACCAGCTCCTCATTCTCGGTCACGGCCTGGCCACCAGGAGAGGGGAAAGGCTGCAGCTCGGGGAGCTTGGCCTAATTAGGTCCAGGGAGACGGAAAGGGACAGATGGTGTCACACTACAAATAGCAGGCAAGCTCAAAAAAATATCAGCTTTCAGCCCCCTGTCATCAACTTTTCACTGAGAGGCTGGCTGCAGGCAGCAGGGACAATTATTCAGTATCTAAACACAACACAGAACTACAGATGACTTTCTATTTTTATATGACAACGAGCAGATCCTCCTTGAATTAAGTGGAATCCCAAATAACTTTCTGATACATCTGACACAACTGACCCCGCCAAAAACTGCAGTTCCTTGAATAGCCACATGAGGCTGGCTCCAAAAGCAAGTCAATACATAGTCATACTCATAGATGCCCATGTTAAAATGCCAAACTTTACAGCAGAAATAAACACTTTTACAGCCTGGTTACAAAAAACATTTTTATCCAAACAAGGTCACTCGTGGCTCCAATAAATCCGGACTGCTAAAATGCCAAAGTTAAGGCTTCACTGAGTGACGTGACAGGGGCTCCATTATTTTTTATACAGGCCATGATCTAAACGTAAGCATGTGTGTACCATAAACTGTATAAATAATGGATTTAGTTTTGTGGACGCCCATTATGCAGCCTCAAGCTCTGCATTTTGGCCGTCACCATCTTGGTTTTTTGGAGCCAGAAGTGACCATGACTGGGCGAGAGGCTAGTGCTGTAAGGGAGCGAGGGTTGGATCTGACTGAGAAGCTGATGACATTATTAGCTGACAGCCTGTTGCCGCCCTTAATTAAGCACCTATACTGTTGTTATGAACGAGGAAATTAGCTATAAAGACCAAAGCCGTTTTTTTAACAGGAGGTAAACATGTTTATTTCTGCTGAAAAGGGCATTTTAACATAGAGGTCTGTGGGGACTGAATGGCTTCTGGAGCCAGCCTCATGTGGACATTAAAGAAACTGCAGTTTTCAGCACTTGGTGTTGTCTTCATTTTTCAGCCCTGGAGGTTGCTGCTTGGTTTGTACAAGCACAAGTACATCACAGTTTCACAACAGCTCTGCTGGCAGATGCAAACATTACTGTAAATCATAATCACAAACTTATATGTAGATTGCATGTCTAATTTCGTAAAAGCGGCACGTTGTCCACTTGCATCATCACTACCTAATAAAACTGCTCTTGTATTTTTTGTTTTAACATTTGAATTGAAAGTTTTAGTTGTAATGCATTTGAAAGTATTAAATGTCTTGTGAGAACAGCGCTGCACAATTGTGGTCAAGTGTTAAAACGATACTACATCTTAAATGAGAAACAATGCTGTGAATCAGACTAAATGGCATCTATGATGTAAGAGAAGAGTTGCCCTATTTTAGCTTATTGTGTGATAATAAAATCCACACACAACGCGGCAAAAAAACTTTTAACAACATCATAGAAATCTGAACAGCTGGTTGATGTGTGCTGTACGATGACTTACTTGGTGACTGGGTCCCACTCGGATTTCCCCTTGTGTGCTGTTTAGTCGCCTGCAAAGAGACAAAGAGAGCAGATTGAAACAAATATTTACTTGGCAATATTTCAATGCTAGCTGAAAGAAATCAGGCAGCATTGTGCCTTTTGAATCAGCTAAACAACTGCACAAAGTCACAACTGGGTATCATGACTGACTGAAGAATTCAAAAGAAAATGTCAGAAAACATGAAATTGACGAGATCAAACACAGTGCGAGGGAACAAGGACTGTATTTTCTATTGCGGACGTCTTTACAGGCATGTGAGAAAAGCACACAATGTTTTATTCTGAAAAGCAAATAAAGATTTCAGAAGAATATTCCTGGTCGACTGCTCCTGCACGACGAGCTGAGCAGAGCACATTTACAGGCCTGATATTGTGGATGCAGCAATAAAACAGAATCCCCTAAAAGGAGGAGGAGGTGGGGGGAGCTGGCTCTGGATATGCAGGGCGAGCGCCTCTGAAAAACGGCTGCTGGTACAAATGTTGGTAGTCATAGCAACTGCAATTTAATAATAGTGTTCCGAATCTCCAGCTGCAGTGGATTAAAGAAAATGACAAGATGTTCCTTTTGAAAAGCCTTTCCCTCCGTTGCCTAGGTAACAGCGCCAATTTTCATACAGTCGAGCGGGGCGGCCCAGAATCTGTCAGCGTGATTTGCACCCAGAGAAGCTCGCACTCCATCATGGAGACCCAGCAGAAACCTGAGAGGCCGCAGCCCTCTGGTCTCTTTACAGTCGTCCAACCACAAAACACTATGACGGCACATATTTGACCCAACTCCCCATTTCCCCTTCTAAAACAGACCTCCGCCTCCTCTCAAGGCAGGAGAGAGCGATTAGAGGAGTAATCCATACTGTTATGAACTATGGCTGACAGAAGCACTGGCACACGCGATATCACCACAGGCCAAAAACGCTGCAGTAAATGACCCCGGGCCTGCCAGGACGCTGTGCTGCTCCAGAAACATGTCGAAATACTTTCATTTTGTTGCACACGTTCTCGGCAAACTAAACATAAAGCAATCAGAATTTGGCATAGTGCGAAAACCCGCAGCGATGCATAGTGTTGATAAAGACAGAATATATGTTTCCTGCATCATTAGCACTTCAGATTACATCTGAAAGGTTTCATAACAGTTTTAGAACATCAAAATCCTACTTTAGGCCGTTATTGTGCCATTATTTCACTCAAAGTTATGAATAAAGCTTGAAACAAAGAAATACATTCTCCTGCCTTTTTTTTTTTTTTTTTACAAACATACTGTCTCACAGCTAGTGTTGCAGCGATATAACAGTTTCAAGTATACCACAGTGTGAAAACTGATGCTTATCATAGCACATGCCTTGACATTTGCTTATCTATAGTATTGAAAATAATGCAGCTGGACAGAGAATCTGAGAAGTTAGTTATTGTCAAAAGGGAGACTTTACATAAATAAACATACATTTATTTTGAAAATGGTTTCAATTACAATAATAAAATGTTTGCTGATTTAAAAAAACTTTCATTTTCATTCCTTTTAGAGTCATTTAAACTGATAATAATAATAATAATTTTACATTGACAAAGGTGCTCAAAATGGAGAACAGTGGAAGTCTCAAATCATTACAACCCTGCCCATAGCATACACTTACATGCAGATATACTGTACTTTCTATCTCCAAATAAGTAAGTGTATAAGTAAGTAAAATTTTATTTATAGCCGCTTTCAAAACATAGGTTCAGCGTCAGCAATGATAAAACACACAACCAAATTGACAGATTAAGTGCCCTATATAATAAAAATAAAATGGGTCCAAGAATTGATCCCTGAGGCACCCCACAGGTTAAAGGGGCACAGGTGGATACCTCATCATCAGTGGACACCAGGAACTTACGGTTGGCCTAATGAGAAGAAAACCAGTTAAATGCTACCCATTAATTTGCTTTAATAAGAATAGCGTGCTCAATTGTGTCAAAGGCTGAAGACAAATCTAAGACAACTAAAATTGCTATTTCACAGTGCTGAATGGGTGAATTAAGAGAATGTCTGCGTGCAGGCTACAAACAAAATGATTGTTTATCTGATTTGTGTTCCTGCAGAGAAAAAGTTCTGCAAACGTGTTCCTGACAATGTGCAGTCGGCCAGGTCCGTTTGGCAGGAAGCTGTAAGGATGACAAATGAGGACCTGTGCACCAGAACCAGAACGACGTCTTAAGACATCCATGTTTTACTCTCAAGCAAATCCTGAGAGCAGACGCTCGACATTCAGATGGAATGCTGCTCAGGTCCTGAGAGAGGAGGCAGAATACAGATGTCTCGCAGCAGGAGGCTCTCAGGAGTTTCCATAAAGGCTGCAGGTACAGCTGAACAGAAACAGCCTTTGGAGCAAAGTACTGACAAATATGTGATAAAACTAGGGCCATGCCAGTAATATTAACATCTCCAGCAAACAATAGCCATGTTTAAAGTTTAATTTCTGGAAATCTGGAAAAAGACTCCTAAGCTTGTCATTTAATTATCTGTCTCTTAATGTAGATAAGAAAGACAAACAAGCATTGTCTCGAAGTTCTTAGTTATAATACTGACTTCCTGTAATAATGGTTCTTTTATTCCCTCCAATAATCTGCACAAAGCCTGTTGCCTAGCACAATAAATAGTGTAAAACATGCCCAGTTGTTCCACACAGCAAGCTCAGATCTATCTCCGCATTACCACACAGTCTTGCCAAATAATTACAGGCTTACTTATTAAACCCAAACAACAACAACGTGACAGTCTGGTCAACTTTGTGTGTGTGCAATCAAGGATAGCCCCGCCCCCCTCCATCAATTTCAGCCAATCACGGCGCGAGTCTGTGGCACACTGACATAATTGCAGCACAGCAAAAACAGACCCAAGTTGATGGTATTTAAGTGCCAGGACAAGCAACGTGCACACATCGCAGCTGGTCGCAGGAGGTGAGCAGAGCCGGCTGAGCTTTGTGTGCAGAGCAGCATTGCTCCATACGCCATGTCGTCTCGATAGTAAACAGGAGCTGCAAAATGGAGCCAGGGTAGCCGCTCCGGTCCTTATAACCGTCATAAAAGCACACCGGGTGCACATTTCTAAACCGTGTGCTCGCAGATTCATCGCAAACACTATGCATTTATTGGGATTTTGTTGGAAACATGTTAATAAAGGTGTGATCCAGCGGTGCTTACCCTTACGGTAGCGCAAACGCGTAACGGTATGCGCTCTGCAATGACAGCCTCTGTGTTCAACAGCATTCAATTCTCCTGCTTCTGACACAATGTGCACACTCGCTTTCTTCCTCCCCGACACAAACACAGCCGGTTAACACAATGACAGTGATGCGGGCAGCTCGCAAACATCACACAGTTGGAATGCGACTCGTGAAAATAAGACAACACTCGCGCAGCAACTAATAACGGCACGAGAAAGCACGAGAAGATGAGCGCACACCTACCTCCGGGGACTGAACAAATCGTCCATTTCTGACATCGAGCCCTAAGGTTGGGTGGTGACACTGTGTGTATAATGCTCGTTGGAATTAACTCCCCTCTCCCACCTATTTCTAGGTGCTCAAAATGGAGAACCACGCATTCGCTCCGGAGAGGTATTCACTGAGCTTGTGCTGTGACCTCAGCCTGCACGTACAGCGTCGCGAGCTCGCCTCGCTCCTCTATAGACACTACTGAGCATGTGCTGCGACCTCACACAAGCACACACACGCACAGACACACACGGAGGCAGGCAGACACGCATGCAGGATACGGAATTCATCTCTCCTCGTATGTCTGCGCCATAATAAACAAGAGTGAAATTGCAAGGCTGCAGACAGCCCGCTCAGAATACCAAACGAGCGGAGCGCAGGAGGGAGGGAGGGAGCGGAAGACTGAGACTGAACAGGGCCCTGAACGAGGGGGTTCCCAACTGGCAACCCTGTGCCAATAACAGGGACAGCTGTCACTGCAACACGTGAGACACTCCAATCACCAACAGTGGATAATGACAATCACCAAATTTGCTCGAGCACCCAAATTAATTCACAATTATGCAACCAACATGCCCTGCATATTTTTCTTATTTAAGTATAAAGTGGCAGTTACTGTATAATGAAGCTGGACAATATGGAGAAAAATCAAATATCATGACATTTTTAACCAAATACCTCAATATTAATATTGTGGCAATATTGTTGTGTTGACTATAGGTGCTTTCACAAAATATTCACACAATGAGATTTTTAATAAATAATCATCAGTAATGTGAATATAATGACAACATGTGTAAAGGCAAACAATAACAAACTGGTAAATTTTGAAAATTCTATCATTTTACTGAAATGCTGCATTTAAAACCAGGAAAAGTCATAATATCTATTCAGTCTAATATCACTGTAGTAATATAGCCTAATATGGACGTATTGCTCATTCCTATAATTATATATAAAACATAAATGATACAAAGGTAAATAGTAAGATATAAATTAGATGTTGAAATGTTAAAATATCTAAATTAAGAAAAAAAACCTATGTCTTGATGTTTACCATACACTTTACTTCTGCATTTAAACAAAAAATCTGCTGGCATGAACAATCCCTATCTGTCTGTCTTTAGAGTTCACGACACTTATTACAAACAAAGCGGTTTTTCCATTTCACAATGCAACAGAGCAGGTCTTATAAAGACAAATTAAAAAAACATCTACTATAAATCGAAAGTTCATTTTTGCACACATCAGCACTCAACTGGGGGGCGATGTTATAATTGTCAGTGTAATTAAAATACACAGAATATGGTATAAAACTATAGCACTTCAATCATATTAAATTGCACTGATAACCCTAAACTAAATCATTATTCTCATGATTTATTGTTATTATTATACTATCACTGATGATAATAATGAGTAATAATCAACAATGCCACTATGAGGAAACAAATGAAGTATATAAATATGAAAGGTTAGGTGTTTTCAAAGCGGACATTTTTACTTTTCATAGCAGAAGCACACAAGTTATGAATAAAATTAATGATGGCTTCCTTCTCAGTAAGCGGCGACAGTGAGCCGGCGTGCACAATACCACAAACCTAAACCTGAAGAAGCTAAATGGAATCTAGCCATCTTTGATTTTATCCTTCACAACTTTGTTTTTCCTATTGTGGCATGTTAAAAAGTCTCATCCTGATACAAAACTTAAAATACCATTAATGAGCTTCTTGAAGTTTTCTCCATTTGAATCTTAATGTTAACATAAAGGATCAGTAATTAAAACTCGACATGCAACTTGACAAATATCGACAAACGCCCGGACAATTATAAAACCATGGGGGGTTCATTCCCCATAATTACATCACATTAGGACCATTCTTTGTGCACTGATAAAATTGACAGCATTAATGAGCAGAAAGCATCATTAGACAAAACACTTAGTAACCAAAGCCAAAAAGCAGGAAGCTCATGTGTTATGAAACTAAGAAAAAAGACTTGCTCATCTCCTGTTTTATATTATTATTATATTAACAGTATTTATTCTGCTCCTGAGTGGTAACGAGAAAAGCAAATATGCCAATAATTTTTTGTACCTTAAAGCTTGATCTAAATAACTTTATAGAAATTTTAAGTTGTCCACTGGAGCCACCAAACACTATTTACTCCTACGAGATTTATTATAGGGTAATTAGTGTGATATTACTTAATACCATCTTATCTCATATCATTTTATATTGTTCAGTGATAAATAAAGGCTGTCATTTTTTATTGCAAAATAAAATTTAATAAACCTACCCATGTACTTTATAGTTGCAACATTAGCCAATAAAATGGAGAGAAAATTAATATTCTGTGGTTATTCTATTTTGATAATCAATTAATTATTTGAATCTAGGGCTATACACAGTATGATAGTTCCTTTATTTTTTGGCATCATTGATTCCCTTCAAACCCAGCATTTCTGTACAGTTGTAGACAGGGCGAGACTTACCACATCGTATGCCCACAACAGAAAGTTTAATTTTGGCAATCTAACAGCACTATGAATTACATTTATAAATTAAAGAAAGATTTAAGAAATTTAACACAAGACAATAACTATTTTTATTTAACCGAAGAATACGTTATTATGTCATTATTGACATAGTAACATGGAAATTCTAAATATTTCAATTGTGAGCTGCTTTTCTTTGTATTATGTGATAATAAACTGAGTATTTGGAGTTTTGTAGTGTATATCAGGAAAAACAAGGAATTTTGAAGACATAATCATGGGCTTTAGAAATTTTCACTATATTTGACATTCACATTTTACAGACCAAAAAGATGATTGATTCATGAAGATCATAGTCATGCGTCAGAGTTGCAGAGAGATGAACCTGCGTTTGTGTCCCGCGGGAGGACTAAAAAGGGAACTGTGTCAATGGAACAGAGCGGACAGAAAGCTCCTCACCTGGTCTCTGGGTTATATCCGAGGATATAGAAAAAGGAGTCGATGCGGGCTTTGAACTCCCTGGCAGCAAAAATGTCGGAGAAATGGGAAATGTTGCATTTCCCCCTGTGAGAGAGAAGACAGGCTTTATTAGACAAAAACAACCACATGACAAAGTGATGCCCTAGCAGGAGCAGACGTGGCCCTAATTAGAAGCTCTTGGGGTGCTCGTCTATTGGAGGTGACAAATACAGCAGCAGGTATGTGGAGCCTGTCAGTGCCTGCTGACTCTGCGGTGAGACATCACGCTCTGGCTACTGAACCTATAAACACCAGCTGAACATGTCAGTCCTGCCTCGTCTGCTGCAGCTGAGGCGTGGGAGACAGACGCTACAGAGATTTGGACAGGAATTCAACCTGTGCGTCTCCCTCCCAACACGATGACCCTTCCTATGAGCCGAGCCTCTGACCATAAACCATTTCCTGTTTCCAGCACCCCTGGTGTCTGGCTCTATCTGAAAAACAGATATCACAGGCATATGAAGCCGGGCTGCCTTGCAGAGAAGCAGTATCTTCCTCCCCCTGAAAAGATTAAAGGGTGCTAAGGAGGGCTGTCTTCGGAGAGCCGCAGCATTACAACATCCCACTGGAATTCCCTCGCGTTTATCTAAAGCCTGGAAAATAAGTCAAATCAAAGGGTGCTCTGTGGAGGAGAGGTTGCCGCTAATTTGCCCTGAAATCAGTGGTTTCTGGGAGACATGGCTTTGACTGCCCGCTGCCGTGCTGCTCACAGATGGTTTTGGTTAAAGAAAAGGGGAAGTGAGAGAGGTGGGAGGGGTGGTGAGACAGGAATGGATGAAGAGGAACACAGAATTTCTCATTTCAGACCAAGATGATTAAGCCTGTATTCCCTTCTCCATCATGCACAGAGAGAGTGAGTGCCATCAGTTGACTCTGGAGGCTCATGTTCTGACAGGTGTGTGTGTGTGTGTGTGTGTGTGTGTGTGTGTGTGTGTGTGTGTGTGTGTGTGTGTGTGTGTGTGTGTGTGTGTGTGTGTGTGTGTGTGTGTGAGAGAGTCGAAGCACAGCCATTTCAATCAGCGTTTTAATGCGAGACAGCTTGAGGCATGCGGTCTCATTTATAGCTTTGCATCTTTACACATCTGGACTATTTCTGCAGCACCTGCTCACAGCAGTAAAGCATGGTATATCATTTTAAATTAATACAACTATCACTGTGATTTCTTTCAAAGTCAGCTTATGACAGAAGTAATGTAGAACTATTACTATTATGTTGCCAAGGTTTGGAAAAACATTTACATCTGGATAAACATGGTACATTGTAATGAGGAGTCATTCTTTTGTCTCCTTATCTGGATCACAGCAGGCCAGTATTTTGCGATAGTGGTGATTCTATTAAAACACAGATGGTGTTTGTCATTAGTTTGTTTGCATATACAAAAAGTATTTAGCTTACAAGATTAAATGTTTGCATTATAGCACAAAATATCCTTTTTATGAAATAGAATTATACCCATGTGGATAACTTTAACTAATGTCCAACTTGGCAGCAAATCTCCAAAGCCAAATCACGACTCAAGGTGCCATAAAAAGAGTTTTCCATATGGTGACAAAAAATAAAACCTCAGTTAGAGCGTTGTTATATTAGGTACGATTGATTCATACCGTGCCTCAGAAAGACTATCCCCGTCTCCACGCCGCCGCCGCTGCTCAGCCGTCACATCAGATGTGATGGCGTTATATAGCAGTCCACTTATGTGTATATTTGGTATACTTGTATAGTTGGTGTTCACAGATGATGTATACTATACTGCAGTACGCATGAACCGTACTCGAGACCACATTTCAAGTGGACTTGAGAACAGATCAGCATACTGTGCCTGAGTACGATACACAGTGTTTACACTATATTAACAGACTGGACATTTGGGTTAAGTGTACTCAGACCCGGGCCAAGGTCTCTGACATGAAAGCCCCCTTTAATAAGGAGTTTTTATTTAACTCGACACGCAAATGCAACAAAACACCACAAATAAAGGCAGAGTGGTGAGTCCTCCTGTGCTACAGATACAAGCACTGCAATCGCAGCAGTCGTGATGTTACTGGATATTTAGAGGTGGACCTTGAGGTGATTCTATTTTCTACCACAGCTGAGACTATTAAGCTCCCAGTCTTTGTGTGTGTACATACAGATGTGTGTGTGAGTGTTTGTTTACCTGAGAGCAGCAGCATGATAAGTGTCCACGTAGTCAGAGATAAAGAGTTCTCGACTCCTGACCACCGGGTCTGTGATGACCAGCTCCCGGCCAGAGTCTGGAGGAAGAAAAACACAGTTGAAATAAATACATATCTGCATGATATGTAATGCAGAGGACAACCCTACTCATTCATCTATGACAAAGAGGGAGCAGAGATAAAGTAGCTCAGGTATTTAATCTTACTAATGAAAATCCTGATCACAGTTCTCCGTAAGTAACAAGTGCCTCTGCAGAGGTCAATATTATGCCACAATAATTCAATAAAGCCAATAAAGTGCGGTCCCCTGGGGAGAGGACATAATGCTCAGTTCTCAAGTGAAATGACCCTTTCGGGGGTTAAGACGCATCAGCAGCACCAAGAAAGGCCGGTACTTGTCTTTGACAAATGACCTGAGTTGTGGCGCGCTGTGGCCACTGCGCTCTGGCCTTGTGACATCAATTCTAATAATCCTGAGTCCCTGCTGGAAGGACAGACTGCAGATAGAGGAGCGCTGCGCTTTCAGGAGGAAACATCACGCAGTGTGTTTGGCTGATAACGACATATATAAACTAAACTTTCCCTCTGACACAGGTGACACTTTGATTATTGTGAAAAGGGAAAACAGCATAACATCCCACTAAGTAATAACTGTGACTGCATGTGCATATGTTCTCTGGTTACACAGCTGTTTTTACACAGTAGATGATTTGAGTTGACTGTAATCTGTGATGCAAACTGAGGAGAGCTCGGCCATAAGGGAGCTGGTAGCTAACTGCCAACAGGATGTGTCAACAGGTGAGTGTGTGTGTGTGTGTGTGTGTGTCACTCTATAGTGCTGCATTCCTGAGGGTGGGGCTGTGTCTTGGCAAGAAGCTGATCCAATCTATATCACGATACAGGGGTTAAGATTGAACATATTGCGATGTATTGCCGTAAATACTGTAGGAAAGCTGACATATTGTGATTCTTTACAATCTAATTTCAGGACAACTGACACAGAATAAAGAAAACACCTAAATATGTGTACAAAAGTTTACTTTTTATGCAGTCAACACAGTGGGATTTGCATTGTATTAACCCTTTTAAACTTGATTTGACATCAGTTTTCTTGGTCTCTCACAAGCTATTTAACCCGTTGAAACCTGTGCAAATTGGTTTGATTTCTTTCAGAAACGTGGGGAAAAAGACAACGACCAACTTGGCAAGAAATGTCCCACAAATTGCAAGAAATTAGTAAAAGGTGACAAAAAAATGACCTGAAAGTTAGTTGTTTTTTTTTAAAAAGGGGTGGGGGCTATTAAAAATAATCAAAAACTAGGGAAAGATTTCCAGAGAAATATATATGTGTTGTCATTTTAATTATATATTTAAAATTATGTTATAGGAAAAAAATTATACAATTTTTTTGGAATTTTCATTTCCTGTGTAATTCTGTTCTTACTTTTTTTTGCTTATCGTCAGTTAATTTTCTTGTAACCATTCACTAATTTCTTGCTATTTTTGGGGTAATGTGATGTTTCTCATTGCCTCCGCCCTTTGTTTTTTTAGTAGATATAAAACCAATTTGCTCAGGTTTTAAAAGGGTTAATCATAGTCTTAATATCCATCATCACAGCACTACTTTTTGTCCAATCAGAGCAAAGGAATAAACATATGCTACATCAGTAAAAAATCAAATAAAAGTGCTTGCAGCATTTTTTAGGTAAACAAATTTAGAAAATATAAAATTGTAAACAATTAAAAAATGATAGAGAATTGACAAGGAATCCCAAAACATGGTATAGCGGTACTAAAGTGTATCGATATTTTCTTTGACTCATCTGTAAGAGCACGACAACCAAAAATGTACATCTTTACAACAAATACAAAAAATCAAAATCTAACCACAAGTTGCTGTACATTGAAAAACTGATCATAGCAAGACGACCGAGTGCTTTCTGCCATATCAGCAAAGTATCAAACACTTTCAAGCAGGGCTCCAAAACATTTTTTACCAAATAATTTTTCAAAACTTTTTAGTATTTCAAGTTATGCTAGACATGTTTAAGGATTTCTATGAACATATTACTCTCAAATTTTCATGACGGATATTAGTAACCAGTGAATTAATTAATTGAACCAACCTGTTGAGGGCAAACTCAGTTTAGAGATTTACTTACACAACTATGTGGTGGCCACATTAATTAGGAATTTGCTAAAAAAAAAAAAAAAAAACAACCAAAAAAGATAATAAAATAAAAAACAACAATATACATGCCCACACATTTTCACTGACAAAATTTCATTACTTTTCAAGAACCCATAATACTTTTTTTTCATTCAAACTCTATTCAGAACATAACTGAAGTGAGCTGGCAAAAATAAAGGGAGAGACGGAGCGTGAGGAGAAAATGAAGAAAAGTATGTAAATGTTCTTTGATGTTACATTACATGGAAGGTTATCCACGGAAGATGTCATTACGCACAACAAGATTCTATGACTTTTCCAAAACCTTCAATGATTTTTACTATTTCCTCAACTTTCCCAGGCCTGGGAAATGTGATTGTGACATTCCATGACTTTTCCAGGTTTTCCATGACCATGGGGACCCTGGATATAATGGTTTTTGGTTCAACATAGGCTATTTTATAAAATCCAAATATTTATTCATTAACTTATTATTCCTACTTTTACGAGTCAATGTTGATTCAGATTTTCCTCTGTGACATTTCCTTCTTGTCGTCACGGTTTGACCCTCAGCTGCTAAAAACACAGTGACAGTGCGTATGTTCCTGTTGATGTGTATGTGCGAGAGTGTGATGAGCCCACTGACACTTATGGTGTTGCGAGTGTGTGCTCAAAGGCCACATGACACTGTGGGTTATTAACACTTGACAGCGCTGCTGTCTGGCCTGAAGGAGCGTTACCGGGGGAACAGAGCAGAGCCACAGGATTGGCTTGGCTGCCTGGGACACTGTCTTCTAGTTTCTGTTTGAAATGGAATTCACAGCTAGCTCTTATAACCCCCCCAACAGTCTGGAGAACTGAGACAGGTGTGTGTGTGTGTGTGTGTGTGTGTGTGTGTGTGTGTGTGTGTGTGTGTGTGTGTGTGTGTGTGAGAAGGAGAGAGACTGAGTATTGTGAGAGTATTGTGTTACAGAGCGAATAAGTATATTGACTTTCTATGTGTGTGTGTGTGTGTGTGTGTGTTAACTGTATTCATGCACATATGGGATGTGTTTCAGTGAACAAAAGGCAGCCTCACCGTTCTCATTGTTGCGATCCTGCACCAGGTGCTGGTAGACAGAGTCAGGCACCTCTGACTGGCGGTAGTACCATTTCACATTCATCAGCAGATGGTCCCGTTTACTCTGAAACATAGAGAGACACGGAGCGAATGAGCAGGAGACAAAAAAACAGAAAGAGATCCCACACTAAGATAAACAGGCATCATTTTGTTTGATTACGACGTCACAAACTGGCCTCTTGGCAAACAGTGAAGCTGTGCAGGCACGCTGTTTATGACTCGCACAGGCTGATGCCAAAAAGCACGCAGAGAGACCAAGTCAATTAAAAAGGGATTGCAGAGCATTTAGAGCCTTAATAAAGTAAACAGTGAGATGGCCATTGCTGGAGGAAGTGTGGAGAGAGAGGAACCATGAGGGGGGATGGATCTCCAACAAATCAATCCTCTGTCTTCTCTTCACTTAATGACAATACTTTAATGATCTTAACACACTATTAGGGCTTTTAAAGTTTGCTCATGAACAGGCACTGTATCCCTTTACAGTGATTTGGTCTTAATACTCTTTAAGTGCTGCCTCCCACTGGCCTTTTTTTAAAGTGCAAGTCAGCAAAGGCTTGTAATGCCTCAAAATACCAGCAAGTGGCAGCACTGGGGTGAGCAGAGAGCTTTTCCAGGGCCAGTCAATGAAAAACCAGAGAGGAGAGGGGGAAAAAGTGGGGGGGGCGGTGGTAGAAACTGAGGCCAGCTCTAAGGTGAGAGATGAAAAGGGCAAAATAGTGTTTTCATTTCATGTTATAAAATATTTATTGTGCCTTCACATAAGCCCGACTGACCGTCACAGTGGTTTGAAAGAACATTAGAGAGAGCGCTGGGGCTGGGTGCTGGACTGCGACACAATCCTATTGGCCCCAGCCATCTTTATTAGGGACTCGGCTACGCTGCACTGCACGAGCCGGCTGAGACACCTGCACCACCACTGACGCCACCCGTGGAGCAAAGGAGGAATGAGCATATGGAAAAAATGGAAGAAAGGAAAATCTATGGTAATCGAAGACAGACAGTTTAACATCCGCTCTTTCCAGGCTCTTAACTGTATCTGTGTGTGTGTGTGTGTGCAGGAACATGAGGTCAGAGTAAAGATATTTAAAGCCTTTAGAGTACATTGTTCTGTTATGTCACTGGGGAGGAGGCTGAGCACACGCAGCCAAGCAAATCATCACCTCCCTAAACCCTCAAGCCCACCTCTGGTTTTCCCATTCTCTCCATTCCTTCCTCCTCTCACTCCCTCCCCTCCTTCTCCATCTCTCTCATTCCAGCCCTCCACCTCTCCATTTTCTTCCCCTTGTTCCTCCCTTTCTCCAACCTTGAACAGGGAGGAGGAATGACTGAGTAAGTGAGCCTGGACGTGTTAAACAGCAGCTGGCACGCAGTCAGTCAGCTGCATTTACTGCTCTGGATGATTGTGTGTGTGAGCATGAACATGCAAGTATCACACAACCGCACACACTCTGTGATTCAACAGAGCGCCATACAGATGGACTGAGACACACAACGACCCCCTGAGCACGTAGACATACCGTGTGTGAAGAAATGTGTGCAATGACGTCATGTCACTCCCCCTGCCTCCCTCCCTCCCTCCCAGCAGTTAGCCCACCCATCCCAACCTCTTGTCTATCCAGTGTACAGACACTGTCGCCTTCCAGACTTAACAGGCTGCCTGCAACAGCAGAGCGAGTCGTTATCCGCCGCTTATACATAATTAATACTTTAAGGAGACTGTAAATGCTGCCAGTGTGCTACCTGAACGTTTCATTTTCTGCCTGTAAAACCACAAAATCAAAGGGATTTCAACAGAGATGGAAACGTAGAGTCTGATGCAAACAGAAAAGCATGAGCAGGTGGAAAGACGCAGACACAAACACACATGTGGGGTTTTTTTTGGTTTTTTTTACACCTTATTCGTGCGCCTGCATTGTTTTAAACCCACCAAAGGAAGCAAAGCAGAGAGCGAACCCTCAGCTATCCTCAGTGTCCTCGTCACTACAGAGAGGCTGTCGCTCTCCCGAGCAGATTGCTGTTTAGAAGCTCACAGTGGCGTTAAGCCCTCTCAGGCAAGAGGGGAGGGAGATGGAGAGAATGACTGAGAGCGCAACATATGGAGCACGTAGTGGGAGTGAAGCATAGCTTTCAATTATCACAATTCTATAAACATGCGGGGTGGAAAAATGAGTAGATAACGCAAGGAGAAAATGAAGGGGGATGATAGACAGCTCAGACTCGCCATATGAAACACTAGTTGTATTGTCTGGGTTTCTCTTTTTTTCTAAGCTTGCCATAGAAAATCACAGAGAGAGGACATATAAGAAGGAACCACAATGCTGAATTGATTAGAGACATTCCACGCTGCCTGTAGAGAGCTGAGCCCCGCACAATGTCAGCCATCTTTGTCTGTCCTGCCAGAGGCTAAACATGGCCCTGCCCTCCCTCCTCCTGGGCCCTAAACCCTGGGAATGCTGCTCACCGCCGAGAGGCCAAAAGACTTACTAACCCACTACTGAGGGAAAGAAATGAAACAAGAAGAGGGAAAAAAGAGAAAGTGCAAGGGAGCAGAGCAAAAGGAGATAGAGAGGAGGGGAGGGTGAGGAGAGGGGAAAGAGGGTTGGATTAAGGTAGGAGGAGCAAGACCTTCTCATTTCCTCAGATTTAAAATTACAACTATCCTCCTCCTGCTTTACCAAAACCCCCAGGGTACAAGGCTACCCCTTTATTCATTGAGCAGATATAAATCTGAGAGTCATGCTTTGGGGCCGAGCACAATGGGACCCCTCCTCCCTCCGCTGGCTCAGCCTGGCCTGTGGCATTCTTGGGCACACTCATCAGACAAGGGTTGGCTTATAGGAGGGAGGGCCCCTTCTCACAAGGTTATATACAGGGGACATATAAGTACATTTCTTGTAGAATGAATCCAAAATACAGCACCGGGCAAAAGTCTTAGTCCACCACAGATTTGTTGTTTTAGCAAAGTTGTAATGAGGATATATATTTATTTCTTTATCAGTTTCTTTATTAAGATGCAACCAAGGAATACAGAGAACATGTGCAATGCAGTAAAATATAAAAAAAAGTCAGATCAAAATGACTCCCTTAGACTGAAGTCAATTTTTAGTGCAAAACATGGAATCGAACAGTCATAGGTAGCTCAAACAGTCAATATTGAGCTTGGACATGTCTCAAATGCAAACTGTTGTAAACACACCAGTAGATTAGTATTGCAAATCTCATATATTAAGACAGGTCACACTAAATACTTGCAACTTTAGCATGTTAAAGGTGTTTTATTCTGAAATATTTGTGTTTTTAATACTGTATGCACATTTCCTGTATGTTCTGGTTGTATTTTAGTAAAGAGACTACAGAGAAATAAATATGTATGATTATTAAAACCTTGCTAAAATAACAAAGTTTAAGGTAGCCTTAGACTTGTGCACAGTACTGTATATAATTATCAATAAGAAACAAATTAAAGCATCTGTTCTAAAAGCAGCCGAGACAAGCCATGCATTGTGCGAGTCCGTTAATTCTCCCTTTGACAAGCTAAAGGTGGCTGGCCCCTTGGATCCATAATGGCTGTGCAGTTTTCTTTGTGTGGCTGCATGTGTGTGCAGTCAACTTTGGAGCTGGGGCCCCTGTGTACGACCACACCACTACAAAGACTGGGGGGAAAAGAGGGAAACGCAGAGGGCAGACTTTCCTTTTAACAAGAACAGGCTTTAAATGTGAAAAGCTCTGTTAGGCGTACACTTAAAAGATGCACTGGGATTAATTCCATGTTTTCTACTGAGAGAGTGTGAAATCAGTACAGTGCTTATTCAATTCAAAACCAATGACAACAGTAATTCCATTCAATGTTACGGAGAGTGCACGGCGGTAGCGGCGAGCCCAGACTTTTTCCCACATCTGTTCACACAGTGGCCTTTGCAAAACGGTCATCGCTTGCAGCCAAGTTGAGCTGTGACAAAACTCAGAACGTTGTTACAACCTGTAACCCTCAAACCTAATGCCCTGTTCCTCCTCCTCCTCCTGCTCTCCGCACTGTAACACAAGAGCTTTGCTTTAAACAAAACCAGACCCTCCCGCTCCCACACGACAGGCCCCCAGTGCACCTCGTTAACAGGAAACCTCTGTTTATTTTCTCTGCTTTTCAAACACTCTCTTCTTCCTCTGCTAACCCTGTTAGTGACCCCCGCCTCCCCTCGCTGGTGACATCAGCAGCCAGGATCTATGACTTCCTTCAGGAGGTGGCAGCCAGAAGTAAGGATGGAAAGACAGATCCCAAACACACAGACAAAAGAGACAGCAGAGAGCAAGGGAGGGAGGGAGGGAGGGAGGGGGAGGTCAAACAGACAAGAGCAGCAGCAGCAGCTCTGTGTTAGCAAGGAATGTCAAGCAGTTCAGCTAGGCTAGCTCGGCTGCTGAGCTAACAGCTTAGTTAGCTAACGCCCCAGGGGCAAGAGGAGGCTCGAGTGCGGTGGATCAGGGCTGGTAGCAGTGTGACATTGACAGGCAGAGGCTCAAAATGGCAACGGAGAGCGTGGATTGTGGGAGTGTTCACCTCTCCTGCCACAAGGGGAGAGTAAGCACAACCAAAGAACAAAAGGCTGATTGTGGCATTTGGAGGCAGAGATGGGATCTGGGAGGACTAATCTGCTGCTCCGACATGATAAGATTAGAGAGGGGAGGCAGGAAGAGCTGGCTGGGAAGATCACACATACACTCCCATAAACACACAAACACACAAAGATGACGGATCTGATTGGAAGGGTTTTCCACTCGGCTTTCTCTCTTCCTCATTTCCCTGCTTTCGCTCCCTTATTTTCTGCTGCTCTCTCCGAGACAGAGATATCTGCCAGCACACCAGCACTCAATAAGCACTTCCATCTGGACGACACACAACACACACAGGAACTGGATGTGTGCGCGCGAACGTACACTGGCGAGGTACAAGAGATCTGCTGTGCTCACGCAATCTACGACATCTCAGTGACTGACAAAGGAGGTTGTTAAAAAGAAATGCCAGCATGCTGTGTGAGCAAACACACACATACAAGCCAATGCACTCTCTCTCTCTTTCTCTCTCACACACACACACACACACAAATGCACACAAATAACAGGCTTTCAGGATAAGCACCACTATTCTTCTCCCAACCCTGCAGTAGAGCGGGGCAGGCTGGGACTCTGTGTCAGAGGTAAGAAAAAGCACCTCTAAATCAGGCTGTCAGAGCCGGCAGCAGCAGGATTCCACTCTGCAATCCTCCTCTCCTTATGGGCTTCACTTGGAGCACTTGGCTACTTGGACGAAGGAAGGATAACCTGCCCCTCAAGCCTCCTTCGCTTAGGCACATATAATAACACTAAACAAATGCTGATTACAATGTTTGCGAGGAACGCAGCCTGCTTCCCCGCCTGGCAACAAGAACAAATGGAGAGAGTGTGGGAGGCAGAGGGAGGAGGAGGAGGGGGGGTGAGGTGAGTCCCAGCTGTGGTGGCGGTGCTGGCAAGACCTTTGCGCCGTGCCTACACAGGGGTGTCTCTCTCTCTGCCTCTCTTTGGCTTGACCTGTTTGGATATTAAATCGGCGCCCTCTGCTTTGAACACACTGGGCCCATCTGTCAGCCCGGCTCCATATTGGATTGGATGAGCATTAGCCGTTTCAAAGTGGGCAGATTTGCTCTTGTTGCTCTATGTGTGTGTCGTGTGTGTGCCTTTGAACATGAGCGACCACGCCTGCCTTAAATTTAACATCCTCTCATTTAAAAAAAATAAAAAAATCAAGCATAAATCACTTGTTCAGGGTGGGAATATTGTGCCGTTGTGCGTCATTCTGTATAGAAGGTTCGATTGCGGGATGGGAAGACAGAGTGGTCTCGCCTCTAAGCCACCACATGGGTAGTAACAGCACCAACACAGTTTCTGTATAAACAGGGCAGCTGGTAGAACGGGCCAAAAGGCAACACAGATGTGACATTTTGACGATGTGTTATGTGCGTGACCTACGACGGGAAATTTAAAAATAGCCCTTTTCAACCAAAATCAGCGTGTGAGTGTTTTTTTTTGTTTTAAACATGGGTAAATCTGCTTACAATAGGCTATACTGCTTTCCCATTGCCAGTAGAGCAGAGCCGTGTACACCCGGGTGTGAATCTTTCCCATTGCATAAAAAAGCCAGATGTTAGCAGGTTTTTTGTACAGTGTGAATGGGGATAAAGTGGCTGTTAGCAGTTAGTAGCTACCTCATACAAGAACAGCGGCCTTAAATGTCTCCAACTTGGGGAAACAATGAGGTCCAGTAGCTCCTTACCCTCCGAGCAGAAGATGAGATGAGACGCCATATAACAGAGACAGTAAATGATTGTTATTGTAGCCATCTTACGCCATTGTTATTATTTATAAAGCGCTGCCAACACATGTATTTTGTGTCACCTCTTTTGTTTCCACGATGCTGCATGCAGTCTATTATCACACACTGGAGTGGCAGTTGATTAATTCCATGTAAAAATACAAAGTAGGCATGAAGAAGGGACTTCGTAGCTGCCCCGTAGTGCGATCTCTGAGTTAAAAGGACCATGGAGAGAAAAAGAGGAGAGGGGTTGAGTCACGTGGAACTCTCAGATGATGCTAATTAAGACTTGAGGGCTGAGGGCCACTACTGCAGGATCACTCTGCCAACCACGGGCACACTTTACACACTGGAGAGTCACAAGCACCACACATGACTGCTGCATCTGAGGTCTATCTCGTCCAACGCTGTTTCGCTCGACGCTGATAACAAACAGGGCTAATTGCACCAGCCTTTGCTTCATCTCTACTTTATTTCAAAAATGTCTCAGTGGGATCGAGTAAATTAGCAGCAGAAATAATAAGAAAAATGTATGATGCTGACCACATTGCCCTCCTTTTAGACAAGAGAGTGGCGGTGAGAATCGAGAACATCAGCCTCGGCTGCTCGCTCCATAAAATAGCAATTCTGTGTCCAACTCAAATATTTGTCTTTGCCTCCAACACACTTCTGCTGCACGGCAGGATTTAGCCAAGACATTTAAGACAAGTTAAGTGATGGTACAAAGAGCAGCACCGTGAAAGGCAAAAGGAGAGAGAGGATATATAAAAATACATGCGCTAATGATGATCATTATCTGCAGACCACAGACATGGAGCACCGGGGACCTGACAACTTGTGTTCAGTGATTTAGGCTACACACAAATACACAGGAACTTTGCTTTCTTTTCTTTTCTCTTTTTTTGAGGACAAAGACAGAAATCCTTGCAGCACTAGCAGGGTATAGACTAGAATGCAGATCCAAGTGAGACTTCAAACGTAGGCTGTGCGAAGAGGACAGATGGAGGCGGTTAGGAGAGCTCATATCTGGGTGTTCAGATCATAATACTGACTTTATTTCCCAAGCCCTCCCTCTCAGCCAGACGTACAGTTATAGCCTGCCAGAAAACATTGTCATTTCTGCCTTCAGCCTTTCATTTAGCCGCTTCAAAGCCATCTCGCTTTGATACCTGGCTTCCTGTGTGTGTCAGTGTGTTTGCCAGTGTGTGTGTGTGTGTGTGTGTGTGTGTGTGTGTGTGTGTGTGTGTGTGTGTGCGTGTGCGTGCGTGTGTGTTTGCGTGTAGCCTGGGATGTTCTCTTGAGAGCACAGACTTGTCTGGTCTCAAGGTAATACCCATGAGTCAGGATTCAGAGTGAGGCGCAGACACTGGAGAAAAGACTGAAGAATGCTGGCGTTTCTGGACAACGTAGGCTTTCTTTGTGTTGTGCAGAGTGTTTAAACGGCCTGGTGTTTTGTTTGGAAGGTCGTTTGCCTGTGATCTGTCGGTTTAGCTTTGCCTTGTTAGCATAGCCTGGTGAGCTAATGAGACATCTTACTAATACTGACTGGATGACTGCTGAGGAGGAAGAGAGGGGGGACTGCTCACTGAGAGGGGCGTGCAGAAAAGGATATGAATATTAGGCTGTGTGTGTGGATGTCATATTGGACGTCTGCCCAGCCAGCTAATCCGGACCCTGCGAGTGTGTCTATGTGTGTGTGTTTGTACGACTACCAGTGGCAGCCTCGTGAGCAGGGCATGGGCAGAGAAGGAGCTGTGGGCTGATTGAGTGCTGTAATGGAAGACAGGAAATGAGAAGGCTTACTTAAGCCAAAGCTAATCGACCCCCCACCCCCAGTATAAGTCACACACACACACACACACACACACACACACACACAGATATATACACACACATACACAAACACGTACACATTTAACTTTCAGGCTAAAGTGTAGGTTAATGCTCTAGTAATAACCGTGCAAAGCAAATAAGATTTAGGTTGTGTGTGTGTGTGTGTGTGTGTGTGTGTGTGTGTGTTGTGAGAAGAGTGGACAGGTTGTGTGTGTGTGTGTGTGTGTGTGTGTGTGTGTGTGTGTGTGTGTGTGTGTGTGTAGTACAACTCTGCCAACAACTCACTGGGTGAGTCAAAAAGGTGTTGAATGTGTAAGTGTGTGTGTGTGTGTGTGTGTGTGTGTGTGTGTGTGTGTGTGTGTGTGTGCGTGTGTGTGCGCGTGTGTGCACGTGAGCCACTTCAAAGACTGATGGGGTGTGTGCTTTGAGACGAAAGATGGAGGGCTGGTTAAAAAAAAGAGGGAACATAGTGTGTATTTATGTGGATGCTTTAGAGGTCTTCCATGTAAGAGCAGCTGTCAGGCCATGAGAAGTGTGTGTATGGGGAGTGTGTGTGTGAGAGTGACACAGATACACAGACATCCAGAGCACATTTTATGCTACACTTCTTATCTGACGGCCAATATAGTGATTAATATTCCAGAATTAGATATATGTTTTAGATAGGCATATAATGCCTTACATTTAAACGTCAATAAAACACTAAATAACTAAAAAAAAATAAGCTTGAGGAAGAAGTGGCCTATTGAACAGAGTGACTGATCAGAGGTTTAGTGGCAGAGGCAAAGGACTCAGTGTGCCAAGCGTCACCTTAAATCACCAATCCTACTCGCTGTGAAGTGAAACATATCTCCGTTCTGATCTACGAGGAGAACTGCAGTGTGTTGAATGTCTTAGTGGAGAACATCATGCTGTCACATATCTACACACAGCATGCAAAGAGCTAGATGGTGCCTGCCATGGAGGTGGCATATGATCTGTATGACTCTGGCCGATAATCAGTCAGCAATTAGAATCCTAAAATCAGGTCTGCATGGTATACATTTTTTATTCAAGCTGTGTTGGCAACATATCTTATAGTTCATGCAATGTTAGGCTTCTTAACCCTGAAACCTGAGCAAATTGCTGGACATTTTTCACAGCTTTTAAAAAAATATTTTTTTTTCTACTAATTTCTTGCTATTTTCTGTACAGTCCTTGCCAAGTTGCTCATTGCCTTATTTTTTTTCCCATTTTCAAAAGAATTCAAACCAATTTGCTCCGATTTCAAAGGTTTAAATACCTGTGAAAGTGTCTGAACACAGCCCGAGGAAAGTGATGTCAACCAGGTTTCAAAGGGTTAATAGGCTAATAATGAATTTATTTATTTGGGTTATTTCCCACCATACATTTTGGCCAACAAAAAGCAAGCATATACCAGCTTTTTTTTTCCCCACAGGCTTCGTGTGTGTGTGTGTGTGTTACTCTGTATGGTCAACACATATCAATACACAGCTGATGGAATATTTCTGATCCCTCTAACACACACCAAAGCTCCTTTCTGCACACACACATGCATGTAACCGTTTCTGTGTAAGAACACAAACACACACACGCCCAGGGGAAAGAGGAGTGGCGACACACAGCCGGAGATGGAGGCAAATAAGCAGAGATGAAGAGTGTGAGCACAAAAAAACAGATCTTAACGCTGTGCGTGAAACCGGACAGTCGGCATTGCAAACGGCCTCGAAGAGCTCATATCACCATGAGCTCAACCAGCTGTGATTGCATTGTTTTATCTGGACACTGCTTCTGAAGATATCCATCTCTCTGTGTCTCTCGCCCCCCCCTCTATCTCTTCGTCTGAAGGTGACCTTGCCTGTCTGTCAGTCTCTAGTGATGACACTGGCCCTATCAGTAATACATCATGTAAGCGGTGTATCAGCCAGATGCCGCACTAGCAGAGCAGTGGGTGGTCTGTCAGGCACGCTTGCTTTGTACAATATGCAAATAATCACATGCAAATTACCTACCCATGTGTGTGACGATACTTCAGTGCGGATGCAAATGCGGTAGGCTATCAGACGTGTGTGTTAAAACAAAGATTCAAAGAAGTTACAGGCCTTCAACCCAAATACAGTTACAGCTCACAAAATCAAAAGGCTACTCGCAGCAACTGTAGTCTGACTGCTGGGGAAGAATGTGATTATAACACATGTGCACACATACTCACACACACACACACACACACACACACACACACACACACACACACACACACATACACACACACACACACACACACACACACACACACACACACACACACACACACACAGAGGCCAGAGGCTTTGAGCAGCCTCCCGCTGTGCTGCAACAAGAGATGTATTGTAGACAACACAGCTGCAATAACAAGGCTGGCCCAGTGCTAGAAGGAGCTGTGCTGCATGACTCTCAGTCTAGACCGGCAATAACAGCCGCCATATTGTAACATGATCATGGACTGAGTTTGTGAGAGTGTCAGAAAGACACATTTCAGTCCATTTGGAACATGTTTAGCACGACCGGAAAATGGATTTAAATTTACAGTGACACAGCACTCATTTCACTTCCTTAATTCAGTCGTTACAGAATTTAAATCTGGTATCAGTTAGGAAATCCAAAGCACTTTTAAAACTGATGGGAAAGTATGATTTGTTCACCTCTCTGTGATAGTATCACTGGTTGAAATTTTTTATGTATTCCTCCTACGCAATTAACTCACCACTAGAGGTTTTTAAATATACTAGCGCATGAACAATCAAGGACAGTTTTGCCGTTTGTTTATCTTAGACTGCTAACTGGGTTTATGGTATAACAAGTAGGATGAGCTAATGAGAGAAAATAATCAGAATTTAAAAGAGCAAACCAGTGCTTTTAATCGGATGTGATCGATTAATATTCTGCAACTAAAAATGGGAGGTGTTAGGTAGGTTATTAACACAGCAGGAAAAAATGAAATACACTTTTAGACACTTTCTGTTGAGACTTTAAGAACCTTCTGATATCCTCCATAATGCAATAGGTGGTAAAATATTTTTGCAAGCCATAAAAGTCCTTCATAGGAAGAAGGTAGCAAAGTAAAGATGGGTAAAATGGATCTATGAATAACCTTTCCATTCTATTTTGGCCCACTGACTCAAATAACGTCAATTTGCGTTTCTATTAACCAGTTTAAACATGCTGAGTTGTGGTGAACTGTGCCAAGCCGTGCCTCAGATGAACCATCTCCAGAGACAGGCCAAAGAACACCTGACCGCTTCCAAGCAGGTTGTGGTGATGTCAGATGAGTTTCATCGTCATTATTCAAAACACAATTAAAGAAACTGTGAGAAGAGTGATACATATTTCACATCAGTTCAAATAATTTAATTCCCTCTGCCGCTCAAAGGCTACCGGCAGGTACGTTTATAAGATTGAATCCTATCTTGCCTGTCAGTCAATGCATCAATACATGCATCAATCAATTTTGTTTGTTTTTATTAACTCTATTGCATGAGATAGGCTTTATTGATGATTGATGATTGGCTCCTTAAGAACTTAAAAACTGTGAATTTCAACCTGATTATGCAAAGTGTGAATTAGTCTGTGAAACTGTGAATACTCTATTTCCTCACTTGGAGAAAAAAGTGACAAAGCATCATTTCAGCGCACTCCATCAGCACTACACCCAGTGTTGGGGAGTATTGAACTTCATGTAATTTAACTAGTAGTTTCACAACATCTTGCAGTAGCTTACAGGAAGTTCAACTATAATCATAGTATAATCAAGTAGTTTAATTACTTCTTTTCTTAGTATTAGTGTCATTAACTACTGAAACTACAACTTTGACCACAATTAGCCAGAAGCACCGATTACGGCTATTTGTGGAAAATCATCTCCTCTCCTGACTCTGCTCCCTGGATAGGCTGCAGCCAGCTCACCTGTGTCAGATCCTTTTGAGAATAAAGAGCTGGCTCGCCACATGGATGCCTCATCCCCCAAGTTTGTAAACGAACTGTACATTTCCTTTTCCTTTAAATGCATTTGTAGCAGCTTCAGCAGTTTGATTTATTTGCTGTATTGATTTGTTTAATAAATTTAGAGTTTCCTCTTCATGCTCCAAGTTTACACTGTGATTATGTTGATTAAGTTTGTAAGATAAATTGCCTTTGTTGGATTGTTCATTCATTTAAATCAGGAATTATGTCGATATTAATATCCATTGTTCTTCTGTTACCAGATAATCAGTCAAACTACACTAAAATAAAAGATTGGACTGGATCCCCGAGACTTGGCTCATTTGTCCTGATCAACATACCATACATCTGTATATATTCCTGCAATCCGAGTATCCTAAAATGTAAATCAGCCTTCATTCACTAAATACTCTTCACTATTCTACAAATGCTTGGAGATGTTGTTGCGTCACCTGGGCTCTAGTTTCTGAAGGCAGGTGTCTGACCATTGGACATTGTGTACAAAACCAAAGCTGACATTGCTTGCACCCTCCCAAACATAGTGGGGTGTTTTATTTTTTGGTTTATGGCCTGTGAACAAGTGGGCAATTTTGCAATAAACTCAATTAAATGGCATTTTATGCTGGCATGGGGGTTGTCTTGTTCTATTTTCTGTTATATATTAGTATCACATGTACATTGTCATTTTGATCATTTTTTTCTTTAGTTAACCAAACTAGAATTCTCCCTAGAGTAGCTTTTCTGCGGACCAACTTCTTCCTGTGTGAGGTAATTGGTAGCTTGCAAAGCAGTGCTTCCAAAGTAGACAAACACTGACGACACCTATGCCCGAGACACGGCCATCTGGCGTATGTTCGTGCAGTGCTGAGAGAAAATCTAAAAACTCCAACAACAGCACAAGAAAGCGGTTGACCACAATAACACCAGCGGGCAGACAGAAAAACGTTCACAAGCACGTCATCACTTAAGGACACATCTTCAAGTGGGTAGCTCTGTTGTAAGGAGATGTAAATCCCTGCTGCGCTGGGCTGACAGGCAGTCAGACAAAATCAAGCTAAGCCAGCACATGCGTATGGAAAAGACCTACAATTAGATCAATGGGTGACTAAGAACAACAGAAAATAGCATCTTGACTTTTAATCCCTGCTAATTAAAACTGCAGTCCCTTGTAATGTGTCTCTGCAGCTCACTTCCCAAACTGTAACACACGATGAAATATACATGGTTAAGTAAACAACTGCTCACTGATTCAGAACAAGAGGAAAACATTGGAGTCATGATGAGCATGGAGTGTCAAACATATTGGTTATCATTCACACACTCACACACACAGACAAGAGCGCCCACCGAGAGAGAGAGAGAGAGAGAAAGAGAGAGAGAGCGAGACAAAGAGGTTGAACAACACACCAACATCTCTTCTCTCTGCAACTGAGGCACATCAAAGCCTTCTCCGCCCATTTATCTGTGTGTGTGCCTGTAAATCAAAAGGCATACTTTGAACATGCGCACGCGCACGCGCACGCACACACACACACACACACACACACACACACACACAAGCTCAGACTGCATTTGCTTTGTGCAGCAGCATCCAGGGTTGGGTAAGGGAGGTAAAGGATTTTGCTGTAGACGGGGGAATTACTTGCCTCAGCTCACTCTGTCAGGGAGGAGAGGGGGATGACTGTTTACCCGCAGTGGGTGAGAGAAGGAGGGAGAGGGAGAAAAAGACAGAAAGAAGAGACAGGGAGGTCAGTGCTGTGTCTGAGATGGTGCTTTCTTCTCTGCACGTCACCTATTGCTTCACTTTCACCCCTCACTTGCCCTCGCCGTCATCACTGAAAGGTGACACATACGCACATCTGCCTCTGTCTTTAAAAATGGCTGTGAGGTGTGCGTTAGATAAGAGGCCGGCTGGGTCAATGTAATTAGTTGTAACAGCATGTTCAGGGTAAGATACTATATACAGGAATAAATGCACAAACAAAAATGCACATTCAGAAACCCATGGAGAGGATAACCAAGGAATGCACCCCCCTCCCCACACATACACACACACTCACAGATGATCTGTGCATCCCAGTGTGACCATATGGTTTGGCGGGGACTTCCTACCCACCGCAGAGGAAGTGTCCGTTTACAGTGCACAGCTCAGTTGTCCGCCATCACATCCTGTCTCCCAGCTCTAAACGGCAATGCGAAGCCTGCTCGGCTCAGCCCAGTCACGGCTTTGAAGTTAAATCAAGCAGAAAGGAGACACAGTTCACCATACCATGCAATCAGCATCAGCATGAGATCTGGTGCTGCACACGCAACCTCAAACGACAAAGCCGTGGCGACACACAGAGAGCGCTTTATGTACTATAGCTTGTGTGTGAAGCCAGTCTGCTCTCTGTTGGCAGATTCTCGCCTTTCCTGCTCCATTGTTGCTGTGTGATTGACATCCACCTGTCCTTGGGTGGAGGTGATTAGGTGTTCTTACAGCTGGCTCTTTGTAACAGAGTGGATGCTTGTAATAGATTGTGTGTGGAGAGTGATATGATAGGCTGATGATGGAATGATCCAGCTGACATTGACTAACAGTCTGTGGAATACAACAGGGCGGGGTTATTGATGACTCTCTTAAACAGCGGGTATCATTGCCATGGCAGCCCATACATTATCGCCGCACAGCCACACCCCGTCACAGGGCTGGACCAATGGGCGGGCAGCTGCCGTGCAAACAATCCCCGGCAGTGTTGGAATGGTGGAGGGAGAGAGGAGAATGCTAAATGTGCCACTTCATCTGGTGATTGACACAAAGCCTCTTGTTTACCGGCGCCACGGAGATTTGCATCTTTTTACCATTGCCCCTCCCTCTCCTCTTCTCTCTCATTTCTGTTCTTCTCCTCTGCGTCCCCAGCTTCACTCCCACAATCCTCCCTGTTTGTGGCGGCGCTGCATGAAGTGGATATTACCCCACCCTGCTGCTATGATATTGATCAGCCTCCTCCCTCCCTCTCCTCCTTTCTCTCTCCTCTCTTCATAGCCCACTGCATTGATTCCACCTCTCCCTCTGAGCCCGCCAGCTAGGAGTGATTACACACGCTGCTCACACATAGTGATGTGGGCACACACACACACACACACACAAACACACACATTAGAGCCTCTGGTAGGGATGTGGGGATGTGTAGCCTTGCTTTACTTTAAAGGCTATAAAGCTCAGCGACTGCTGCACCAGCCCTGTGAAAACACTGTTTCTTTTCATTCAAGGCAACCAATGACTGCAAGCTTAGCATGACATATTACCATAATAAATATCGTTGTTATTGCATGTTAGCATAGCACATCAGCAGGCTGGCGTACAGCCGGCTGTGCTCTGGTGGTTTTTGTCAGGCTGGTGCTAAAGATGGCTGTGGTAGGGCTTGACAGGTGGGCTCCAGACACCTTGTGATTCTGTGCAGAACCGCACAGAGCTGATACACACACCTTATATGGGCCTGCAGGGCTCACAAGCGACAGACTAGCAGCTAGCCCAATAAAGTCAAAGCAGTTAAATGAGACCGCACAGAGTGCTACGTAGACAAAAGACTTTATCAAATAGCCACAATCAGCTGCAGGAGATTTGAGGTTGTGTTTGGAAAGCTGCACGGCCTCAGTGAATTTCCACACCAAAAGCTGAGCTTGGCTAAACTGCGGCTAAACATTAATTAGTTAAATACCCACACTCTCCTGTTTACCAGACAGCATCTCTGCTAACAATAGCGGCTGGAGTGCGAAAGGTTTTGGATGAGGAGTCCTTGCTGATGAGCTAATGCAGCCAGTGAAAGCTGAAGCCGCAAGAACAACCACTTATCTCTGTGTAACCTCTCTCTGGCAGCGGCAACAATCCAGCAGAGTGTCCACAGAAACAGGCCCGAGATCCCACGTATTATACACACCCTAACTGCCATTTGGCATTTAAATGGCATTTTAGCGTGGCAGCAAACAGTTTGCACCTAATTATGGCTGGTTGCTGCTGTGTCCCGAGTTAAGCGGGAAGTCTCAAACAGCCATCCACACAAGAGCAGGGCTGTTAAATCTGCTCTCTTCAGAATAACCAATACCTCTGCCTTTAGGCTCGATACTGAGGTGGACTGGATGCGAGTGTTGATAAGGAGGCTCTACAGCATGTAAAATGTTAACAGTCCAAACAAAGACAAGAGTGGAGAGCAAGGACAGTGTGAGTGTGATCAATAGTAGTAATCAATATTCTCCCTCTGTACCTTTCACTGTTTGAATTAGTACTTGTATAGCACTGCAATATAACCTCTTAGACAGGCTCAAAGTGACTTTATTTCACTTGTGTGATCTAGTGAGCAGAAAGTCTTAAATTAACCTACATGAAACATTCAATTAGCAGCTTCAAAGAAGCTAAAGCAGTGCTCTGACAAACAAATAACATTACGTCCCATTATCACTCAAAGTAATCTCATATAAAAACACCCTCTAATGATCCAGCGAGGCGTCTTTAGAGATGACGTTTTGGGCCAAAATGACTCCAAGAGACAGTAAGCCATCTGTTAACAGCAAGCTCCGTCAGTCCCCTACAGGTCCTGTCACAAGTCTACAGCTAGAGGAGTGTAAGCACAAGTTGCACTGCGGCAAACACACCGAAGAAATGGGCCGTGTGTTTTGTGTAAGTGTGTGTCTTGGCTCTGCAGGGAGGAGAGGACGTGGGGGTCACTGTCTTTTCAAGGAGCAAACCTGGACAGAGGGGGGCTCAATCACCTCCAACACCCCTCCACACCCTCAGATGGAGGGAGCCTCCTGCACTCATCCTCCAACTCCATTACCCACTCCGACAGGGCCGCACATTAAATCATTCCATTTCACCTGGAGAGGAGGGTGAAGGTAGGAGACGGAAAGGTGGGAGGAAGACAGGTTTTTTTTTCCCCCTGCTGTCCTTTCTAGCTCGTGTGTGAACCCATTCGGACATGCCCACGTGCTGGGCCACCATCAGTAATGGACCCAAATCAGCCCCCTCTCCCATATCCCGCCATGCCTTGAGGCATGAGATTCATCACAAGGACCAGACAGTAGAGGAGAGGAAGAAAGGAGTCGAAGAGAAATAATGTGGAAGAAGACGAGGAATGCCGTAAGATATGAAAAGAGCAAATGACGGGAGCCTATAAAGAGTTATTCACCCTCAAATGGGGAGGGCATTATGGCGATCTATAAATGGGCTGTTAAGCTCAATAGCCCAAGGTTAGCTTGCCGTGATGCTGCAGTCAAAGTCCACACAGCAGACTGTGTTAGTCCTACCATAAACACTCAGCCAGTACCATCTGGGTTGAAAAAAATATATTTAAAAAATGCTGTGATTATTTCAATTAGCTCCCGAGCGAGTAAGAAGAGGAAATTAAGCAGCACATCAGACAAAGCTCCAAACACAGATTGCCTTGCACTGCAGCAGCTTGCCTTAACAACAGCACAGGGGTAGAGGAGAGACCACTGGATAAAGAACGTGGGGATTTGACAACTGTAAAAAAAAAAAAAAAAAAAAAAAAAAAAGGGGGGGGACTTATGGGAGGTCTGTATTTTCTTAATCATTTCATTAAGATAGTGCTTAGGCTAATTTAACAGTAGGCTTAATAACGCAGATTTTCCTCCCTCTGCTCTGTGCACAAGTGTTAACTGCCTGCTGGAACAAAGGCGGCTCTGTTCACAAACACAACACTGCCAAACTGTTAAGTACATTCCTATAAAGAGAAGAACAAAGAGCGTTTGAGCGTAGCGGGAGTAGAAATGAATACAGCTACTGAGGGGATAGCACAGCTCGGCCCTTTGATGCCAGGAAATGTCTTTACCATCACAGATAGTGTTTATGTTGCTTCACAGCGTACTGTTTAAGATCGAAGCAACAATAAAATCAACTGGTAGTACCATGAAATCTCAGCAGAGATGATGTTCGGGAGAGAAACGGGGCTGAGAGGGAGGGAGATGGGGGTTGAGGTATGTGCTGCGAAACAGCAGACGAGTGAAGGAGATGGTGGAGAATTTTGAGGATTTGACTGGATGGTTTTGTGGGAAGCACAACAGCGGATTTGGGGGTTACACAAGGCAAGAATAATGAAGTGTGCAATGTTTTAGCTTGTGTGGACGCAAGTCACAAAAATGCCCAAACACCTATGTGCAGAATAAATGAAGTGTGTGTGTGTGTTTATGCGCGGTGAAGCATCTCCAAGCCCTCGCAGCTGTGGTTCTCTCGGTCCACGTGATCCATTGGCGGTGACAGACAAGCAAACACAATTTAGACTTGCCCATCAAAGCACATGCAACACCAGTCGCAGCCACTGCGGGTGGAAATGTGACGTACTGAACAGAAAACACACAATCCTCCGTCTGTGCTCAAGGAAAGACCAGTCTAAATTTATCATTACTGCAAATCTGGGAAAACCTGTTTGTCCTGCTTTTCTACCCTTTTTCTAATCTTATATATTTTACTGTACACACAAGCATAGATACTCATCTTTTTGTGCGACAGAAGGTGAGGCTGCGCTGAGTTAATCTCTGGGGATACTGGTGTATTTTATGGTTCAGGGGATTTTTACAAATCTACAAAAAAATTCTTTTTCGACAGTAAAAGCTCGAAGTTGTGAGCCCTTCAGTTCTACTTTGTGTTGGTTATGAAGCAGCTGCAGTGTCTAAAGCTTGATGACATAACTGATAAGAGTCTTGGCTCTTTGGTTTCTAGGTTTAAAGGGACAGTTCACCCAAAAATAAATAATATGTATTTTTACTTTTACTTGTAGTGCCATGTATCAGTTTAGATTGTTTTTATGTGAGATGCTGAGTGTTGCAGATATCAGCCATAGAGATGTCTGCCTTCCCTCAAAATATAATGGAACTCGGTGGCAAACGGCTTGTGTTTCTCAAAGCGCCAAAAATCCATTTGGAAAAAATCAACAGCAATGTGTCTTTCCAGAAACCATGACCCAGTTACTCAAGATAGTCTGCAGACCTTGTTGTGAGCAGTTTCATGTAGGAATCATTTTTACCAAACTACACCCACCAACCGAATCACCACGCAGCAGAGAGCGTGCATCTGCTGCTAGCTCACCCCTGAGACAGCTAACGATACGGCTCAGCCGAGGAGGACGGCAGTGTTGTTTACACCTCGCACTGTCACAAGCGTGAACATGTCATTCATGAGTAGATGCACGCTTCCTTCTGCATGGTGATATGGAAGGAAACGTTGGGTATTGTTTGTTTTTTTTCCGATACCAGTGCCTCAACAGATGCTAAAACAGATAAATACATAAAATGATGTCAATGATACTAAAGAAAGACTTTTTTTTAATTGCAAAGGCAAATCTGAATGTGAAATTGAACAATGTAATACCTTTTAACAATTTAAAGTTTACTTAAATATATAAACACGACTAAATAAAAAATCACGTAATAAATCAAACATAACCCAACTAAAGTAATTTAATATTAAATAACAATTACAGTACTAAAAACAGTAAAATAATTTTTGTTTTAGTACCATTTGCCTCCTTAACTCAGGAGTATCTGTTTTGGAGCTCTTAAATTGTCACTACAATAAAAATAGGCGGCCCACCTTGACAATCTTTACGAGTCCTTAACAGACCTCATTACACACATAATATGATGCTAAAATGAGGCACCAAATTCTGGTGTGTGTGATGGTCCGACAGACACCGGTTTCTGATACCCAAACCGAATGGTTGGCTGGTATAGTCTGGTAGAGAGAAAATAGTTCCTACATGAAACTGCTCACATTAAGGTCTGTGGATTATCTTTAGTTACCCGGTCATGATTTCTGGAAATAGAATTTGCTGTTAAGTTTTTTTAAATGTATTTTTTTGGTGCTTTCAGCACCACAAGCCGAGAGCCATCTAGTTCCATCATATTGGAGTGAAGGCAGACGTCTCTACAGCTGACATCTCTAACGCTCAGCAACTCACACTAAAACATTTTCGCTTGATAAATAGCACTACAGGTAAGAGGTAAAATATGTATTTTGGATTTTGAGCTGAACTGTCCCTTTAAAGAGGGTTTTCTTGCTCGCATTAACTGACTGGACGGCGTTGTGTTAGAGAAATAACATATGAGAGCCCTAAAACAGAGCAATATTTCCCTTTCATAATCAAAGCACAAGCATATGTGAGTCAGTTGCGTTGCATTAGAAGAACAAGCGTTCAAAGATGGAGAATAGATAAAGCGAGCAGTGAGTCAAGCTGTAGCACATGTACAGAATGTCAGAGGGTCTGTATGAGATTGCAGTGCTGCTGCAGGGGAGCCGCTGGAGATGGCAGCCTGTGGTGATGTTGCTGTTGTTTTAAGGGCTGTGTGAGGCAGCGGGCTTCAAGGTACAAAGTGTCGACATTCCTCAGACCTCACAGCAATCCCTGAAATTTCCTCCTCTCGTGTCTACTCCTCTCTCTGACCAATGCCCTTCATCCCCCCTTTTCCTTCCTCCCTCTGCTCTCTCTACTGGTGAGAGTTAATTTGCACCATGTGTTCTTTAACAGAGAAAGAGGGGAAAAATAGGGCCCTGGTAGAAGCGTGTGAACCCGATACCACTGTAAATCTCCACTTCCACAGCTCTCGCCCCTCCTCCTCCTCCTCCTCCTCGTCCTCCTCCTCTCCTGTTCTCTCTCATTCTTTTTTTATTGGCATGTCACACATTGGACAAGCTGGAAATTACACCGAGCTGAGCTGAGAACCAGCGGTGAAGCACGCCAGATACCCACTTAAGCTGAGAGAGCGGGAAAAAAAGTGGAGGGGAAGAGAGGAGAAAAATAGGGGACAGGAGGGAAGTTGGAGATGTAAAGTGGGAGAGGATGAGGAGGTGGGGTAAAATTAGCCGTCCATTTTCAGAGCAGAGGCCAATCCAATTAAAGCTTGACCAATCCACGTAAATGTGTTTAGTGTCTGGTTACTACACTCAGCGCTGGGTGGCCAGACAGAGATTCTCCTCTAAACACAAAACACACAAATACTTCCTCACGACTGAAAATGATTAACAAAGACGTGATGAAGAGGCTCATCTTCGATTCTACGGTACCTACTGAGGAAACCATCTAGCTCCAGTGATTGTATGAACATTAGCCTACTTCAAAGGAGCCTTCACCCTCTAATTTAGCGTGCACCCCCCTATGTAGGAGTCGACTGTTTTCATTTCAAAGGAAGACCTGGTCAGGTAATTAACAGGCTCTGTCATTATTTCAACATTCAACGACCGGGCTGGGTGTCCTGTAGGTTTTCGGAGATCTACCTGCCTTTCTCCACGTCGAAGCTACATTTGTTTTCAGACTTTCCCATCAAAGCCGGTGCCAAAGACGATCGCACGATCGTCTCTTTGCTCCCCTGCTTTAAAGATAAAATGAAGTGCTCCACGCCAGAGCGCTCTGAATTTGCTTCAGATGTTAGTGAAGACATCACAGGAGACATTTTCACTTGTGATGTGCCAAAAAAAAAGAGAAAAGTGTGTGAGGAGCCGCTGAATATTTCAACAACTCGGCAACAAGGGGTGAAATTAGCGCTTGGATATAACTGCAAGGCCCAAATGTCATCTGTCACTGAAAAATGACTTGACAAATCTGCATGCATCTGTGTGCGTGCGTGTGTGCCTGTGTCTTTGTGTGTGTTTGTGTGTGTGTGTGTGTGTGTGTGTGTGTGTGTGTGTGTGTGTGTGTGTTTGTGTGTGGGAAAGATGCAGCCAAGCCAGTGAAAGTAAACTCAACTAATGAAACTCCTAGGGGGGAAGAGTGGGCAAAAGGCTTCTATGCTGAATAATTTAGCAGAGGCGGGTCAAAGAAGTGGCTATTGATTGAGCTTTTAAAGAGTCTTATGAAAATGCTATGGCCGCTAGCCTGATCCTTCAACACCAACCAACCCCCACTGTCCAGAGGCTGCACCCTCTCCATCTGGGAAGGTAATCACCTCTCATAAAAACACACAGAAAACCCCATTCTGATTTCAGTCTGTCTCTACTTCCCTCTCCTCCCGTCTTCTATCCAAGAGAAAGAGATCATCCTATTGGCTGAACAACTAGTTTCCATAGCAGCATTTAGCTAATGCACAAGGAGGGCAGTGAGGGTGAGAGAAAAAAGTGTTATCTGTCCAAAAAGATGAAAAGAAGGGGATACGAGGGAGAGTGGAAGCGAGGAGCCAGGGGGAGGGTTGGGTAGGTTTGGTTTAATACCCACGAGCGGAGCTGAATACAGCCTCCTGCACTCGCCGAGTCTGAACTGTGTTGTTATCTCAACCTTGCCATTTGTATTGCTTTATTTATTCATCGCTGCGCTGTGCTGGACAATCAATCTTACCTGCCTCCCCAAAGAGAGACAGAGCTGTGTAGCTGCCTGAGAGATGCGTGCCTGTCTCCATCTGATTTGAAAAATGCACCGAGCTTACGAACTGACACCAGAGAGGGACTAGCACTTGTCAGTCTTGAGGATTGTGTCCGCTTAAGAACATGCTTGCGTAGAAACAGCAGCTGCTGCAGCCAGTGACCCCGACACCTCGGTTAAATGACCTAATGTTACCACAAAGAACAGCATTAATAGCTCCACCTCAATGAAATTTCAAGTGTGCGGAGAAAGCCAAGGAGGGAGGGAATGGGGGGGGGTGCATACCTCCTCATGGAGGAGCATTAATCAGCGCGGTCATAATGGGGAAAGTCACCTGATACTGCCAAAGCAGCAGTAAAATATCCTTTGCTCAAAGGGTCTACTCACAGCCAACTGTGAGGGGAGGAGAGGGAGGGGGCTATTTGTCAAATAAATGGAGGTAATCTGAACATGATTTGGTTTGTTCAGATTGAAAAAAATGATTCCACTTCATGTGTTAGTCGGCTCCAGCCGACCACAGTTAAGACGTATAATGTCAGCAACAATTTCTGGTCTGTTTTCCTTTCGCAGGTAAGTGACAATGAGCAGCCATTCAGCGTTTAGTAGCTGTTGTGCGGCGGTTCTATTGCTTTAAGGCTGCTGCTCAATGGGGAACATTACAGGCAGAACGCTTCAATCAAACAGCTTGCGGCGGCTCGGCTGGTCGGCCATGTCTATAGATGCCTAGATGCCCTTGTCAAAGCTGCTTCCTCGCAGAGTGCAGACACTTAAGTCAGCCCCACAGAAAACGGTGAAAGGCTGCACCTCCACATGTTCATGTCTGTAAAATGTACCAGCTCACTTAAGGCAGCTGAGTGGACCGTGGAATGAAAGGAAGAGCTGAGGATCACACAAACACACACACATGCACATACGCACACATACAAAATTGCCCCTAATGAGGGTAGCGCCCCTCTCTCAAGAGACGGCAGCGGCTGCTGCTCTACTCGATAAATATTAACAAGAAGTGCGACTGATGGCGGTGCTCACTGATCCATAATTGCATTTCAAAATGTTCGATGGGGTGGGGTGGGGGGGGGTGGGGGCTGGTCGCGAAGGGAGAAATGGGAAGATAAAAAGAGGAAACTCAGCCTTCTAGGCAGTGACAAGAGACAAGTGATGCCTGTCTAGTCAACCTTCTACTATCATCTCGGTGGCTCAGCACCAATCACAGACTTTGTGGAGAAAGAGACGCACAGGTTGTGTGTTACAGTCTGACGTTTCTCCTTTCATTGGCTCGCTGCTGCATGCATCAGAGCACTTTGACACTGCAGCTTTACATAGAGGCAGGAATCTGGAGAAGAATCAGAGGCACGGCAGGAACCTTCACTCACCAACACCACACTGTAAATTAAGTGTTTTTTTAGTTTTTTTGCACAGATCACAATATGCACAGACAAGCTAGCCCCGAGCTAATTAACGCATGGATCTCATTGTTAAGCTAATTCTCAGCACTTTGGATTCCATTAGGACTGTACTCATGATCCACAGAAAACCTAATAACTGCTCATGTTAAGCATGCGTATTTATGCACATATATTTGCATCTTTATCAAACAGTTTTAATTATGGGCTTTGAAAAGGTGGCATTTTCCAAGGCTGTATGATAAGCACCAGCTAAAACCATCAGGAAACAGTTGTGTGAGATACAATTACCATTTGGTATGTGTGTGTGGTGGAGGTGTACACATGCTGTTTACATGACAACTGGGAGCGCTACGCGGTTATATCCATCCAACACAAACATACATTTGAATACACATGTAACCACACATGGACGGTGAAAATGACCCGAGTACGCACTGAGAACTGTGAATGTTTGGAAGTAATCAATGATTTTTTTATAAGCTGATCACACAAAGTTTAACATCTTATTTGTATAATTTGAACTGAACTGAACTATACGGCAAACTCTATTATAGTGCTAGAAATAATTGCACCATGTTGCAATGTTAATCGAAAATGTAGAAAACTACAAATTGCTCTTTTAAATCATTAATTTTCAAGCTTTCTGCTAATTAATTGTTTTGGCTTCCCCATCAATCGTTTAAACAAGTTTTAAAACATAAATGAGGTGATATCTTTTGACAAAATCTTAACAAATTTTAATGTCAACCAATTTTTTTTTTTTAATAAATGCAGGGCTAAGAATAATTTTGAAAGATATCTTAATCATTTCTCTGCTTTGTTTTATAGTTCCAAGTTAGGAGAAAGTGAATATGAGGAAAGGCTGATACAATAAAAATAAATGGTAACAATGCGAGTGAGCAGGATGCCTTTGATTGTTTTTTTGTTTCTTAGCATCAGTTAAAACTATTTACCATGTGTATTAGTGCAGAAGCTAACAACTATTTCCCATTAATCTTCCCATTACATTCTCATTTGTTCAGGTAATGGTTTTGTCAATAAAATGCAAGAAAATAATGAAACATGCCACGTGGCTTTTTTTGCTTACAAGTATTACTAAAACAATTATGTGATCATCAAAATAGCTGCTGATTCACTTTCTATCAATGACCTAATTGGTTAATTGACTTATTGTTGCAGCTCTGGAGTGTATCCTTGCTCATTAGGCAGCGAGAGGTCACACGACCCCACGTGAACAAATCCTGCATGTGAGATGTTCTGCCAAATGCTAATCAATAAGAGCTAAGGTTTATAGGCTATTATTTTTCTTTTCCCGGCACATCTTTTGTTTTAACACGCTGCATCGCTTAGAGTGACAAAACATTTATTACTTTCTGACATATACAGTGTGCCTGCTATTTGCCAGTGCTAGAAGCCTTAACACGCGCGTGCATGCACAACATATCACAGATTTGCATACACACATCTCACAGTGCAAACAGAGCACGCTCAACCTTGAGATGGCTATAACCTTACACGGTGATTTTAAACTGATGCCAGGGTGAGGAGCACACGATGAAAACCAGAGGACACACACAGTATACCAGCTATATGACAAAGAAAATCTCAAATCCTTTTAAGCTAAATTGGACCTGCAACATATGAGATGGTCTCCTGGCAAGATAATTGCATTGTACATGGCATCTAATTAAATGTCCATAAGCAGGGAGATCCAGGAGTAGAGATGTGTGTGTGCGCGACAGAGATGTGTGTGTGTGTGTGTGTGTGTGTGTGTGTGTGTGTGTGTGTGTGTGTGTGTGTGTGTGTGTGTGTTGGTGTACTGGGCTCCTCAATCCTGCGTTCCCGGAGGGAGAAGCGCTGCAATCACTCCATTAGCGAAAGAGGGAGGGAGAGAGGGATGCTGGAGGAAAGCAGAGAGTAGGAGAGAGGGATGTGGGGAAGGAAGAGAAGGAAGGGAGGGAGGACAGAACACAGCTGACTTGGCCAATAACAGCAAATGAGGTTAGATACAAGCAGCGAGGGAAGCAGGGAGGGGGGGTCAATGAGCATTGAGGACATGGACACAATGACTAGAACATGGGCTGGGAGGAGCGAGGGAGGGAGGTGAGTGACAGCAGATAAAGAGGAGTGTGGGGATGAGGGGGGAATGAAGTGTAGAAACAGACAGATGAGAGAGGGAGAGGCAGAGAAATGGAGACGGAGGAGACAATCGAGGTAAGAAAAGCAGGATGGATTGGGGGAGCCAGGGTCAATGGGCAGATATGGCTGCAGATTGTTCAGTGCTCAGTCGCTGTCAGATGGCTTATTGTCTCACAACAACTCACACAGTGTGCATGTGCAGTACTGCACCAGATGTACACACACTGCATGAGCATAATACAAGTTACATGTAAACAAAACACACACACACACACCCACACACACTAGACACACGTCCACAGTTGGCTGACTCACTGCATTACTCTCATCAAATATAGATTGTAAACACATTACAAGGTCATGACACCGGGTGTAAACTGAGACTAGCTCTTGTGGGGAAACACACTGGAGGATTGTTGGCCCTTAATTGACAGAATTGATCACAACAGAGGGAATAAAAGCCAGATTTTTTTTAAAATGCATCTTTAAACACATTTTTAATGCCTAGTTCTCCGTGCATCTGTAAGTACCAGCTCCCTAATCCACTCAAATGCACATTTTATGTTGAACTGTTCTATCATATATTTCTCCCACTGTGCTTTTATTGTACTGCTTAAATGTTTTATCTTGTTACGGTGCCGATGACGTCGTAGCCCTGATTTCTTCTGGCATTTTGGGGCTTTTTTTAAAAAAGAATAATGAATTTGTGACATATTCATAATTGTGTAAAGTTTAAAGATTCTTTTACCTGTTATAATCGACAGACCTTTAAGGTTTTTGGCCTCCATTGAATATTCTGTAATTATTTACATTTTTTTTTCAACGTTCTCATTCATGTACTATTCAAGAAATCGATCAATCAAGGTGTCCTATTGAGTTTTGCAAATCATTTTTACTATGGTTGTTACATATATTCCATCTCTAATAATTTAATAATTTAAACATGAGCAGGAGAGCATCAGTAATTTACTTGCTGAATTTCTATGTTTTGTTTCAACTCCTGATTTTGTTTAATTCCTCCAACAGTTAAAATGGCGTCCTACTGGTCACCTCTGTATCTGGGCAGACATTTTAGGTAAGAAGGCAGGAGGCTGAAATCTATATGGCTGGATCAATATGTCACAGAGGTTACACTGGGCACCACAGCTGCCACTGTTGAGTACACAAACTAGAGAAACTGATGTGAAAATGTTCAAAATGATCCCTGTAATGCTTCGGAATGGATTTTTTTTTCTGCATGCGTTATAGCTGAATGACCGTGTGTGCGTGTGTGCGTGTGTATAAAAGCAACGGGGAAGCACACACATGCAACAAGACTAGTCTCAGAATCACAGCGAGAGGAAAAAAGATATAGAGACACTGAGAGGCGGGCTTCAATCCTTGTTCTTCCCCACGCAGCAGAGATTGATGGCTGCATTCAGGATTTCTACACACCACTAATTGGATTCACAGGTCATTAGATAAAGTACACGAGTGAGACTGTTACAGCCTAAAGACTAAGGGAGAAGAGAGAGAGACAGAAAAGAGGAGAAGGGTGAGAGACGGGCAGTATTGATGAGGTTGTTTGGTTCAGGACCAATGAAATTTCCTCCCCCTCTGCTGCGCCTTCCAAAGCCCTGTTCCCCCACACAGAGGGGGGTTGATCGATAATTCGTGCAGCAAGAAAAAGTGGGGGTCGAAGACAGAGGCAGGGAGAGATGAGAGGGAAGGAAATAAAGAGAGTGACGTCTAATACGAGCTTCACTTACATGGATCTCAAGTCGCCTGTTGTCTCTCCTTTTCAATATATTGTGGCGAGAGGAGGAAATGAGATTACACTGGCCATTATGTACCACAAAAGAGCAGGATGAGTGTATGATTTTGTTTTTTTTTCCCAGAGGCACAAGTCTGTGCCCCAGTTTTGAGAGCAGGGTGACAGGGTGGATTCAGTGCTGGCCGGCTGGATGGTACTTAAAACATGTGCAATTACAATCTAAATCAGCTATCATCCTGAAAAGAGGATTTTGCGTTGGTGTAGTAAATAGAGATTACGAGTTTTCAACGTGGCTAGCGTTGTGTCAATATCTTTTGTGATTGTGGTGACAAAGTATGCTCATTGAAAAAACACTGTGCATGTTTAGAGAGCCAGCGGGGCTTGTTGTTTTAACATAGGAGGACAAGGGTACAGTCTGCTCAAACACATACAGGCATGCAGATGGCTGTTCATTAATTACAGATGGATTGGGGGGGAGGGAGAAACAGAGAGCGAGCGACTGAGAGAGAGAAAAGAGTGAAAAGAGAGAAAGAGGGGTCAGCTAATGGAGCCAGTTTTCTCTCTCTCTCTCTCTCTCCCTGGACAATTACCTCAGTCTGCCCTGGACCTCTTCTGGCGCTCTTAATCAAGGTGCAGGTGCGTGGGTTTTTCTGTGTGTGCGCATGTGCGTGCACAAGGAGGGGTTCCTGCCGTCCTCAGCACTCTCTAGCAGCAATCCGATTAAAGCCCTGCTGCTGTGGGGCCTGGCTGTCCTCCCCTCTGTGAGGCCTCCAGCTCACCTTAAAGCCCCTTCTACACACAACAACTGCCCTTCACACACAAAAGTATTCACACATGCCAGTGCCAACACACCTATGTCAACTGCACACACACACATACACACAAGTACACCTTTTCCAAAATTGGTGTGTGTGTGTGTGTGTGTGTGTGTGGCCTCTGAGCTGACCTCCCATCATCACCCTGGCTGTTGGCAGCCATTACTTTGGCCCCCTGGGGCCTGGCCGCCCCTCACCGAGCCCTCTGCACTCTGCTTAGACAACCAATCTGTTAAAAGACAGGCAACGCTCGCTCTAGCAGGGTAAGATGCTGCTTCATTTGGCATCACGGGCCCATCGATTACACGTTCTTTGCACGTCAAAGTCCCTTCGAAAAGGAAGTAAGAATATCTTTTAATTCAATCCTTTAAATTTGAAGCCCCTACCAGAGGCCCCCACTATATGATATGATCATTATCACGATAATTAGGTAACGATACAATATTCGATTTTAAACATGTTGTAATATGCCCAGTACTGCGGTAACATTTACTGTTATTTGTTCTGGTTTTTTTTTAACTGCAAATTATGACCACAAAGGAAAACTTTTCATGTCAATATCTGATCCAGTCTCTTCATCCCCCTTCGATCATTTCTACTGCAGCAAATTGTATCTCGTAGACTGAAAAAGAAATTGACGGTGTTTTTAACCAAAAGTTTAATTTTTATTTATAGTATTAATAATTTACATAATTAAAAAAAAAAACTTGGGGTTCGAGTATTGGGATCGCAATTTTTCACCCCACCTTTATTTCTCAATTTTAGATCAGGAGGAGGAGGAGGGAGAAAAAAATTAGACATATAAACAAAGGTTTTGCCCACTGATATCCAAACACACATCTATCTCTCTCTCCATATTGCTCTGTGAGCAATGAGATGCTCTTTTATTTGACGCATGTGGCTAGCTAGTTATTGAAAGTCTCATTTTATTGGATGACCTTTTGTAAATGCTCCTGAGTGCAGGATGTGTTATCAAGCATTTGATACTATTTTACCTGCTTTTACAGAGAGAGAAAGGACAAAATTGATGTAAAAATACTATCAAACTGATTTTAAATATATATATATCTATATATTTGACTTACAACAAGTGAAAAATTATCAAATAAATCAGGGACTTGGGATTAAAACTTGTTGTATTTTTCATTTCATAGGGACTTTAATGCGGTCACATTACTGCAAACCTGCAAACCTGCAAAGAAACGTGTTTCATTGGCCATTCATGGCAGTTGGAAACTAAACAAAAGGCCAATTAAAAACAATTGATTTCAGCTCACATTTGGTGAACTTTGACCAGCAGTGAAAAGAAACATTTGTTTGGTTGCACTGACTTCTGAGAAAAGCCAGCCATTATTACTAGATGTGTAAAAACTCTTGATAATACAGTACATTAAAGTCATTATTGATTTTTATTTATTTTTTAATAATTTGAATGGCGTGCGTTTAACTGAGACAGGATTTCTAAAATTGTGCAGGGAGTCTTTAAAGTCGACTACAGAGTAGCAAATCTAACCACATCTCTCAAACCTTGAGGTTACATCCCTTTTCATCAGCATGAACAAAGACAAATCTGTCGGGTGAACTCAAATGCAACTTCCCCCTTTAGCAAACAGAGAATGCAGTGTGGGAAAATCAATTTGTCTGTGTGCGAGTGTGTGTATGTGTGTGTGTGTGATACATTTTCGGTGTCCCATTGCAGAGAAAACAAGCCCCACTTCACTAAACTGACTGAGCCTGATGAATCAGCCATTCTCTGTAGCAAATTAAAAACTAATTTCTTTCTTTATTCAGCAAAAGAGGCAATTTGGCCACATTAGGTTGTAAAAAAATCAATTGAAATCTGGTGACGGTCTCCTTCATTAAATCAATTAAGTGCATCGACAAACATCTTTATTTCCATTACAAGCATTATTATACTGCCAGTGGATCGCAAAGGTGGTTAATATTCAAGCCTGGCTCTCAGAGGGATTTTTATTTTTCCACAAGACCCTTTCAAAACAAACCTCAGGATACAAACTGATTAGAAATTGTATTTCGCTAAGATTTGTATTCTCATCAGACGACCACAGTGTAAGAAAAAATGTGCAACTCTGCAACTATATCTCCTAATTATGGTGCACATTGTAGCCCTGATTTCTTCTGGCATTTTTGCTCACTAGGAACAACAGTGGTTTGTTTTCCCGCTTGAGACGCGGGATGGGCGGGCGGATTAGCGGTGAACCTCAGGCCAGCGTGAGGACATGAAACAGGACAGACAGGAAGTGAAAATGTACTCACCAGCTTGAAATCCTGAATGCTACAAATGAAGTAGGGAGTGTTGGGCCGCCGACTTTCAATGTACACACAATCTGCAAAAGAGAGAGAAGAAAAAGAAAAGTGAGTTTGAAGGAAGATGTTCATACTTCCCAGAGCTTTAATGTTTTTATGCAGCCAGACTCAGTAATATATTATTTTGGGTGCTGTTACCTCTGCTGAAAAGACATTTTTTCTCCTTGAGTCAAATTCAATTGGAATGCAAGTAATAGGATTAAGGACTTTTGGAGCGCTACAAGGTTGCCTTTCCAAAGCAAACATTACGCCCAAGGGGAATTATGTTATTGTTCCACTCCATTTATACACCAGTGAGTAATACTGGCTTTAACCCCTTTCCACCCCCCAGTCATCACTGTAACTCGTTGCAACAAAATGACAATCTCCGTCATCGCACCTCCATACTGAACATGTCCAGTTAACTTTGGGTTAGCTTAGCAGTGAAACAAAGAAATTCACCTTCTGTCCTCTCATGTTTTAAAATGTGGCCAAATTACATAACCCTCCCGAGTGTTAAAAGCAGCCCCCTCACATTGTGTGTGAGGAGGTGGCCTTGGCCGGCTGTGCTGTTAAATTGAATGTGACTGGTGGTATGGCCAGGTCGTGAACCCTCATCTCCTTAACAAAAACATTCACGCTGCAGAGGACAAAAACACACAGCCACTTCTGTGGAGAAGAAAAGGGAGGAGGAGGTGGGGGTGAGGGTGGGGGTTGGGGGGGGTGCATGGCTAATGGTTACCGCTAAGCTTGGCACAGTACTTTCCAGAAACAGCCAAGGGTTAGAATTATTATAGTAGAAGAGATTTGAATCCACAAAAGTCCAATTAGCATAATAGTCTCCCATTCACCTTTTGCTTTTAGCTGAAACACAACACCAGGAGAGTGATCAAACTGAGAGAAAAAATGGATGTGTTCTGGTTAAAATAATAACCTGTAAAAAGACGGCTCTTGCTTGCTCAACGGGCAAAGCAATCAAAAACCACTGACACATAATTGATTGAAAAATACATCACACACTAAAAAC